>NC_090447.1:1496714050-1497334564 GCF_031143425.1 Pleurodeles waltl
GAAACGTATTACAGGAAACAGAATCCTTTGGATATTCCGCGCTGAGTTGGGGCTTCACATCTCCATATAAGTTCCTCATCGCCAAAAGTGAAGTATCGACAAATGTAGAGACCTCTTATATCAATAAAGACTCCTTTATTAGTTCAAGTAATGCAGTACATGAAGCCTCATCCTGACAGCAGAAGCGTCTAAGATAAACTGACCAACGCTTCCCTTGTGCTATGTCATGATGCATTCTACATTCCAAAAATGTCTCATAACATAGTTACAGAGTTCCCATAGATACAGAACATTGTGTACATACCATAAGACGCACTTACGTTACCACAGGAGTCCCAGTCCCCTTGATTAGGCCTGCATTCCAGGTGCTCTCTAATGGCAACTATATGCTCCTTAATAGTGAGAGGTGTTGTGGGATGTGAGCTGGCATGGTTTATGTCGTTTCGGTCTCCAAAATTGTTACATGCTGCGGGAATGTACTTTTTCCTCCTACACAACTGAGATTTGGCCCCATTTCACTACCTCCAATGTGAATTTTGACAAGTTGAGCAGACTCAAGGCTTTATTGTTTCAAAAAACATGTGGCGCTTACATCTGTGCGCAAGACCTACGCGCTTCAGGTTGTGAGGTCATCCACAGAGATACAGTCCCTTTGAAGTACTAACTTTCTGAGACACTTTGGTGAACTTGTGGTATGGATATTTAACGCGTCCAGTGCTACTGGAATCGCAAATTTCTTTAAGGCTGTTGGTTCTGGTTTCGTTCACACCTTCTCCTCTATATTTGGCTTAATACCTTCAGCCATCCACTCAATACTTTCCAGTATTTTCAGGGGATTTCCGATAACTTTGGCTATAATAGGTGGCATCTTGCTATTGCTACTTTTTATGCGCAATGACTGTCCCATTGCAACAAGGAGGACTGAAAGCGCATCCACCAGTGCAGCTGTGTCGTGAACGCATGATGCAGTACTTTGGAGCACCACTCCTGAAGCAATTGGAGTGCGACTGGTCTCTGTCATTCTGAACGGTTTTGCATTGTGTGCAGCCCGTGTTTCGGTGCCTCTGGTGCCCTTTTGAATGTGCACTGAAGGTTTCTCTTTGTATGCAGTGCTTGCTTTCATTAGATGCTGATCTGTTGAAGTTCTCGCAGAGGGCTCATTACCAGACATGTGAATTCAGGGTGCATTTGCTACAGGAAGCTGTTCATGAGTTGCCCTTTGTGGATCAAGCAGCTCTAGACTCACTGTTGGGCACACCACAGAATGCTCCTGCCTCGGTTAGAGCTCAGGCTTTGGAACACATATGCTCCTTGGTTTCCCCTGGTGATGAACTTCCTACTTTACCACCTGCCGAAGTGGAAGATTTCCTGTCTTCAATTGTCCCGGATTCAATTGGCGACTTTAAAAATGACTCTGACTTTTGAAATTCGGCTTTTCTTGATCCCACAATTAACATTTAAAATTGTCCTTTTAATACATGCTCAAGTGTCTTTTAACTTGTCATTATTGACATTCACATATGTATGCCTTAGGATGAATTTTAGTAGCTTTTATACATATAATTTGGCTTTGAACCATCTTTGAATCTGCAAGGTGAGGGTGTGGTGTAGCCATTTTAGCTATAATTTTATAGACGTTATTTTAGCAACCTAGGCCTTCCGCTGTGCACTTTAACCATAGATATGTTTTATTTTAGCTTCCATATATTATTTTAACAGTAGCCACATTTGCAGTCTTATTGTATTTTCTCTATCTAGCTGTTCTTCTCCTAGGTCAGCACTACGTTCTTAAACAAGACATTTCTTTCACTTTGCTTTTCTCAAGGTTGCAGTAAGATAGGTTGCCAGCAAAAGTGGTACGCTTTTTCTCCAATGTTTACAGAAACATACACACTCTTACGTGGCGATCCTTTCTTGGAACATCAGCTGTTTTATTATAAAAACACTACTTTGACCCATGTACGTTAGAGGGAGATTCCAGCCAGATGACCACAACTGTATGCTGATTGCTGATTGCTTTGCTGCAGCTGCTTATGTAGACTACAGGCCTCTTGCTCAGGTATGAGAGATTATGGCCCTCATTCTGACCCTGGCGGACAGTGTTAAAGCGGCGGCCAACCCGCCAACAGGCTGGCGGGCGAAAAATATGAATTCTGACCCTGGCGGGAACCGCCAACACAGGCCGCCGCTTTAACACTCCGACCGCAACGGCGGTACAAACAAACAGCGCGGCGGTCACCGCCAACAGGCAGGCGGCAGACAATGTACCGCCCACCCTATCACGACCCACCAATCCGCCACCTTTTCCGGGGCGGGAGCCCCGCCGATAAAAACACGGCGGAAACAGACATCTCCAATGGAAAACGCTTACCTCAACACACTCCACGCGGAATCGGAACAGCATGGAACCCGAACTCCACATCCTCCCAGCCATTGCCTTCCTGCTCTTCTTCCAGGATCACGAACCACGCCGCAGACGACAACGGTGAGTACTGCACCTACGACACAGGGGAGGGGGGAGGAGGAAAGGTTACGGGCACACACATACGCAACACACCCACCCCCACCCTCACCCCACCGAAATACCTACACACCTATGCAGATAAAAAAGTCAGAGTGACACCCCCAACCCCCCCCCCAAACAAAGACAAAAGCCAATGCATGTAAAACCATATAATTGCAACAATAAAGTATAGCGACCTTAGCAATATATGAAGAATGAATACACATCTAGAACTCCATCCATACAAGCAGCAAAAGTCCGGCACAGTCAATCAAAGTCCCAAGGTCCGTGGGCCAATGTGCAGCAACACATGGGCAAAGCCCACACACGAGATCCAGTCCATTGGAGAGAACACTGCTGGGGCATCACTAAAATAAAAAGACGGGCACCTCAGGGGGAAGGGAAGGGGGGCCACCTCAGCCACATGAGTCCACGACGCCAGATCCACGAAGGGCCTCCATGCCCACTGTGCCATCCTGGGGAGTGCAAAGCCACAGTCTCACAAGTCTCTACAGTGGGTGGATTGCCCACTGTGCCATCCTGGGGAGTGCAAAGCCACAGTCTCACAAGTCTCTACAGTGGGTGGATTGCCCACTGTGCCATCCTGGGGAGTGCAAAGCCACAGTCCATCAGGTGGATTACAGAGACCACTGGTCATGGAGGAGGCATGGTGGGCAGAGTGCGTCGTGAAGGCCTGCCCGACACAGAACCGGGACTGCCAATGGGCCAGCGGTGCTTGACAGGAAGGGCCCAGCGGAGCGGTGCTTGAGATGAAGGGCCCAGCGGAGCGGTGCTTGACAGGAAGGGCCCAGCGGAGTGGTGCTTGACAGGAAGGGCCCAGCGGAGCGGTGCTTGAGATGAAGGGCCCAGCGGAGCGGTGCCTGAGATGAAGGGCCCAGCGGAGCGGTGCTTGACAGGAAGGGCCCAGCGGAGCAGTGCTTGACAGGAAGGGCCCAGCGGAGCGGTGCTTGACAGGAAGGGCCCAGCGGAGCGGTGCTTGAGATGAAGGGCCCAGCGGAGCGGTGCCTGAGATGAAGGGCCCAGCGGAGCGGTGCTTGACAGGAAGGGGCCAGCGGAGCGGTGCTTGAGATGAAGGGCACAGCGGAGCGGTGCCTGAGATGAAGGCCCCAGCGGAGCGGTGCTTGACAGGAAGGGCCCAGCGGAGCGGTGCTTGACAGGAAGGGCCCAGCGGAGCGGTGCCTGAGATGAAGGGCCCAGCGGAGCGGTGCTTGACAAGAAGGGCCCAGCGGAGCGGTGCTTGACAGGAAGGGACCAGCGGAGCGGTGCTTGACAGGAAGGGTCCTGTTCAGCGGTGCTTCTCACGGCGGGGCCCTGTTCAGCGGTGCTCCTCACGGCGGGGCCCTGTTCAAGCGGTTCTGTTCACGGCGGGGCCCTGTTCAGCGGTTCTGCTCACGGCGGGGCCCTGTTCAGCGGTGCTCCTCACGGCGGGGCCCTGTTCAGCGGTGCTCCTCACGGCGGGGCCCTGTTCAGCGGTTCTGCTCACGGCGGGGCCCTGTTCAGCGGTGCCTGTCTTCTGTTTCCAGTGAACCACACCTGGCCAATATTTGCCGCTCACTCTGCATCGGACCTTTCCGTTGCGGGGCCCTCCTGTGATGGAGTCCTGGGGCCCTGGCTCTCCTTCGATACCCCCGGAATGGGGCTGGTGGGGCCCTCATGGCCAGGTCGGCTGCTCCCTGCCCTTTGCTCCTTGCCCTCCTTGGCAGACTGTCCGTGGCCCTTGGCTCCCTTACCCGATGTGGCAGGTGACGGTGCAAGGCTACCCTCCTTGGGGGCAGGCGTATCAGGCCTGTCGCGCCTGCCCTTCAGTTTCTTGGTCCTCTTCCCAGGGGGGGGGGGCTGGCTGTGCCTTTGCTGCTGGACGATGTCCCAGCCCAAGGAAAGGGCGGACTCCAAAAACCAGGCACGACGTTCTTTGGAGTTGCTGGGCTGGTGGTGGCTGAGGTGTTTGTGGAACTCTTACGGGATGGAAGGGGTGGGTCAGGTAAGGAAAAGAGGTCCACTTTGGAGAGGAAAATTTTCTTGGGAGCCATGGGAAGGGTGGCTGGAGTGGGTATGGGAGTGGAGGAAGAGGATGTGGTTGTAGGAGAGTCAAGTGTGCTGTCTTTGGGTGCAGGTGCTTGTGACGGAGGCTGTCGTGAGGTGGATGGCTGTTGTTTGGGTGCCTGCCTGCGTTTGTGTGGTTGGGAAGCGGGGGTGACAGACACACTGGGAGAGGACACAGGGGACGTGTACATGGCAGTGGGGGTGGTGACTGCACGTGTGCGGACTGGTGTGGAGGGTGTGCTGGTGATGGGTGCAATGGCTGATGGTGGTGTGCTTGCAGGTGTGTGTGGAGACGTCACAGGGAGGGAGGAGGGAGACGAGGAGGTGGGGGACACAGAGGAGGTAGTGGCTGTTGGCATGTCTGCATCTGGATGTTGCTTGGGTGAATGCTTGTGTCTCCTGTGGTGCTTATGTCTGGATGAGCTGCCCTTGGGTGTTGAGGTGTGTGCAGGCTGGTCTGTAGGTGTGGATGGGATAGGCAGAGGAACAGGGGAGTGGGACTGGGTGGAGGGAGTCAGAAAAGGGAGGCTGGAGACAGGGACAATGGCTGCCGTCAGTGCTGAGGCCAGAGCGTTGAACGATCGTTGATGGGCAGCCTGACCCGAATGAAGGCCCTCCAGGTATGCATTGCTTTGATGCACCTCCCTCTCCACACCCTGGATGGCATTCAAAAGGGTAGACTGCCCAACAATGATGGTCCTCAGGAGGTCAATGACCTCCTCACTGAGGGCAGCAGGGGTGACTGGGGCAGGGCCTGAGGTGCCTGGGGCGAAGGAGATGGTCGGCTTCCTGGCCTTGCGGGCACGGGCCGAGGGCCAAGGGGCTGCTGGGAGGGCGGAGCTGGTGCGCTGGGTGGCGGCTGTACCTGTTTCTGCGGTGGGCACGGATGTTGCCGCCACCGCAAGGGAGCTCCCTTCCGAGGACGTGTCGGTGTCGCTGCCGTCTCCACGGGTCCCCGTGGTGGAGCCCCCCTCGCCCTCTGTCTCACTGGTCATGTCGGAGTCCGTTGCATGGGCCTCCGGGGCCATGTGAGATGCAGCTCCCTCTTGCGCCGATGCCACTTCTCCTCCGCCTGATGATGCTAATGCACACATTCACAGAAAAACAAAGAAAACGGGGGGGGGGGTGGAAAACATAAAGACAAGTTGAGTGCATGCATTGGGGACACCGTTGGTGGAGAGGACAGACTCAGAAGCCCCCTGCACTACGCTGCGCACTTGGGGTACACTACTCATTCACTGGGACATGCCCTACAAGCCTATGGGCGACAACTGCCCACACAGTACACACTGGTCCATGAATCGCGTCACTAGGCACCCTACAGAGGTGGGGGGCGGGGGCACAGGACCATACTTCACGGACGGGCCTATCCTACAGAAATCGCCTTGGCCTAGGGATACCCACAGCCCTCCTCCCCCACCCAGGCACCTCCACTGCGCGCAAAATAGCTGAATGTGCTGGTACTCACCCCCTTGTGTCTGCTGTGATGTCCTCAAGCGCCCATCTAAATCGGGGTAGGCCACCGCCAGGATCCGGGACATCAGGGGGGTCAAGGTACGACTGGCACCCCTCCTAGGTTGGGAGGCCATCCCCAGCAGAGCCTCCGCGGTCTTCCTGCTCCCGCGGCGGATGTCCTCCCACCTCTTGCGGCAGTGGGTGCCCCTTCTGGTGTGGACCCCCAGGGCCCGGACGTCCTTGGCGATGGCACGCAAAATGTCAATCTTCTGAGGGGCGCTGACCTATGTGACATTTACAGGGGGGGAAGAGAAACATCATCACTTTTCTGCATGCTCGATGTGAGTGGCCCCCCCTCCCCAACCTTGCCATGTGGCACATGCTCTCATCTGTCGTGCCATGCATTCGTCATTCGCTGCCCTCCCCTCCATCGTACATTCTCCCCACTCAGGCCAGGCATTGGGCACTATGCATTGCCCCCCGTGTACTCACCTGTTGGTCTGGAGGCCCGTAGAGTAGCGCATACTGGGGGAGGACCCCGTCCACGAGCTTCTCCAACTCCTCGGAACTGAAGGCGGGGGCCCTTTCCCCAGTCGCAGCAGCCATTGTCACTTCCAGACCGAGGTCACAGCAGCACTTGCAGTATAGGTCCTCTCCTGTGGATGCTCAGGTCTCGTGTGGTCAAGCAGAGAGAAAATGGCGGTTACGGCCGCGGCGGTGCGTGCCGCGGCGGTGCGTACCGCGGCGGCCGGCGCTCACCGCCATTGGCTCCTGAAACCCATAGGGTTCAATGTTGTCCAATGCGGCTTAGCGCCGCGGACTGCGACCGCCTACCGCCACGGTGTGCCACGCTTGCACAATTACCTCACTTCACATTGTCACACTTCACAGGTCAGGCAGCCGCCATTTCAAGGGCCCACATGGCTTCATTCCTACTGCGTCACATATGGCTAGGCCTTGCACCGACAATCATACTAGCCATTCAATCCCGAGAGATACGTGTACTGGGCATGCTGTGGGCACTTACCTGTGGGTTGCTTGACTCTGTGCTCCATGTTGTCCTTCCTAGGCATCGTCCGTTGGGACTTGCGAGGAGACGGAGGAATCTTCCCGTGTACAGACCGCTGGTGGACCTGTCGACAATGGAAGAAAGACACGTCATACTCACCTACAGACTCAACCGTGCCACTATACAGGAACTGTGTGCCCAGCTGGAGCCAGACCTGATGTCACCCATCCGCCAACCCACAGGGATTCCGCCTCTAGTGCAGGTGCTGTCAGTACTGCATTTTTTGGCCAGTGGATCATTTCAAACTACTGTGGCCATTTCATCTGGGATGTCTCAGCCTATGTTTTCGAAGGTGTTGTCCAGAGTGTTGTCTGCCCTGATGAAATACATGCGGAGCTACATCATTTTCCCTGAGGTGGGTGACTTGCCTACAGTGAAGGGTGATTTCTATGCCCTTGGACACATTCCCAATATCATTGGTGCCATTGATGGTACCCATGTGGCTTTGGTTCCCCCAAAAGACGATGAGCAGTGTACAGGAACCGTAAAAACTATCATTCGGTGAATGTCCAGGTGGTCTGTTTGGCTGACCAGTACATCTCCCATTTAAATGCCAAATTCCCAGGGTCAGTACATGACGCGTACATCATGCGAAATAGCAGCATCCCTTATGTGATGGAACAGCTACAGAGACACCGTGTGTGGCTAATTGGTGACTCTGGTTACCCAAACCTGCCTTGGCTATTGACCCCAGTGAGGAATCCCAGGACCAGGGCAGAGGAACGGTACAATGAGGCCCATGGGCGGACTAGGAGGGTCATTGAGCGGACCTTCGGCCTCCTGAAGGCCAGGTTTAGGTGCCTGCATATGACTGGTGGATCCCTAATGTACTCACCAAGGAAGGTGTGTCATATCATCGTGGCCTGCTGCATGCTTCACAACCTGGCTTTGCGACGCCAGGTGCCTTTCCTGCAGGAGGATGGTCCAGATGGTGGTGTTGTGGCCGCTGTGGAGCCTGTGGAGAGTGAAGAGGAGGAAGACCAAGAGGACGACACAGACAACAGGGACAGAGTGATACTGCAGTATTTCCAGTGACACACAGGTAATAATCTACTCCAGCATTGTATTATATCTGTAACTGTAGTGGCTCTCTACTATCTGACCTTTCACCCCAATGTATGGTAACTTAGTTGTGTATATCACTTCCTATTTCAGTGATCTGATCCCCACGGAGTGCCCTCTGGTTTTTTTCCCCATGGACTACCGCTGTGTGACACTGGTATGTTGTCATCACAATGTAACTAGAACTGTTTTGTTGGTTATATCGAATACATTTGGTTTAAATAAATAGATAGCAGAATCCAGTTGGTTAATGTGCAATAATTGTGTTTATTGAATTTTTAATATAGGTGTATGGTTCAAACAGGGTGATGGTGGAGGCATGTCCATGGCAGTGTCCAGACTGTCGTTCCTACAGGTCCATTGTCCATATGCCTGTGGAAGGTGGAGCAGGGGCAGTTCAAGGTTGGACAGGGTAAACAAGTGGGACAGTGGGATGACATCCGGGGTTTTCCGTGCATGGCGGGGGTCTTGACATCCTACTCTGTCTTCTTCCTCGATCTCAGGCCTTTCTTGCGGGGTGGTTCTTGTTCTGCAGGGGGTGGGGTCCGGGAGGGCCGTTGCTGTTGTGTCGGGGCCTCCTGACCACTAGCGCCGGCAGAGGTGGTGGGCTGTTCTTCCTCCATGCTAGTGGCAGGGGCCCCTTGGGGGGCCACATGGTCCCGCAATGTGGTGACAATCTGGTTGAGTGCCACCACGATTGTACCCATTGCGGAACTGATGGTGCGCAGTTCTTCCCGGAACCCCATGTACTGGCCCTCCTGCATGGCCTGGATCTCCTGGAACCTGGCCAGGACCGTCGCCATCGTCTCTTGGGAGTGGTGGTACGCTCCCATGATGGTGGTGAGGGCCTCTTGGACAGTGGGTTCCCTAGGCCTGTCCTCCCTCTGTCGCACAGCAGCCCTCCCAGTTCCTCTTTGTTCCTGGGCCTCTGTCCCCTGGACGGTGTGCCCACTACCAGTGCCCCCAGGTCCCTGTTGTTGTTGGGGTTGTGGGTTACCCTGGGTGCCCTGTACTGGTAGACACACCGCTGATTGACCTGTCCTGGAGACAGAAGCATGGGCCCGCTGGGTGGGTGCTGTGCTGGTGTTTCCTGAAGGGGGTAGGTCTGCTGTGGCCTGGGGCTGACTGAGGGTAACCGACCGTCCAGAGGTCCCCGATGGTCCGGGCTGGTCATCAGGTTCTAGGTCGACAGAGCTGCTGTCATCACTGGGGGCCTGTTCTGGGGGTGGGATGGACAAATCTGGACCCTCCTGGCCGGTGTGTTGGCGTTTGGGCCCTGCAGGGGTAAAAGAATATGGTTATTGATTTTGTGTGTGCCGTGGCGTGCGATTTGTGGGTGCCCTTGTCCCCCAGTGCTGACAGTCCCATGTGGGAGGAGTTGTGAGGGTGGTTTGTGGGGGGGGATGGGTATGTGCAGTGGTCATGCTTAGGTGATGGGTGTCCATGGTTTGTGTTGGCATTCAGGGGGTTGGGTTGGGTGGGTTGTGCTGGTGAGACATTAGCAGGGAGAATATGTGCTGGGGGGTTGGGGGTGAGGGTGGGGGTGTGGGTTGGCATGCTGGTGGTTGGGGGGGGTGAAGTAGTTGAGATTCGACTTACCAGAGTCCATTCCTCCGCCTACTCCAGCGAGGCCCTCAGGATGCAGGATGTTCAAGACCTCTTGATCCCATGCTGTGAATTCGGGTGGAGTGGGTGGGGGTCCGCCGCCAGTCTTCTGAACAGCGATGTTGTATCTTGACACCATCGACCGCACCTTCCCCAGTAGGTCGTTCCAGCGCTTTTGGATGTCTTCCCGATTTCTGGGATGCTGTCCCACAGCGTTGACCCTGTCGACGATCCTTTGCCATAGCTCCGCCTTCCTGGCTATTGTGGTGTGCTGCACCTGTGTGCCGAAGAGCTGGGGCTCTACCCTGATTATTTCCTCTACCATGACCCTGAGTTCTTGGTCCGAGAACCTGGGGTGTCTTTGGGGTGCCATGGGGTGGTGTGGATGAGGTGTGGGGTGGTGTTTGTGGTGATGAGTGTAGTGGTGTGTGGTGTTTTGTGCGTAGATGTGGTGTGGGTGATGATGTTGGGTTCCTGTGTGTGTTGTGGTTTGCGTTCCCTGTGCTCTCTCTCTGTGTATTGCGCCGTGTCTCTGAATTTCGCTTTGTGGGGGTTTGTGGGTGATGTGGGTGTGTGTTTTATATGGTGATGGGTGTGTGGGAGTGGTGTTTGTATGTGTATCAGGTGTGTGTATTTGGAATTGGCCAATGTGGCTGTGTTTTGTAAAGGTGTTGGTATTTTGAGCGCAGCGGTGTGTACCGCCAATGGAATACCGCGGTTGAAAGACCGCCGCGTGGATTCGTGGGTCATAATGGCATGGGCGTGTTTGTGTTGGCGTGACGGTGGAGGTTTGGTCATCTCCAGGTTATCGCTGACCGCTGATGAGGCGGCCTTCAGTGGATGTCGGGTTTTTGGCAGTTTGGCAGTTGTGGGTCAGAATGACCGTGGCGGTTTACCGCGGCCGCGGCGGGATGATGGCAGTCTTCTGACCGGCGGTAAGTGCCTTTTACCGCCAGGGTCAGAATGACCCCCTATGTCTTTCCAGGGGGAACCTGAAGGGCAGAATTAGAGCTTAACATGCTGTGCTCTAACATAGATTAGGTAGGAACTATCCTTAAAGACCTTAGTGACAACATGGTAGCGTTATTCTTGTGTTTTACTCTCCTTGTCACAATTTTAATCCTATTGTGCTTCATCATCTTAGTTATTGCAATACATGCCTTATTATCTAAGATGCAGTTACGTCAATAAAACTTTATTGAACTATACTCTGCCTCTGATTGTCCTTGCATACGTGAGACTAATGTAACTGAGAGAAACGGATGAGATATGAGTGACCACGATTCCCCTGAGGAGTCATTTATGTCATGCGCCCGGTTGCATCCCTACTCTTGGGTGGTGATGAGGCACTGCTAGTTAGCCGGAACAAACCCGGATTAGGCCGACAGGTGTCACATGGTGTGGGATAAGACTCAGGGGCATATTTATACTCCGTTTGTGCCGAATTTGCGTCTAGCGCCAAAGTTCATGGAGTTAGCGTCATTTTTTTGCGTGAACACCTTCCTTGCGTTAATGATATGCAAGGTAGGCGTTCCCGTCTTAAAAAATGACTCCGATGCATATGCGTCGTATTTATACTCCCGGGCAAAAATGACGCCCGGGAGTGGGCGGGTCTAAAAAACCCGCATTAGCGCCGGATTTTAGCACCTGGGTCAGGGCAGGCATTAAGGGACCTGTGGGCTCAGAATGAGCCCAGAGGTGCCCTCCCCTGCCCCCAGGGACACCCCCTGCCACCCTTGCCCACCCCAGGAGGACACCCAAGGATTGAGGGACCCACCCCATGGACATTAAGGTAAGTTCAGGTAAGTATTTATTGTGGCATAGGGGGGCCTGATTTGTGCCCCCCTACATGCCACTATGCCCAATGACCATGAAGTCCCCTGGGCATGGCCATTGGGCAAGGGGGCATGACTCCTGTCTTTGCTAAGACAGGAGTCATTTCAATGGGGGTTGGGCGTCGTAAAAAAATGGCGCAAATCGGGTTGAGGCGATTTTTTTGCCTCAGCCTGACTTGCCCCATTTGTGGATGCCCATACGCCATTTTCCCCCTACGCCGGCGCTGCCTGGTGTACGTCGTTTTTTTTAACGCACACCAGACAGCGCCAGCGGCTAACGCCGGCTAACGTCATTGAATAAATCCGGCACCCGCATGGCGCTTCAGAATGGCGTTAGCCGGCGCTAAATGTTTTGGCGCAAAACTGCGTTAGCGCAGTTTTGCGTCAAAAAGTATAAATATGGCCCTCAGTCCCCCTCAGTATAGGTGATTCTGCCGCCTGAATCCACTAATCTCATTAGGATAATGAGAACCTACGCGACACTATGTAATGCTGAATGATCAAAGCTGCTACAGAATGAAACCTGGAATTGCATATGCAATTTCAGTTTCCCAAATGACAACTTGTTGCAGTCATGTGTTATTTCCCCAACATGAGAGACAAAAGTGGCAAAATTGTGGCCGCACATTGCTGCTTCGAATGTACAGTTTGACAAGCTGAGCAGACTAAAGGCTCTATTGTTTTAAAAACCTGTGGCTCTGACATCAACCAGAGAGACCTATGACCTGCATCTAGCTAGGCCATCAGCAGAGATACAGTACTTATTAAATACCAACTTCCCCAAACACTTTGGAGAATTGGTGAGCAGAATTTTTACGCATCTAATACTGCTGAGTTTGTGCACCTTTTTAAGGCTGTTGGATATGGGTTTGTCAGCACGATCAAGGCAATATTTGAAGCCACTTCTTCAGCTATTCATTCACTCTTTTCGAGTGTGTTTGGTGGATTCCAAATAACTTTGGCATTGATTGGTTGAGATTTTTAATACGCAGTTACCAGCCCAGCTGTGTCGTGGTCGCATGGTAAATTACTTTGCATCTTCCCTGGTGGAGGAATTGGAGCTGAATTGGTCTTTGACATTCCAACCAGTTCTGGTCTGGCGCAACCAGTTTTCCATTGCTTATGGTGCTTCTTTGAATGTGCCCCAAAAGAGTGTCTTGCTGTACAGCCAGTGCATTCTTTCGATGTGGATCTGTTAATGTTCTCGATAAGGGTTCATTCACATACATGCCCATTGAGGCTGCGGTTGAAACATGAGGCATCTTATGAGCCACCACTTGTGAACTTGCTGGCTTCTCCGCCATCTGGCACATTGACAGATGTTACTCCCTCTGCCTTGTCTGAGGCTGAGGCCTCTGCATGTATTTGCCCCCTAGATCCTGCAGCTAAAGGGCTGGTCAAATTATCACCTTCCGAAGTGGAGTTCTTCTTGGTTCCTATTACTATGGCTGACATCGAAGATTTTTTTCAGGATCACAATTATTATTAACATTTGATCACTGGCATTTCTTCTAAATTCTAAACATGTTGTTAAATTGTTTTCTAAATTTAGCTTACCTGTTGGCTTGTCACCTTTGACATTTTAATATCTCTTAGGTATATTTTATAATGCTTTTAGTATTTTGGTTTAGAGCCTTTTATAGTTTAATGTTTTGACTGGCATTCTTGTTTCCGCAATGGGGAGGGTGTTGTGGATTCATTTAAGTATCTTGCTTGGGCACATATATTTTAGCTTAGTTTAAGGCTGGGGCCTGTGACCTTTTACCCAGATAATATGGTCTATTTTAATTTATTCATTTCATTCACTTTAGAATAGGTTGTTTTTAGTGGGGATGTTTTATTTTTCATATTCAGCTGTTATTCTGTGAGAGCGTTGTTATTATTACTTTGCACAACATTTTCTCATCATGTTCCTTGCCCAAGGTTGACAGGGAACAGTACGAGACCAACACGAGATAATGTTTTGCATTGCCACCACAAGAATGCACAGACAATCTAACACTTAGGTACATGCCCACGTCAGGCCTATCTTGCAGAAAAATAAGTGTTTTTATAAAAACACAATGTGGGCTAAAAGAGGGCAGAGAGGGGTCATTCCGGCCAGGATTTCCATCTATGCTGCACGCTATCTTACAACTGACCTTCACCTTTTATCTGCCAGCCAGCTAAAGAGACAAAGACCAGACCTTCCTTCTAGGGTAACAGGGTGGGTGCTCCTCTCATGGACTATGTATGATTAGAATGGGCTAACACTGCTGTGCTCTCGCTAAGAAGCTAGATGCTAGGCGTTAGGTAGGAATTTTACATACATGTTTATGCACTGTTGGGATTATTCATTCTTTTCTCACTAATTGTCAGAATTCTGTTTTTGTTATGTCTTATCATCCTAATAATTGCAGCTCATATATTTTATCGTAGATTGCAGTCTTTTCAATAAATCTATTGAAAACCATCCTGTATCTCTTTATTGCCTGTGTAAGTGTGTATGAGACCTTTTTGCTAACGAGAGAAAGGGGTAACATCTGTTTACCGCGACTTCCCTGAGGTCACTACATAGCCATGTGATAGGCTACCACAAATCACAATTCCCTCTTGGGTTGGGTGAAGTGCTGCTAGCAAGCTGGAAGGGAAGGGATGACAGCCACCAACTGGTGCGGAAATGACTCAGTCGCCCACAAACGGTGGGGGTACCTCCCCTAATCCAGCAGTCTTGTTAGAATGAGAGACCTACGACGCTCTCCCTGAGAGTTTGCATTGATACATCAAACTGCTTATGTGTGCCACATGCAACCAAATCGATGAGAAGCAGTTCTAAGTTGGCGTGTGTGGAGTCACAGCCCCACTCCAGCCCAGACATGGCCAATTAAGAAATATAAGGCCATACAAAGGAGTATGTTCGAAAGACTGCCAGAAACCCACTGATAAGGTCAAAAGAAGCAATACTGAGTTGCGCCATAGCACAGAGCCATCATCCATGTAAAGCAAACTCTAAAGGCAGTAATAACTAGGTATGGTAGTACAAATGTAGTTACCTGCACGAGGGAGAGAAGTACCACCCAAACTCGAATAGGGTGTGACAACCCACGCCTCGTTATGAGCCCGATGAGTGCACAGCAGAGAGTGGCATCCAGTGCAATGTAAGTTATTGGAATAGTGGATATTTTCAATGGCTACTGAAGGGAGCAGGAAGTACAATGCAAGTGTGTTTCTGAAAAGGCCACCATCATTTGACACCGCCAAGACGAAAAATATAGGCACCAGGCAGATTGCATGGATCGAGATCTTCGATGATTTCATAGATGTCCTAGAAGAAATAGATTATAAGAAAATCATTAAGTATTTGAAGAACCTTGCCGGTGATGGAATACAAGAAGTGCTGAAGAAAATCTCGCAGACTCAGGCAATATCGTACAGTCAGATTAAAGAAGCATTGGGTACCAAGTTTATTCTGATGCCGATTGTCGACTATGGAAGGTACATTATCACTCAATCAAACAGCAAGCTGGTGAAGCAATGGATGAGTGTAGGAGGCTGGCCTGGTTTGTAGCGGGTACCAGAGGTACTTACACCTTATACCAGGTCCAGTTATCCCTTATTAGTGTATGTAGTTAGTGTCTAGAAACCAGGGCTCTCTAGTGGTAGTGTGGATGAGCAGCCAAGGCCTAGCTAGGAGAGATTCAAAGCTCATGCAATATCACGACCGTCATACAGTACTTACATACATGAAAGAAAATACTCAGTGTTACAAAAATAAAGGTACTTTATTTTGGTGACACACCTGCCAAATATACCTTAGAGACTATACTCCCTTAGGAGGTAAGTAATATACACAATATACACACTAGTATCCAAAAACAGGTAAGTAAATATTTAGAAAGTGCAAATAGTGAAAATCACAATAGTTAGAAATAGACCTCGGAGGAACACAAACCATACACTAAAAAAGTGGAATTCGATAGTCAGTTTCCCACCCAGGCAAGGGTAGTGTGTAGAGGGGTGTGGGCAGTGTACAAAAACACCAAAGGCAAGTAATAGAACCCACCCCAGAGCCCAGGAAAGTAGGAGTAAATCACAGGAACTTTCCTACAACACAGAAGAAAATGACAAAGAAGATATGCAAGAACTAGAAGAGACTGCAAGACACCAACAGTGGATTCCTAGACCTGAAGACCTTTTTGAAGAGGGGGACCAAGTCCAAGAAGCACAGAAGAGTCCAGGGGGAACAAAAGCCCCTGCTAACCCGGATGAAGGTGCAAAAGTGGAACCACAGGTAAAGAACAACAGTCAGTACTGCACCCAAGAAGAAGGATGTGGGTTCCTGGTTGGTGCAGATGATGTCCCACGCCGGATGGATGACTGCAATCTGGTTTGCATCACTGGATTCCACCAGCAAGCCTTGGCAAATGCAAAGCTCACAGTTAGAGGAAAATGGGGCTGCCCGGGACCAGGAAGGACCAGATTGACTCTACCCAGAAGGGGGAGTCAGAGGGAGCCCTCAGCAGTCCAGAGAGCCCTTAGAAACCAGCAGCACGACTAGGAGTCCCACAAGATGAGGAAAACGTAGGTGCAAATGGAGGCCCATGCAGCACTATAACAAAGGGTCCCACGCCACTGGAGAATGTCGCAGGAAGCTGTGCATCACAGGAGGGAGTGCTGGGGGCTGGCGCTGTGCTGTGCATGAAGAACTTTGTGGAAGGTCGCACACACGCCTTGGCAACTGCAAATCACGCAGTACACGGGGTACTGTCTTGCGTGGGGAGGCAAGCTCTTACCTCCACCAAAGTTGGACAGCTGGATGTCAGGAACGTCGGGACCACTTCAGTCCACCACCCATGTTGCTGGATCCAGGCACTTTACCAGGAGAGGGGACCCAAGCCACCAGTCGTTGCTGCAGAGGGTACCTGCTAGAGCAGGGAAGTGATACCTTCACTTCTAGGGAGATTCCTCTGCTTTTCTGGTGCAGGCTGAAAACTGGATGCCCTGTGAGGATGCACGACTGGGAAACAGTTGCAGTTGCTGGCAGGAGCTGAAGATACAGGCCCATATTTATACTTTTTGACGCTAAACTGCGCTAACGCAGTTTAGCGTCAAAAAGTTTTGCGCCGGCTAACGCCATTCTGAAGCGCCATGCGGGCGCCGTATTTATTGAATGGCGTTAGCCGGCGCAAGCAGACCGGCGCTGCCTGGTGTGCGCGAGAAAAACCACGTACACCAGGCAGCGCCGGCATAGGGGGAAAATGGCGCATGGGCGTCTTAAAATGGGGCAAGTCAGGTTACGTCGAAAAAATCGTCGTAACCCGACTTGCGCCATTTATTTTCGACGCCCATCCCCCATCAACATGACTCCTATCATTGTAAAGATAGGAGTCATGCCCCCTTGCCCAATGGCCATGCCCAGGGGACTTCTGTCCCCTGGGCATGGTCATTGGGCATAGTGGCATGTAGGGGGGCACAAATCAGGCCCCCCTATGCCAAAAAAAATTATTAAAAAAAAATAAAAAAATACTTACCTGAATGTCCCTGGGGTGGGTCCCTCCAGCCTTGGGTGTCCTCCTGGGGTGGGCAAGGGTGGCAGGGGGGGTCCCTGGGGGCAGGGGAGGGCACTCTGGGCTCATTTTGAGCCCACTTGTCCCTTAACGCCATGCCTGACCCAGGCGTTAAAAAGCGGCGCAAATGCGCCGTTTTTAGCCACGCCCACTCCCGGGCGTCTCTTTTGCCCGGGAGTATAAATACCACGTAAAGGCCTGGGAGTCATTTTTTAGACGGGAACGCCTCCCTTGCATATCATTAACGCAAGGAAGGGGTTCACGCTAAAAAATGACGCACATTCCGGGAACTTTGGCGCTATTCGCCTCTAACGCCATAGTATAAATATGGCGTTAGTTGGCGTTAGTTTAGCGTCGAATTTGCGTCGAAAAAAACGACGCAAATTCGGCGCAAACGGAGTATAAATACGGCCCACAGTGTTGCAGAAGTCGTCATGGCTTCTTTGCTGCAGTTTTGTAGAGTTTTTGGAGGCCCAGATGCAGTTTCTTCAGTGAGAAAGTGAAGTAAAGAATGCAGAGGATTTCTGCTGGAGCATTGCAATCCAAATCTGAAGAACCACCCAAAGGAGAGACCCTAAATAGCCCTGAAATGGGTATTGGTCACCTAACAGGTAAGCACCTATCAGGTGAGGGCTCTGACATCACCTGCTGGCACTGGCCACTCAGATGTTCCCAGAGTTCCCTGTCCATCCTGAAAACAATATGGCAGAACCCAGGGACCCTCTGGAGGAGCTCTGAGCACCACCCCTGGGGTAGTGATGGACAGGGGAGTGGTCACTCCCCTTTCCTTTGTCCAGTTTCATGCCAGAGCAGGGACTGGGGTCCCTGAACCGGCGTAAACTGGATTATGCAAGGAGGGCACTATTTGTGCCCTTCAAAGCATTTCCAGAGGCTCTGGGAGGCTACCCCTCCCATGCCTGTAATACCTATTTCCAAAGGGAGAGGGTGTAACACCTCTCTCCCAAAGGAAATCCTTTGTTTCTGCCTTCCTGAGCTCGAGCTGTAAAATCAGCAGGAGGGCTGAAACCTGTCTGAGGGATGGCAGCAGCTGGGGCTGCCTGGCAGACCTCAGAAGGCTGGAATGGCAATACTGGGTGTCCTCTAAGGAGCCCCCAGAGTGCATGGAATCATACAACCAATGCTTGGAAAAGCCTTGGGATATGTTTACAACATGTTTGATACCAAACATGGTCATATTCGGAGTTACCATTATGTAGCTAGTACACATATAAAATGGCGACCCCGCACTCACGAAGTCCAAGAAATTGGTCCTGGACAACGTGGGGGCACCTCTGCTAGTGCAGGGGTGCCCTCACACACAGGTACTTTGCACCCAGACTTCAGGACTCAAAGACCTGACATATAGGTGACTTATGAGTGACCTAGTGCAGTGTAAATGGTAATGAAAGGATGCATGCACAATTTCACATAGGCTGCGATGGCAGCCCTGTAGAAGCCTTTGCATGGGCTCCTTATGGGTGGCAAAAGAAATGCTGCAGCCCATATGGATCCCGTGGTACCTCCATGCCCTGGGTACCTAGATACCATATATTAGGGACTAATAGCGGGTGACCACTGTGCCAAATTAGGATTCAATACTGGGTTACCAGTATGCAGTGACAAAATTTAGAGGAGAGAGAGCATGAGCACTGGGGTCCTGGTTAGCAGGATTCCAGTGACACAGTCAAAACACACTGACATCAGGCAGAAATTGGGGTTGACATGCCAAAAAGATGGTACTTTTCTACAATGAGTTTGTTGAAAGACTTGAGATGCTTGTCAAACACTGTGAGTTTAGTGAACTTAATGATGAAAAAGATCTACGCCTCAGAGTCATCAATGGATGTCTTTCGGACTGTTTCAGAAGCCTCATTTTTAGAGAGATCCTCACTTTAGAGAAAATAATAATGGTTATAAGAGTAGATGGAAGAGCAGATCGACAAGCTGCTGATATGGAAGCTCAACCAGCAAAAAATAAATCGCTCTTGGTCATTAAATCATTAAAAGCAAGCACAACTACAAGGTTGATGCACACAAGTCGACATCTTCAAAGAATAAAAAGTTGTGTTTCCGATGTGGGCATTTCTTATCCCCTATGAAGGTAAATGTCCAGTCATAGGACAGATGTGCAAAGGCTGCAGGGAAGAAAACTACTACATAACGGCTTGCAAATCAAATGAGAAACCAAATATATCACACCAAGAAGAGACAATGGTCACCAGAAGGTTCCAGAAGAATTCTCTCCACGTCTACAAAGCCAAAAAGAAACATCAGTTATGACAAGTAGAAACCAGAGTAAAATAAGCATCGCAAATGTCTGATCTGTCCCCCGTGGGGGGGGCACAAAGCGAAAGCAAGCAATTGACTCCCTAGAGGAAACTGACCCTTACCTCAGCCAAATAACACTTCACACACACCACCATCCAGATGCCAGCCACACAGAGTGCCAGCCAGAAGCCAGGCCACAGACACCGCTAGCAAAATTCCCCGTTCAAACACACCATTAGCCAAACACCGGTACACACACATCACCAGGCACATGCCAGTCCACGCAGACTGTCAGCAAAACTCAAGTTCACCCACACATAGAAATGTATCCCCTAGTGTCTACTACTTTTCCGCCCCCTTGGAGTCAGATTGGACTAAGAAACGGCTGATCTGCTGATTTTCCCAGTGGGCAGGAGCAGAAAACAACCAAAACACTTCATCAATAATCGGGAACAGCCCTTGCCCACACCCCGACATCTAAATAAAATAATCCCTGCAGCATAGTGTTTTTGTGTTTTAGTGTTTTGTGGAAGCAGATGGGCCTACAAATATGGCTGATCTGCACCTAGAAGGGGTGGAAAACTGCCAAAACACTTGCCCAAAAATAGGGAGCACCCCTTGCTCATGGGATGGCCCCGACACTTTAATAAAATAATCCCTGGAGTTTAGTGGTTTTCTGCCCTGTCCTGGGAGCAAATAAGTCTAAAAATATAACTGGCCTTCCCCCGGAGGGCAGAAAATAAATATAACACTTTTCCAATAACGGGGAGCCGCCCTTGCCCAAGGGGCTACTCTCTGCACATCTAAATAACCTACGCCCTGGTGTTAGTGGTTTTCTATTCCCCACAGAATAATCCCTGGACTCTATTGGTTTTCTGCCCCCTTGGGAGCATATCAGTCTAAAAATATGGCCGAACTGCCACCATGGTCAGAAAAAAGCCGCATTATTGCCCCAGCAGTGGGGAGCGTCCCCTTGCCCAAGGAGCCACTACTCAACTCCTCCATAGAATAATCCCTGATGTCCAGTGGTTTTCTTCCCCATTTGGCGGCAGGTCAGCCTAACAAAATGGCCAATCTGCTGCCAAAATATTGAGCAAATAAGGAGGAGCAATCTTTGCCCAAGGGTCTGGTCCCTGCAGGAAAATATAATCCCTGGTGGCTGCATTCCTACTATGAGACTGCAGTAACACCCCGATCCTGTGGCAGGAATGCACTGCAGAGAGACACCAGGGGAAGGAATAACTCTTTCCTTTCCCCCGGTGCCTCTCTGCCCTCCTGAATCCCTCCTCCGAGGAAAAACTTACCTTCCTCCTACAAGGTACTGGAAGCAAATAGCTTGTAGCGTGTCCCCAGCAGCCTTTGATGATGGCGAGGTACGCGCTGACGTCATCTGATCACCGGGGAGGGCCAGGGTGGAAAAGCTTCCGCTGATTTCCCTGGTGGAGGCATATGGCGGGGGAAAGACAGGGGGCGCATGAGAGCTTCCAACATGGGAGGGTGTTAGGATGGCATGGAACTGCCCTCTACACACACCCACCGTGGCGAAGGGCGGCTCCATGATGTCCCCAGTACCGCAGGGGTTACGCAAGCATAATAGGAGCCTCTGCTCTTGTAATAAAATTGAGATTCTCCTAGTCTTGGTGTAAGAAAGGCAAGATTTTATTAAAGACACAACACGGAAACAAGTATTATCCCACCACTCTTTAACTCCCCCTGTTATGTTTTACTGCAGTTCCAATGCCATCAACCAATAATCCTGCATCAAATTAACACTGTTGGCACTGTTACTGCCTCGGAGCTTACTGCGTGCCTTCTTGTAACTTCTACAGTCATTCAGAACTTTGCTTTCCTCCAATTTTTCCTGGACTTTGTTATGGACATTTTGACTTTCCTAACAATGTTATCTATACTTTTGACATTGTTTCTTATGTTTTACTCTGATTGACTTGTTTGAAAGAAAATAGGGTTTGTTGCTCTCAGTCAGGATGATTATCAGGATACACAACGTCCTATTGCTTACACTATAGTGATATAATTTTAATAGTCCTCCTCCAGGTCTTCTGGGTAATGTAGTTTTTCTTTTCCCCTGGCTAAATGCAAGAAAAGAAAGCATAATACTTGCCTCCATGTCTTTTATAAAACCAAGGCGAGGAAAATCACAATTATCATTTAATATGAAATGTGTCCAGGAGGTACATGGAGGTCAAAATATTGACAGTGCCAAAGATGCAAGATTTCAGAAAGATGTAGAGAGAAAGGGGCTGTTACTGGCTACCCGCGGGAGCCTTCAGAGGAAAGTGAAGAGAAGGGAAGACCACGAGTGATTGAGACGCTTTGAAGATCAGAATCCTTTTCACCTACCTTAGCAGTGTTTAATTCAGAGTCCATTATTTTCAGAAATGAAACGTTCTCAATCCTAATCATTCACAACAAAATCATTGTGGTTACTAATTTAGCTGATAACTGCTAACAAGCATTGACAATGCCAAAAGGTCTGGTTTGTATTGGGGATATGTTCATTGTGGTATGATACCTCTGGATGAAATATCAGCCTCACAGAGAGGCACCCAGGGGCATATTTATACTCGGTTTGCGCCGAATTTGCGTCGTTTTTTTCGACGCAAATTCGACGCAAAACTAACTCCATATTTATACTTTGGCGTTAGACGCGTCTAGCGCCAAAGTTCATGGAGTTAGCGTCATTTTTTTGCGTGAACACCTTCCTTGCGTTAATGATATGCAAGGTAGGCGTTCCCGTCTTAAAAAATGACTGCGATGCATATGCGTTGTATTTATACTCCCGGGCAAAAATGACGCCCGGGAGTGGGCGGGTCTAAAAAACCTGCATTTGCGCCGGATTTTAGCGCCTGGGTCAGGGCAGGCGTTAAGGGACCTGTGGGCTCAGAATGAGCCCAGAGGTGCCCTCCCCTGCCCCCAGGGACACCCCCTGCCACCCTTGCCCACCCCAGGAGGACACCCAAGGATGGAGGGACCCACCCCAGGGACATTAAGGTAAGTCCAGGTAAGTATTTTTTTTTATTTTTTTTTGTGGCATAGGGGGGCCTGATTTGTGCCCCCCTACATGCCACTATGCCCAATGACCATGCCCAGGGGACAGAAGTCCCCTGGGCATGGCCATTGGGCAAGGGGGCATGACTCCTGTCTTTGCTAAGACAGGAGTCATTTCAATGGGGGATGGGCGTCGTAAAAAAATGGCGCAAATCGGGTTGTGGCGATTTTTTTGCCTCAGCCTGACTTGCACCATTTCTGGACACCCATACGCCATGTTCCCCCTACGCCGGTGCTGCCTGGTGTACGTCGTTTTTTTTAACGCACACCAGACAGCGCCGGCGGCTAACGCCGGCTAACGTCATTCAATAAATACGGCACCCGCATGGCGCTTCAGAATGGCGTTAGCCGGTGCTAATTTTTTTTACGCAAAACTGCGTTGGCGCAGTTTTGCGTCAAAAAGTATAAATATGGGCCCCAATTTCTGGTAATTTCTTTGACTTTCTTCTGAGAAAGTGTCACTCAAGGTGTCACGCATTTCATAGTCAAATGTCACCCATTCACACAATGAAGCCATAGGAATATCAAACTTAAGCAATCTGAAAATTTGGCGGCTATGTACAAAGTCAACATTTTTGACACAGGTGCATATTTATACTTTTTGAAGCAAAACTGCGCTAACGCCTGCTAGCGCCATTCTATAGCGGCAGCCGGGCACCATATCTATGGATTGATGCACGCTGGCGCTAAGGAATGGCTAGCGTAAAAAAAAAGAAGCTAGCTGGGGGGGGGGGGATGGCAGTATGGAAAAAGAAACTAGTGGGTCAGAAATTACACTAGGCTAGATAGCGGCAATAAATATGCCACTAACCAGCCTAGCGTTATTTTCTGAAGTACTAGCACCCAAAAATGACTCCTGTCTCAGCAAAGACAGGAGCCATGCCCACCACCACCCCAATGGCCAGCACAGGGGACCAGTGTTCCCTGGGCAAGGCCATAAGACCCAGTGTCAGGCAGCGGGCCCCATGTTAGAGGCCCCCAATGGCACACCAATAAAAAAGAAATTACTTACGTATACTTACCCAGGATGGGGTCCTCAATCCTGTGGTGTCCCTCTGGTGTGTGGGGGGGTGGGTGTTGCTAGGGCTTAAGGTGGGCATCTGTGGGCCTATTCCAAGGTGTTTGGCCATGGCAATGGGTCCACAGGTACCCTAACGCCTGGTTTGACCCATGCATTAAATAATGGCGCTAAGCAAGCTCAGCATCATTATTTGGGTCTGCCTACTCTGTGCGTGTCATTTCTGCACTGGAAGATAGATATGGCGCTGGGGGTTAGCGTCATGTTGTGGGTGGGAACGCCTACCTTGTATCTAATTAGCGCAAGATAGTTTGCCGCATCCACAACATGACGCTAACTCCAATATTTTGACGCTAGACATGTCTAGCGTCAAAATATAAATATGGAGTTAGGTCAGCGCCGTTTTAGCGTAAAAATAAATTAGGCTAAAACAGCGCAAACCAAGTGTAAATATGCACCTGATGGAATGCATTAACCGCCTTTCCTGACCGTAAAATGAATTTCCCCGATAAACTAAAGTTGCTTTTTTTCAGTTAAGGCTATTCCTTTATATTTCATATGTAGCTACTTGTAGGTGAAAGGCCAACAACATAAAAATCATTTTCTTAATAGATGTTTTGCTGGTTCCCCCAACACTTGCTTAACCCGTATATAATATACTCACGATCACAGATCTCCCTATTTTTACTATATACTTCCTTCCCTGAATTAATTCTCTAACGAAATTACAATAATTTAAGCTGTTCAGCAACCATCCAATAACTTAAGTTGTTTAGCAACCACCCCAATTAACCCCTTCCCGTCCAAGGACGCGCCGGTGGCGTGGCGCTGAGGCGCCACAGACGTAACCATTAAGTCCTGGTATCGGCCCTCTGGGGAAGCGCTAGCACTCCCACTGAGGGCCTCGCAACCCTCCCATGGGCAGGGATGGAAGGGGAATCGCTTCCCATTCCACTCCAGTCCCAACCTCCCCCTCCCCCACCCAGTGACTTCTGATCGCGTGCTCGCCTCATAAGAGGTCGCCTCCCATCACGCTGGAAGCATGCTTCCAGACCGATTCGAGGAGAAAAAGATTAGTTTCTCCTCGGTACGGGGCAGGGGAGGTCAGAGAGGCATGAAAAGGGAAGTAAAGGCAAGGAAAAGCTTTTTCTTCCCTTTTCATGTCTCTCTGAGCATTCCTGCAGCACGATCGTGCTGCAGGAATGGCCACTAGACACCAGGGATTTTGTTTATTTCTAGTAAACAAATAAGGGAAGTGGCCCCTTGGGCAAGGGTCTCTCCCCAAGGGGGGCATTTAATCAAAGGTCATTTCAGCCCCTCCCCCCCACCGGCGGCAGATCGGCCCATATGAATTAGGCTGATCTGCCCGAGGGGGAGGAAGAAGCCATTAGACACCAGGGATTTTTTTCTTTTTCTTACATTGATAAGGGAATCAATCCCTTAGGCAAGGGTCGCTCCCCTGGGGTGGCAAATTGTTTTTAGGACATTTCTGCTCCCCTTGTGGGGCAGATTGACCTATTTTAATTAGGCCAATCTGCCTCCAAGAGGGGCAGAAACCACTAGACACCGAGGGATTTTATTTTTTAAGTCAGTTTCACATAAGGGGAGCAACCCCTTAGGCAAAGGTTGCTCCCATGGGGGGCAAATTTATTTTAGCCCATTTCTGCCCCTCTTGGGGGCAAATTGGCCTATTTTACTTAGTCTGATCTGCCCCCAAGGGGGACAGAAACCACTGGGCACTAGGTTTTTTTTACTAAAACATTTTTTTACACACGGAGAGTGACCCCTTAGGCAAGGGTCCCTCCCCTGGGGGGCATATTTATTTTAGGCATTTCTGCCCCCCTTGGGGGCAGATCGGCCTATTTCTATTAGGCCGATCCACCCACAGGGGGGGCAGAAACCACTTAGACACCAGGGTTTGGGGGGGCAGCCCCTTGGGCAAGTGTCGCTCCCCAGGGGGGCACATTACTGTTGGACATTTCTGCCCTGCTTGGGGGCAGATCAGCCTATTTTTGTAAGGCTCAACTGCCCCCAAGGGGGGCAGAAAGCCCACCAGACACCAGGGAAGAGTTTTTTTTCAAAAAGAGTGGGGGTATGGCCATACACCCACCCCAAATAGATGGGGACAAAGGTGTTCTCCCCACAGGTGGGCAGATGGGGCAATTGCCCCTGATCCACTCCCAAGGGGGGCAGAAAGCCTACAAGATGCCAGGGAAGTAAAAAAAACAAAATAGCGGGGTGGTGGCTACCAACCAGTATGGGCATGGTTATGCCCCCACCCCAACTGAAGAGGGTGACAGTCTTTCAGCTCTCCCCTGCACACTAAAACATCCTATCCCACAGCAAGCAAGAGGTCATTTGATTATTTTGGGTTTTGATTTTACATTTGGGCCATGAGAGCTTGTCTAACTCTCAAAATTGTCCCACTTGGAATGGTGAAGGCTGCACTTTTTGGACTTTGGGACGCTGCCATGTAGAAAAATCTACGAGACCTAGACACATCTGAAAACTAAACATCTGGATGACTCTGGAGTGGTGTGCTTCACATGCACCCACAACATTTTCTTACCCACAATGCCCTGCAAACCTCCAACTTTACTGGAAATCAAACATTTTCCCACATTTTTGGTGATGGAACCTTCCGGAATCTGCAGGAATCCACAACATTCCTACCTCCCAGCATTGTCGTATCTATACCGATAAAAATTCTGCCCCACTTGTCAGCCTAAAAATGTTTTTTTTCAAACTGCCATTTTGGACCCGCTTTGGTTCCCCCTCATTTTCAACATAGTTTTGGCTCTTCCCTATCACAGGCACTTGGCCTACCTACACAAGTGAGGTATAATTTTTACCGGGAGACTGAGGGGAACGTTGGGTGGTAGGAAATGTGTGCTGGTGCAGTGATCCCACACAGAAATGTGGGGAAAATGTGATTTTTTTTGCTAAATTTGAGGTTTGCTGAGGATTCTGGGTAAGAAAACACTGGGGGATCCACGCAAGTCACACCTCCCTGGACTCCCTTGGGTGTCTAGTTTTCAGAAATGTTTGGGTTTGGTAGGTTTCCCTAAATGGCTGCTGATCCCAGGACCACAAACGCAGCTAGGCACTTTGCAAAAAACAGGTCCGTTTTCTTTAGGAAAATGTGATGTGTCCACGTTGTGTTTGGGGCATTCCCTATCGCAGGCACTAGGCCTACCCACAGAAGTGAGGTACCATTTTTATCTGGAGACTTGGGGGAATGCTGGTTGGAAGGAAATTTGTGGCTCCTCTTAGATGCCAGAACTTTCTATCACTGAAATGTGAAGAAAATGTGTTTTATTTTCAAAATTTTTAGGTCTGCAAAGGATTCTGGGTAACAGAACCTGGTGAGCGCCCCACAAGTCACCCCATTCTGAATTTCCCTAGGTGTCTAGTTTAAAAAAATGTATAGGGTAACAGAACCTGGTGAGAGCCCCACAAGTTACCCCATTCTGAGTTCCCCTAGGTGTCTAGTTTTAAAAAATGCACAGGTTTGGTATGTTTTACTAGGTGCCGGCTGAGCTAGGGGCCAAAATCCACAGCTAGGCACTTTGCAAACAACAGGTCCGTTTTCTTTGGGAAAATGTGATGTGTCCATGTTGTGTTTTGGGGCATTTCCTGTGGCGGGCACTAGGCCTACCCATACAAGTGAGTTACCATTTTTATCAGGAGACTTGAGGGGAATGCTGGGTGGAAAGAAGTGTGTGGCTCCCCTCAGATTCCAGCACTTTTCAGCACTCAAATGTGAGGAAAAAGTGTATTTTTTGCCAAATTTTGAGGATTGCACAGGATTCTGGGTAACAGAACCTGGTGAGAGCCCCAAAAGTCACCCCATCTTGGATTCCCCTAGGTGTCTAGTTTAAAAAAATGCACAGGTTTGGTAGGTTTTCCTAGGTGCCGGCTAAGCTAGATGCCAAAATCCACAGCTAGGCAATTTCTAAAAAACACGTCAAATTTCAATGTAAAAATGTGATGTGTCCATGTTGCGTTTCCTGTTGCGGACATTAGGCCTATCCACACAAGTGAGGTACCATTTTTATTGGGAGGCTTGGAGGAACACAGAATAGAAGAACAAGTGTTATTGTCCCTTGCCTTTCTCTAAATTTTTTCCTTCCAAATGTAAGACAGTGTGTAAAAAAGACATCTGTTTGAGAAATGCCCTGTAATTTACATGCTAGTATGGGGACCCCAGAATTCAGAGATGTGCAAATAACCACTGCTTCTCAACACCTTATCTTGTGCCCATTTTGGAAATACAAAGGTTTCCTTGATACCTATTTGTCACTCTTTATATTTCACCAAATGAATTGCTGTATACCCAGTATAGAATGAAAACACATTGCAAGGTGCAGCTCTTTTATTGGCTCTGGGTACCTAGAGTTCTTAATGAATCTACAAGTCCTATATATCCCGCAACCAGAAGAGTCCAACAGACGTAACGATATATTGCTTTAAAAGATCTGACATCGCAGGAAAAAGTTAGAGTGTAAAACGTGGAGAAAAATGGCTGTTTTTTTTACACCTCAATTTCAATAGTTTTTTAATCCAGCTGTTATTTTCTGTAGGAAACGCTTGTAGGATTTACACAAATGACCCCTTGCTAAATTCAGACTTTTGTCTACATTTTAGAAATGTCTAGCTGTCCAGGATCCAGCATTGGTTTCACACCCATTTCTGTCACTAACTGGTAGGAGGCCAAAAGCACAAAAAATCGTAAAAATGGGGTATGTCCCGGTAAAATGACAAAATCGTGTTGAAAAATGTGGTTTTCTGATTCAAGTCTGCCGGTTCCTGAAAGCTGGGAAGATGGTGATTTTAGCACCACAACCCCTTTGGTGATGCCATTTTCAGGGAAAAATCCACAAACCTTCTTCTGACGCCCTTTTTCCCATTTTTTTTGTAAATAATTTTTTTTTGTATGGTGGCTAATTTCTTGGTCTCCTCCAGGAAAATCCACAAACACTGGGGGCCATATTTATACTTTTTGACACAAAACTGCGCGGCGCAGTTTTGCATAAAAAATAATACCGCCGGCTAACGCCATTTTGGTGTGCCGTGCGGGCGTCAAATTTATACTTTGACGCATGGTGGCGCAAACCACAGGTGTGAGTCATTTTTTTTTACGCACACCACAGCGTCAAGTCGTAAAGCAAAATGACGTTAACATGTCAGAAATGACTGTGGGTTGATTTACGACACTGCAATCCGGATATGCAGCGTTTTGTGACGCAATAGCGTCTAAATTCCCCGCGAACACAGCCATTTCAGCAGAGGAGAGCCAAAATGGATGCCAGATGCCTGTACAGACCCCAGGAAGATGACAACAGACCAGGAACCAGCCAGGAGAACCCAAACAAGAACCAGGACACTTTTAAGAAAAATAGAAAGTGTCGCTTCAGTGCAGAGGAACAGGAAATTCTGGTTAAAGAGGTGACGGAACACCAGCACCAACTGTTTGTCACCTCAAAGTTGCCAATCAGTAGGAGAGAGGCTATATGGCAACACATTGTTGACAAGATTAACAGTGTGGCAGAAGTACGCAGAACAGTCATCGAGTGGAAGAAACACTGGCATGACTGCAAGCGCAGGACAAAGGAAAAGATGGCCAGGAACAGGAAGGCAGCACTGCAGACTGGAGGTGGGAGTCCAGCACACCAGGAGGCCCTGGACCACATGGAGGAGCTGGTCGCAGCCGTCATCCCTGAGGAGATCGTCACAGGGATTCAAGGACAGGACAGCGCAGACTACCAGGAGACAACGCACATGCAGGGTAAGTTGCATGGGGAATTAAAATGCACTAATGTCAACTGTAAGCGGGGGGGGGATACAGACCACAAAATGCATGGAAGTCATCATATACATGGAGTGGCATGGGTAAAGGGGGATGGCATGGGGGCATGGCCTGCACAGAGAGAAGCTTGGGCACACCATAACACTACACCAACAACAGTCCCATGGGGGCATGCTGCTATGCCAACGATGGAGCAAAGGTAAAGCCACGCCAGGAGGGAAGGGCACAAGGTCAAACTGACATCCTGGCACACGTCAGCCACTATACCCTCTACAATAACTAGGGCCCAATTAACAACCTCTAGCCATACCGACAACTGGAATGTAACAGTGACAACAGTTGTCACTACCACCTCCGCTGTGTGTACAACTCAAGTAGCCAATGGCAGTAACTTCCCCATGGATCATACACACCTAAATTAGAGGGTTGAGGATGACAACTCCAATAATCCCCTGAAACAAGACAAAGGCCCCAGTCCTGTCAAATGTCAATGCCCATAGTTGTTGCAAACATCAGCCAATGTCATCAACAGTAGGAGCTACACAGCACTAAGGACACACCCATGCTGCATATGTCAGGGTCCATCCTGTGCCTGGGTCACAATGTAACATCCCAAATGTCATACTGGTCAGACAACAGCATTGAGGGGGAGGACACATGTAGCTGGTCACTGAAGTACACCTGCACAGTCAGAGGAGGAAATAGGACACTGCTACGGCTATCAGGGCAATCCAATGTACCACACATTCCCTAACATCAGCTGTACACATTACCAATGCCAACATCCATATTGTGCCATAACAATGCTATGCATAGGATACGCTACATGTCAACTACATATAAGTGGATGTGAAAGATCAGAGACTGGGGCAGGTCCAGATTGTTAAGTGTGCTGTCAGTGCCATCAGAGCACCCACAGCCAGTGAAAGGGCTCACCATGAGAATGGATGTAGACGGAGGGTTGAGTAGGACAAGAAGGTGGCAAATCACAATTTGGCTAGAACAAACACCTAGAGGAGATGATGCTGACAAGTCTAATAACTTACCACAATACATGTGACATGCAGGTGTGCCACAGGCCTGGGAGAATGCCCATCTGAAAGACTGGAGAAATGAACACAAAACAAGATCACAATGTGAATTCATCACAAGGCAGGCATGTCACATCACTAATGACACAACACAGACCCACTAATTGTACCCCATTTAATTGCAGAGGACGATGGATCTCCTGCGGATATGCCTGTCCCAGAATACCCTGATGACATGGATGACGAGCTGACAAACATTCCCCAGCAGACCATCCAAGATGTCCTTGGAACCCTCCAGACCCCACCTTCCGTCACAAGGAGGAGCACAGAACAAGCAGCCATCACAGAGGACCCACCCACCACCCCAATTGTAAGACCTGCCAGCTCCAATACAGCTGAGGACTCAGACGACACAGGCACCAGCTTTGAGAGAACTGTAGTTGGAGTGCAGTGGGAGCTGGCCAAGGAGGTGCGGGTGGGGATGCAATCTATGGCAGCCAGCCTAGAGGGGGTGCGTTCGTGCATGATGTCAACTGAGGAACAGGCAGCAGCTATGCGAGGGTGAACAACTATCTTGCAGGAACTTGAAAAAAGGTTGAAGGAAATCAGCACAGCTGTAATACAGTTGACTCAACACCTACAACAGCAATCCTGTCAACGCGTGCAGGAATGCAACATTGAACCCCTCAGGGCCGACCTGGCTGCCTACTATCGTGATATGGCTGCTATTCCTAAGAATCAGCAGATCCTCCTTGCTGCAGTACTGCCCTTAAGACATTCACAGGTAGCAGCGACCAGGATGTCTGACTCCACGTCTTCTAACACTGAGGTGTGTGTTGCCCCTTCACAACCACCACCACCAAGGACAGAGGAGGCAACACACACATCAGAAGAAGAAGACATGGAACAGATCACATTCACACGTAAAAGTACCCGGAAGCACTATTCCCTGCCACTTGGCCAACTATTACCAAGGTCCTGTGTTTTGAAACATGCCAGTCTTACAACAACTCTACTCAATGACTGTTCTACTAACCACTGTATATCTTGTCTGCACGCCCAGTGCTTGTCTCTCTCTTACTCATTGGCAAATCCTGTCCCTCTTCACTGTCTGAAACATCACCCCAGCATGTCAAATGCATTTTCCTTTATCACTTGTGTAGGATCACAATGGAAGATGTCACAATAATTGACTCACAATCATGGACAATGTACATATAGCATTACAGCACTTTTCAATAAATAGCACTTTCACAAGAAATCTGTCTCTGTGTAATGTGACACATCAACTGTGCAGTAGATAACTGAAATGTGCCTCCTGTCAAATAATGTAGCTTGTTAATACAACTGTCCTGAAATTATGTAGTCAGATAAATCTGCACATTGGCCAGGATTGCATTATACTCTGCCCTTCCAGAGGATAATATCTGATGAAGTGAGAAACCATAAACCATCATGCTGTGTTGGACAGAATAATGCTTCCTCAAGGGATATATAAGTCATCAAATAGTGGCCGCAAAATGTTGTCACCATGCAATACCAACACATCCAAATAGGTAATCATGCTGAACAGTGTCACAAATGATCTATGTGAGTCATGAAGACGATACTACAAGAGTGCTTACGACAACTCATCTTATATGGGTGTCCTTGAACATCACACTGCAGTCAGACCTAAAACTGTTCCCCCAATACCAAGTCTGGAAGCACTGTTTGTGACTTAGAAAACATACTTATCGACAAAAACACGTTGGGATCCATATTAACTGTGATTGGTGGTTGCAACTAATGTTGGAATCTTTGCAAGGTAGCTCTGGGGAGCTGCCAATCTTACAGCTCAGTTGGGATTTGTTCGTAGCATAGGACACAAATGTAATAGTACAAACTTCATGTACATTAATGCCAAGGCCATGATCAACAAGCATTTAACACATACTGTAAAGGGTTCACTATATATTTATTAAATGGTAATCACAGAAAAGGAAACTGAGGGAAAAGTCTTACCTACCCTAATCTACCCTGACTACTCATTACCCACAACTGTCCCTAACTAACCTAACCTAAACTTACTAACAAAACTTTCTAAACATCAATCCCCCAAACCCCTTATGAGACGGGACACCTGGAGGACAACAGATACTAACCTAAACACATACTATACTATCCTAAACAAATATATATTATTTTGTATTTTTTGATATTGTTTTTAAACACACAAGATCCCCAACAAAGCCCCCACCCATCCACCCACACATTTAATAAGTAAAAAGAGAAAGATTCAGGACCCCACACTCCCCCACACCCACTAACACTAACTAAACTAACAGCCTATACTAACCTAACACTAAGCCCACTAAGTATGAGAACAAGGAAAGAGGAGGGAGGGGAGGGAATCATGTCCATATATCAAAGTCTAGAGGTTGGCCCTCCGGAGGGTCCGCTTTATGGACCGCACACGCCTGTTCATATGGCGAACATCCCGGCTCAGATTACTGATTTTCCTCAACACACGGTCCATCTTACGTTCCATTGCCTGGAAATCTGCAGGGTCAACTGTTGCAGCTGGGGCAGTCTGGGTACCGGCCGATGAGGTTTGTGGGCGTGTCGAGCCAATGCCTTTGGACTGCCCTGAAGGTGTTGCACTGCTGGGGCCTGGAACAACAGCAGACTTTGGGACAACAGTCCCAGCTGGGGGTGGTGCCACCTGGGTGGAACCGGTGGTTGTGCTGGTGGTGGCTGTGGTGGGCAAAGTATGGCCACCCTGTGGGAAAGTCCTCCATGCTCCGGAGGCCCATTCCTGGCGGTATCTACAGGCCATCCTCCTGACGGTATCTACAGGCCATCCTCCTGAACCCCGACTCTACCAGCAGGATATGTTGATATCTCATGGCCCGCCTCTGGAACTCACAGACCTGGATAGGTGTCATGTTTGCAGCTGTGAAGACAAAGGCAAATAATTTACATTAGGAACTGCATTGTCTGAAATGGCACAAGAAGTAAATCAGACAATACATCTACTGTACTTGTAACAGCTCATATCACCATACAGATCATTGAATGTCCCTGAGGAAGTACATGGCAGGCTTGCCTACAAAGGTCCCATCACACATAGCACATCCAAAACCTACAAGATGGGTAACAACTGGCATTAACTTGCCATCTGAGTTCTGCCAGTTATCAGCTAACAATCATGCTGCACATCCTCCGCCAATGCCTGGGCTACAGATGTCAGTGTACGGAATGAAAAACTAAAGCCACATGGTCTGCAAGTTGTAATTGGACTTGCTAGTATAGTACTCATGTGCCATACCTGAGTGTGTATACTAGGTTCCGACCAAACATTCACTTATTCACATGTATGTGTAACATAATGGTAGCATCAGTCCTAGGTATCCTATTCACAAACCCATGTCTGTGTTTGAGAGGGGGGATGGGGGAGAAACAACGAACAATTCCAAACAACATGGACACCCAGGAGTGTATAGAACACTCCACACGTGTTTGGCTCTACCCACACACCACAGGTAAGGACTATCAACAAATAGGAGACAGCAAACCCTTGACCAATCCTAGCGCCACACATGTCAGGAAATGCAGAGCTTGGTACACATCATATACTTCCAGTAAGGCATGACTTACACCAGACACAGATTTGCAAGAACACCCATGATCATGATTAGCATGCACACCTAGACCATTGCACTCAAGTTCCACATACTTGTAGCACTACACGTGGAAGTACATGCTTCTAGGAAGTTCTACCTACAGTTTAATAAGTACTTTGGTGAATAGGGAAGCAGATGTCTGTTGGAAAGCGATTTGCAGTACCAATCTGGGAGAATGTGGGTCTGACAGGCTGACTAAATCTGAGATGAGTTCCAGTGCGACTCTTGTTGATACAAGTGTTATCCACATGACTCACCGCAGTTCTCATTGCGGGGCCTACAGGAATGACCTACAATCCCTAGATAATACAATCGGATAAGCATTGGCCAACTCATACATTTTGAGAAACTGAAATCCCACTCATGGAGCAAGACAAATGATTGGCCCACGCATCACACCTTGATATGTGTTCAACACACAAATCATTAGCATTTATAAAGCGCGCTACTCACCCGTGCGGGTCTCAAGGCGCTAGGGACAAAGGGGGTGGTTATCGCTGCTCGAACAGCCAGGTCTTTAGGAGTCTCCGGAAAGCGGAGTGGTCCTGGGTGGTCCTGAGGCTGGTGGGGAGGGAGTTCCAGGTCTTGGCCGCCAGGAAGGAGAAAGATCTCCCACCCGCCGTGGAGCGTCGGATGCGAGGGACGGCGGCGAGTGCGAGGCCAGAGGAGCGGAGGGGGCGGGTGGGGACGTAGAAGTTGAGCCGTCTGTTGAGGTATTCCGGTCCCTTGTCGTGGAGGGCTTTGTGTGCGTGGGTGAGAAGTCGGAAGGTGATCCTTTTGCTGACTGGGAGCCAATGCAGGTGTCTCAGGTGTGCGGAGATGTGGCTGTTGCGGGGTACGTCGAGGATGAGGCGGGCTGAGTCGAGGATGAGGCGGGCTGAGTCAGGAGTCCATCACACATCACCAGCAAACACAACACATAACAGACATATCAACACTTACTGGAGTGGTCGGGGTCCTCAAATGTAGCCACCTCTCCCACAGTGTAGGGTGCCGGTCCACCTGTAAGGCATGGAAGGAAGAAATGTGCTCAGAATCTGTGCACTGACCAACAATTTCAAAGACATATACAATGTGTAAGCTGAATAAAGTAATGAAAGCCATTCAGACATGATGATACTGCATCTGATATATCTCGGCCAACATGTACATAGCATGGGTCTCCTGTGACATTTACATAAATATCTGCACACATGCAGTGGCCCTAACTATCATGTGGTGGCAAACATGCTCCGTCACTAGTGAGCAGAAATAATAATGGTGTGTAATCGTCTCATCATGTGCATCCAAGAGAGACATCCAAAGCCTGGTTACTTGAGGAATGCATCACCAGTCAAACAGCCTATGTGGCCATGACACATTTATTACACATAGGTACAATGTACAGAGGGGTAGAGACTTTTGTAAGCCCTCAAGTTGTTACAGTTTCTTCATTTGATGTGGCCCAGCAATAGTGATTTGCACCAAACATAGAGGTGTGAACCCATGTGCATACCTCTAGACTGCCATCCCTAATTGGAATGTGGCACAACAAACTCCAAATACCATTCTAAGATGTTAGCTGAGAGCACCTTACACCTTTTACCGATGTTTTCAAATCCATATCTGACATGTATCCAAAAAGATGAAGGACCACAATAATCCCTAACATTCATAGAACTTCCGTGAACGCTTTCCTTACACACTCACCAGACTCACATGAGACATATGTCTGGGCCACTTTGCTATCATCAATTGACGTGAAGCCAACACTCATTTTCTGCATCATGTAGTGTTTCTAAAGTCAGTGTAGCTATTGTGTCAACAAAGTTAGCCAATATTTTAGTACATCTATACTTCTCTGGCAAATGTGACCTATATAGACATGATTGGCACCTATTTTGTTTTGTTGTCTGACACAAAGGCGGTACCAAATTACTTAAAAAAAGGTATACTGTAAGTTTGCAGAGCACGTGCTTCCTGACAGCTAGCAATTGTGATCCTTCACATAGTGCATCAATTACCCTGTATGTTTGCGCAGCATTCCACACAGTTAGCAACTTAGCTGGCAGATATTGTACAAATCATCTGATGTCACTACAGAGCATTTAATCGTGCACATTTACATGATTTGTACTCACCAACAGGGCCACCAATCACTATTCCCAGGTGGTTCAGCTGGTGGTCACTCCTCTGGCTCGCATACACGTGCTGCAAGTGATGCAGCACCTTTCCCCACCGGATTCTTCGCGCCTCAGTGTGATACCCCTGTATCACCCTGCACCCGCCTCGATCATGAGTGGGAGGAAATGGCACACCAGCCATATAAACCCCCCCACGTCCTCCTCACCCATCCTGCCAAGACGTGGCCTACCAGACATCTCAGCAATGAAAAAGGGAATAGGGGATAAAGAAGTAGAAAGGAGAAAAGGGGGAAAGTAGGAGTACGAAACAAAACAAAAAAAGTAAACTTAACCACTAAAAGAGCCCAACTATCCCCAAACTAGCACTACCCACAACAGACTCCCACAAACAACAAAAACACTAGAATACTGGACAATTGTAAACAAAACACACTAGGACACTATACAAAAACAATATTTATTTAGGACACAAAATCATGAAATCACTGGACAACACTCTGAACACAGCCACACAGTCTAGAAGATTCACAGACTGCAAAGTGAAAGTGAAAGTACACCCACTGTACATAATCTGTAAACAGGATATCCTATTACATCACATCCTGCATAAAATGGCGCCGTTTTTAGCGTTATGCGTCATATTTTTTCCACACATACAGATTGTGCGTCATATTTTTCGACGCACAGGAGTGAAAATTAGGCCGCATCCAAATAATAGTAAATAGTCTTTACAATTATTTGGATGTGGCCTAATGTTCACTCCTGTGCGTCGAAAAATATGACGCACAATCTGTATTGGTGGGAAAAAGATTACGCATACCGCTAGCAAAGTCAAAATGTCAGTGCATGAACTGGTTTGGGGCATTTTTTCAGTTTTTATGTAATGCTACATTTTGGACACAACTGAGATAGGCTGAATGCACCCACTATGATGTTGATGGTGTATGTTCACATGTGAGACATAATACTGCAGCGGACCATGACCCGCTACTTCCTTAACAGGATTTTGACGGTTGGCTGACGCACTAGATGGCCATATGTGTGGCCTACATATATGTATTGCACAATTTAGGCATATTTGGCATCAGGAGAGGATAGCAAGGTGACGTACATAAGTACAATACCTCGATGCCTATGGCTCAATGTGTGTGCAGTGGCAAATAATGTAGTTATTGACCGAGTGTGTGTGCATCACAAGATGCATTATTGTACATATGCTTGTATGAATGTGAAGTCAATGTGTCCATACCTTAGATGCAAGTCATTGTGGAAATGAGAGAGGACATGTTAGTCATGTAATTGGCCCAGACAGCCAAAGGTGAACCACAAATGTATGATGACGCCACAGTTGAGGTCATATAACTGAGCCACAACTCTCCAGTGGCTGTGGTGGACCATCAGACGAGGCAGCACGTGTCCACAAATTTCTAGTGATCAGTTGCATTGAGGTGTCTTTTTCATTTGGTCCAATGTTGATCCTGTATATTTTTAGGGGTGTCTGTTGTCACAGTTACATCCAGGTCTCATCATGAGTCAGTGGCAGCTATTCCTGTATCCACTGAGTATCCTTCGGAGATCAATGTGAGTAAAGTGGATGAGGACATGAGAACTTACATGGGGATGGTCCCACCCTGTCACTGAAGACGTGTAATGAGACTGTCAATAGGGCAACCTTGGTGTGCTGAGTGAGATCATGTCTCAGGTGTCATGTTCCGGCAGGTGTCATTACAACATTTGTACACAGGTTGGCCTCTGAAATTCCCACTGCATCTGAGAACATCATAGCCTCTGTGCTGATTATTTTCGCAGCTATTCACCACACACGGCCCATCAATATGTTGTGAGCAATGTAATTCTGCGTGTGAACTGTCAGGGTCCTAACATGTGTGGACTTTTCATGGACATTATCAGAGGTTGCTGGTTCTGCTGAAGGCCCCGTACCCAATCCCTGCATATGGCCCTGGGACACTGTCACACTTTGTCGTTCATGCATAAATGAGACCCAGACAAGGGGTGAGCCATGATTTTGGTATTCAAAGAGGATTTAACTAATATGGTACAATTAAAAGGCAGATGATGCTATACAATGTATTTGGGTATGCATTGATGAAGCACATGACAAAAAACCCTCTGAGGAATGAGAGGTTTGGTAAAGCAAGTGTGGTACATATATAGCCACAGGGAAACTTTAGGGTGACGCACAGACAGATGCCAGTCAGGCTGACAGGATGCAGGGTCAATCAGGATCCAGCAATTTCACAAGTTACATAATCAGTGGTCTGACTAAGACTGTTTGGAGGACGAACTAGACAGTTGACATATAAAACTGTGTATGTCCTGTGTTTTTTAAGGTGACACATGAACCCAAGGGCTGCGTTACACAGCTTCATTACTAGCAATGCTTAACGGTGTATTTGACAAAATGGCAACTCCTATGCTGTTCCAGGCATCAGCAGGGGCAGTGCATGTTGAAATGGGTGGTGTGCATGGAGGTGATCACAGGTGTGGGCTGCATCACTTTCTCACAAGTCCTGTAGGTGAGATTTGCATCCTAATGGCCAACAGACGTTTTCACACGGGAAGCAATCTACAGGTGATAGCAGGGCTTAGAAACTACAAGCCAGTGTATTAATTGACCTGACGTCCATGCAGTCAGATGTACTATGACAATGGTATACCATAGGAAAGGGTGTAGCATAATGGATTACTATTGTTAGTCTGTGTGTAGAGGAGGGAATATCGGGGTGCACACATTACTATTCCAGGGACCTCTTCAGACAGGTGGGTTGTGACCAGGAGCATGGGTGTGTCAGGAGTTAGGAAATGGGCTGACATGTACATGGAATGTCATGTGCGCAAAGCTTGTCATATGTGTGGCACTTGTGCTGTCTATGTTCTGCTTCTAGGGAACTCTAGTCACAGATAGTCCTTGCAAAGATTGGATGCAGTTGGACTTACTGCTGTCAAGGGTCTGGTCATACATTCCTGTTACTGATGCAAAAGCACATCAACTGCCTCCCCCTGTTTTCCCCTTTTTGAGTGATAGTGTCTTAGTTGTGTGCTATATGCTGCGATGAACCATGTTTCCAACATGTATGTGTGAAATAGGTGTGTTCCTCTGCTATTGCCCTTCAAAGCTGAAATGCACAGGATCTATGTCATTTACAGTGTGTGTGTATGTGACCGTTGTATGATACGCATCACAATTGCTCTGGGATTTTCTGTGTCCTGATCGGTATATCAGCAATGCTCCATGAGGCAACATTCTTATTCTGATAGTTAGAGATAAAGGTGAGCAAAAATGATTAGCCAGACCATGATATGATGATTATTATCGGTGTTTGTTTACATTAGTTCATAAAGTGGTGATGGTGATTATATTTAAAAGAAATTGTTCACGATATTTTGGCGCCTACACAAGCCAGCGGCCGTGTTTTGTTGTTCCCCCTCATGTTGCAGGCCAGCATCTTCCTCTTGTGTGGCTCTGGTTCCAGGAGGGGAATGTTCCTTCTTATGCAAATGTTGTGCAGGATGGCACATGTTAGAATGATCTTACAGACCATTTCAGGGGAATATAGGAGGCTACCACCAGTGATGTTGAGGCCCCTGAATCTTGACTTGAGGATGCCGAAGGTCCTCTCGACTATGGTGCGTGTCCTCCTATGTGCATCATTGTAGGCACGCTCTGCTCCAGTACTTGGGTTGCCTATAGGTGTCATTATCCATGGCTGGATGCCATACCCCTGATCAGCTGAAAGAGAAAATGAATGGGATCATGTTGATGTAGCTTGCCCCATTTATATCACCTTGCATGGCAGTAGTTGTCTTGTGTTGTCTGTGACTATTTTGTGTTATTGTGTTGCATCCAAGGCTTGTAGGATGTACCATCTACATTGTGTTGTTTCCTTGGCTGAACGAGTGTTTGGCTGCTGACCGGTTGTCAGCAGTATGTTTGGGGATTTGCAGTACAGTGTGCCCTCCCTAGCATTGTGACTTGTGATACAGTTGTCCCTGTGTCTTCACTGGGGGTGAGATGATAGTTCCATACACAGGTTAAAATTGACAATGTTGTTAACACTTTCATATCAATGTACCCTGGACATCCCATACCTTTAGACTTATGCAATGGATTAATGTAAACATAACTGAGACGCTTACAATTTGCAAGGTGACATTTAGGCAACCCACTACAAACGTTGTGATCATTGACGTCTTAACATTAGGCTGTACAGTAATTTCAGATGTGTGACTGGTTCAATGGTGACCTATGAAACATGGCTAGCGATGTCACAACCTCAGTGTGTTCCTGTCGACATGTTGCTGTTGTGGTGTATGTCTTGTGTGTCCTAGAGGGCTGCTGTGCAGTGTGTATATAAGTAGGTTTTTGTACTTACCAACAAGTAGTCCATTGCCATACCGTCCATCCTGGAAGTGCTGATTGATGGTAGAGTGTCGGAAGATGAATGAGTCATGGACACTCCCAGGATATTTTGCCACGATGTTGATGATCAATCCTTGGTGATCGACAATAGCCTGCACATTGATGGAATGTGTGTGTTCCTGTTGCGGTAGAGGTGTTCAGTTGCAGCAGGTGGCACAAGGCGTACATGTGTGCAGTCGATTGCACCAAGGACGTGTGGGAAGCCACTAATGAGGTAGAACCCCTGTTTTGTTTCCTGCTGCTTCTGCAGTGTGTTAGGGAAGCAGATGTGGCAGGGTGTAAGTCCAATGATGGCATCCAGTACTTTGGGCAAAAAGGCAGAGAATGATGGCTGTGATATTCCAGCAACCAGGGCACCAGTTGTTTGAAAAGAGCCACTTGCCAGCATGTGAAGTACCTCAAGCAGCTTGGTTTCTGTTGGGATAGTGTGGGTGTCAGCAAGGTGGGTGCCAACTGTGGCTCTATGTTTCCCAGCAGCTGCTGAATGGCCTGCCAGTTCAACCTTTACCTCTGGATGATGTGATGTTCCCTGAGGCTATGAAGGGTTGTTCTGGGGCGGAATATGGCCGTATGCCCATGGGCACCTCTAGAATCCCTAGAATGTTGGAAATGCCCAGGGGTACTTCTAGAATCCCTAGAATGTTGGAAAAATGTTCACAAATTAGGCCTGGGAAGTTTATGTGGTCAAAATGTTTTGAGAACCTTAACACCCACTACCCCAAATAGCCAAAAAACAGACCCAACATCTAAGAGAAAGAAGACGTAATTAAATCAGTTAACGTAAGATCCCATTTTCTACATGAGAACCCCCAATAATTGCCTTCATCAGACGCATGCAAAACACAACTGAATCCAGTACAGATTGCGCGATTCATTCTTGGCAATGAATGATATTTCAAAAGGGTGCTATATAATTTTTTACTTTAGACAACTAGGACGGTATTACCAGATGATCTTCAACATTATAAAGAAAAGCTGATTCACATGGTAAATGATAGATGCAAAATCAATCTCTAATAAGTTTTGGCAACTGTCATTAGCTGTGGCGGCTGTTGTGTTCTTGCACACACTGCATGATGGGTAAGCTGGATTTACCATATCGTCTGTACACTAGCCTTGGATACTTCCTGCAGACTAAATTTTGTAGTTCCGCTGAGCTCCGACAGAGGGCCTCGCCCGACATCACGTTGTCAACGAACCCTTCGAGCTAGCTTCGAACTAAGCTCTATTAGACAGCGCTGACGTCTCCTCTGCAGCTCCGCCCACTCTAGTTGTTGCGACCCTCGGCCCCGCCTCGGGATGAGCAGGCAGAAGCAGCAGAGCTAGGACTAATCGGCATGGGCAGACAGAAGCAGCGGAGCTAGGAGATGCTTGTTCCCTCGTCAGGGATGCTTCTTGTAAAACCTGTCTTTTGTTTTGGCTTTGGGGGTTGATGCTCACTGTTTAGCTGTTGTTGATCTGCTGATAGTGTTGTCACTGCTCCGGTTTTTTACTGGCATGACCAGTATTTTAATGTACCTGCTGTTGGTACGAAAATGATACAAATCAACCAAAACCATTTTTTTCAGCTTATTAGTGTGAATGACGCACTTATGTCTATGTAACAAGATTACCTTTAAAAATAGTTTCCTTCCTGTGTGATCTCTTGGCATGGAGAGTACTTACAACAGCTGCAGAGCTCGTGTAGTGCTCCTGCACAGTGTAGTGTCGTGACACTATGGGCCTTATTCCGAGCAGGCCTTTGTTAAGTGCCCTGGGCATGGGTGGAGAGAAATCTGACGCTCTAACTAATGGTAGTGAATTGAATGAGGCAGCAGGGGGTACTGGTCAGTACATCCTCGGACCTCCCCCAGCTCACCTAAGTCACCAATAGCTTAGCTGCCTCACACAGATGATGATGGTTTTCTTGATGTGTGTCAGCAGGGGTGAGAGGGTTAAGGGAGGTGTGGTATTCTGATCTTCTGCATTCCAGGGTGATGTCAACCCTGACGTGGCTGTGGAATGCTGAGGACGGAGAGTGGAGAGCAGCGAGAGCGGTAGTTGGTGGCTCCGTGTTATGGCTGAGCTTTATTATATTGTTACTTAATAGCAATAAACAAGTATCCTGTGTTTCTTGTGCCTCGGACTCACTTTCCTTCACTGGCGACGAGGATGGGATTAGAGTAGAAGCTCAACATAACTGTGGAAGGAGAGCTTTTCATAAGATTGGATTCAGCCAGATGACTGCATTTTTTAAACTGGCTTGTTGATGGTATGTTTGATTAGACTTTCAGCTCTCTGGGAGGCTTAACTTTCCTTTCACGCTTCACTGACTATATTGATTCAGGCCTCATTATCTCTTCACGGTTGACTGGCTGGCTGTTTGTTTACATTCAGCCCAGTCCCGTGGAGTGTCTCCATGGTAACCAAACAACTCGGACTCTCTCACAGCTGACTCCTGATGAATGTTTTTCTTTCTCTTTTTTCCTTTCTTCTCAAATATTCAACATTAAGAGAGAATGAAAATAAACAGTGGGAAACTATACTGAGAAATAAATACTGAGAGACTTCAATGAGAAATATCCTCATATGTTGATGAAACTTCCATGCCGCTGCCCAATTTTCTACGTTGCTAGAATACTGTTTTTTCTTTTTTTTTTTTTTTTTGTCCCACTGGATTGTACAAAAAACTCTGCCTGCTCTTTCTTCTTGGTGTCCTACGGTGCTTCAATACTCACCTAATTTTTTCTGTACAAAGGATTTAACCCGAGCGTGCAAGTCTTAACTTGCTTCGTCATGGATCGTCACCATCGCTGGTTTTAAGGATCTCGCTGAGGTGCACAGTTTAAGGTTTTTTTTCCCCCAAAGTGCACAACTTTCTAGCATGTGACTGCCGCACTTGAACTATTAACTTCAATTGGCGCCTGTTATGTACATTGTGAACCTTTGTAATCTGTTTAGTTGTTAGTACTTCTGCAACTCGTACATATTTTCCTCACTATGCAGAACGTACCAGCACCTCCCTTTTTCCTCTCATCTCCTGGGGAGCCGCCATTAAATGGGCTAAGTGGAAAAAGGTTTTTGAACGGTATGCAAAAGTTTGTGGAACCTCCTTGAGTGATGAAAGGAGAACGGCCCTGTTGCTTCACTGTCTAGGCTCAGAGGGGCAAGAGGTGTTTGACCATTTGCCTGACATTCCTGACAATGAGGCAATAGATCTTAATGAATATGAAACTTGTATACGCAAGTTGGATATCCATTATCTTCCCAAGGTCAGCACAATTTTAGAGCGTTACTACTTTGAGAAGCGTTTGCAAAGAGAAGGTGAATGCATTGAAAATTATGTTACTGATCTTCGTCGTCTTGCTTCTTCCTGTAAGTTTGGAGTTCTTACACACAAGAGAATCAGGGATCAATTTATGTTGGGGTGTCACATTGAAAAAATACGGGAGGAGCTATGGCTTAGAGATGATCCTCCTCTTGAAGAAGTGCTGGTTATTGCAAAAAAAATCGTACATTCCTTGAAATGTGTAGATGCAATCAAGAGTGATGTTTCCAATCAGGTGTGTGTGGTTACGAAAAACACTGGTAACTCTTTGGGTGTTAAACAGAGATATAACAAAGGACCTACTAAAGATAAGAGATGCTTCGGTGTGACAGGTTGGGCCACTTTGCAAATGATAAGAGCTGTCCTGCTATTAATGCGACATGTACTTTTTGTAAGAAACGGGGTCACTTCTTCTCAGTTTGCAAGCTAAGAAAGTCTAAGCAATCGGTATATGAAATTAACTCCCAAGATGGTGGAGAAGTGTCCCCTATGGATTTCGACTGTGGGCAAATTATCTTGCAAATAGAAACTGGCAAATGTGTTGGTCCCCTGGATTTCATTCAGGTTGAGGGCAAAAGAACCAAAGTTTTATTTGATTCTGGTGTCAAAATCACAATTATTTCTAATGATTTTTTCCACCTTCAGCTAAAAGACACGGTTGTGTTACTAAAGCCTGATATTAAACCACGCGCCTATGGAGGTGAGCTTATACCATTACATGGTTACTTCATAGGGTCAATTGAATATAAGGATCGCCACATCTCCGGTAAGATTTATGTGTCAAAGAAGGGCAACAGCATTATTAGTTGGTGGCACCAAAGGGATTTAGAAATTATGCTAGATCCCACTCTGGATAATCCCATTGTGTTGAAAGAATTAACCCCTGTCAACGCAGTTACACAGCAAACAGATTTGGACTTACAACAAGCCCTACGTTCTGAATTCCCCAAGGTTTTCAAATGTGAACTGGGTTGCTTAAAGGGTTATAAACACAAAATTAAAATTTGTCCAGGTTCTGTGCCGGTTTGTAGCAAGGTAAGGAGTATTCCAGGGAACTTACGAGAGGAGGTTCAGGCGGAACTACACAAACTCAGAGATCAGGGTATCATTGAGGAAATGGAAAGTACCGATTGGTTGGCCCCTATGGTTACTGCTAGAAAACCCAATGGATCTCTTAGATTATGCATTGACCTTAGACAGCTCAATAAGTGCGTAGTGGTTGACAAGTACCCTCTACCCAATATTTCTCAACTGCTCATGATGTTGGGGGATGCCAAGGTATTCAGCACCATTGACTTGGCATCCGCCTATCATCAGATTCAACTTGATGAAGAGTCTATGGATCTCACTGCCTTCATCACCCCTTTTGGCACATTCAGATACACTCGCCTCCCTTTTGGCCTAATTTCAGCTGCCTCGGTTTTTCAAAGGGTCATGGAAAAAGTGTTGGCAACCCTAGAAGGGGTTTGTGGTTACCAAGATGACATTTTGGTACATGGCAGTAACAGGAATGAACACGATGCAAGAGTTCGGCAGGTTTTGAGGAGGTTATGTGACCACAATTTAACTGTTAAATTTGAGAAGTGCAAATTTGGCATGGAAACCATTGACTACCTTGGCCACACAATAACGGGTGAAGGGGTCATACCAAAAGCAGATTTGGTTGACACTATTCAAAACATGGTTTCCCCCATCTCCTTATGCGTTTTCTGGGGATGGTGGAATACTATCATAAATTTGTCAAGAACTTCGCTGAGGTCACTTATAATATGAGGGGTTTATTGCGAAAGGGCACAAACTTTCTATGGAGTGAGGAGTGTGAGAAGGAATTTAAAGTGATCAAGAACAAGTTAGCCTTCCAGTGCAAAATACTAGACCTAGACAACTTCTAAAACTTATCCTACTTTGTATGTGTGCTGCACAGTGCAGCACACATGCAAAGTAGGGAAAGAAAGGAGAAATGACAACATTTCTCCTTTTAACGCCTGGTTTTAAAAGGCATTTTTTTACGCAAAACCCTGTCTCACATTTTCAGTAGATATGGTTTTGCATCAAAAAGGGTGGATGGCCCTCACCCCACCCACAACTCTTGCGGGACAGCCTCTCTGGGTTCTTTGGTGCTATGCGAGGTGGGCGGGGCGGCTTCTACCACCTCCACCATTCCTCGCACACCGCGCCTCGACTGGACGAGCCTCCTGGCTTGGAGCACAAAGCTGAGCCCTCCTGCCCGGCCGGCAGGATTCTCCTCGGCGTCCCAAGAAAGTGGACGTCTCTTATTTGTTGAGGCTTGGGCAGTGGTGGTGAAGGCACAAAAGCGCCGGGGGCACCACTGGGAGCACACATGTTCACGCTAGTTCTCCTGCTTCTCTGGACCTCTCCACGTCAGAGAGGGGGGCCCACACCAGGTGACACAAATGCTTCCTTGCTCCCCAAGCAGGTGCTGACTTCAGAAATAAAGTGCTCCTCACGCACAGATTAAAAAGATGAAGCACTCCTCACACTCTGGCACAGAAGGAACACAGTGCTTCTGTGCTTTGGGAAAGAGTAAAGCGGAAAAGGGGGGAATACACCCAGCCCCTGGAGAGAGCTGGGGTTGGGGGCACAAAGCTGTAGGGCCCAGACAAGCAGGCCAGCACAAAGGATCCTGATTAGCAGAGAGTGGCAGTCCTTCTTAGTGTTTAAAATTGTGGTGGACAGCCCCCTGTGCTTATACTCTTTTTGTGCAGCCTCCACAAAGGGGGAAAAGGGGCTCCAACCAATTCTAATTGGTTCCAGGAATGTCCCTCTCTCCTTCAGCACTGGCTCCAGACATCAGCAGGGGTAAACAAGCCCTTTGTGTGAGGCCAGGGTACAGCCTTTACAGATGCATATGTGCCCCGCCTCTACATATCCCAGCCCCGGAAGACCATTCAATATGCAGATGCACTCTTGTGACACCTCCACCCTTCCCTGTGTACAGGATGTCTGAAAAGTATGCACAAACCCCAGCTGTCACTCTGCCCCAGACATGGATTGGAAGGAACAAGGGGTCTACCCTAATAACCCTACTATACCTGAGTAGAATAAATGTAATACATAAACGGTGCAATAGTAGGGCCAAATTCAAAAATAAGTATACTCACAATGAACTTATAAATTGATCATTGGTAATGTACATATGTATTTATAAATAATTATTATGTAAGTCTTTTTGTACATTAGATGTATGTTGTATATGTATCATTTTGGGTCTTTATGTCCAGAAAAATCATGAGAATAATTTTGTGGTAATTAAAGTACATTACCAATGATCAATTTATTAGTTCATTGTGAGTATACTTATTTTTTATTTGTGTTTATGGATTCCAGACATGGATTGGAGGCAAGCTGCAAAACACCAGAGTCATAGTCATAAACACAGAGAAATGCTCACTTTTTAAAAGTGGCATTTCTATAATGGTAATTAAAATCAATCTATACCAGTAAGCAGCATTTCTCACTGCCATTTCAACCATACAGAACATGGCTGCACCAACCCTCATAGATCACCCAATACCACTTAGACATATGGTAGGGGATTTCCAATGCAATCCTATGAGAGAGATAGCACTCACAGTAGTGAGGAACCACATAGGCTATTTGTCACCATTAGGACATGTAGGGGCATATTTATACTCTGTTTGCGCCGGAATTGCGTCGTTTTTTCTGACGCAATTCTGACGCAAAACTAACTCCATATTTATACTTTGGCGTTAGACGCGTCTAGCGGCAAAGTCCATGGAGTTTGCGTCATTTTTTTGCGTGGACACCTACTTTGCGTTAATGATATGCAAGGTAGGCGTTCCCATCTAAAAAAGTGACTCCGAGGCATGTGCGCCGTATTTACACTCCCGGGCAAAAATGTCGCCCGGGAGTGGGCGGGTCCAAAAAAATGACGTCCAGCCGCTTTTGCATCGTTTTTTAGCACCTGGTCAGGGCAGGCGTTAAGGGACCTGTGGGCTCGGAAGGAGCACAGAGGTGCCCTCCCATGCCCCCAGGAACCCCCCCTGTCACCCTTGCCCACCCCAGGAGGACGCCTAAGGATGGAGGGACCCATCCCAGGGAACATAAGGTAAGTTCAGGTAAGTATTAATTCTTTTTTTTTTTTGTGGCATAGGGGGGCCTGATTTGTGCCCCCCTACATGCCACTATGCCCAATGACCATGCCCAGGGGACAGGAGTCCCCTGGGCATGGCCATTGGGCAAGGGGGCATGACTCCTGTCTTTGCTAAGACAGGAGTCATTTCAATGGGGGTTGGGAGTCGAAAAAAATGGCGCAAATCGGGTTGAGGCGATAATTTTGCCTCAGCCTGACTTGCCCCATTTTTTGGCGCCCAAGCTCCATATTCCCCTACGCCGGCGCTGCCTGGTGTACGTCATTTTTTTTAACGCACACCAGGCAGCCCCGCCGGCTAACGCCGGCTAACGTCATTGAATAAATACGGCGCCCGCATGGCGCTTCAGAATGGCGTTAGCCGGCGTTACATTTCTTGACGCACAACTGCGTTGGCGCAGTTGTGCGTCGAAAAGTATAAATATGGCCCGTAGTACATAAAGACACATGTCCTACCTTTTACATACACAGCTCCCTGCCCATCAGCCTAGCTAGGGCCTACCTTAGGGGTGACGTATATGTAGTAAAAGGGGAGTTCAAGGCCTGGCAAGTAACTTTAGATGCCAGGTCCTTGTGGCAGTAAACTGCACAAGCAGGTCCTGCGTTAGCAGCCTGAGACAGGTTTGAAAGGCTATTTCTGTGAGTGGCGCAAGCTGCGCTGCAGGCCCACTAATCGCATTTAATTTACAGGCCCTGGGTATAGGGATATCACTGTACAAGGGACTTACAGGTAAATTAAATGTGCCGATTAGGTGTAAGCAAATCATACCGAGTTAAGAAGGGAGAGCATGTGCACTTTAGCACTGATCAGCAGTGGTAAAGTGCCCAGAGACCTTGGTGGTTATTATGAACACAGCAGCTTGGCCCGCCATGCCAGCGTTGGTGGCTGAAACCGCCAGCCGGCATGGCGGGCCAACCCGCCGCATAATGAAAATGGTGAGGGATGGTGGCAGCCCTCACTCACCGCCAGGCTTCCGCCATCAGACAGCCTGGCGGTGAGTGGAAACACCATCCGACAGGGTAGCTGCGTTACCCCTCGAATAATGTTTCCTGATCCACCAGCCATTCTGTGGTGGGTTATCCTGCCAGGGAAAGGCTGGCAGAGAAGGTGCCTCGGGGCACCCCTGGGGGCCCCTGCACTGCCCATGCACTTTGCATGGGCAGTGCAGGGGCCCTGGTGCAGTGCCCCATCGTGCACGGGTGCAGTTGCACCCGCCGCACAGAGGCATTGACGCAACTCCATGTGGAGCCACCGTCAATGTCCCGGCCACGCCTTACTGTGGGCCGGCGGGCAGAAACAATGTTTCTGCCCGCCGGCCCACAGAAAGGTTCTTTATTTGGCCGGCGGGGATCCGGGGACGCTGGCGGTCAGTGTTTTGACCGCCAGCATGAACACGGCGGTTGTTACCGCCGTGTTCATAATAACCACCCTAATGTCAACAAAAAGGGGTCAGAAAAAATAGGAGGATGAAGGGAAACATTTTGGGGATGACCTTGTAAAAAGGGCCAGGTCTAACAGTACCAAACACCAATACTCTGTTGCTTGCGCAGCTGTTAGTGGGCTAATGAGGGATAATATATTCTACCCTCAAAATACCTACACACAAACACTAGGGGATTAATGGCTCAGCTTGAGGAGCTTAAAGCTCTGGACCTAGCTCTGGAACATACAGATCCTGAACATCCTACGCTGATTGTATGTGATTCGTATTACGGTGTCTAGTCCTATAATGACTACTTACATTACTGCCACTTGAACAGGTTCAGGTATTCCAAAGGGAACACCATCAAACACAACATTTTGTGGGGGAAGGTAGCTGATCTAAAAGACTGGCTACCAAAAGCTCATGTAGTACATACACTGTGCCATCAACGTGTAGAAGTACATATTATAGGAAACACTTTGGCTGATGAAACTACCAAATCTGCAGTAGCTACGGCTTCTGTTCCTGCAATTACCCATTCTCATACGAGACTGGATGATGAGACGCTGGCTGCTGTGAAAGCTTTGGCTGATGGCAAGCCTTTACCAAAAGCATACCCAGTTAAATATTCCTACCATCTCAGTGCCCAAAACATTGCATTTGTAACTATTCCAGGAGTGGGATATCGAGTGATTCTCAACCAAGCCCAGAGATTAGATACAAGGGTGTTGCCTCTGCCCATTCTGGTGTGGCAGTTACAATTTCCTTGCTACAAAATCACTATTAGTGGCCAGGTCTATACAAGCAGACCAAACAGCACATCCGTTGCTGTGACATTTGCCAACAAATTAAAGGGTTCACTATCAAACGCCCACCGCTGACACATCGCCAGGTGTCCAACAAACCACTACAAAGTTGTGGTCATTGCGGTCCCTTACAACCTGATGGTGCATAAAAATATATTTTATTTGCTGTTGTCTCGTGTTCTAGATTCCTGTGGGTATGGCCACAATGGTCGGCTGACTCCCAAACTGTTATTAATGATTTGCAAGTCTTTCTCAGGACATATGTGGCTACAGCGTCCCACTCAGACCAGGGCCCTGACTTTGCCTCCAGGGCATTCAGGGACACAATGGGAATGATGGGTGTTCAACTTCATTATTCCTCGCCCTGAGGGCAATTCTGTTGTGGAGAAGAAGAACCAAGACTTAAAGCAATACTTAACAGCTAGGGTATTAGGTTCTGGCTGTAGTTGGCTTCATCATCTCTATGAATCCAGAGAGCATTAGGTAATCTGCCCAGAAGGTCTTTGAGATTAATGCCACCTTATAAGGTTTTATTTGGGATACCTATGTATGTCCCACATCTTAATGGCCCTGGTGCGGTGGTGGCAGAAACACCATTTGACATAAATGAACGTGTCCCTGTTTTACAGGAAATACAGCAATTCCATTATGAAAATTCATCTGCCTATGCCGCCACGTTGGGAATGAGGGACTTGCCAGTAACTTCAACAGGCTGGATTCCTAAAGTTGGGGATCTAGTTAGAGAATTGCTGTCAAAAAGGAGTTTGGCCCATTAAATTGAGCAGAACTGTCATGCATGGTTCCAAAGAAAACAGATTTGTTTCAATTGACAGAGTAAAATTGCACCATGTGGCTGATCCTGTAGAGTAGACTATGAGGATTCCTGGGTAGTTCCCCTTCACCTCTCACTACCCCATGGGAAATACCTCTTCAAGTGCACAACAATGTTTCTGAGCTTGGGGAGGGTGGAGAATGAGCTCCTGTTGATTCCTGCCACCACTTCATCAACAAGAAATGTCCAAACTGTTGATCTAAAGTATTCCAATTCAACACAAACGGGTGACATTGTTTATTATGGACCACCAGTACTGGGTCCATCTACCAGTTCTGCACCGGCTCCTGTTTTTCCACAGACTGCTTCTGGTTACTTCATGGCTGTTTACGATTTTTAATCAACTCTTCTGCTTCTGCAACTGCACCAGTATCAAAGACATGTAAGCTGTATCACTGGCGTAAAACTTATTATTTGGATCATCCATGTACTATCTGTGGATAGTACTGACATTGCTTGCCTTTCTGCTCTGGATTGGTTTCGTCATTGTTTTATTTATATTGATAAATGGTCATTATCTCTCTGAACACTGTGCTGTTGAACTGGTGGATGAGGTTTTGAAACCTTACCTTTCTTCCTATAAGATCCAAAGAGGCTTGTCCCTAGTAAACATTTCAGTTATTCCGATTCCAGATGGGATTGTTTGGGATCAAATTCCATTCGACATATTTGGCCCAACTGTGGTCATTCTAATTCCATATGTGTTTAGAGTTTCAATGAGTGATATAATTACACCTGGGGTAGTTTCTGTTGACTCAGATGTTAATATAGTCGATTCTGTGCTTTCTGAACATGAATATCACACTGTATTGGAAAGTGAATATGTTTATATGAACACTGTGAATTATGTGGAAATGTTCTGTTATCACCATTATGGACATTATTTTCTGCACCAGGCTAGTGCCCCTAGATCAGTTTTTAATTACACACAATGGGAGCACTGTTTGTCTCCACCAATGGGGAGTTGCAAAAATATGTAAAAAAGTTTGCATACTTTGCTGGGCATGATGATAAAAATGCAGAATCTGACTATTTTAAATTACCTCCCTCAAAAACTAGAAAGATATTGCTAACTGATACAAAACTGATTTATTCAGATTGCTTTGTCTCCCAGCTTGCTGTTAAAGGCTATGAGTTTTCGAAAAACACAATTGGTTTGAAGAGTGTATGGGGAATGAAAGATTGGCAAATGCGGGATAGGGAAGCTTTATTTAGGGCATGCTTTATTCCTGTGCAAATTATAATTTTTGAATGACACTGTCCAGCAAATGACTTGTCTGGGGTTAGCAAGGATAAACGAGTTGAACGTGCCCAGTAGCCCCACACTAACTACATTCAAGAATTGGCAAACATTTTTAAATATCACTGAACAACAGCTTTCTGGTTGGGCTCAGAATGGTATCTTTAACTCTTCACTTTCATATCCTGGTGGTTGGTTATTGTGGCCAGTTGTCAAGCATGTTTTGTTAATTCCTCAGGGTGTTTCAGAGCAAGCCGACCGGACCCTTGCTATGTTACGGCTCATCACTCAGGTATCATAACAACATATAGTGTCGGTAAGCTTTGCCAACAATGGTTATGTTCTTCCACATTATCAGCTGTCAAAGAAAACCATTGCCTCCTTTCAGAGGAAGTTGACTTACAAGATTTCTTGTTACCTTCTAGAAAGCCGTTCTCTAAATGTTTTCTGTATGCCATTTACAATGAGATCTGGAAAGTTTTGCAGATGGAGGCTGCTGCACATTTAAGACAGATAGACAAAACATGGATATGGCTTTAGCAGTTGTGGATAATGGTATGAATACCTTGTCCAACTGCATTTACACCCTAAATAACATTGGGGGTCATTACGACCCTGGCGGTTGACGGAGAAGTGGCGGTTTTACCGCCAAAAGGCTGGCGGTAAAAACAATTGAAATTATGACCATGGCGGTTACCGCCATGGTCATCCGCCACTTCTCCGATCAGACCGCCATGGCGGAGACGACCGCTGGGCTCGAGACTTGGGTCTCCAGCCCGGCGGCCGTCACAAGACTGCCGGCGGTATCATGACCCGGCTTACCGCCATGGATTTCATGGGGTTTGGAACCGCCATAAAATTCATGGCGGTAAGCACTATCAGTGCCAGGGAATTCCTTCCTTGGCACTGATAGGGGTCTCCGCCACCCCCCACCCCCTCCCCCGAGTCCGTCCCCAACCCCTCCACCCCCCTGCCACCCCCCAAAAGTGGCAGGACCCCCATCCCCACCCCTACCCCCGACATCACAACACAGACACACACCCGACACGCATGCAGGCACCACCAACACACTTTCCCGCGCACACACACGAACAAACATGCCAACAGACACACACACAGTCATACACGCACACCATCATTCAGACATACACGCACACATCCATACAGACATACATACAGACAGACACGCACACATTTCCATTCACACTACACCCCCGCATGCATACACGCACTCACACACCCCCTCTACATACTCACACGCACACCCCCATGCACCCACACATCACACAACCCCCCCGCCCCCTCCCCTAACGGACGATCAACTTACCTTGTCCGTTGATCTTCCGGGAGGGGACGGGATCCATGGGGGCTGCTCTGCCGCCACCACACCGTCAACAGAACACCGCCACGCCGAATCACAGAACGTGATTCGGTGGGCGGTGTTCTGTTGACGTGGAGGTGGAGCAACCTCCACTTCCCCGCCGCCCGCCAGTATGGCTGCTGGCGGCTCTCCGTCCGGAAAAGGACGGAGGGCTGCCAGCAGTCATAATATGCCGAGTGGAAAACCGCCACCACTGGCGGTCTTCAGCATGGCGGTCCCTCGGCGGACTTGTCAAAAGACCGCCGAGGTCGAAATGACCCCCATTGTCTCTTCTGCAATAGACATTATTCAGAATGACATGTCCTTTTTACATCATGGACAAGGTCAACTGAGGTCCCTTATGCAGTTAGGTTGGATGTTACAGTTTCTTAGAAGTGGTTACGTGCCTTGGCAGCACGTTCTCTTTACTGAGTAATGTGCTGCATTTAGGGGCATATTTATAATCTGTTTGCGCTGTTTGTGCGTCTTTTGATGCAAAAACAGTGCAAACTTAACTCCATATTTATATTTTGATGCTAGGCCTGTTCAGCGTCATTTTTTGGATGCATGAACCCATCTTGTTTCTATGAGATGCAAGGTAGGCATTCCGTCTAAAAAATGACTCTAAGCCAGAAGCGCCCTATTTATCCCCCTGTGCAAAAACGGCACACAGGTGTGAGGCGTGCCTAAATAATTAGCGCCATTTTTTAACGCCCGGGTAAGACCAGGCGTTAAGGTACCTGTGGACCCATTTCAATGGCCAAACACCATTGAATGGGCCCACAGGTGCCCAACCCAAGCCCCAGGAACACCCTCACCCTCACCAGAGGGACACCATAGGACGGGGGACCCCATTCTGGGTAAGTATAGGTAAGTATAGGTCAGTATTAAATTAATTTATTGGCTGTGCCATTGGGGGCTTCTTACATGGGCACCCCTGCATGGCACTGGGTCCAGTGGCCAGACACTGGTCCCCTGGGTCTGGCCATTGGGGTGGTGGGCATGACTCCTGTCTTTACTAAGGCTGAGACCTTTGCACACTATTACTCCGTGGATCCTTCAGCCAATGTGCTGGCCAGCTTATCACCTTCACCTTCTGAAGTGGAGTCCTTCTTGGCTTCTATTACTATTGCTGACTCGAAGATTTTTTACAGGATCACAATTACTATTTACATTTGATCATTTGCATTTCTTTTAAAATCTAAACATGTTGTTAAATTGTTTTTTCAAATTCAGCTTGCCTGTTGGCTTGCCTGGTTTGTCATCTTTGACATTTTAATCTCTTTTCGGTATATTGTACAATGCTTTTAGTATTTTAGTTTAGAGCCCTTTATAGCTTAAGGTTTTGACTGGCACTCTTGTTCCGGCAATGGGGAGGGTGTTGTGGATTCATTTTAGTATCTTGCCTGGGCATGTATATTTTAGCTTAGGCATTTCACCTGTGCCCTTTTACCCAGATAATGTGCTCTATTTTCATTTATTCATTTTAGAATAGCTTGTTTTTAGTGGTGATGTTTTAGTTTTTATAATCAGCTGTTATTCTGTGAGAATGTTGTTCTTATTACTATGCACAACATTTGCTCATCATGTTCCTTGCCCAAGGTTGACAGGGAACAGTACGAGACCAACACGAGATAATGTTTGGTATTGCCGCCACAAGAACGCAGAGACAATCTAAAAAATAGGTACATGCCCATGTCAGGCCTATTTCACAGAACAATACATGTGTTTTTATAAAAACACCAAGTGGGCCAAAAGAGGGCTGAGAGTGGGTGTTCTGCCCAGCAATGTTCCCTCTAATTTTTTTCCACTGTGTGCGGTCTCTGTGCGCTGCAGCCAAGGATACGTGCGCCAAGAAATTGACCATTCACGCGCGTGCAGCGCATAACTAGCCAAGATCTTTGGCATTAGCCTCTCCATACCACTAAAGCAAAAAAGGGATATCATTGCTCCATGCAATAGGGCATCAAGGCAGTTTTGTGACCTGGTTGCACACCCCAAGGACATGACCTGTTAAGTGCCACCTACACCCCAGTTAGAGAAAACAGAGGAACATTGCCCGCGGCCTTTAAAAGCTGTTTTCATTGACTTCAATCCAGATTCAAATATGAGCATTTTCTGCAATAGGAGAGCACGACTATCGCTCTAAAAGGCTTATTTGATCTAAGAAAGTGATAATGCATATAAACAACTATGAAGTATGACAATGATGGAAAAGTTGATAACAGCACATTTCCTACTGTTCTGAAGCATTTCCTAGCTCATTAACCATTAATTTTCAACATAAATATCACTTGCTCGCTTGTATGCTAAAGTACGCCAAATGATGTTTAAAACACTCCCCGCGGCATTTAAACGCTGTTTTCATTCACTTCAATCCAGATTCAAATATGAGCATTATCTGCCTTAGGGGAGCACGACTATCGCTCTAAAAGGCTTATTTGAGCTGAGAAAGTGATAATGCGTATAAACAACTATGAAGTATGACAATGATGGAAAAGTTGATAACAGCACATTTCCTACTGTTCTGAAGCATTTCCTAGCTCATTAACCATTAATTTTCAACATAAATATCACTTGCTCGCTTGTATGCTAAAGTACGGCAAATGATGTTTAAAACACTCCCCGCGGCATTTAAACGCTGTTTTCATTCACTTCAATCCAGATTCAAATATGAGCATTATCTGCCTTAGGGGAGCACGTATATATCGCTCTAAAAGGCTTATTTATTAACGTGCGCGCTTGCCGAAGGGGCCTTAGCAATGGGGGAAGGAAAGGTGCGCGCGCGCCTTACAGGGAACATTGCTGGCCAGGATTTATTTGTATGCTGCACGCTATCTTACAGCTGACCTCCGCCTTGTCTCTACCAGCCAGCTAAAGAGATGAAGGGCAGACCTTCATTCTAAGGTAATAGGAGTGGGTGTTGCTCTCATGGACTATGTATGGATAGATTGGCCTAACACTGCTTTGCTCTTGCTAAGAATCTAGGTGTTAGGTATTAGGTAGGAATTTTACATGCATGCTCATGCTATATGTTGGGATTATTCATTCTTTTCTCACTAATTGTCACAATCATGATTTTGTTATGTCTAATCATCCTAATAATTGCATCTCATGTATTATATTGTAGATTGCAGTCTTTTCAATAAATCTATTGAAAACCATCCTGCATCTCTTTATTGCCTTTGTGTGTGTATGAGACCCTTTGCTAATGAGAGAAAGGAGTAAGCTCCATTTACTGCGACTTCCCTGAGGTTACTATTCTATGCTATTCTTGCAGTCTTATATAGCTCACGGATACCTACGGGCCTCCCAGCACTGCCCCAGACAATGAAGAATTCGGAGTGTGGTTATCAAAATCAGATGTCAAAAGACTCAGGTCTTCAAGACTTCATTAAGACTTCTGTGCTCCACAAAGTCCAATTCCAGTGGCAAAGTGTTCCAGAGTCTGGAGGCCAGATGAGAAGTAGAATGGCTGCCCCATCATGCCTGCTTAAATCTGGGGACCATCAGTAGATGAGCAGATGAAGAACAAAGGGTTCTCTCAGGAAGGTATGGGCAGACAAAAGATCATAGCAGGGAGGGGCCTCTGTTGTTAACAGCCTTGTTCATAATGCAGAGGGCCTTAAACTGTACTTGGTGCTCCACCGGAAGCCAATGTACGTCTCTCAGGGTCTTGGAGGCTGACATGTGTTTAGGGATATTCATCAACAGGTGTGCAGCAGCATTTTGTACAGTCTGCGGCTTCCTGATGACGTAATGTTGGAGGCTGCCCCTCTATGCAGTGTGCAAAACCACGCACACTATGCAGAGGTCTCAGGCAACCACATGTTGGTTTCCAGAGGTAAAAATTAGACGACCTAATGCTCCAACTTTTAAGGTAGCTGGTCAAGCAGTTAGGCTAATCCCGGAGATGTGTTAAGCATTTGCTGTACTCACAAATCCAATCATGCACCACACACACTCAATGAATAACTCAAGACCAGAATTTATAACAATACTTCAGACTTTTATATCCACTTTAAGACCAAGATCTTTAAAATACCTTAAGTACTTTTCAAGTTATGACTTTTTGAAGTTTTAGCAAAGCTAGTCTTTCTGTGCCTAGCTACGCAGCATTGGAATCATTGCACAGTCAGCTTTAAAAATGCAGTAAAAATCACACAGTTGAGTTACCAATTTCTTCTCTTGCAGGTGGGTCGCAGCAGTCGGTGGGCACACTGTGCTAGCTGGAGAGTCTCGGGCGGTTCCGGTTCCAGCAGGAGCAGCGTTGGAGAGGTTCTCGGCACAGGGCCACCTGGAGGGTCCGCTTGGAAAAGGAGCTGGTTTGCAGTTTAAATATGGTGCCTTGGGGTCTCCTTGGGCTGTTGAGGTCGCAAGGGGTTGGGGACCCGGGGCACGCAGCAGATACTGCGATGCAAAGCCCAGGGTGGCCATGTGCAGGGAGAGTTGGGGGTCCTGGAGCTGTGCGCAACAGAGTCCTTTGGAGCTGAGTCTCTTTGACGGGTGCTTACAGGACAATGGGGGCATTCTGGTCGGAGGTCTGGGGTGTTCCTGAAGTCCCTCAACTGGGGCTTCCTCCTGATCCTTTTTCAGCTCTGGGGGAGCTTGTATTCTGCTTGTCCGATGTCAGCTGATCAGTACCCAGGGAATTGGCGTAAATCGAGGGCACAGTGCCACCAAACTTGGCACAGTTGTGTGCCACAGCCGGGCGGTCGTCGGTGTGTTGTCGGGTCCAGCTGAGACTTCCAGTCGCAGAGATATTGGCCGGTCAGTGAAGTGACCCTCACTGTTATGTTTGTCCTTTGCAGGTTTCTTGATTTTCTTGAGTGGTGCCTGGACTCAGGAGGGAGATCTGGCATGATTCTTGAAGCCTGGAGGTCTCCTGTGTTTCTTGGGGTCTGTCCAGTGTCCAGCTCCTCCGCAGCTGCGATTTTCGGGTCCTGGGTGCAGCAGGCAGGGTTTGGCAGCAGGTCCTCAGTTCTCTTGCTGTGGTCTTCTTTTGGTGCTGGTCTTATTTGTCTTTTCAAATCTGTTTCAAATCTGAAATCTTGGTCTAGGAGAGCCCACTAAATACTGAATTTAATGGGCGTTTTAGGGGGAACCTAGTAGTGTCCAATGGGACACTTACCTTTGGGTAGCGACACCCACTACAGTGACCACTTCCTGTGGGAAGGGTCACTTCCCTAAACCTGATTGGCTGTTTTCCTCCATTCCAAGATGGAGAAAAATGAAATGAAGGGTCCACTTCACCTGCAAGCCCCTAGGGGTGGTGCATGCTCAGAAATGCCATTCCTCCTACCCTTTGTGTGGTTTCCCGCCTTTGCTCCCTCCAGAAGTAGGGGTTTGCAAAGAAGGTGGCCATCTGCTGCTAGCAGCAGGCCTGGGGGTCGAGTTTCAAGGGCAGTAGCCCTTTGAAGCTCACTGACAGGGCAGTGCACATTCCTGAGGGAGGGGGAGTTAGCTCCTCCACCCAGGAAGGGCTTTGTTTCACAAACCAGAGAGACAGGGCTCTCCCCTAGGGTTTGTGTATTGGCTGTCTGGATGTGGCAGGCTTGCTGGAACCAGTCATCAACCATGCCAGGATAGTTGGCTTTTTCAGGGGACACCTCTAAGGTGACCCCTGGGTACTTTTTATAATGAATCCAGTACTGGTACCAGTTTGGATTTATCATTCTGAGTTGTTTGATACCAAACAACCCAAGGTTCAGAGTAGCCATTATGTAGCTGGGGAACTCGTATTGACAAGTGTCCATCACATATTAAAATGGCTGCTCTGTTCATTGTCTATGTCCCAGGTTTGGCAAGGATACAGTGGGGGCATATTGCTCATGCAATTATGCCCTCACATACCGTGCCTTAGGGCTGGAAGGCCTGCTAGAGGGGTGACTTACCCATAACATATGCAGTGTAGGTTGGACAGGGCACACAGAAAGTGTGCCATGTCGAGTTTGTATTTTAGGTTTGCACCAGGACACTCAGCCTGCTATGGCAGTGCTGGGTGCATCTGGATGCATGGCTCTTGAGGGTGGCACAATCAGTGCTGCTGCCCTCAGGGGCTTGCCCATAGTACCTCATGCCCTGGGTACCTAAGTACCTTTTACTAGGGACTTATAGTGGTAGCTAAAGGTATATCCAATTACTTTTGCCATGTTTTTAGGGAACGAACACTGGCACTGGGAACTTGGTTAGCAGGATCCCAGTGCACTACCGTCCAAGTTGCATTCAGAAACCATGCAAAAAGTTGGGGGGTACTGCAACAAGGAGCCAGTCTCTCACACATAACATGGGGAGGCTGAATACAGAGCATTCCCATAATCAAGATGAGCTAGCACAAGGGCCTGTATGACAATACATCTAGCAGTGACAGGGAAATGAAATGAAGGACCTTCTGCAGCACTTTTAAAGTACCATAGCAGCTGACGGCAAACTTTTTTGCATGCTGATCCATAGACATCACAGTGTCAAGCCATATATCAAGGCTTTTTATTGACTCTTTGCGACTAGGCAGATTTCAGAGATAATTTGGAAGAGGGCTTGAGATGGGATAGCTGAAATTGTTACCCAACTGCATGATGTCCATTTTGTCCTCATTGAGCTGTAGTTTACAATCTGGAATCCAGCTGGCTACTTCCTGAAGACAGGCAGTCAGGTCAGAAAGGCCAGAGTGTACATCAGGGGAAAATGACATGACCAGCTGAGTGTCGTCAGCGTAGGACACCAGTGAAAGCCCATGAGCCTGGACAATCTCAGCCAAGGGGTGCAGGTAAACATTGAATAGAGTAGGGCACAGGGAGGAGCCCTGTGGCACTACACAGCATGACGGAAAGCTGGTGGAAAGAAAGGGCTGATCCTGGACCTGGAAACAACAGTTCTGCAAGAAGGAAGCAAGCCAGTCAATGGCTCTGTCTATGACACCGCCATTAGAAATCCTCTGCAGGAGGGTAGGATGATCTACGGTGTCAAACGCAGCACTGAAATCTAACAAAATGGTAGAGGCTGAGTGCCCTTGATTCAAGATGCTTCTGAGCTCTTCGACCGCAACCAATAATGCTGTTCTGTGCTGTGTAAATGGCAGAAGCCCATCTGAGTGGGATGTAATAGCAAATGCAATTCGAGAAAACCAGAGAGATGCTTGTTAACATATTTCTCCAATAATTTAGAGACTCCAGGTAGCAGAGAAATTGGTCTAAAATTGCTCAGGTTTGAAGGATCCAAATTGGATTTCTTAAGGAGCAGCTTAACTATAGTGTGATTCTAATGTTGAGAGACATGCCCATGGGCTAGCAAGAGATTGAATACATCTGTCAGTGCAGGCGTAATAATGTTGGACCCTTGATGAAGAACGAGTAAGGGTGCAGGGTCCAATGGTGAGCCAGATTTTTCAGATTTTAGAAGATCCTTGACGATACATGCAATGAAAGGTGGGAAGACTGAAAGGGTATGTTTTGAAGAATCATCAGGGAAGTCACAAGGGCAGGCAATCATATTAGGATCGCTGGGAAAAGAGGAATCTTGAAGATTTCTTTCGGGGACCTTGAGGAATTGGCAATTTTTGTAGAATAATAGGCAGCCTGGGAGGCTCTAATTTCCACATGGTAAGGCTGGTTAAAGTTTCTGTGTTCAATTTTACTGGTAGCATCATAAGCCTTCCTCCTTCTCCTTTCTAGGTGCTTGCATTCTTTCTTTAGGGAGAGGAGGTCAGCAGCAGAGAACCAGTGGGATTTATGGGCTCGCTGTGGATATATCTGCAGCCTCACCCTCAGAACAACCTTCAAAGACATTGCCAACAAATCAGCAAAGAGACGGGTGGCAGAGTCATAAGCATCTGGAGAATCCGGTTTCATGGTTTCCAGAACTGTTAACCAGCTTTTAGTATTGAGTCTAGTCCAGGGCCACGCCAAGCATTTGGCTGGGGGCATGGACGAGGGAGGGAGAGGCAGGACTAAGCTAAAAGGAAAAAGGAAATGGTCAGACCAGGGAAGAGGAGTTTGATCCTGCGATAGGTTTCCACAAATCACGATTCCCACTTGGGTTGGGTGAGGTGCTACTAGCAAGCCAGAAGGGTTCGGACATCTGCTGCCAACTGGTGTGAGAATGACTCAGTTGTCCACAAGCAGTGGTGCTACTGCCCCTAATTCAGCAGTCTTGTTAGAACAACAAGAGTCCTACAACTCTCCCTGATAATTTGCATTGATACAGCAAGCTGCTCATGTGTGCCACATGTGCCAAAATCGATGAGAAGCAGTTCTAAGTTGGTGTGTGTGGAGTCAAAGCCCTGCTCAAGCCCAGACATGACCATTGAAGAAATGTAAGGCCCACAAAGGAGCATCTGCATGAAACCAACTGGTAAGGCCAAAAGAAGAAATACTGAGTTGCGTCATAGCACAGAGCCATCATCCATGCAAAGCAAATGCTAAAGGCAGTAACAACCAGGTACGGAAGTACAAATGTACTTACCCTGCACGAGCGAGGGAAGTGCCACACAAGCTCGAATTGGGTGTGATGACCCCTCCTGGTTATAGGCCCGATGAGTGCACAGCAGCGAGAGGTATCCAGTGCAACAAAAGCTATTGGAATACTGGATATTTTCAATGGCTACAGAAGGGAGCAGGAAATACAATGAAAGTGTGTTTCTGAAAAGACCACCGCCATTCAACACCGCCATAGATGCCAGGTGGATTACATGGATCGAGAGCTTTGATGATTTTATAGTTTCCAGAGAAGAAGTAGATGATAAGAAAATCATTAAGTATTTAAAGAACCTTGCCGGTGACGGAAGAAAAGAAGTGCTAAAGAAAATATTGCAGACTGAGGCAATATCATACTGTCAGATCAAAGAAGCATTGGGTACCAACTTCAGTCCGATGCCGAATGTCGACAATGAAAGGTACATTTTCAGTCAAGCGAGACAGCAAGCTGGTGAAATAATGGATAAGTTTGTTGAAAGACTTAAGATACTTGTCAAACACTGTGAGAATAGTAAATTTCATGATGAAGAAGCCCCATGCCTCAGAGTCATCAATAAATGTTTTTCAGGCTCTTTCAGAAGATGCATTTTGAGAGCGATCCTCACTTTAGAGAAAATACTAATGGCTGCAAGAGACGATGGAAGAGCAGATTGACAAGCTGCTGATATGGAACCTCGAACAGCGAAAAATGAATCGGCCTTGGTTATGAAAAGCAAACACAACTACAAGGTAGATGAACACAAGTCAACATTTTCAAAGAATAAAAAGTTGTGTTTCCGATGTGGGTTTTCTTTTCCCTATGAAGGTAAAGGTCCAGACATAGAGCAGTCGTTCAAAGGTTGTGAGGAAGAAAACCACTTCAGAACAGTTTGCAAAGCAAAAGAGAAACCAAATATGTCACAGCGAGAAGAGGAAATGGTTGCCAGAAGGTTCCAGAAGAATTCTCTCTACGTCCACAAGGCCAAAAAGAAACATCAGTAACGACAAGTAGAAACCAGACTAAGATCAGCATCGGAAATGTCTGATCTGTCCCCATGGGTGGCACAAAGGAAAAGCAAGAAATTGACACCCTAGATGAGAGGGACCCTTACCTCAGCCAAACACCACTTCACACACACCACCCACACCCACTGCCAGCCAGAAGCCAGTCCACAGACACCGTCAGCAAATTTCCCAGTTCAAACACACCATTAGCCAAATTCCAGTACATGCAGACTGTCAGCTAACTCCAGGTCACACACACATAGAAACATATCCCCTAGTGTCTAGTACTTTTCCACCCCTTGGAGTCAGATTGGAGTAGAAAACGGTCAATCTGCCAGAAGCGTGGAGGGGGAAGGAGTATAAAACAACCAAAACACTTTCCCAATAATCGGGAACAGCCCTTGCCGACAGGCCCAATTCCTGACAGGTCCCCCAATATCCCCTGGAAGCAGGTGTGCCTAAAAATATGTCTGTTCTGCACCCAGAAAGAGCAGAAAATGGCCAAAACACTTTCCCAATAATAGGGAGCGGTGCTTGCCCATGGGGTGGCTCCCTGACACTTCCTTGGTGATTAGTGGTTTTCAGCCCTCTCTTGGGGCTGACCTGCTGACCTGCTCTCGGGGGGCAGAAAATGATCATAACACTGTCCCAATAATGGGGAGCAGCCCTTGTCCAAGGGCTGCTCTCCAACATCTAAATAACATAATGTAGGAAAGTACCCTCTTTCTTGGCATGGTTACCCCCATTTTCTGTCTGTTGTCAGTGTGTTTGACTGTGTTCACTGGGATTCTGCTAACCAGGACCCCAGTGATTATGCTCTCTCCCTTAAAACTTGGTAACTTGGTTACTTACACCCCACATTTGGCATACTGGTGCCCAGGGGTGGCTCCTCCATAACGGCAGAGGAGCGTCATCCCCCGGCAGCAGTGGCAGCTGCAAACCTTTTCCCAAAAAACGCTCATAAACTGTGTTTATGATCATTTTTGGGGAAAAGGGGCAGGACCACGGGGGTGACGAGCAAAGAGCACAGCACTCCCCCTCAGAGCGCATGTGTGTTTGTCCGGCTTTACTAAGACAGGAGCTATGTCCATGGGGGTTGTGCGCCAGGAAATAGCGTTACACTGCTTGAAGGCATTTGTTTGCCTCTAAACAGTGTAGCATCATAATTCGGCACACAAGTTCCGGTTTCCCCTACGCCTCTCCCACCCTAGGCATTAGCGCTGGCAAGCGCCATTCCGTAAATATGGTGCCAGGCCGGCATCCAGGAATGGTGGTAGCCGACGCTATACTTTTTCATGCAAAACTGCGCTAACGCAGTTTTGCGTGAAAAAGTATATGTATGGGCCTGAGTGTTTTCTTTCATGTGTAAGTGCAGTGGTATTGCATGAGCTTTGCATGTCTCCTAGATAAGCCTTGGCAGCTCATCCACAGCTACCTCTAGAGAACCTGGTTTCTAGACACTGCCTACACTACACTACTAAAGGATACCTTAGGTACCCAGCACACACCAGACCAGCTTCCTATACATTACCCCTGATGTTTAGCGGTTTTCTGTCCCCCCTTAGATCAGATGGGCCTAAAAGTATGGCCGATCTGCCAACAGGGTCACAAAAAGGCCAAAATATTGCCCCAGCAGTGGGGAGCGTCCCTTGACCAAGGGGCCGCTACCCAGATACATAGAATAATCACTGATGTCTAGTGGTGTTCTGCCCCCATCAGGGGCAGATCAACCTAAAAATATGGCCAATCTGCCGCCAGGAGTACTGGGGCAGAAAATGGCCCAAAAATTGCCTCAATAAAGGGGAGCAATCTTTGCCAAAGTGTCCACTCCCCGCAACAAGTGGCTTCATTCCTACTACAAGATCACAGCAGGAATGCACTGCAGAGAGACACCAGGGGAAAGGAAGAACTCTTCCCTTTCCCCTGGTGCCTCTCTGTCCTCCCTGAAGGAAAAACCTACCTTCTTCCTCCAAGGTGCTTTAAGCAAATGGCTTCTAGCGTGTCCCCGGCAGCTTTTGATGACATCGGTGTACGTGCTGACGTCATCTGATCACCGGGGGAAGGCCAGGGACGGAAGAGCTTTCGCTGACATCCCTGGTAAAGGCATGTGGCAGGGGTGGGGGGGTTCCGCAGTTTGAGCATGAGCACTTCCCCCATGGATAGGTGTTAGGATGGCATGGAACTGTCCTCCCACATGCCCACTGAGGTGGAGGACAGCTAAACGCCATTCTCAGCACCGAAGGGGTTAAGCAAGCGTAATAAGAGTCTCCAGTCTTGTAATAAAATTGAGATTCTCCTAGTCTTGATGTCAGAAAGGCTAGATTTTATTAAAGACAGCTGGTATGTTTTTCTTCAGTTCCAGTGTCATCCGCCAGTACTCCTGCATCAAATTAACACTGTTCACACTGTTACTGCCTCGGTCTTTACCAGATGACTACTCCTGACTTCTACAGTCACCCGGAACTTTGCTTTTCCACACTTTTTCCTGGACTTTATTAAATACACTTTGACTTCCCTAGCAATGGTATATATAGGTGGTCATTACAACCCTGGCGGACGGTGTTAAAGTGGCGGTAAGACCGCCAACAGGCCGGCGGTAAATATTTTGCAATTACGACTGTGGCGGAAACCGCCAACAAAGACAGCCACTTTAACACTCTGACCACCACGGCGGTACAGACCAACAGCTTGGCGGTCACCGCCAACAGACAGGCGGGAGACAATGTACCGCCCACACTATTATGACAGGCCAATCCGCCACCTTTTCCGGGGCGTATTCAACGCGGATAAAAGCACGGCAGAAACAGGCATTTCGAATGAAAAACGCTCACCTCTACACACTCCACGAGGAAGGAGGACAGCATGGAGCTGGAACTTCAAATTCTTCCAGCGCTAGTCTTCCTGCTCTTCTACGAGGATCACCAATGCCGGCGGCGAAGAGCACGGTGAGTACTGCACCTACGACATAGGGGAGGGGGAGGCAAAAAACAGGGGGACACACACTCAACACCCCAAACCCCACAAGACCCTCAACCACTACAACACACACACCAATGCTTATCTATACATTACAGTAACACCCCCCAACCCCCCCGGAAGAATGCAAAGACAAAAGGAAATTAGTGTAACTATTGTAATATATCAAAAATCAGTAAGCAAAAATATACATATATATATATATATACACTATAAACAAAATATACACCACGATTATTAGTGCATGTTTTGCATCATTCATAGTCCGTGGACCACTGGGCCCAAAATGCATGGGCGAGGCCCACACAAGATACCTGAACATGACAGAGAGAACACTGCTGGGGCATCAGATAGAAATACAACAGGCACCTCAGGGGGAAGGGAAGGGGGGGCACCTCAGCCGGATGAGTGCACAACGCCAGATCCACGGGGGGCCCATTGATCAATCCTGGGGAGTGCAAAGCCACAGTCTCACAAGTCTCTACAGTGGGTGGGTTGCCCACTGTACCATCCTGGGGAGTGCAAAGCCACAGTCTCACAAGTCTCTACGGTGGTTGGTTTGCCCACTGTTCCATCCTGGGGAGTGCAAAGCCACAGTCTCTCAAGTCTCTACAGTAGGTGGCTTGCCCACTGCCATATCCTGGGGAGTGCAAAGCCACAGTCTCACAAGTCTCTACAGTGGTTGGTTTGCCCACTGTTCCATCCTGGGGAGTAAAAAGCCACAGTCTCTCAAGTCTCTACAGTGGGTGGCTTGCCCACTGCCATATCCTGGGGAGTGCAAAGCCACAGTCTCACAAGTCTCTACAGTGGTTGGTTTGCCCACTGTTCCATCCTGGGGAGTGCAAAGCCACAGTCTCTCAAGTCTCTCAAGTGGGTGGCTTGCCCACTGTACCATCCTGGGGAGTGCAAAGCCACAGTCTCACAAGTCTCTACAGTGGTTGGTTTGCACACTGTTCCATCCTGGGGAGTGCAAAGCCACAGTCTTTCAAGTCTCTACAGTGGGTGGCTTGCCCACTGCCATATCCTGGGGAGTGCAAAGCCACAGTCTCACAAGTCTCTACAGTGGGTGGGTTGCCTACTGTTCAATCCTGGGGAGTACAAAGCCACAGTCTCACAAGTGGATGACAGTCTCCACTGGTTCTGGAGGGGGCATGGCGCCCAGAGTGCTTCATCCTGGTAAGGACAGAGGTAGTGGATGACAGTCTCCACTGGTTGGTTCTGGAGGGGGACTGGTGCCCAGAGTGCTTCATCCTGTTAAGGACAGAGGTAGTGGATGACAGTCTCCACTGGTTCTGGAGGGGGACTGGTGCCCAGAGTGCTTCATCCTGTTAAGGACAGAGGTAGTGGATGACAGTCTCTACTGGTTCTGGAGGGGGACTGGTGCCCAGAGTGCAGCACTCACCCTGTGACGGTCCCAGTTGCGTCACTGCCCCTGTCGCAAATGGGCTAGCGGTGTTTTCTATGGCGGTCTTTGCCCTGTTCAGCGGTGCTTGCCCTGTTCAGCAGTGCTTGAGTTGGCAGTTTCTGACCTGTTCAGCGGTGCTTGCCCTGTTCAGCGGTCCTTGCCGTGGCGGTCTTTGACCTGTTCAGCGGTCCTTGCCCTGTTCAGCGGTGCTTGAGTTGGCAGTTTCTCACCTGTTCAGCGGTGCTTGCCCTGTTCAGCGGTATTTGCCATGGCGGTCTTTGCCCTGTTCAGCGGTGCTTGCCCTGTTCAGCGGTGCTTGAGTTGGCAGTTTCTGACCTGTTCAGCGGTGCTTGCCCTGTTCAGCGGTGCTTGCCCTGTTCAGCGGTCCTTGCCATGGCGGTCTTTGCCCTGTTCAGCGGTCTTTGCCCTGTTCAGCGGTGCTTGCCCTGTTCAGCGGTGCTTGAGTTGGCAGTTTCTGACCTGTTCAGCAGTGCTTTCCCTGTTCAGCGGTCCTTGCCATGGCGGTCTTTGCCCTGTTCAGCGGTCTTTGCCCTGTTCAGCGGTGCTTGCCCTGTTCAGCGGTGCTTGAGTTGGCAGTTTCTGACCTGTTCAGCGGTGCTTGCCCTGTTCAGCGGTCCTTGCCATGGCGGTCTTTGCCCTGTTCAGCGGTCTTTGCCCTGTTCAGCGGTGCTTGAGTTGGCAGTTTCTGACCTGTTCAGCGGTGCTTGCCCTGTTCAGCGGTCCTTGCCATGGCGGTCTTTGCCCTGTTCAGCGGTCTTTGCCCTGTTCAGCGGTGCTTGCCCTGTTCAGCGGTCCTTGCCATGGTGGTCTTTGCCCTGTTCAGCGGTGCTTTAGTTTGCAGTTTCTGACCTGTTCAGCGGTGCTTGAGTTGGCAGTTTCTGACCTGTTCAGCGGTGCTTGCCCTGTTCAGCGGTCCTTGCCATGGCGGTCTTTGCCCTGTTCAGCGGTCTTTGCCCTGTTCAGCGGTGCTTGCCCTGTTCAGCGGTCCTTGCCGTGGCGGTCTTTGACCTGTTCAGCGGTCCTTGCCCTGTTCAGCGGTGCTTGAGTTGGCAGTTTCTGACCTGTTCAGCGGTGCTTGCCCTGTTCAGCGGTATTTGCCATGGCGGTCTTTGCCCTGTTCAGCGGTGCTTGCCCTGTTCAGCGGTGCTTGAGTTGGCAGTTTCTGACCTGTTCAGCGGTGCTTGCCCTGTTCAGCGGTGCTTGCCCTGTTCAGCGGTCCTTGCCATGGCGGTCTTTGCCCTGTTCAGCGGTCTTTGCCCTGTTCAGCGGTGCTTGCCCTGTTCAGCGGTGCTTGAGTTGGCAGTTTCTGACCTGTTCAGCAGTGCTTTCCCTGTTCAGCGGTCCTTGCCATGGCGGTCTTTGCCCTGTTCAGCGGTCTTTGCCCTGTTCAGCGGTGCTTGCCCTGTTCAGCGGTGCTTGAGTTGGCAGTTTCTGACCTGTTCAGCGGTGCTTGCCCTGTTCAGCGGTCCTTGCCATGGCAGTCTTTGCCCTGTTCAGCGGTCTTTGCCCTGTTCAGCGGTGCTTGAGTTGGCAGTTTCTGACCTGTTCAGCGGTGCTTGCCCTGTTCAGCGGTCCTTGCCATGGCGGTCTTTGCCCTGTTCAGCGGTCTTTGCCCTGTTCAGCGGTGCTTGCCCTGTTCAGCGGTCCTTGCCATGGTGGTCTTTGCCCTGTTCAGCGGTGCTTTAGTTTGCAGTTTCTGACCTGTTCAGCGGTGCTTGCCCTGTTCAGCGGTATTTGCCATGGCGGTCTTTGCCCTGTTCAGCGGTCTTTGCCCTGTTCAGCGGTGCTTGAGTTGGCAGTTTCTGACCTGTTCAGCGGTGCTTGCCCTGTTCAGCGGTCCTTGCCATGGCGGTCTTTGCCCTGTTCAGCGGTCTTTGCCCTGTTCAGCGGTGCTTGCCCTGTTCAGCGGTGCTTGAGTTGGCAGTTTCTGACCTGTTCAGCGGTGCTTGCCCTGTTCAGCGGTCCTTGCCATGGCGGTCTTTGCCCTGTTCAGCGGTCTTTGCCCTGTTCAGCGGTGCTTGAGTTGGCAGTTTCTGACCTGTTCAGCGGTGCTTGCCCTGTTCAGCGGTCCTTGCCATGGCGGTCTTTGCCCTGTTCAGCGGTCTTTGCCCTGTTCAGCGGTGCTTGCCCTGTTCAGCGGTCCTTGCCATGGTGGTCTTTGCCCTGTTCAGCGGTGCTTTAGTTTGCAGTTTCTGACCTGTTCAGCGGTGCTTGCCCTGTTCAGCGGTATTTGCCATGGCGGTCTTTGCCCTGTTCAGCGGTGCTTGCCCTGTTCAGCGGTGCTTGAGTTGGCAGTTTCTGACCTGTTCAGCGGTGCTTGCCCTGTTCAGCGGTCCTTGCCATGGCGGTCTTTGCCCTGTTCAGCGGTCTTTGCCCTGTTCAGCGGTGCTTGCCCTGTTCAGCGGTCCTTGCCGTGGCGGTCTTTGACCTGTTCAGCGGTATTTGCCATGGCGGTCTTTGCCCTGTTCAGCGGTGCTTGCCCTGTTCAGCGGAGCTTGAGTTGGCAGTTTCTGACCTGTTCAGCGGTGCTTGCCCTGTTCAGCGGTCCTTGCCATGGCGGTCTTTGCCCTGTTCAGCGGTCTTTGCCCTGTTCAGCGGTGCTTGCCCTGTTCAGCGGTGCTTGAGTTGGCAGTTTCTGACCTGTTCAGCGGTGCTTTCCCTGTTCAGCGGTCCTTGCCATGGCGGTCTTTGCCCTGTTCAGCGGTCTTTGCCCTGTTCAGCGGTGCTTGCCCTGTTCAGCGGTGCTTGAGTTGGCAGTTTCTGACCTGTTCAGCGGTGCTTGCCCTGTTCAGCGGTCCTTGCCATGGCGGTCTTTGCCCTGTTCAGCGGCCTTTGCCCTGTTCAGCGGTGCTTGAGTTGGCCGTTTCTGACCTGTTCAGCGGTGCTTGCCCTGTTCAGCGGTCCTTGCCATGGTGGTCTTTGCCCTGTTCAGCGGTCTTTGCCCTGTTCTGTGGTGCTTGCCCTATTCAGTGGTGCTTGCCATGGCGGTCCGTCATTGCCCAGCTGGCCTGTGGCTGGCGGTCCTTCATGGGTCAGCTGGGCTGTGGCTTGCGGGGCCCTCCTGGGCAGTGACGATGGGGCTGCCGGTGGCCTCCTCCTGGGCATTGACGATGGGGCTGGCGGTGGCCTCCTCCTGGGCAGTGACGATGGGGCTGGCGGTGGCCTCCTGGGCAGTGACGATGGGGTGAGCAGTGACGATGGGGCTGGCGGTGGCCTCCTGGGCAGTGACGATGGGGCTGGCGGTGGCCTCCTGGCCGGCGGGGATGATGGCGGGCTTCTCCGCCGTGCTGCTCCTCCCAGACTTTGCAGGTTTCCTCTGCCCCTTCCCCACCTTGGGAGGAGTCACAGCTGAGTCCACACTCCCCCCGGGACCCCTGTGAGCGGCTTGGCTGGCTGGAGTCTTCCCCCTCTCCCGCCGGGCACTGTCCAACTTCTGGTGCTTCACAGGGGGGGGACTGGCTGTGCTGTGGCTCCGTGCCACACTGGCTGCCCTGGTGGCCGGTGCACTCCACATACCTGTAACGACAGGCACCACTGGTCCCGAAGATTTTTTGGCTGAGGTGCTAGTACGGGACCTATGAGTTGGAGGGGGGGGGGGAAATAGGTTAAGGGTGGACAGGAAAAGTTTTTGGGACACACTGGGACGGGTAGCTGGAGGGGGTTTGGGAGTGGAGGAAGAGGTTGTGGTTGTAGGAGGTGTAAGTTTTGTGGATTTGGGTGCAGGTGCATGCGCTGGAGGCTGTCGTGAGGTGGATGGCTGTTGGGTGGGTGTGTGCCTGCGTTTGTGTATCTTCGGAGGGGGCGTTACAGACACACTGGGAGAAGACACAGGGGATGTGTAAATGGTAGTGGGGGTGGTGAGTGCACGTGAGCGGGTGTGGTGGTGGGTGTGCTGGTGCGGGACGTAGTGGCTGTAGAGGTAGTGCATGCAGGTGTGTGTGTAGATGAGACTGGGAGGGAGGAGGGAGACGAGGAGGAGGGGGACACAGTGGAGGCAGTGGATGTTGGTGTGTCTGTATGTGTGTGATGCTTGCATGAGTGCCTGTGGGATGTGTGGTGCTTATGTTTGCCTGAGCTTCCCTTGTGTGGTGAGGTGTGTGCAGGCTGGTCTGATGGTGTGCTTGGGATAGGCAGAGGTACAGGGGATTGGGTCTGGGTGGAGGAAGTTGGAGGGGGGAGGCTAGACACAGGGACAATGGCTGCCATCAGTGCTGAGGCCAGAGTTTGAAGGGTTCGATGAAGGGCAGCCTGACCAGAATGAATGCCCTACACGAATGCATTTGTGTGTTGAAACTCCCTTTCTACACCCTGGATGGCATTCAAAATGGTAGACTGCCCAACAGTGAGTGACCTGAGGAGGTCAATGGCCTCCTCACTGAGGGCAGCAGAGGTGACAGGGGCAGGGGCTGAGGTGCCTGGGGCGAAGGTGATGCCCACCCTCCTGGGTGAGCGGGCACGGGCGAAGGCTGAGGGGCTGCTGGGAGGGCGGTGCTGGTAGGGGGGTGGCGGCTGTACCTGTAGTAGTGGGGGGCACAGATGTTGCCGCCACCACAAGGGAGCTCCCATCGGAGGACGAGTCCGTGTCGCTGGTTGCAGATCCTGTGACCGCCGTGGTGCTCCCCTCGCCCTCCGTCCCACTGGTGTATTCTGAGTCCGTAGTGTGGGCCTCCGTGCCCATGTGGGATGCAGCTCCCTCGTGCTCCAGTGCCACAGTACCTCCGCCTGATGATGCTAATGCACACAAGAACAGGGAGACTGCAAAAAAAAGGTGGGGGAGGAAACAGTAGAAAGACAGGTTGAGTGCATGGCTTACCGCTACCGTTGGCAGACAATACAGACACAGCAGCCACCTGCACTACATCGCGCTGTTGGCCTCCACAGTGCAATTCCTGGGAAATGGCCTACAAGGCTATGGACAACATCTGCACACATAGATGACCCTGGGGCATGAATAGCAGTACTTGGCACTCTACAGAGGTGGGGTAGGGGGCCACAGGGCCGTGCCTTATGAATGGGCCTAGGCTACGGAACTCGCCCTGGCCTAGGGGAACCCACAGCCCTCCTCCCCCACCTAGACACCTTCACTGCGAGAGTGTACTCACCCCCTTGTGTCTGCTGTGTTGGCCTCAAGCGCCCATCCAACTCAGGGTAGGCCACCGCCAGGATCCGGAACATCAGGGGGGTCATGGTTCGACGGGCACCCCTCCCACGTTGGGAGGCCATCCCCAGCTGAGCCTCCGCCGTCTTCTTGCTCCAGCGGCGAATGTCCTCCCATCTCTTCCGGCAGTGGGTGCTCCATCTGTGGTGGACCCCCAGGGTCCAGACGTCCTTGACGATAGGCACCGTCCGCTGGGACATGTGAGGTGATGGCGGAATCCTCCGGTGTACCGACCACTGGTGGACCTGTCGACAATGGAGGAAAGACATTTGATCATCACCTACAGGTTTGACCGTGCCACAATCTAGGAACTGTGTAGCCAGTTGGAGCCAGACCTGATGTCAGCTATCCGCCATCCCACAGGAATCCCCCCTCAAGTGCAGGTGCTATCAGTGCTCCATTTCCTTGCAAGTGGGTCTTTTCAAACAACAGTGGCCATAGCATCGGGGATGTCCCAGCCTATGTTTTCCAACGTGTTGTCCAGAGTGTTGTCTGCCCTTCTGAAACACATGCGGAGCTACATCGTTTTCCCTCAGGTGGTGGATTTACCTACAGTGAAAGGTGATTTCTATGCCCTTGGACATATCCCCAACATCATAGGTGCCATTGATGGGACCCACGTGGCTTTGGTCCCCCCCCACAGGAGTGAACAGGTGTACAGAAACCGGAAGAGTTATCATTCCATGAATGTACAGATGGTATGTTTGGCAGACCAGTACATCTCCCATGTGAATGCCATGTTCTCTGGCTCAGTGCATGACACCTACATCCTGCGGAATAGCAGCATCCCTTATGTGATGGGTCAACTCCAAAGGCACCAGGTGTGGCTATTAGGGGACTCTGGTTACCCCAACCTGTCATGGCTACTGACCCCAGAAAGGAATCCCAGGACCAAGGCAGAGGAACGCTACAATGAGGCGCATGGGCGGACTAGGAGGGTGATCGAACGCACCTTCGGCCTCCTGAAGGCGAAGTTCAGGTGCCTCCATATGACAGGTGGATCCCTATTCTACTCACCAAAGAAGGTGTGTCAGATCATCATGGCCTGCTGTATGCTTCATAATTTGGCTTTGCGACAACAGGTGCCTTTTCTGTAGGAGGATGGTCCAGATGGCGGTGTTGTGGCAGCTGTGGAGCCTTTGGACAGTGATGAGGAGGAAGCAGAGGAAGAAGACATTGACAACAGGGACTCAGTCATCCAGCAATATTTCCAGTGAAACACAGGTGAGAATACATTCCTGCCTACTACGTGTACTTTTACACTTCTACCTCTATCCTGTCTGTCGATTTCACCCAGTGTATGGTCACTGAGTTGTCACTTTCCCTTATGGTTTCACAGGTGTGGGTCCCAACATGTGTCATCTGCTTAGATTCCTCATGGACTAGAGCTGTGTGACATAGGTATGTTGACATTACTAATTCCAGGAAAAACTGTCACTGTCATTGCAAATACACTATTTCAAAATCACAGACAGACTCCAGATCTTGGTGCTTTAGGTGTGTTTATTTAAAAGCAAAATATTGGAGGGGGAAGTTAAATGGTGAGGGGTGACGGCGGAGGAGTGTCCATGGCAGAGTCCAGTCTATTTGTCTCATAGGTGCATTGCCCATATGGGCATAGGAAGTGGAGCTGGGGCAGTTTAAGTATGGACAGGGTGACAAAGTGGGACAGTGGGTTGAAAATCAGGGTGGTCTCATTTCTTGGCGGGGGTCTTGGCATCGTGCTCTGTCTTGTTCCTGGATCTCAGGGACCGCTTGCGGGGTGGTTCTCCATCTGCAGGGGGTGGGGTGCTGGTGTGGTGGTCCTGTGGCGGTGCCTCTGTCCACTAGCGCCGGCGGAGGTTGTGGGCAGTTCATCGTCCATGCTAGTGTCAGGGGCCCCTTGGAGTGCCACAGTGTCCCTCCTGGTGTTTAGTATTTCCTTCAGCACCCCTACGATGGTGCCCAGGGCGGAGCTGATGGTTCTGAGTTCCTCCCTGAACCCCAGATACTGTTCCTCCTGCATGCGCTGGGTCTCCTGAAACTTGGCCAGGACCGTTGCCATAGTTTCCTGGAAGTGGTGGTATGCTCCCATGATGGAGGAGAGGGCCTCGTGGAGAGTGGGTTCCCTTGGCCTGTCCGCCCCCTGTCGCACAGCAGCCCTCCCAGTTCCCCTGTGTGCCTGGGCCTCCGTCCCCTGGACCGTGTGCCCACTGCCACTGCCCCCAGGTCCCTGTTGTTGTTGGGGTGGTGGGTTATCCTGGGTTCCCTGTAGTGGTGGACACACTGCTGATTGACGTGTCCTGGGTACGGAGGTATGGGCCCGCTGGGTGGGTGCTGTGCTGGTGTTACCAGAGGGTGGAAGGTCTGTGGTGGCCTGTGCCTGTGCGAGGGGAACCGACTGTCCCGAGGCCCACGATGGTCCAGGCTTTTCATCTGGATCCAGTTGGACAGGGCTGCTGTCATCACTGTGGGCCTCTTCTGTGGGTGGGGTGGAGATGTCTGGACCCTCCTGTCTGGTGACGTTGGGTAGTGGTCCTGCAGGGGTGTAAAAGCTTAATTATTGCATCTGTGTGTGTCATGGTGGGCAATTGGTGGGTGACCGCTGTACCCCAGTGCTTGCATTCTTATGTGGGGACTTGTGTGATGATGGTTTAGGGGGTTGTATGGGTATGTGCAGTGGGCATGCTTTAGTGATGGGTGTCCATGCGTTGGGGTTGCATGCAGGGCTTGGTGTTGGGATGGGTGGTTTGTGATAGTGGGGTATATGTGAGTTGGTGGTGTGCTGAGGGTGAGGGTACGGGTAGGAGTGTGTGATGGCATGCAGTAAGGGTGGGGGATATATTAGTAAAGGTTTGACTTACCAGAGTCCATTCCTCCAGCGACTCCTGCAAGGCCCTCAGGATGCAGAATCGCCAAGACCTGCTCCTCCCATGTTGTTAGTTGTGGGGGAGGAGGTGGGGGTCTGGGGGTCCGTTGAACCGCGATGTGGTGTCTTGAGACCACGGAACCCACCTTCCCCCGTAGGTCGTTCCACCTCTTCCTGATGTCGTCCCGATTTCTTGGGTGTTGTCCCACTGCGTTGACCCTGTCGACTATTCTTCTCCATAGCTCCATCTTCCTTGCAATTGAGGTGTGCTGCACCTGTGCTCCAAATAGCTGTGGCTCTATCTGGACGATTTCCTCCACCATGACCCTGAGCTCCTCCTCCGAGAACCTGGGGTGTCTTTGCCGTGCCATGGGGTGGTGTAGGTGATGTGTGGGGTGGTGTGTGTGGTGATAAGTGTGGTGATATGTAGTTGTGTGTGGTGTTTTGTGCGTGGAAGTTGTGTGAGGGATGGTGTTGGATGCCTGTGGCTGCTAGTTTGTTGAGGGTGGTGTCTCTCTCTGGCCTTCTCTCTGTAATAGTGGTCGTAGGGGTTTGTGGGTGATGTGGGTGTGTGTTTTATATAGTATTGGGTGTGTGGGAGTGGTGTGTGTATGTGTCTCAGGTGTGTGTATTTCGAATTGTCCAATGTGGCTGTGTTTTGTATGTGTGTGTGTATTTTGAGCGCGGCGGTGTGTACCGCCAATGGAATACCGCGGTTGAAAGACCGCAGCGTGGATTCGTGGGTCGTGATAGTGTGGGCATATTTCTGTTGGCGTGACGGTGGAGGTTTTGTTTTCGCCAGTTTATCACTGACCTTTGGTGTAGCGGACTTGTGTGGGTGTCTGAATTTTGTCGGATTTCGAGATGTGGGTCATAATAGCTGTGGCGGAATTCCGCAGCCGCGGCGGTATGTTGGCGGTCTTCTGCACGGCGGTAAACGGGTTTTACCGCCAATGTTGTAATGACCCCCAAAGTTTTAAAAAATGTTCCTAAGTTTTAATCTCATTGACTCATTTGCAAGAAAAGAGGGTTTCTTGCTCTCAGTCAGGATAATTATCAGGATACATGACTATTAATTATGCTATTATGATGTCATTTTTGTATTCTCCTCCCTTGTCTTCTAGGTAATGTACTTTTTCTTTCCTACCTGGCTGCTGTTTAACAATGCAAGAAAGGAAAGCATAATACTTGCCTTTATGTCTTTTATAAAATCGAGCCTGTCTTACACCAAGGCTAGGAAAATCTCAATTATCATTTTATATGAAAATGTGTCGGGGAGGTACACGGCTGTCGAAATATTGACAGTGCCAAAGACAGAAGATTTCAGAAAGATGTAGGGAGAAAAGGGCTGTTACTGGCTACCCGTGGAAGCTGCAGAGGAAAGTGGTGAGAAGGGAACACCATGAGTGATTGAGACACTCTGAATATCAGTATCCTTTCAACCTACCTTAGCAATGTTTAATTCACAGTCCAATATTTTCAGAAATTAAACATACTCAGTCTTAATCAGTTACAACAAAATCATTGCTGTTACTCACTTAGCTGATAACTGCTAACAAGCATTGACAATGCCAAAAGATCTGGCTTCTAATTGGAATATGTTCATTGTGGTGTGATACGTCTGGATGAAATATCAGTCTCACAGAGAGGCACCCGATTACTCGTCATTTCTTTGATTTTCTTCTGAGTAAGTGTCACGCAAGGTGTCACTTGTTTCACAGTAGAATGTCACTCATTGACGCACTAAAGCCATAGGAATGTCACACTTAAGCAATCTGAAAATTTGTTGGCTATGTACAGGGTCAACAGTTTTGACACTTAGGCCCGTATTTATACTTTTTTTTAGCGCCGCATTTGCGCCGCTTTTTGACGCAAAACGGCGCAAACCTACAAAATACAATGGTATTTTGCAAGTTTGTGCCGTTTTTGCGTCAAAAAACGACGCAAATGCGGCGCTAAAAAAGTATAAATACGGGCCTTAGGGAATAAACAAAGCTTTCCTGACAGAAAAATTAATTTCCCAGCTAAATTTAATAATTTTTAGGCTACTGCATCATGTAGTTACTTGTAGATGAAAGGGTAGCAAAAAAGAACTCATTTTCTTTTAACTGTTTCTCTGACTCCGCCCACAATCGCTGAACCCATATATAATATACTCAGGATCACAGTTACCCCTGTGCTTTTTAATATACTTCAGTCCCCAAACATTTTGCAAGTCTCAACCTATATTAAAAACATTCACACCCTTTTGCAACCATAATTGTTTCGCATTTCAATAAAATTGCGTTTCCTTCTAATTATTTAAGGATGCAATCCCATTAACTACATGAGATTTTCCAAAAATGTCCCCTTTCTCAGAGCCATACAAAATGCATCTGAATCCAGAATAATAAGAAATTTCCTAGCTATATTGAAGGAAAGTCTCAATTATATGAAGGACACAAAGGCGAGGATTATTCATTTCTTTCTTCACTTTTTATTAAACAGCCAGTTCAAAGTTGAAAAAAGAAAAACTACAACACGACATGTCCCACGGTTCATAATACTGCATCCATGGTAACCACTGTCCAATCCAACAACAGTTCGAAAGTTCATATACATCCCCCGCTCTCTCAGTCCTTCCTCGACTTCACTTCGGTCGGTTAAGTTCAGGCACCATCAATTCGCTGTGATATCCGTTGCTAGAAGACAATGTAATTGTTGAAAAAGGTAACACCTCTCAACTGATTCTATTCAAAAGAATTGTACTTATAACTTTAATCAATAATCTTTAACACGAACACAAGTTACAGGCTTGCCATGATTGAAATAAAAACTTTTACACAGTCAATATGAGATGTGATCATCATACAGTACAAACCATAGAATTATTCAAAATCCAATACCGCCTCTCATGAATATCCTTAGTCTGATCTCTGACCGGGTGGGTGACACAAGAATGCTGTGTTGGGTGGGACAATCCTCGCCTCCATATCCTTAATAGAATTGAAACTTCCCTTCACAATAGCTAGAAAATTTCTCATTTGATGTCAGGACCGGAGGCGAGGATTATGCATGTTCAAAGCTTACTCATCACCAGTGCAGCCGCTTCGTGGATCGGTTTAAAGTAAAACCGCTTAAAAGTAGACTCAGACGACCAATCAGCTGTGGTAATATCTTCCAACCTACCTGTATGGCTTTAGAAGCCATGGCACCTGTAGTGGAGTGCGCTCCAAAGACCCAAACATTGATTCCTGATTCTGCCATAATCCACTTTACTCACCTTGCGTTAGAAGGGGAGGACACTGCTTTAATGGTTTCTTGATGGAGATTAACAGTTGTCTCAACCCCGGTGGATGATACTCCACTGTCATCTTCTCATAAGCCTTAGGGCATCTGACCACACATAATTTAGGTGAACTATCAAAAGCAGGATTAGTTATTGACCTGGTTTAGGAAACTGTCACTTGTTGCAGTTACCTCCCCACTTTTTGCCTGGATATTGATGCTAACTTGACCGAGAGTGTGCAGGGATCCTGCTAACCAGGCCCCAGCACTGGTGTTCTTTCCCTAAAAATGTACCATTCTTTCCACAATTGGCACACCTCCGGCACATAAATAAGTCCCTTGTAAAAGGTACCAGTGGTACTAAGGGCCCTGTGACCAGGGAAGGTCCCTAAGGGCTGCTGCATGTTGCTACATGCTACCCTAAGGGACACCTCACCAAACACATGACACTGCCATTGCAGTTTGTGTGCGTTGGTGGGGAGAAAAAGGGAAAGTCGGCATGGCATCCACCTCAGGGTGCCATGCCCACAAAATACTGCCTAAGTTATAGGTAAGTCACCCCTTTAGCAGGCCCTACAGCCCCAAGGCAGGGTGCACTATACCACAGGTGAGGGCATAGCTGCATGAGCAATATGCCCCTACAGTGTCTAGGCCTATTCTTAGACATTGTAAGTACAGTGTAGCCATATTAAGTATATGGTCTGGGAGTTTGTCCTTAAGAACTCCACAGTTGGATAATGGCTTCACTTAATACTGGGAAGTTTGGTATCAAATGTCTCAGCACAATAAACCCACACTGATGCCAGTGTTGGATTTATTAAACAATGAACACAGAGGGCATCTTAGAGATGCCCCCTGTATTTTACCCAATCCTCTAGTGTAGGACTGACTGGTCTGTGCCAGCCTGCCACTAAGAGTTGAGTTTCTGACCCCATGGGCTGAGGGCCTTTGTGCCCTCTGAGGCCAGAAACAAAGCCTGCTCTGGCTGGAGGTGCTTCACAGCTCCCCCCAGCAGAAACTGTAACACCTGGTGGTGAGCCTCAAAGGTTCAAGCCTCGTGTTACAGTGCCCCAGGGCACTCCAGCTAGTGGAGGTGCCCCCGCCTGGACAAAGCCCCACATTTGGTGGCCAGTTCGGTGGGAAATTTAAGAGAAACAGGGAGGCGTGACCCCGCCCAGCCAAGACCACCCGTAAGGTGTCCATCTCTGAGGTGACCCCCTCCCTGCAGAATCCTCCATCTTGGTTTGGAGGTCAGGGACCAATAGGTTTAGGTTTGTGCCCCCCTCTCCAAAGGGAAGGAGCACAAGAAGGGTGTAGCCACCCTCAGGGACAGTAGCCATTGGCTACTACCCTATGACCCCTAAAATGCCCCTAAATTTAGTATTCAAGGGCTTCTCTGAACCCAAGTCGTCAGATTCCTGGTAACCTCACAATAAAGAAGAAGGACTGCTAAGCTGAAAAACCCAGCAGAGAAGAAGGAGGCAAAGATTGACTCGGCCCCAGCCCTACCGGCCCGTCTCCTGCTTCAAAGAACCTGCAAAAGAAAAGCAATGCATCCTGCCAGTCCAGCAACCTCTGAAAACCCTCCAGAGGACTGCCTGCATCACCGAGAATCAAGAAACTCCCGTGGACAGCAGCACTGTCCAAAAGAAAAGAAGAAGAAACTACTTCTAAAGGACTCCCACCTCCTTCCAGAAGCGTGAGTCCTAACTACTCTGTCAACATCTGGGCAGTGCGCGCTCTACGGGCGACTGGAATGCAAAAACCCAGCACATATGAGATGACGTAATTCATGCATTATGTAGATATGCTGTTGTTTAACCTTTTACATTGCAGAGTTCAATCCTGAAGACTTATTTTTAAGGTGCTTATAAATACTGTTCATTTGCAATGTATTGCTGCAGGCTTTCAGAGTGAGTCAGGGTGTGGTCCCTTTCCAGGGCCTTCTAGAAGCTTTCCCTGCAGCATGCCTGGGTGTGGTTGTGGGCTGGGCCAAGACTCTATATAAGGGAGCCAGCCCAGCTCCACATGCTCACTATTCAGAGGTCCCGGTGCAGGGCAGCAGCAACTTCCTGAGCACCTGTTCCGGTGGCCTACCTTGATCTTTCAGGCATCTGCGCTTCCCACTACAGTTGTGATCCTTAGTCAGGGCGGTAAGACGGAGGTTGGGCTGGGCCCCCAACCCCGTAATCGAGGACGCTCGAATACTTGGGCCTAATTCTTCATGCTAAACAAGTTGCTCTTGCGCGTGTGAATGTGCGTTTGGACTTTTTATGGCATTTGCATGCTGGCATTCGAATCGGCAAGACGCGCGTTTCTTTCCTTCTGCTAAATTCATGATATTCATTGTGCGCAACCATTTCCTGACATTTTCCAGGTTGCATTTGAATCGGCAAGACGTGCGATTTGCTTCCTGTGCTTAATTCAGGTTATTCATTGTGCGCAACTATTTCATGACATTTACAAAACTCTTGTGGAAATCTGCAATGTGCGCAATTTATGTTCTGGCATTCTAAAGATCTATTGCGCTAGAATTCTGGATATTATATTCTATGTGCATGTAGGGTCCCTAGTACAATTCCTATTATTTTCCAAGGAATGTTTGGAGAGTCTTATCCTCATGTAATGAGGCTGTGTTTGTTTTGGGACATTATTCAAGAAGGTTCTAGTATCCCTAGAACAGTACGTTTTCAATTCATGAAAATTCTATATGAAACATTGTACTAACCATTTTTGATTCTTTTCCAGGTACCTAGATTTAATAAGGCCTAATTAGAGTATAGTCCTAGACCATTCATGTTTTCTTAGTTTTAGGTGTTATTTCATGTTTCAAGTATCACTGAACTCTAGTCTCAACAGAGTGTTATTTCATGTTTCAAGTATCACTGAACTCTAGACTCAACAGAGAGTTATTTCATGTTCCAAGTATCACTGAACTCTAGACTCAACAGAGAGTTATTTCATGTTCCGAGTATCACTGAACTCTAGACTCAACAGAGAGTTATTTCATGTTCCGAGTATCACTGAACTCTAGACTCAACAGAGTGTTATTTCATGTTCCGAGTATCACTGAACTCTAGGCTCAACAGTGTGTTTATTTCATGTTTCAAGTATCACTGAACTTTAGGTTCAACAGAGTGTTATTTCATGTTCCGAGTGTCATAGAATTCTGGACTCAATAGAGCAGTGGTTCCCAACCTGTGGTCCGGGGACCCCTGGGGGTCCGCGAAGCCTTCTCAAGGGGTCCGCGAGAGCCTAGAAAATAAAAAAATATCAACAAATATTGACAAATTAGGTCCCCAGCTTCCAGTAATGACTCAGACGGGGGTCCCCGAATTCTAATGATGATTCAGTGGGGGTCCCTGGGTTCCATTAATGTTAAAGTGGGGGTCCACAGAAATCAAAAGGTTGGGAACCACTGCAATAGAGTATTATTTCATGTTCCAAGTATCATTGAACCATAGATCCAACAGAGAGTTTTTATGAATCTAAATGTGGTTTTGAATCTGATGTTGTGTTGTTTAATCTTTTGCTTCCCACAGGTCTCCTTCCCAGCTGTCCCCCTTCCTAATCCCCTCTTCCCCTCTTGAACTCTCTTAGCCTCTGTGATTTATCTATCAGAGTCTTGGAGCTGTTCAGTGGTGGACGTGTTGGGAACGTGCGCAGACCCCGAGGATCTGGTGACTCTGACACACTCTGCACCCGGCGCCCACGGCCCGAGTCCAGGTGGCCCAACCTCCCAGAGAGGACCCCCAGGTGATGAAGGCCAAGTGCCCAGCCTGGGTTGACCTCTCCACCGCTCCACGATGACGCCTGCAGAGGTAATCCCGAGGACCCCCTGACCGCGACTGCCCCGGACGAAGATAACCAATGGCAAAGGACCCACTGCACCCGCAGCCCCCAGGCCTTGGAGAAATCGACACCCAGTGCAGCAACGAGCAACAGGCGGCCCTCTTCTCTGTCCGACTGGTTGTGTGCCCAAGACACCCCCTGGACCGCGCCTGCAGCCTCTGAGTGACCCCCGGGGTCCCCTCATAGACAAGCATTGGAAGCCCAACGTCCTGTTTGCACCCTACACCCGGCCACTCCTGTGCCACTGAGGGGGTGTGTTTGGTGCCAACTTGTGGCCCCTCCAGTGCTCTTCTAATCCCCCCTGGTCTGCCCTCCGAGCCGCAGGTACTTACCTGCTGGTAGACCGAATTCCGAGTACCCCCTGTCTCCATAGGGGCCCACGTTAATTTGGCTCCTCTTTGACCTCTGCACCTGACTGGCGCTGTGTTGCTGGTGGTGGGTGTTCGGGGTCAACTGGAACCCCCAACATTAGACTACCTATACCCCAGAGACTGGAACTGTAAGTTGTGTACTTACCTCTAAAACTGTACTTTATTTTCTTCCCCCAGGAACTGTTCTAAAAATGCACTGTGCCCACTTTTGAAATAGATATTCTGTTTTCTTAAACACTGTTTTCTTTACTAAAGAAAAACAAAGTTACATTGATATCTATGTTGAGTACTTACCTGCCACAGTATTTACATCTGAACTGAATCTTGTGGTTCTAGTAAGAAAGTAACAAAAGAATATTTTTCTATATAAAAACCTATTGGTCTGGAGCTCAGTCATTGAGTGTGTGTTTCTCATATTGTCTGTGGGTGTACAAAAAATGCTTAACACTACCTTCTGATAAGCCTAACTGCTCGACCACACTACCACAAATAGAGCATTAGTATTATCTACTTTAGCCTCTGTTAAGCTTCTGGGGAACCCGTGGACTCTGTGCACACTATGGCCCTCATTATGACATTGGCGGTAAATGTGCCTCACCGCCATGCTGACGGCTTCCAACATACCGCCGCGGTGGCGCATATCCGTTCTCCATATTATGACAGACACACACCAATCCGACAGAATACTGCCACACACACACAAATCCGCCAGCCCAAATGTCAGTGTTAAAGTGTCAGTACCAACACCCATACCATTAGCCAACAAAACAATGCCCACCACATTATGACACACGAATCACCACGGCAGACATTCAATGGCGCTAAACTATTGGGGGTACATACTGCTGCACTCAGAATGGACACCCACATACAAAACAATACTACATTGGCCAATACTAAAAACACACACCTGACATTCATACACACACAACACCCACACACCTACACCAACATAAAACACACACCCACATTACCCACAACCCTTTGCCAACACCAAAAGACTGCAAGAGCTAGCCATCAACATCACAGAGACAACTACACACACACACACACACACACCGCTTACACCCATACATCCCTCAAGCACTACACATCACACACCCCAACACATTACTCAACACACTCTCACCAACACACAACATACAACACCCATTGCCCCTCAAAGGCACCCCCATTTCACTGAGAAGGAGTTAAAGGTCATTGTGGAGGAAATTGTCAGGGTAGAGCCACAGCTGTTTGGAGCACAGGTAAAGCAGATTTCCATTGCCCGGAAGGTGGAGCTATGGCGGAGAATCGTGGACATGGTGAATGCCGTGGGACAGCACCCAAGAACAAGAGACGACATCAGGAAGAGGTGGAACGACCTGCGGGGGAATGTACATTCCATAGCATCAAGGCACCAGCTTGCCATACAGAGGACTGGTAGTGAACCCCCATCTCCTCCCCTACGGCTCACAGCATGGGAGGAGCAAGTCTTGGCATTACTGCATCCTGAGGGACCCACTGGAGTAGCCGGAGGACTGGACAATGGTAAGTCAACATTTACTACCTATCACCCACCCAATACCTGCATGCCATCTCACACCCTCACTCCCATTACTCCACTCCATCCCACGCACTGCACCTACACATATGACTAACCCCAATGCCATCCCCTGCATGCTATACCAATACATGGACAGCCCTCCCAGCCCTGCATGGACACCCATCACAAAAGCATGCGCAGCATAGGGAAACTGACAATCACACAATACATCTCCATACACAAACAAAAGGTGACAGGGCAACAGCAACCATAGAGGGAAAGCCAGGGACGTACAATATGTCATACACATGAAGCATAATACATCACGTACATCCCTACAAGTACCCCAGCCAATGTCACTGGAGAGGAGGTGCCACGACTAACCAGTACCCCAACAGAAGATGCCCCCAGTGATGATAGTAACGGTGGACTTCTGGATCTGGATGACCTACCTAGCCCATCAGGGACCACTGGACAGCCGGTCGCCCAAGCCCACTCACAGACCACCACAGAGCCTCCTGCATCAGGATCCAACACCAGAGCACCCACCCAGCGTCCCCACACCTCTGTCCCCAGGACACGTCAATCAGCAGTGTGCCCACCTGTACAGGGACCCCAGTCCACATCTCGCCCCCAAGACAATCAGGTACTTGGGGTCAGTGGCAGTGGGCACACCATTCAGTGGACACAGGCACAGGCCAACAGGGACACTGGGAGGACTGGTGGGCACCAGGGGGAGGACAGGATCAGGGAACCAACTATCCAGGAGGCACTCTCTGAGATCCTGGGAACCTACCAACATTCCCAGGACACTATGGGCCAGATCCTAGACAACGTGCAGGAGAACAGGCGGCTGCAGGAGGAACAGTATCAGGGCATCAGGGAGGACTTGGTCAATATCATGAGGGAGGCAAAAGCACAGCAGCGGGCCCCTACCACTAGCCAGTCCATCGACCAGCCCTCCACTTCTGCTGCTGCTAGTGGGCAGGAGGCCCCGTCACAGGACCCACAGGCCACCAGCACCCCTCCCCCTGCAGAAGGTGAATCACCCAGCAAACGTTCTCTGTGACCCAGACAGAAGCCAGAGACACTTGCCAAGACCAAGACCACCACCAGGAAATGAGACTCTATTGATTGTCCCCCTTGTGTCCCACCCTGTCACCTTGTCCACTTTGAACTCCCGTTGCTCCCCTTCCTATGGGCCCTTGGACACTGGACCTGTGCTACAAACAAACTGGAACAATACCCTAGACTTTCCTCCATCATCACCCCATTCCATTGCACCTTCCCCTCAATTTCGTAGAACTACAATAAACACCCTTGGAAACAACTCGACTACTTGTATGTCATGTGTTGAAAAGGTGTATTTATGGAAACAGTGTCATCCATTGCAAATGTACTGTACATTGTGAGAGCATAGAAATAATGACCTCCTGTAGCTGGCTGTAGTCAGCACATCAGTACACAGTTGTATATATCACCAACATCTACAAAATGAAAAACCATAGGTGACAGTACGTAGAGGTAAAAGGAAGTGAATGCCATCATACCACAGCCACACAGAATACACCAATAGTCATAGAAATGTTAAGTTGCACTGTCTCACCTGTGTGTCATTGGAAGTACTGATGGATAACTGATGTTCTGTTGTCCTCTTCCTCATCCCCAGCCTCTTCATCCTCACTGTCATCAGGGTCTACTGTTGCCGCAGGGGCATCTCCAGTCTCCTTCTCCTGCAGAAAAGGTACATGCCGTCTGAGGGCCAGGTTGTGCAACATGCAGCATGCCACTACTATCTGGCAGACCTTCTCGGGTGAGTAGCACAGGGATCCATCTGTCAGATGGAGGCACCTGAACCTGGGCTTCAGGAGGCCGAAGGTCCTCTTGATGATCCGTTTGGTTCGCCCATGTGCCTCATTAATATGGTCTTCAACCTGTGTCCTGGCACTCCTCACAGTGGTGAGCAGCCACAATAGGTTTGGGTAGCCAGAGTCAGCTGCAAGTATTGAGGGACAACATTTAGCCACACACAATCCTATGGGGTTGACGCCAGAGGCATACACTAACATACAGTGGGGGGGTCCTATGCTCATCTATTAGCCACACCCTGTGCCTCTGTAGTTGGCCCATTACATTTGGGATGCTGCTATTCCTCAGAACAAAGGCATCATGCACCGGCCCAGGATACTTAGCATTGACGTGAGAGATGTACTGGTCCACTAGGCACACCATCTGCACATTCATTGAGTGGAAACTATTATGATTCCTGTACACCTGTTCATTCTGGCGGTGGGGACAAACACAATATGTGTCCCATCAATCCCCCCAATAATATTGGGGATAAGTCCCATTGCATAGAATCTGGCCTCACAGTGGCCAAATCTTCCACCTGGGGGAAAGCTATGTAGCTGCACATGTGTTTTACCAGGGCAGACAAAACTCTTGCCAGCACGAATGAAAACACTGACTGTGACATCCCTGCTGCCAGCCCACTGTCACTTAGAAAGAACCAGTTGCCAGGAAATGGAGCACTGATAGCACTTGCACAAGAGGGGGGATCCCAGTCGGATGATGGACAGCTGATATCAGGTCCGGCTCCAACTGGGCACACAGCTCTGTGATTGTGGCCCTGTCCAGTCTATAGGTATTATCTGCCTGTCGTCCAGTGTAGCCAGTCCACCAGAGGTCTGTACACGGGTGTATGTCTCCTCCTCCTATTCATTCGCAGCTGTAGGTATCTAAGGGACACAAGAGTGAGTAGGGTGTCACAATTGGAACAACAGAATCACAACTGCAGTCCACATGGTGCACTTATGTATTGGGACAGTGTAAATGGCAAAGTATGTGCCAATCTCATCTGTGACGCAGTAATTGTCGATAGGCCTGCCCCCCCCCCATGAAATGACGACCGCCTGTCCTGTATGGCGGGACAGGTGGAAGTGATGTAATTCCGCCGACCTTGGCCGTCTTGGCGGAAGGCGGTCTTGCACCGCTGTGCAATTCCTCATTGGATGATATGGGGCTCTATGGAGTACAGTGGTCAATGGGGATCTACGCCGGCGGTGACGGTGTACACCTCCGTGGAGGTGACTGCCATTTTCTATTTGATTCCTCACTTGTTTCCTGACCTTCAACAGGAGAACACCTACACTGCGTGTGCTGCTGTGACCTGTGTCTGGAGCCTACCATGGCCCTTGTGACCGGTGAAAGGGCCCCAGCCTTCACTTCGGAGGAGTTTGAGCTACTGGTGGATGGGGTCCTACTGCAGTACGGACAGCTGTATGGGCCTCCAGACTAACAGGTGAGTACATTTTGGGCACAATGCATGTGGGAAGGATGCATGGAGATGTGTGTGTGTAAGCATTGTGTAAGGGGGTGGAGGGAATGTCTAGTGGCGGTGTACATGGTGTGGGCTGGGCTATGTGTGTGCCAATGGTGATGGAAACGGGTATGGTGGGCCATTTGTGTGACAGGCTGGACTGTTTGTTTAATGGTGTTCTCCTGTCTGTATTGCCTCTGCAGGTCAGCGCCCATCAAAAGAAGGGAATATGGCATGCCAAGGACATGCGGACCCTGGGGGTCTATGGCAGGCGGAGCACCCACTGTCGGAAACGGTGGGAGGTCCTGAGATGCTGGGCACCGAAGACCACAGAGGTCATGCTGGGGATAGCCTCCCAACGAGGAAGGGGTGCCCGTCGGATGCTGACCCTCCTGATGGCCCGCATACTGGCGGTGGCCTACCGTGAGCTGGATGGGTGCTTGAGGGAATCACAGCAGCCACAAGGGGGTGAGTACAGTGGGTATCATTACATATTTTGGCTGGTGGAGTGGTATCAGGGTGGTGGATGTGTGTTAGTGGGTGCCCCTAAGCCCGGGCCAGATATTGCAGCGTGGGTCATCTGAAAGGTAATGTGTGTATGGCAAATACAGGTAGCCTAGCTTTTTAGCAGTCCATTTCAGCCAGGGCATCGTGGGTCCCAGGAGTGCTGCAGTTGGCAGTGTGTGGTCCTCATCTTGCCTTAGTGACTAGCCATAGCACTGGTAGTGCAATGCATAGTGCTTAAGCCTGTTCCCTATGTGTGACAGTGATATGCATGCCAATAGCGGTGTTGGTGCAGTCAGTGACTCAGTGTATCCTTTGTCTCCACCACCTTTGTTGTTTTGTCAACCTGTCCTTGTGTACATTAGCATCATCTGGCAGAGGAGCAGGGGCACCGGTGACAGAGGGAGCTGCATCCCACAGGACCCAGGAGGCAGAGTCCACTGATGCTGAGGGAACCAGTGGGACGGAGGGCGAGGGGCGCACCATGGTGGAGACTGGAGTAGACAACACAGACACCTCCTCTGATGGTAGCTCCCTGGTTGTGGCGGACACCTCTGTGACCACCCCAGCTGCAGGTACACCCGCCACTCCCGTACCAGCACCGCCCTCCCAGTAGCCCCTCAGCGAGTTGCCTGTGCCCGCTCACCCAGGAGAGTGGGCATCTCCTTCGCCCCAGGCACCTCAGGCCCTGCCCCAGTGAGCGCTGCTGCCCTGAGTGAGGAGGCTATTGACCTCCTGAGATCTATCTCTGTAGGGCAATCAACCATTGTGAATGCCATCCAGGGGCTGGCATCCCAGATGCAGCAATGCATTCCTGGAGGGCATTCACAGTGGATTGGCATCCCAACAGAGATCGATTCAGGCTCTGGCCTTGTCTCTGATAGCAACCATTGTCCCCGTGTCTACCGTCCCCCCTCCAACTTCCATTTCCCAGTCCCATTCTCCTCAACCCCAACCCATCCCAGACACACATACTGTAGAGGATGCACACAAGACAACACCCAAGAGTGGCAGAGGCAGACACAAGCAAGACACTTCATCCCACAAGCACTCACGCAAACACCAGAAAGTTGCAGACACAACCACATCCACTACCTTCACTGTCTCCCCATCCTCCACCACCTCCACCACCCTCCCAGTCACGTCCACACTCACACCTGCATGCATTGTCTCAACATCCAACACCAGCATCATCACACCAAGCAGCACACACATCTCACTAGCAGACACCTCCACAACATCCATCTACTTGTCCCCTGTGTCGTCTCCCACCATCTGTCACCCCCTCCTAAAGGACACAAGCACTCAAACACCCAACAACCATCCACCTCACACATGCACACTGCCCATGCACCTGCAACCAAGTCCAGCAGACGTACACCTCCAACAACTACTCCCTCAACCCCCACTCCCATCCCTCCTCCCACCCCACCGTCCCTAAGATGCTTTTCCTTGCCCAACTTAACCTCTTTCCTTCCCCTCCCCCCGTCCTGCCCATAGAACCAGAGTGCCAACCAGCCAGCCCAGCACCTCAGCCAAACAGTCCACGGGGACAGTGAAGGCACCTCCTAGTCGTGGAGGCAGGACAGTGAGGGATTCCACTCCAACAGCCAAAAAGGGGAAGGAGCCCACAACACCTACAGCCAGGAAGGGGAAGGAGCCCATAACACAAACAGCCAGGAAGGCGAAGGAGCCCACAACACAAACAGCCACGAAGGGGAAGGAGCCCACAACACAAACAGCCAGGAAGGGGAAGGTGCCCGCACCTCCTGCCATGGAGGGAATGAAGTCCTCAACTCCATCAGAGCCTGGGTGGGTGAAACCACCAACACATCTGGTCTCGGAGCCCTCATCGCCAGCAGAGGCAGGCCAGGAGGCACCATCATGACCTGTTGCCACAGAGCAGCCCTCACCAGCAGCTGAGGCAGTACATCCATCACCACCAGCAGAGGCAGGCCAGGAGGCACCATCACCTGTTGCTACAGAGCAGCCCTCACCACCAGCTGAGGCAGTGCAGCCATCCCAACCAGCGGAGGCTGGCCAGGAGGCACCATCACCTGTTGCCACAGTGCAGCCCTCACCTCCAGATGAGGCAGTGCAGCTATCACCACCAGCAGAGGCTGCCCAGGAGGCACCATCACCTGTTGCCACAGTGCAGCCCTCACCTCCAGATAAGACAGTGCAGCCATCACCACCAGCGGAGGACATGTAGGCCACCCTCCAGTGACTGCTGCACATGGGGCCCCCTCCAGAACCAGTGGGCATGTTCCCCAGCTCAGAGACTGACCTTGCACTCCTCAGCAATGGGACATGGGCATGGAGCCCACTCCAGGACCAGTGACCATGTTCCCCAGCTCAGAGACTGTGACCTTGCATTCCCCAGCAATGAGACATGGGCATGGAGCCCCCTACAGAACCAGTAGGGAACTTCCTATATTCAGCTGAGGTGCCCCCCCATTCCCCTGAGGTGCCTGCCCAATTGCAAAATGATGCCCCTGTTCTATCCGGATGATGTAAGGATAAAAGTTTGGCCTTGGACTGTGCCCTGTGGCCATGTGTGCCCTTATGACTTTGGACTGGCCATTGGCCCTTTGTGAACATTTGTATATATTTGGTTTGTGTGGTGGGTTTTGCTATGCTAATACATTTTCTGTACATCCGTACTCTGGTCCTTGTGTTATTCTGCCCTGTGTCGTCTGCCATTGTTTTTCACCTGCAGCTGGTTGTGTGTTTGGTTTGGTGTGTGTGTGGTGTGTGTTGTGCGTGTGTATGTGTGTGTGGTGTGTGTTGTGTGTGTGTGTGTCACTCTCACTTTCCTCCCTCCCTCCTTTGTGTGCTAGGCGGCTGTACTCACCGTCGTCTTCGTTGGCGTTGGTGATCCAGGTGGAGAATAATCATCGGGAAGACTTTCAGTTCAGGTTCCATAGCGCCGTTGTTCTTCCTTGTGTCTCCAATGGTGAGTCCTTTCTCTTCTGTGCTCTGTTTCCGCCATTCTTTTGATGGCATTGGTACCGCCTCATAAAAAATGAGTGATTCCTGTGTCATGGTATGGTAGGCGGTATTTTGTCTTCCGCCTGGCTGTTGATGGCTACCACCGTAGTGAGTGTTCTTTTCGCCCTGGCGGTTGGAGTGGTACATTGGTTGTCTATGGAACTTATCACCGCCATGGTCATAATTTGGCAGTACTTACCGCCAGCCTGTTGGCAGTATTACCGCCACTTTTTCACTCACCGCCAGGGTCATAATGAGGGCCTATATCTCACTTTGATATAGTATATACAGAGCCAGCTTCCTACACCTGGTATCGCATTTTTGGCTTTTCTAGATACAGTAAGGAGAACATACTCTAGCGGAGATATCCAGAGATTTCACATCAGAAACCCTTTCACAGGAAATAAGGCACCGATAACTCCTTCCTCAAAAGATATTGGTTATCCTGCCATGAAGACAGGAAGCGTAACACTAAATTAACATCCCAAATATTGGAGTATCGAGGTTCTGGGGGTCTAGACATCCTGATGCCCTTGAGTAATTTGCAAATCCCAAGGATGTTCTCCTACCGGTGAGTTATGAAGGGGGAATGACTCACCGAGATCGCTGATCTAGAAGAGTTCACTGTGCAATATGATAAGCAAGAGACAGCCAATTCTGCAAAACAAATTAAGATATCTGTAACTTGGATCCCCATGGCATCCAAATGTCTCTCCACACACCAAGGAACCCACCAGTTCCATGCTGAGCTATATCTGTTACTGGTCCCTGAGGCCCAAGCTTGTTGGATGAATCTTTCAGCCCCTTCCAAAAGTCTGTTGTCTTCCCATTGACACCTGAAATTCTTCACGCCATGAGCTTGAGATGACCCTGAAGGACTAGAGGGTGTGGCTGACCCCTTGGGTCCAGTAGTATCCGCAGGAAAACTGGGATAGGAAGGGGGAAGTTGTAAGAGAGTTCCAGCAGTGTCGGAAACCACACCTGTGATCTCCACAGGGGGGGTTATCAGAACCACTGATGCCCTCTGACAGCGCACTTGAGCTGTCACTCTGGGTATCAGCATGAAAGGAGGGAAAGCATAGGCTTGCTCTCTCTCCCATTCCTATAGGAATGCATCCACTGCCTCCGTCTCTGGATCCGGGTGCCAATTGAAGTATCTCAGTAGTTGTGCATTCAGTGTGGACGCAAAGAGATCCACTGAACACGGACCCCAAAGATCCATGAGGGCCGTAAAGACCCTCCTATCCAGTTGCCAGTCGCTGGTGTCCTCCAAATGTCTGGAGTTCCAGTCCGTTAAGGAATTCTGTGTTCCCTCATGATATTCCGCTGTCACCGAGATTTGGTGTTGGAGGCTGTAATGCCAAAAATCCTTCGCCAGTTCCACCAGTTATCTCAAGGAAGTGCCACCCAGGTGGTTTATGTATTGGACTGTGGACACATTGTCCATCCTCAAAAGAATACAAGAAACTCTGTCCTGCATCAGTGACCTGATCGCAAAGGACTCCTCTAGAAGTTCCAGGCAGTTGATATGCATACTGAGTTCCTGCTGAGTCCAACGGCCCCCTATCGAAATCTCTCCACATCTGGCCCCCAAGCCTTGACGGCTGGCATCTGATTCTATGATCTGATCTGGAGAGAATTCGAAGATCACTCTGCCATTCTAGGTTTCTATGTGGTCTATCCACCACTGTACATTCGCCCTTGCTTCCTGAAAGAGGGATATTAACTCAGAGTAAGTTACTTGCCGTCTGAGGTGCCATGCCTTCAAACGTTGTTGGGCCCTGTAATGTAGGGGTTCCCGGAATATCGCCTGGATCGAGGACGATAATAGTCCCACAATTCTGGCTAGCTGTCTGAGGGAGATACTGTCCCTCCTCAGAACTTTCCCCAGTTCTTTATGGATCTTGGATACCTTCTTGGATGGAAAACTGGGGGAGGCTGCATTGGAGTCTATAGGGAAACCTAAAAAGGTCATTGTCTGGGAAGGAATCATCTCTGATTTCTCCCGGTTTATCACAAACCCCAGATCCTGAAGGAATGCATGACACAAAAGCTGAGGTCAGAACTGATCCATCAGAAGGATATCATCTAGATACATTTTCAGACACACCCTGTGTGTCCTGAGGTGCTTTACCACTGGCTTGAGCAGTTTTGTAAAGCACCCAGGTGCTCACGACAGTATAAATGGGAGATTTGGGCCCATATTTATACTCTGCTGGTGCTGGATCTGCGCCATTTTTTTAACGCAATTTTGGCGCAAAGCTAAGACCATATTTATACTTTGATGTTAGACCCCGCTAACGTAACAATTTCTCAGTCTGCGTCATTTTCTGGATGCGTGAAACCACCTTGCATTAATGACATGGAAGGTAGACGTTCCCGTCCAAAAAATGACTTACACACCCGTGCGCCATATTTATCCAACCAGGCAAAAATGGCGCACGGCTGGTAGGCGGAGCCGGAAAATGACGTAAATCCCGATTTGCGTAAAAAATTTACACCTGGGCGTTAAGGAACCTGTGGGCTCATTTCCATGGTGGGAGACTATGGAAGCAGTCCACAGGTGCCCTTCCCTGCACCCCGGGACACCCCTGCCACCCTAGCCTACCCCTGCAGGACACCCATGGATGGGGGAACCCATCCATGGTGAGTGCAGGTAAGTGCAGGTAAGTATATATATATATTTTTTTAGAATGGCATAGGGGGGCCTAACTTGGGCCCCCCCTACATGCCACTGTGCCCAGTGGCCATGCCCATGGGACATATGTCCCATGGGCATGGCCTTTGGGCAGGGGGGCATGACTCCTGTCTTTGCTAAGACAGGAGTCATTTCCATGGGGGTTGTGCGTCAAAAAATGGCGCAAGTCAGGTTGGAGCCAATATTTTTTACTCTAACCTGACTTGCACCATTCTTTGACGCACAACCACGAGTCTTCCCTTTGCCTCCGCTGCCCGGTTTGAGTAATTTATTTTGACGCAAACCAGGCCGCAGCGCCGGCTAACATTATTCCGTAAATAAAGCGCCCGACTGGGGCATTGGAATGGCATTAGCCGGCGGTAAACTTTTTGAAGCAAATCTGCCCTGGCGCTGATTTGCATCAAAAAGTATAAATATGGGCATTGAATTCTAATACTTGTTCCCTCTATATAAATTGTAGAAACCGGCAGTGTGGGGAAAAGTTCAGGACCATGAGGTACGTGTCCTTGAGGTCCAACCGTATCATCCAATCCCCTTGAAGGAGGACATCCCTGAGCATATGGATGACCTCCATCTTGAAGTGCCTGTACACCACCCAATCGTTGAATGCCCGTAAGTTTATGACCAAGCGGAAACCTTTGACTTTTTTTTTCAAGGAAAATATTGCTCAGGAACCCCCTGGGGTGGAGTACTGACCTGCTGATGGTCCCTTTCGCTAGAAGCTCCTGCACTTGTGTATCAATCAATGCCACATCTGCTGGTGAGAAAAAGATCAGTTTTGGTGGAGCCCTTTGCACCAGAGTTCCCCAGAACTCTTTATGGAAACCCTCCACTGTCTGTAACACTCAGGTGTTGAATGTGATGTCTGCCCATCTGTGCGCAAACCTCTCCAACCTCCCCCCCAGTGTTCGAGGGGAAGAAGAGGTAATGCTTACTGTTAGGTCCTCCTCGAGTGTTTGCCCTGCCACAGGCTCCTCGATTGGGTCTGCTCTTCCCCAGCTGGGGAAGAATGTTCCTTGTCGGCCATCACGCCAACCATTATTTCTTGTGGTGGATCCTCTGCTGGGGCCTTGCAGGTTGGGACTGCAAGAGGAGCGACCCCTACCACTTCCGGCCCTGCCAAAAACCTTTCATGGGCCAATCTTTTTTAAGGAAGACTGAGCCTTATCCACCGTCAAAAAGGTTGCTACGAATTTCCCCAGTTCTTTCACAAAGGCGGTCGCCAAACAGGTGGCCCTGGACGACCGTCCCTGCTTCCAAATTGGAGAGCTCCCCGAGTTTAGGGTCAATGTTAATTAGTAGGGAGTGGCGCCTCACCGCTGAGATGGCGCAATTGGTGTTACGCAGGAGGCAAACTGCCTTCTGGGCCCATCCTGGCACTATGTCCGTGGGCAGGGGTCTGCCTGTGTGTGTTCGGCCAACTGTATAATCTGTGTAAGGGGTCCTAACACATCTAAAAGTTTATCTTGGCACGACCCCCCAGGAGCATTCAATACCCTTTTTGGGGTCCTAAGTTTACTTCCCAAAGAAAGTGCACAGCTTAGGATCAATATCCGGTATAGCCGCCACTTTGCCCTCTAGATTACATTGAGGGCATTCTGCCCATAGTCTGGCCCGCACCTCCTTGTTCAGAGGTTGTAGGATCTTGCTGGCCACATACTCTGTGACTTTTTGGCCCGGTTGTCACTCAAATGACCTGGAGTGATAGATACCCTCCGGGTCAAACATGTCAGAGGTGGACATGTCTCCTTCATCAAGGTCTGGTGTGGCTGCAACCTTGGACGACAGGAATCGCGTTCCTCGTCCAAGGGCATCTCGCCATCTGTGTCACCCTCTCCCTGTATGGGTAACCCTTCCTCAGGGTTGGATATGGGGGTAACCTCGTCACCACTCTCTCTGGGCCATACGTCCCCCCAGAAAGGTGCCTGCTTTAACGTGCACACATTCTTATGGAAAGCTTTGGTAAGACGCTCAAAGCCATCCAGGTGACCCGCACCACATTTGCGCAATTTCTTGGGAGCCATTTACCTATTGCCATTAGGGCCCGCCCCTATATCCCAAAGCATGCCCACCCCAATGGAAACCTGGGCTGTTAACTTGGCCACACTCTCCTGCAAAGGGGTCAGTGACTTGGCAATAGCCTGAGATAAGAGGGCATCTACTTCTGGTGGAAGGCGGCGTTGAGAGGGGCCCTCCCCTGTAGGCATGTTAGGAAAATATTCGTGGTCCTGTAAGGACTGCATGAGTAGAGGTTGTGAGCACATAGATGTAAGGAAAAAGTTTTCCTGTCAATAAACACCCTGTAGATAATATGGGTGTGAGGAAAGGCCTCTTTTTGACATGGTTAGCCCCCACTTTTTGCCTGATGTATGATGTAGCCTACAAATTGTAGTGCCCAGGGGCCCTGATAACCAGGTTTTCTGGGCCAGAGCTCTTTCCCTAAAACTGTTGTGATGCATTGGCACAATTGGACACACCATTACTTGCCACTATAAGTCCCTAGTAAAAGGTACTTAGGGCCGTATTTATACTCTGTTTGCGCCGAATTTGCGTCGTTTTTTTCGACGCAAATTCGACGCTAAACTAACGCCAACTAACGCCATATTTATACTATGGCTTTAGACGCTTCGGGCGCCAAAGTGCCCGGAGTGTGCGTCATTTTTTAGCGTGAACCCCTTCCTTGCGTTAATGATATGCAAGGGAGGCGTTCCCGTCTTAAAAAATGACTCCCAGGCCTTTACGTGGAATTTATACTCCCGGGCAAAAATGACGCCCGGGAGTGGGCGTGGCCAAAAACGGCGCATTTGCGCCGCTTTTTAACGCCTGGGTCAGGCATGGCGTTAAGAGACAAGTGGGCTCAAAATGCCCCCAGGGACCCCCCCTGCCACCCTTGCCCACCCCAGGAGGACACCCAAGGACGGAGGGACCCATCCCATGGACATTAAGGTAAGTTCAGGTAAGTATTTTTTTTTTAATTTTTTGTGGCATAGGGGGGCCTGATTTGTGCCCCCCTACATGCCACTATGCCCAATGACCATGCCCAGGGGACATAAGTCCCCTGGGCATGGCCATTGGGCAAGGGGGCATGACTCCTATCTTTACAATGATAGGAGTCATGTTGATGGGGGATGGGCGTCGAAAAAAAATGGCGCAAGTCGGGTTACGACGATTTTTTAGCGTCAACCTGACTTGCGCCATTTTAAGACGCCCTAACGTCATTTTTTCCCAACGCCGGAGCTGCCTGGTCTACGTGGTTTTTTTCCACGCACACCAGGCAGCGCCGGTCTGATTGCGCCGTCTAACGCCATTCCATAAATACGGCGCCCGCATGGCGCTTCAGAATGGCGTTAGACGGCGCAAATTTTTTTGACGCTAAACTGCGTTAGCGCAGTTTAGCGTCAAAAAGTATAAATATGGGCCTTAGGTACCCAGGGCATGGGGCACTATGGGGGGGGCCTAAGGGCAGCAGCACTGATTTTGCCACCCTCTAGGTCCCTGCATCCAGATGCCCCCAGCACTGCCATTGCAGGCTGGGTGTACTGGTGAAAACCTAAAACTCAAACTGGACATGGCACACTGCCTGTGTGTCCTGTCCACCATACACTGCATACACAATGGGTAAGACACCCCTCTGGCAGGACTTCCAGCCCTAAGGAAGGGTCTACCATAATATATGTGAGGGCATACCTGCATGAGCAATATGCCCCCACTGTGTCCTTGCCAAACTAGGGAGTGAAAAGAGCAGCCATTTTAATACATGTGCTGGACACTGATGAACACGAGTTTCCCAGCTCCATGATGGCCTCTCTGAACCCTGGGTTGTTTGGTGTCAAACAACTCAGAATGCTAAATACAAACTGATACCAGTATTGGATTTATCCCTAAATGTACTCAGGGGTCACCTTAAAGGTGCCCCCTGCAAAAGCTAACTACCCTGGCATGGTTGCTGACTAGTTCTATCCAGCCTGCCACCTCCAGACACCCAATCTACAAACCTTGGGGGAGAGGTCTGTCTCTCTGGTTTGTGGAACAATGCCCTTCCTGGGTGGAGGTGCTAACACCCCATCCCTCAGGAATGTGCACTGCCCTGGCGGCGAGCATCAAAGGGCTTACCACCTTTGAAACTCAACCCCCAGGTCTGCTTCTAGCAGCAGATGGTCAACCCCCTTGCAAACCTCCACTTTTGGTGGGAGAAAAGGTGGGAAACTACACAAAGGGTATGAGGAGTGGCCCCACCTGGCATGCACCACCCCTAAGGTGTTGCCTGCGAGGTGGACACGGCGTTTCATGTTCCTCCATCTTAGATAGGAGGAAAATAGCCAATCAGGGATAGGGAAGTGAGCCTTTCCACAGGAAGTGGTCACTATAGTGGGTGTAGCCACCCAAAGGTGGGTGACCCATTGGACACTACCAGGTCCCCCTAAAACACCCACTGAATTCAATATTTAGTGAGCATCCCTAGAACAGATAATCAGACTTGAAGGCCACAAAGAAGACCAGCACCAAGAAGATTGAAGGCACGAAAAACTGTGGCCTTGCTGCACAAAGAACAGGCGCCGAACCATGCCTGCTGCACCCATGACCGACAATCATCGCTGCAGAGCTGCTGGACAAATGGACTGACCTCAAGAACCCCAGAGAACTTCCAGGCTTTGCCAATCACCCAGGAACTCCCTCTGGATTGGAGGTACCACTCTGCAACAAACCATCAACCCATTGAGGGTCACTTCACTAACCGGCTGCTAACTCCCGAACCAGAAGTTGCGGCCAGACCCAACGATACACCAACAACCACAAGGACAAACCTTGCAAGTGTGACAAGTTTGGTGGCACTGTGCCCTCCAGTAGTCCAACTGTACCAATACCCTGGATACTGGTCAGCTAACATCAGACACAAGGAAAACCAGCCCGTCCAGGGCTGAAAATGGACCAGGAAAAAGCCCCAGTCAAGGGACTTCAGGAACACCCCAGACCTCCCACCACAGTGTCCCTGTTGTCCTGTAAACAACCTTTGAACCGATTTACCTCCAGATTCAAAGGGCATCTTTGCACACAGCTCCTGGCTCACCGGTTCTCTCTTCACCTTGCCGCCGTGTGCCCTGCAACAAAGAACCTGCTGTGCCCTAAGAGTCCCTCACCCCTCTCAACCTCGACACTCCAAGGGGACCCAAGGGAACCACCTCTAAACTTCCTTCACAAACCTTTTCCAAGTGGTACCCTGCTGTTAGGACTCACACTCACACATGCACACTTCTTGCTGCTCCCTCACAAAGTAAATCAGCATGTATAAAAAAAAGATGAAACAGGCCATGAATGTATTTACTGCCCAGCACTTTCCTTTAAATTGTGAGAAAAATGATCTTTCGTCTGAAGACCGAATATTACATTGCATGTTTGTTTATATTGATAAAAGCAAGTGTTGTCCCATTTGTTAACTGTGTGCCAAGCGGTTTATGGAGACATCGAATTTCTTCATATGAATCATCAGAAGTGTTTGATGACTCATTACCAGCATGTCTGATGACTCAACACCAGCGCACCAGTCCATAAATAGAACTGCCAAGGTGTTTCTGTTGAGAGACTGGCTCCTTGTTGCAGTACCCCTCCACCTTTTGCCTGGTTTCTGAATGCAACATGGACTGGAGTGCACTGGGATCCTGCTAACAAGGTTCCCAGTGCCAGTTTTTTTTCCCTAAAACACAGTAAAAGTAATTGGATACACCTTTACCTACCACTATTAGTACATAGTAAAAGGTACTTATGTACCCAGGGCATGGGTTACTATCGGTAAGCCCTGAAGGCAGCAGCACTGATTGTGCCACCCTCAAGAGCTATGCATCCAGCACTGCCATAGCAGGCTGAGTGTCCTGGTGCAAATCTAAAATACAAACTCGACATGGCACATTTTCTGTTTGCCCTGTCCACCCTACACTGCATATGTTATGGGTAAGTCACCCCTCTAGCAGGCCTTCCAGCCCTAAGGCAGGGTGCACCAAACTATATATGAGGGCGTAATTGCATGAGCAATATGCCCACACTGTGACCTTGCCAAACCTGGGACATAGTGAGTAAACAGAGCAGCCATTTTTATTTATGTGCTGGAAACTGGTCAACATGAGTTTCCCAGCTACATAATGGCGACTCTGAACCCTGGGTTGTTTGGTATCAAACAACTCAGAATGATAAATTCAGACTAGTACCAGTACTGGATTTATTATAAAAAGTACCCAGGAGTCCCCTTAGAGGTGCCCCCTGAAAAAGCTAACTATCCTGGCATGCTTGCTGACTGGTTCCACCAAGCCTGCCATATCCAGATGGCCAATACACAACCCTGGGGGAGAGCCCTGTCTCTCTGGTTTGTGAAACAAAACCCTTCCTGGGTGGAGAAGCTAACCCCCCCTCCCTCAGGAATGTGCACTGCCCTGGCCGTGAGCTTCAATGGGCTACCGCCCTTGAAACTCGACCCCCAGGCCTTCTGCTAGCAGCAGATGGCCTCCCCCTTTGCAAGCCCCCACTTCTAGAGGGAGAAAAGGCGGGAAACCACACAAAGGATAGAAGGAGTGGCCTCACTGAGAATGCACCACCCCTAGGGGCTTGCAGGTGAAGGGGACCCTTCATTTCTTTTTTCTCCATCTTGGAATGGAGGAAAATAGCCAATCAGGTTTAGGGAAGTGACCCTTCCCACAGGAAGTGGTCACTGTAGTAGGTGTAGCCATCCAGGGTAAGTGTCCCATTGGACACTACCAGGTTCCCCCTAAAACGCCCATTACATTCAGTATTTAGTGGGCTCCCCTAGACCTAGAAATCAGATTTGAAAAGGATTTGAAGAAGAAAAGAGGACCAGCATCAAAAGACGACTACAGCAAGAGAACTGAGGACCTGCTGCACAAGAAAAGGCGCCAAACCCTGCCTGCTGAACCAGGGCCTGAAAATCGCTGCTGTGGAGGAGCTGGACACTGGAACGACACCAAGAAACCCAGGGGACCTCCAGGCTTCCTTCAAGAATCATCCTAGATCTCCCTCCTGAGTGGAGGAACCACTCAAGAAACTCAATAAAGCTGCAAAAGACCAACAAACCAGTGAGGGTCACTTCACTGAATTTCCGATATCTCCGCGACTGGAAGTTACAGCCGGACCCCACGACACATCGATGACCACCTGGACGTGACCTACAACTGTGCCAAGTTTGGTGGTACACAAATACCCTGGGTACTGGTCAGCTGGCATCGGACAAGCAGAAAACCAGCTCTCCCAGAGCTGAAAAAGGATCAGGAGGAAGCCCTAGTCGAGCGACATCAGGAAGACACAGACTTCTGACCAGAGTACCCCCATTGTCCTGTAAGCAGCCCTCAAAGTGACTCACCTCCAGCTCCAAAGGACTCTGTTGTGCACAGCTCCTGGACCTCCAACTCGCCCAGCACCTGGCCGCCCTGGGCCTTGCATCGCGGGATCTGCTGTGTGCCCCGGGTCCCCACCGTTTGCGACCTCAACAGCCCAAGGGGACCCCAAGGCACCATCTTTAACTCTGCAAACAAGCTCCTTTTCCAAGTGGCCCCTCCAGGTGGCCCTGTGCCTGTACCAAGAACCTCTCCAACGCTGCTCCCGCCAGAACCAGGAGCTGCCCAAGACTCTCCAGCTGGCACAATGTGCCCACTGACCACTTGGGCCACCCTGCAAGAGAAGAGACTGGTAACTCAACTGTGTGAATTTTAAAGGTGACTGTGCATTGATTCCAATGGTGCGTAATTACGCACAGAAAGACTAACTTTGCTAAAACTTCAACAAGTCATAAGTCTGATTTTTACCTCTGGAAGCCAACGTGTGGTTGCCTGAACCCTCTGCATAGTGTATTCGATTTTGTACACTGCATAGAGGGCCAGCCTCCAACATTGCCCCCATATAAGTCCCTAGTATATGGTACCCAGGTACCCAAGGCATTGGTGTACCAGGAGTCCCTCAGGGGCTGCAGCATGTATTATGCCACCCAAGGGGAGCCTAGGCAAAGAGTATCTGCAGGCTTGCCATTGAAGCCTGTGTGAAAGGGTGCGTGCACCCTTTTTACTATAGGTCACTGCACCAGGTCACTGCAGGTCACCCCTATGGTAGGCCCTCCTAGCCAAGAGGGCAGAGTGCAGGTACCTGTGTGTGAGGGCACCCCTGCATGAGCAGAGGTGCCCCCATGAACTGCAGCTCCATTTTCATGGACTACATGAGCGTGGGGACGCCATTTTAAGTGTGTACTGGGCATAGGTCACTACCTATGTCAAGCTACATAATGGTAACTCTGAACCTAGGCATGTTTGGTATCAAACATGTTGGAATCATACCATTGTCAGTATTGGAATTATGATTCCATGCACTCTGTGTGTTCCGTAGAGAACCCCTAGCATTGCTCCTACCAGCTTTCTGGTGTTTTCTGGGCAGCCCAAGCCGCTGCCACCCCTCAGCCCAGGAATGCACAACAAAGGATTTCCTTTGGGAGAGGGGGGTAACACCCTCTCCCTTTGGAAATAGGTGTTACATGGCTTGGGAGGGGTAGCCTCCTCAAGCCACTGATATGCTTTGGAGGGCACATTTGGTGCCCTCCTTGCATAAACCAGTCTGCACCAGTTCAGGGACATCAGAAACTAGACAAATAAAAGGGGAGTGGCTACTCCACTGTCCACCTCCACACCGGAGGCTGTGCCCAAAGCTCCTCCAGAGGGTCCCTTGATTCTGCCATCTTGAATCCAAGGTAGGCAGAGGCCTCTGGGAGCATCTGAGTGGCCACATCAGGCAGGTGACGTCAAAGCCCCCTCCTGATAGTTGATCACCTGGCTAGGTGACCACTCCCCCTTCCAGGGCTATTTAGAGTCTCCCTCTTGGGTGGATCCACTAATTCGGATTGCAAGATTATAGCAGGATTCCTCTGAAACCTCTACTTTGACTTTTGGCCACTGGAACTGCGACCTGACCGTCCAGGAACCGACAATCTGCATCCACGATCAAGACTCTGCTTGCAACATTGTCTCCATGGCTCCTTCCAGCTTCGACAACATTTCCTCGGCTGTGCATCCTCTGAGGGCAGCAAGTCTCCAGTCTGCATGAGAAGGAAGAAGGAATCTCCCTTGGAGTGAAGGAGTCACCCTCCTGCATGTGCAGGCACCAACTGCAACGACGACTGGCTGTGTGGATCTCCTCTTATCCTAAGCTGTGTGGATCCTGCATCACAGGTGGTGGTCAGGAGTGGTCCCCTTGGTCCTCTCTGCCAGTTATCCACCTTTGGGGAAGGTAAGCCCTTGCCTTCCCACGCAGGACAGTATCCCATGCACCATTTCTTTTGCAGCTACCAAGGCTTGTTGGCATCTCCTCCAAGGGATCTTCAGGCCCCGTGTAGCTCCAGCCCCCAGCACTCTTCCCTGTGATGCATAGCCCTCTGTGTGCTTCTCCTGTGGCGTGGGGCCCTTCTTCAGTTGTGCTGGTGGGCTCGTCTGTGACTCGTGGGTCCTCTTCCAATAGGTCTCCTGTGGGGGCTGCCTTTTCTTCTGTGGATTCTCTGTCTTGCTGAGGGCCCCCGGAGACTCCCCTCTGTTGGTTGAGTCCTCCTGGACCTTGCTGGTCCCCAGCAGCTCCACTTTTCTTCTACTGTGACTCTCGCCTCTGACAAGGCGTGTTGTGAGCTTTTCCATGCCACAGACAGACTGCAATCTTCCATCCAGTGTGGGATGTTGACTGCATCCTCCAGGAACTCTTCACCAGCTCCAGAGCTGCATTGCTGACCGTCTTCGTCCTACTGTAGACCAACTCCTGCAACCACAGACGGGAGGGTAGTGACTCCTGGCACCACCGGACACTTCTGCAACTTCTAGACTTGGTGCCCTTCTTTTTCAGGTCTTTCGCTTCAGGAATCTACCGCTGGTTTCTTGCAGTGTTGTCTGGGTGTTGCATTATCCTTATTTTCAGTCCTCTTAGTGGTGCTGGGGAAAATCCACCAACTCACTCCTTTCTTCCTGGTCACTGGGGGGCTCTGTGGAACTTACCTTTGGGGTTTCTTAGTTCCCCCAGCTCCCCTCTACAGATTCCACTTACCTGGGTGGGGGTCTTGCATTTGCATTCCATTTTTTTAGTATATGGTTTGGGCTCCCCCTAGGGTCACTATTGTCTATTGTTATTACATTGTTTTCTACTGCTATTTATGCTTCTTTCTGATTACTAGTGCACATATTTAGTGTGTTTACTTACCTCATATTGGAGGGTAGTCTATATAGTACTTTTTGTAATTATGTCACTAAAACAAAGTACCTTTATTTTTGTAACACTGAGTGTTTTCTTTCATGTGTGTAAGTGCTGTGTGTCTACAGTGGTATTGCATGTGCTTTGCATGCCTCCTAGATAAGCCTTGGCTACGCATCCACAGCTACCTCTAGAGAGCCTGGCTTCTAGACACTGCCTACACTAATAGGGGATACCTGGACCTGGCATAAGGTGTAAATACCTCAGGTACCCACCACACACCAGGCCAGCTACCTACAGCATCCCTCGGGCTAGCTTCGAACTATGCTCTATTAAACAGCGGTAACGTCTCCTCTGGAGCCCCGCCCACTCTAGTTGATGCAAACCTCGGCCCTGCCTCGGGATGGGCAGACAGAAGCAGCAGAGGTAAGAGATGCTTCTTCCCTCGTAAAACCTGTGTTTTGACGTTGGGGATTCTATGTGAGGACCGGAGGCTCAGATTATGCTTCTCTTTCTATGCTTTAATTTTTCAGCAGCCAATCAAAACAAGGAATAATATCAACTTCACATCCCATGAACATGTACATATTACGTGACCAACCATAGAGCACTAGCCCTATATAACTCCTATGAGACATCAAGCCTCCTCTTTCATTTCTACTCTGCAGCCAGTTAAGTACCTTTGACCTCTGTTATTACTATGTCTGCCATTATTTGCATGTGCTTTGCACTCTAACTCTTAGGCTGTTTTATGCACACGTGCATGATGGCCTGATATCACTGCTCTGTTCCAACGGGCTTTGGGGAGCGTTTATCCTCCCACTGAGACGTGCTTGCCACCTCACTTTCTTTTCTGTGGAGGGGGAGATTGGGGAGCGAGGACGCGCGTTGTCCTTCGTACTGTCCTCTTTCTATTTATTGGGCTCTGGGCCTCACGCACATGCGTGCATAGCTGACTTCACGCCGGCTAGTCCTAATCTGTGCATAAGAGCATGGGAGAGACGCGTGTTCTTGTCTCTGGCCCCGCAGCTGTTCTGCTCCCCGTGTACGCCCAGTTGTGCTCCTTCCTGGGCTGTAATAATCATAAATTAGGCTCTGCTAGTGCTTGTTAAAAGGCAGGTCTCCCTCCACAACTTAATTTCTTTGGGTTTACACCGATATCCTTGGTTTGCTTTGGATTACACCTGACTCGGGGAAATTTGTTAAAGTATTACCTCCCCACTTCAGTTTGAAGGTTATTTGTTTGCAGAAGCTCTCTGCATTCTGAGATACCTGTTCTTGCTACTATTGTGCCTTCTTCCTCCATTATGGCTGGTTATGAGGACGATTCTGGGAAAGGTGTCTACTATGATGACTCTGGGGTCCTTCACTAAGACCTAGTCTATGCACTTGATGCTGGGGTGCGCCACAATGTAAATATGGCCTTGGTTCAGGCTATACAACCTATTAAGCATCACTTATTGGGCTTTGCTGAACACCAGGGCGACTTGCTCCCTAATACTGCATCTCACAGCTACGAAGATATTTCAATTCCTCAAGAGCCTCTCAGCTCAAATTCTGATACTAACCCCCACGTGGATGATTTTGAACAGTTGGTGAGGTCCTTGGCTAAGGACCACATTTATTCCTCCTCTCAGTCTGTCCCCAGAACAAGTGCTAAGGGGGATTCCGACTCTTCTTCTTCCCCCCAGAGCCCTGAGGAGACTGATTCTTCACCAATAAGCTAAACATTAAATCACGCCACTGTCAGATGGCCTCACAACCTCTGAAGGTCCTCACTTTTGAGCCTGAGGATATTATTCATCCTAGGTCATCCTCCTGGACACCTCCATATGAAGAGGCTGAATATGTGCAAGCACACATGCGCTATAGTTTTGACAAAGACGTCTGATCTCAGCTGAGATTGGAGTGCCCCAGACCTGATTTCTCTTCTAAGGTCACTGAGACCCTTGAGATAGACCCAACTCTGGTGACCTATCTGAAGAAATTTTCTGAAGACCCTAAGAAGGGCATTGACCGTGCTTAGCACAGATGTCAAGGCAAGCTCTTGGATGTCTCAGGCCCTCTTACTAAAATTCTGGAGTTGGGCTTTCAGGCTAAAGAATCTAGTACTCCAATTGACCCAAAAGTTCTAGTGAGATGGGCTCAATGGGCTTTGTGCTTTCTGGGGAATGCCAACTGTGCCATTTCTAGTGAAAGGTGTCATTCCATTCTTATTAAGATGGACCCAAAATTAAAGGCTCTGGCCTCTTCAGAGTCAGGACCCGTGGCTCAAGGGTTACTTTTCGGAACTCCTTTCCTCAAGGAATTGTCTAAATTTGCTGCCACTTATGTGAACCTGGATAAAGCCCAGAGGTCCATCAAGAACGTTCTTCACCCCCTTTCTACCAGGGCCAGATGCTTTAAATTGTGAGCCTTCGGCCGCAGCTACTACCAAGGTCCTCAGAGAGGGTACTTCCATCAATCCAGTGGAGGTTACCAGGATTCCTCTTCCACTTTCTACCCCTCCCGCCCTCGTGCGGGCCGCAGCCGTTTCCAAAGAGGGAAATCCTGAGGCTCCCAAGCCTTCTATCAGGACACCGGTTCTACAGGTGAGCCTAATTTCAATTTCAGATGTGGTTTTGGGGGACAGGACTTCATTGTTTCTATACAACTGGCAAAAGATTACTCAGGACTCTTGGCAAAAGATTACTCAGTACTCTTGGGTCCTAGACTCGATTCAGGTTTTCAAGTTAGAATTTTACGATTCCACAGTGCAGAGTGTTCCTCCTGCCAAGATGTACATTTCCCTACAAGATCAGGAGTTCATCTCTCCCAAGGATTCAGATCTCCTTGCCAAAGGGGCCATAGTAAAAGCTCTTCCTCATCCTTGCAGTTTCCTCAGTCCAATCTTCCTTGTGGAAAAGAAGGGTGGTGCGTCCCGTTTGGTTCTGAATCTAAAAGACTTCAATGGCTGGATTATCTACCGCCATTTCCAGATGGAGGGGAAAAGGACTGGATGGTCTGCATAGATCTAAAAGATGCTTACTTGACCGTTCTTATTTTTCCTCCTCATCGAAGGTTCCTGCAATTCCTTTGGCAGGGTGCTGTTACGAGTACAAGGTCCTCCCCTTTGGCCCATCTTCAGTCCCTGGGGGCTTCACAAAAGTGATGCGCCAAATACCAGCATTGCTTTGGGCTAGGGACATTCGTCTGATATTCTATCTGGACCATATCGTCATCATGGTCCAATGTCCCCTTCTAATCCTCACTCACCAGGAATGGGCAATTTCTCTTCTTCAGGACTGCTTCATTGTCAACAGTCTGATTCCTTCCCAGCAGATGGAGTTTCTGGGATTTCAGGTGGATTCTGTTCTGGCCCAGTTACTTCTTTCCCCTCTGGACATCTGCAACATAAGAGAGAGCTGAAATTGATATTGTCCAAACAGACGGTATCTTTGAGGTTTATAGCACGAATGGTGGGCTTGCTCTTGTCTTCGATTCAGGATATTTTACCGGGATCTCTCCATTATCAGGCCCTTCAACATCTGAAGACATTTCACCTTCAGAAAGGTCTCATTTACTCTGATCTCATTCCCTTATCCTTGGAAGCCAAGATAGAAATCCACTGGTGGCTAGCACACATGGATGCCTAGAATGCCATAGCGATCTTTTTCTAGTCTCCAGAGATCGTGATCGGGTCTGATGCCAGCCGTTGGGAGCCCGATGCAGCCCAATATCCACAGGGGCTGTTGGTCCAGAGCGGAACTGGACCTGCATATCAATTGCCTAATACTCTTGGTGGGCTCTTTTGCGATCTGCAGGCTCTCCCCTGAGAAGTTGAAGTGTTGCATCCTCCTTTGGATGGACAACATCTCTACGGTGTGGTATGTCAACAGATTCGGCGGGACAAGGTCCTGCCTCCTAGCGGAGATTGCCAAGGATTTCTGGCACTTTTGCCTCCAACATCAGATATCTGTAGTGGCGGAATATCTCCCAGATCGCAACAACTCAGTGGCGGATTGGCATTCTCGTCACTTCGAGACTTCAGCAATTGGAGGCTACACCCGAAAGTGTTCCATTCCCTCCAACGCCTTTGGGGCCCCTTTTCAATGGATCTTTTTGCCTCCCGACTCAACTGCCAACTGTTGAAACAGGTTTTCAGCTGGCATCCGGATCCAGATGCATTTAGTGACTGATGCTTTTCTTCAGGACTGGTCTCCATTCCTGGGGTTTGCATTTCCCCCATTCATGATGATCCCCAGGGTCCTGGCTCAATCACATCATCAGAAAGTGGAGATGGTTTTAGTGTCTCCCTCCTGAAGGGCTCAAGCCTGGTTTCCTGTGGTTCTCGAAATGAGTTGCTCCCCCACTGTCTTTCTTTCACAACTGTGGAATCTTCTTCTGGACCCCTTGAGCCTTCCTCATCCTCTGGTTCGCACAGCCCTTCCCTAGTGGCATGGAGAATTTCAGGTTATAATGGCCCCTCCCAAGACTTCTGCATGAGTCTCCTGATTCATGGCCCAGGCCTGGTCCTTAAGCAGGAGCAAGCAGTACACTTCAGCTAGGTAGCACTGGTGTACTTGGTGCAGTGAATGGGGTGCTGATTCATCTCCAGCAGATTGTTCCTTGGTTCAGATTTTTTTGTCTTCATTGGTAGCCTCGGTATGGCCTATAGGTCTGTGAACAATTACAGCTCAGCATTTCTGTGGGTCATTTGCCTATTGAAGGCAAACCTGTGGACTAACTCCCTATTGTGTGCAAACTGTTCCAGGGGATTTGGTTTTATAATCCCCCTTGTCTGCATTATTCTTACCTGTGGGATGTAAATATCATCTTATGTTTTTTAGACTCCTGGCCTGCAAATAAATATCTCTCCAGGAAACAGCTCTCCGCTAAACTTACAATGCTTTTGTGTCTGATATCTTGGAAGCAAGTCTCTGACGTGAAGGCCTTGGATTTGTGTTTTTTTTTCTCCTGACGAGGTGTCTTTTTCAATCACTCTCCGTACCAAATGTAATACTAGGCCGGTTTCCTATCCTAGCCTCCCAGATAATTCTAAATTATGTGTGGTGCAGAGTTTGAAGGAGTATGAGGTGAGTACTGCTGAATTTCGTACTGACATGGGTGGTCAGTTGTTAATTTATTTGCAGAAACCCTTTTGCCCAGTCTCTTCAGCCACATTCAGCCAGATGGTTGCAGTGGATGCTGGGCGAGGAGGGTATTGATACATCTAGGTTTGGTGCTCATTCTGCAAGGGGGGCCATGGCGTCTAATACTTATTCTTTGGGTTCTCCCTCTTGAAGACATTTTAAAGGCAGCTGATTGGTCGTCCGAATGCACATTTAAGTCTTTTTACTATAACTCTATTGTGGATATTGCTTCTGTGGTGGTTGATCAGCTTTAAACTAGTATAATCAGAGCCTTCGGTCCTGCCATAGGATGAAAACATTTCTACCATTCACGTCAAGAATGTTTCAATTCTATTAAGGACACGGAAGCGAGGATTATCCCACCCAACTGTATGTCTCATAGATTGAAAGTTGATTTATGGATTTGTTATTGTCTCATATGTGATGTTATTCTCTCAATACTGTTGATTTGAATGTTTCCTTCTTTGCCCTCCCTGATGAAGTTATCTTGAGGTTCTGAAGGTTTTTTATGGACTAGCGTTTACTGCTAGGTTTGTTTTTTTCCTTAGAAAATGAAGATAAGTGAGCCAAAGTCTTGGGTGTCTCCTGCATGATCTGCCTCTACTGCCCTTCGAGACCTTTCCAGCCTTGTCGGAGTACTGCTGGATCCTGCGCCTTGGCTCGGATCTTCTGGACTCCCGTTGGAATTCCAGTTTGGTATGCGGTTTGATCCTGTCATTACAGGGTTTTCTTGAGACTGTTTATCTGTTAGACAGACTTACACAAAGAAAGAGGAGGCTGTATGTCTCATAGGAGTTATTTAGGGCTAGGGCTCGATGGTTGGTCACATGATATGTTCATGGGATATGTAGTTAATATTAATCTTTGTTTTGCTTGGCTGCTGAAAAATGAAAGCATAGAAAGAGAAGCATAATCCTCGCCTCTGTGTCCTTAATAGAACTGAAAAATCTTGACGCAAATGCGAATTTTTTTTTTACCGATGGTCACCATTTTGCTGTTACTGATGTGCTGATTGGTTTGTCACCGGTATTTTAATGTACCTACTGATATGTTAATGAGAAAAATCAACTAAAGCTGTTTTTTTTTCAGCTTATTAGTTTAAGTGACATTTTATTGTGAGCAACAAGATTACCTTTAAAAAGGTTCCTTCCTGTGTAATCTCATAGCATGGAGAGTAATTACAACAGCTGCAGAACTCTTGTAGTGCTCCTGCATGGTGTAGTGTGGTGAGACTATGGGGTTTATTTTGAGAGGTTGGCTTTGCCGGAGCGCCACTTTTTGTGACGCTCCGGCGGCGCAAACCTCTCAACCATATTTATGAGGCCAGACAAAGCCACTTTGCATGGCTTTGAACGGCCTCTGTTGCGTACCAGTTCCTGCACGTTCTGGGGAATCGACTGCAGCCTTCAGAGTGGGATGGCCAGAAGGTTAGTGACGCAAACACAAGAAACACTGGACACAGACAAGATTTGGAACTAACTTCTGCACAGGAAGTCCCATATTTTATTTTCTATGGCCCTGATGTAGCTGGTCAGAACCATGTTGTTCTACAAGGGAGGGGCTTAGTCTCGAAGACCCCTCAGTCTAAACCGTGGGTGGTGCATCCCAGTTCGCACAACATAACATCCCTCCCCAACCAGAACAAATAAAACAAAAGAAAATACCACCTGTGAATAGCTAGAACCAAATTGCAAATAGGAAAAACAAATAGGATGTAAATCAGACATTAAAGGCAGGTTACGACCAAAGAGACATCAGCATACTCAGAGCCTGTTTCAATGGTCATGCTCAAATTAAATCCCGTAGTCTGGAGGACACCATCAGGTTGGGTCGGAGGAGGTACCTTGAGTTCTTGGTGCGCGGACCCCTTTGGCTGGCATCAGGGCTGGTTGCAGCATTCGCAAGATTGGCTTTGGAGTCAATCTCCAACCTGGTGTCCGGCCTGAGTCTCAGCATCTCTGTACCTGTGGTCAAGTCCCCCTCCTGAGGTAGATCATTTTGATTAGTTTCCTCAGGAAGGTCCAGGTCAGGGACTGCATCTTCGCTGTCGCTTGACGATTAAGAGGTATCCTCCACTCTGTTACCCACCGGCTGGAAACATTTGAAGAGTGCTACATTTCTAGTGACTGTTTCAGTTCCTTGCTTGACCATGATCATCGTCCCCTTCATTTCGGCTACTCTCCATGAGGTGGGTTCGAATGGTGGATGGAATTTGTCTTTGATAAGAAGGAGGTCTCCCACTCGCAGGTGTCCTCCTGAAGGACACCTTGTAATTTTTGATCTTCCGACGTTGCAGGGCACGCAACACTCGGTCCCTGAGAAGTAATGTTAGCTCAATATGAGGGATAGTGTCATTTACGGTACGGTTGATGCACAATGTATTGGGACTGACTCCGGTGGTGGAGTGAGGGGTAAGTCAATACTCTCAGAGGAACGCATACAGGGCGCAGTCCAAATTTTGCTTTTCTGCCAATGTAATGCTAAGGGGGTCATTCTGACCCTGGCGGCCGGTGACCGCCAGGGTCACCGACCACGGGAGCACCGGCAACAGGCTGGCGATGCTCCCAAGGGCATTCTGACCGCGGCGGTTCAGCCGCGGCCAGAAAGGGTAAACCGGTGGTCTCCCGCCGGTTTACCACTGCCCTACAGAATCCTCCATGGCGGCGGAGCGCGCTCCGCCACCATGGGGATTCTGACACCCCCTACCGCCATCCTGTTCCTGGCGGGTCTCCCGCCAGGAACAGGATGGCGGTAGGGGGTGCCGCGGGGCCCCTGGGGGCCCCTGCAGTGCCCATGCCAACTGCAGGGGCCCCCTGTAAGAGGGCCCCACAAAGTATTTCAGTGTCTGCTGTGCAGACACTGAAATACGCGACGGGTGCAACTGCACCCGTCGCACCTTCCCACTACGCCGGCTCAATTCTGAGCCGGCGCCCTCGTGGGAAGGTAGATTTGCCCTGGGCTGGCGGGCGGCCTTTTGGCGGCCGCCCGCCAGCCCAGGGCAAATCTCAAAATACCCTCAGCGGTCTTGCGACCGCGGAGCGGTATTTTGACGGGGGAACATTGGCGGGCGGCCTCCGCCGCCCGCCAATGTTAGAATCACCCCCTAAGTGTTTTGTTGAGAGTCCTCATTAGGCGTTTCCCTTCCCCATTCGCTTGGGGCCACCTAGGTATGATTTTTTTGTGTTGGATACTCCTCGACTTCAAGTATTCAGCGAACTCCTGGACAGAGAACGGGGGTCCATTATCTGTGCACAGTTCTGGTATGAGCCCGTAGGTGACCATGATTTTTTCTAAACGAGGAATTGTCTGGCTTGCTGTTGTTGTCTCCATGATCTCCACTTCGGGATACTTGGAAACATCATCTACTATGACCAATATGTGCCGTCCATCCGGGAAGCTGCCAAAGTCTGCGCTGGCCTGGTGCCAGGTGATAGAAGAAATGGGTGTGGTGATGATAGGCGCAAGTGGTCCTGATGAACTGACCACTTGGCACATGGAGCACTGACTGATAGTTCGCTCCACGAGGCCGTCAACTTGGATTCTGTCTTGACGATGCCTTGGTGTGCTGAGTGAGCTAGATCCACCACTCGTTGTTGAAGAACCGTTAGAATCACGATGCGGGGCCCTCACAGCAGGCATCCTTCTGGGGAAATGGCTAACTCGTCCCAGACGTGCTGCGGAGAGGTGAGAGCTTGTTCCACTTCGGGTGTTCGGCATGACAGGTTGCGGATTACTTTGTCCCAGTTGCCAGATGATACGGCAGCCATCACCAGCTGTAAGCCACCATTTCTTATGGTTCCTGTTATGATGTCCGACCGGGAGATGGGCATGGGTCTCGACCTTTACACCACCAGTCACACACATTCCTCTTCTGCTTCGGACTCTTCACCCACTGTGGCGGGACTGGTATGCTGAGAGAGATAGCCCGCTGGGTTTTGGGTCCCTGGTCGGTAAACCACCAAGAATCAGTATTCTTGCAGCTGGAGAATCCACTTTTTCGATTCTCGGTGGTGGCTTGGACGAGGACCCAGAGAAGAGAGGAATGAGGGGCTTGTGGTCGGTGTGAGCTATAAAGGGGTGCCCATACAAGTAGAGGTGGAAGTGCCAACACTCCCTGTGGATCACAATAACCTCCTTTTCAATGTGGGAGTATCTTTGCTCAGTTTCTGTCCAGGCCCGGCTGGCATAGGCTACTGGGGTCCAATCATTGATTTGTTACTGAAAGAACACAACCCCAAGACCTGTGGGGCTAGCATATACAGATAGTTCTGATTCCAAATGTGGATCAAAGTAGGCTAGCATTGTATTCTCCGTTAGTGCTTCTTTGATCGCTTAGAAAGCTTTTTCCTGTGATTGGCCCCACTCCCACATAGTGTTAGATTTAGTCAGCTTGCGGAGAGGGGCTGTTAGAGAAGTGAGGTTGGAAATTAAATGGCCACTGTAGGTCACCATCCTTAGAAAACTTCTCATCCCGATGATGCAGGCTGGGAACGGTGCAGAGCGAGTGTCCTAAACTTTGGCTTGGTCTAGCATGACTCCACGCACTGAAAACCTGTAGCCAAAGAAAATGACTTCTTTCTGTAGGAATGCACATTTCTCCCAGTGTACAGTGAGTCTGCTGTTGAGGAGACGTTGGCAGGTCGCTCGTAGCCTCTTGGGATTTTCCTCCAGGGTCGGGGTACGATGTTGCTGATGTTGATAACTCCAGGGAGCCCTGCCAGAACACTCTGGATGGTGTCTTGAAACACCTCTACTGCGCTAGAAACTCTGAAGCTGAGTCATTTGTATAATCGAAGGCCTAAATGAGTGGAGAAGGTGGTCATTGTTCTTGATTCAGGCGCTAGCATCAACTGGTGGTATCCAGCCCGGATGTCTGCCTTGAAGAACCACTTGGAGCTACTCACTTCAGCCACTATGTCATCCTCTGTGGGGGTCAAATGCCTTTCTCACCAAATTGCCATGTTGGGGACCCTCATATCCACACAGAACCTGACCTCACCTGGCTGTGTGGGCTTGTGAGCTACAACTACTGGGGATACTCACAGGGTAGGGCCATCTACTCCCTCGATGATGTCGCCTCTTCAAGCTTGGTTGGCTCAGCTTCGACCTTCGGGCGGAGGTGAAAGGCCATTCGGCAATGCCCCAGGGCAACTGACTGTATTGACGCATCTACGTGCAAATGTATCATGCAATTTTTGAGACACCCAGTTCCTTGGAACAGATGGGTGTATTCTTCCAACAGGGTGTCTATAGATGACAGGTGGACGCTGTAGACAAAAGTGACTAACTGGAGTCGTTTTGCCGTCTTGCAGCTTACGAGCATCCCGATCCTCCTTGGGTGACATAAATTCTCACTTTGATTGTGCGGTCTGTAGGAGGCTGGCCTGGTTTGTAGTGGGAACCTAAGGTACTTACACCTTATACCAGGTCCAGTTATCCCTTATTAGTGAAATGTAGGCAGTGTCTAGAAGCCAGGCTCTCTAGAGGTAGCTGTGGATGAGCAGCCAAGGCTTATCTAAGAGACATGCAAAGCTCATGCAATACCACTGTAGTCACACAGTACTCACACACATGAAAGAAAATGCTCAGTGTTACAAAAATAAAGGTACTTTATTTTGGTGACACAAATACCAAAAATACCATAGAGACTATACTCCCTTAGGAGGTAAGTAATACACAAATTATATACACTAGTATGCAGAAATAGGCATAAAAACAGTTAGAAAACTGTGCAATTAGTGAAAATCACAATAGTTAGAAATGGGTCTACGGGGAACACAAACCATAAACTAAGAAAGTGGAATGCGAATGTCGGTTTCCCACCTAGGCAAGTGTAGTATGTACAGGGGAGCTTGGAGTATTAGAAAACCCCAAAGGTAAGTACTAGAACCCACCCCAGTGACCAGGAAAGCAGGAATAAATCACAGTAACTTTCCCAGAACACACACAGAAATGAAAAGAAGGATTATGCAAAAACCAGAAGAGACAGCAAGGCACCAACATTAGATTCCTGGACCTGAGCACCTGTTGGAAGAAGGGGATCAAGTTCAAGAAGCACAGAAGAGTCCAGGATGAATAGGATGAACAGGAGCCCCTGCTAACCCGGATGAAGGTGCAAAAGAAGTACCACCGGTGAAGAAGAACAGTCAGTACTGCAACCAAGAAGACGGAATCGGGTTCCTGGTTGGTGCAAATGATGTCCCACGCCGGATGAAGGATTCCAGTCTGGTTTGCATCGCTGGAGTCCACCAACAAGCGTTGGCACACGCAAAGCTCGCAGTTAGTGGAAAATGGCGCTGCCCGGGACTAGGAAGGACCAGGTGGACTCTACCGAGGAGGGGGAGTTGAAGGGGGCTCTCAGCAACTCAGAGAGCCCACAGAAGACCAGGCAGCGTGCACAGGAGTCCCACACCACGGGGACAAGGAAGATGCAAAAGAGGCCCATGCAGCACTACGACAAAGGCTCCCACGTCGCCGGAGAACCACTCAGGAAGCTGTGCATCGCAGGATAGAGTGCTGGGGGCCGGAGCTGCAAGATGCACAAAGAACTTTGTGGAAGGATGCCAACAAGCCTTGGCAGCTGCAAAACATGCAGTACACAGGGATACTGTCTAGCGTGGGGAGGCAAGCTCTTACCTCCACCAAAGTTGGACAGTTGGACGTGAGGACCATCGGACCACTTCAGTCCACCACCCGTGATGCAGGATCCACGCAGCTCAGCAGGAGAGGGGATCCACGCAGCAGGTCATCGTTGCAGTTGTTGCCCAAGGGAGATTCCTTTGCTCTTCTGATCCAGGCTGAAGACGGGCTGTCTTCAGAGGATCCACGACCGGGAAACAGTTGCTGGCAGGAGCTGGAGATACAATGTTGCAGAAGGTGCCTTGCTTCTTTGTTGCAGTTTGTAGAGTTCCTGGAGGGTTCAGATGCAGTTTCTTCAGTAAGAAGTCGAAGTGGAGGATGCAGAGGATTCCTGCTGGAGTCTTGCAATCTGAATCTGAGGAACCCCCCCCCCAAAGGAGAGACCCTAAATAGCCCTGAAAGGGGGAATGGTCAGCTAACTAGGTAAGCACCTATCAGGGGAGGGCTCTGACATCACCTGCTGACATTGGTCACTCAGATGCTCCCAGAGTTCCCTGCCAATCTTGAATCCAAGATGGCAAAACCCAGGGACCGTCTGGAGGAGCTCTGAGCACCACCCCTGGGGTGGTGATGGACAGGGTAGTGGTCACTCCCCTTTCAGTGGTCACTCCCATCTCCTTTGTCCAGTTTCGCGCCAGAGCAGGGACTGGGGGTCCCTGAACCGGTGTAGACTGGATTATGCAAGGAGGGCACCAAATGTGCCCTTCAAAGCATTTCCAGTTGCTTGGGAGGCTAACCCTCCCAAGCCTGTAACACCTATTTCCAAAAGGAGAGGGTGTAACACCCCTCTCCCAAAGGAAATCCTTTGTTCTGCCTTCCTGGGCTCGAGCTTTTCAAGCAACAGGAGGGCAGAAACCTCTCTGAGGTGGCAGCAGCTGGGACTGCCTGGAAAACCTCAGAAGGCTGAAATGGCAGTACTGGGGGTCCTCTAAGGAGCCCCCAGAGTGCATGGGATCATACAACCAATGCCTGCAAAAGCATGGGTGTATGATTCCTACATGTTTGATAACAAACATGCCTGTGTTCAGAGTTACCATTATGTAGCTGGACATAGGTAGTGACCAATGTCCAGTAAACCTGTAAAATGGTGTCCCTGCACTCACGAAGTCCTGGAAAATGGTCATGGAGGCACCTCTGCTCGTGCAGGGGTGCCCTCACACACAGGTACTTTGCACCCTGTCCTCAGGGCTGGAGGGACTGCTATAGGGGTGACTTATAAGTTACCTGGTGCAGTGTATATGACAGTGTATACTGCAATTGTGGTCCTGCAGAAGCCTTTGCATGGGCTCCCTATGGGTGGCAAAATATATGCTACAGCCCATGGGGATCCCCCAGAACCCTTATGCCCTTTGTACCTAGGTACCATATACTATGGACTTATAAGGGGGCACCAGTATGCCAATTGTGGGTGAAATATTGTGTTAACAGTAACCAACAACCAATTTTAGAAGGAGAGAGCATAACTACTGGGGTCCTGATTAGCAGGATCCCAGTAGAGACAGTCAAGCACACTGACATCAGGCAGCAAATGGGGGTAACGATGCCAAGAAAGAGGCTACTTTCCTACACGGTCATTATGCGTAATGGTGGTCGTGAAAACTCCCGCCAATGGTAGGGGCATTGAGGAGCCGAAGGGGTATAACTGAGTTGCGGTTGGGTGCAATGCCGGTTGGTCTGGGAGAGTCTGAAAGATTAGCTTTGCCATGATATTGATGGAGGCGCCGGTGTCAATCAATGCTGTTATCGGGTGTCCATCTACTGTGACTGTACACTTGGGGATGTGACGTCCCCTCAGTTCTTCCAGTGTGGTATGGATAATGTGCACAGTGCCTTTGAAGTCATCGTTGTCCATGTCCTCCTTGTATAATGTACGAGGGGGAGGGACCGGGAGATTGATTGGTTCAGTGTACACTCTCCCTACAATAATGCAACACAACAAAAGTACACTGTTCCAAAGAAGAGAAAAAGAGAGAAACTAGAGTGACCTGAGATATCAGGAGCAAGGACCCTCAAGCATCATAATAGATGACTGGCATCATCATTGGGTAATGCTCCTCGCCAGGCCGGCAGTGCAACGCCTGACGGGCTCCCCACAGGGAGGAGCACTGAACCGTGTTGTTCTGATAGTTACAGGTGAATACTAACTATCTAGGAAGGTAAGTGCTACCATTCGAGCACCTGTACCCAGAGGAGAGAACAAAAAGGCTTAAGGATAAAATTGGTGAAACAGCCCTACATATATCACCATTTTAATCAATAGTCAGGGATGAAACCAAGATTAAAAACAAGAGAAAGTAATATAATGAGTGTCAATGCTCAATTACTTTCAATGAGCAATAAACTTGGAGGAAAAGCCCTCTAGGAATCCTCCTTAAACAGGGTCAACATGTTTCGCGTCGTGTGGTCCCCACGGATCCAATGACGCTTCATCAGGACCAAAATATTAATGCGCTCTTCTCCAATTAAACAAAATTAATAATCACAAAGCCGTTCACTTACATTGAGGAATACTAGGTTAAGTCACAGTCAGGTCGCCCTCGAAAACATAATTAGAAACAAAGCACCGAATTGTGCCCAAAAGTGGTCATAAATATAATCGTGCAAACATTGTGCAATAAATCAAGAAAAAGGAAAAAATATGATGACATTAAGGTAGGCTTACCACTCCCAAGTCGGGAACAGGCTCCTTGGTAAGCACGTCCCCAAGACTCAGCTATCAGCTAGACATAGTAAGCATGTATCATTAGTAAATGTGGACATCAATAGTCTGGTGTAAGAGTATTGAACAATGTTCTCATTGGTAATCAACATATTATATAACAAAACGTCTCTTCAAATATTGTATAGACAAAAGAATGTAATAAATGCAGGTGCCATTGTCCGTTCATCAAGTTATTAAGATATCAATCCAAAGTAAAGTAAAAATTGTTGTTGTACTAAATGTTGCTAGTAATAACGATGTATAGAAACTAGGCATATGACCACCATCAGCCAATGGAGAGGTCATTATAGAAGTTAAAAAAAGTAAGTAAAAAGTAATCGGCGCGTAATGGTAATTGAAAGATGTTAAATACAGTGCCTTCTGCTTGTGGTGGCACTAAAAATCTTCTAAGATTTTTAGTGCCACCACAAGCAGAAGGCACTGTATTTAACATCTTTCAATTACCATTACGCGCCGATTACTTTTTACTTACTTTTTTTAACTTCTATAATGACCTCTCCATTGGCTGATGGTGGTCATATGCCTAGTTTCTATACATCGTTATTACTAGCAACATTTAGTACAACAACAATTTATCTTAGAAGATTTTTAGTGCCACCACAAGCAGAAGGCACTGTATTTAACATCTTTCAATTACCATTACGCGCCGATTACTTTTTACTTACTTTTTTAAACTTCTATAATGACCTCTCCATTGGCTGATGGTGGTCATATGCCTAGTTTCTATACATCGTTATTACTAGCAACATTTAGTACAACAACAATTTTTACTTTACTTTGGATTGATATCTTAATAACTTGATGAACGGACAATGGCACCTGCATTTATTACATTCTTTTGTCTATACAATATTTGAAGAGACGTTTTGTTATATAATATGTTGATTACCAATGAGAACATTGTTCAATACTCTTACACCAGACTATTGATGTCCACATTTACTAATGATACATGCTTACTATGACTAGCTGATAGCCGAGTCTTGGGGACGTGCTTACCAAGGAGCCTGTTCCCGACTTGGGGGTGGTAAGCCTACCTTACTGTCATCATATTTTTTCCTTTTTCTTGATTTATTGCACAATGTTTGCACGATTATATTTATGACCACTTTTGGGCACAATTCGGTGCTTTGTTTCTAATTATGTTTTCGAGGGCGACCTGACTGTGACTTAACCTAGTATTCCTCAATGTAAATGAACGGCTTTGTGATTATTAATTTTGTTTAATTGGAGAAGAGCGCATTAATATTTTGGTCCTGATGAAGCGTCATTGGATCCGTGGGGACCACACAACGCGAAACATGTTGACCCTGTTTAAGGAGGATTCCTAGAGGGCTTTTCCTCCAAGTTTATTGCTCATTGAAAGTAATTGAGCATTGACACTCATTATATTACTTTCTCTTGTTTTTAATCTTGGTTTCATCCCTGACTATTGATTAAAATGGTGATATATGTAGGGCTGTTTCACCAATTTTATCCTTAAGCCTTTTTGTTCTCTCCTCTGGGTACAGGTGCTCGAATGGTAGCACTTACCTTCCTAGATAGTTAGTATTCACCTGTAACTATCAGAACAACACGGTTCAGTGCTCCTCCCTGTGGGGAGCCCGTCAGGCGTTGCACTGCCGGCCTGGCGAGGAGCATTACCCAATGATGATGCCAGTCATCTATTATGATGCTTGAGGGTCCTTGCTCCTGATATCTCAGGTCACTCTAGTTTCTCTCTTTTTCTCTTCTTTGGAACAGTGTACTTTTGTTGTGTTGCATGTCCTCCTTGTGTCTTGAGTGTCAGATGCCTCCATCACATGCACGGTCTTGGTCTTCTGTGCTTGCTTGTTGGTTGTGAATTTGCAAACTGCAGCAAAGTGCTTTAGCTTGTTACCTGCCGAACATCTCTTTCCTTGCACTGGGCAGGTGCCTTGATGTGGATAGGAACCACCGCACCAGTGACAGGGTTTCTGGGTTGTGGATGATTCAGGTCAAGTCTTCCGTTTCTCCGGGTGGGTGTTGGTGACCGCATTGATGGGTTCTGTTTTCACTGGTCGCTGGAGGAAAGCCTCCATGTGCGCTGCTCGCACTTAAGGGAGCTCCTTGGATCAGCCTAAGGTCAATATGTTGGCCATGGACATCCCTGACACCTGAAGGATGTTCTCTCGGAGTTTGGTGAATGAGCATCCCTGTATGAATTGTACCCTGACCTCGTCTTCTGCGCCCGGCGGGTGCATGTAATTGCTAACTCCGTAAGGCAGGCATAAAATGCATCAACAAATTCCTCTGGTTGTTGTCTGGCTTGGCGCAGTAGGAACCGCTCGTACTCTGGATTGGCAAAGTGAGCTTCGAGAGTCTGCTTTAACGTGTTGTAGGTGTGAGGCGGTCCCGTTTCTGCAACAGATTTTGAAATTTTGTGTTTTGCTGCGCCTCCCAGGAGTAAGAGCAAAGGGTGTTTTTGGTCATTCTCAATCGCAACGGCATGAAAGTATGTTTCCAAACAGTCTAACTAGACTTTCCATTTCGCGGCAAGGGAGAATCGGGGTCTATCGCATGCAAATGTTTCAAATGTGCGGACTGATGCCATATTTGTGCGACTTTGGCTGGCTTCTAGAGGTGGAGTTTATGTGTTATGACACAGCTGGGCTGTGCACCATGTGCGTTGTCCTTTTCCTTCAAGTCGGCGTGTTTCTTATACTATGTGGGTGTTGTGCTCAGTTCACATGCTTGCTGAAACATGTAAGTGAGCTACTCTTTCTATTGGTTTGAGTCTTTATAGTGATGTCTGGGATGTCAGGGTCTCACTTTTATTGCCCTTTGGTCCTTGTGTGGGTGGGGAGATTCTTTGTTGCATGCAGGGCAATTTCTGATGGCTGGGACTGAACCAGTACTCACTGTTAGTTGTTTTCTTCTTCTTTTAATTGTGTTTGGTTTTCTCTTTTAATTTGTTTTGAAGAAATGGTGACTGGTTGCAGGCTCTGGGCAATTGCGAGGTGCTTGGTAGGATGGCCAGAGTATATCCTGGGCATTTCGGGCCTCTGTGCAGCACGAGGTGTGTGGCCTGTGGAGTGTGGGCGGGGCTACCCCGCCCACGGTTTCTCCTGGGCGGAATATGTGCTTCTGGAGCGCAAATGACTGAGACAGTTCGGCGGTATGATGAGGCCGGCACAGGGAGGAATGGTGTTGCGGGGGTTACCGAAAGATGCTTTCACACCGCATGGGTCTCCGAAGAGGGGAGAGGTACTGGGCACCGGGATGGCCGCAGGTAGGCCGAGAGCTGCGAGATCTCCAGGGCCCACGCTGCATGCTATCCAGGGCAACGCCGGTATACAGGGGTCGGGTGATAGCGGGAAGGCCCCCCTCGTTGCCAGTTGTTGCGTACCAGTTCCAGCAAGTTCTGGGAACTGGTGTCGCAGACTGCAGCCGTCAGAGTGGAGTGGCCCCGCAGGTTAGCGATGCAGACACAAGAAACACTGTGGACACTGAGATGATGCAGAACTAACTCCCTGCGCGGGAAGTCCCATATTTTATTTACTCCGGCCCTGACATAACTGGTCAAAATGATGCTGTTCCGCAATGGAGGGGCTTAGTCTTGTGGGTGGTGCGTCCCAGTTCACACAATATAACAGCCTCATAGATATGGAGTGAGGAAAGCAGTGCAAGTCGCTGCATTGCCTTACTCTGCGCCAGAGAGGTGTCCACGGGCATTGCAGTTGGTTTGCCCATGCATCACCCATCGATTTTGAGACTGCCCGATATTTACTTAATCACGCAAACTTGGGGAAGCGCCAAAACCTTATGCCTTCCGAGATGAGGCGAAACAAGGAGAAATATTTTTTATATCTCCTAATTTTTTCCTCTTCTAATGTGTGCTGCATTTTGCTCCCAAATCAGTGAGAAGCAGTTCGAAGTTGGCATGCGTGGGCTCAAAGCCCTGCTCCAGCCCAGACACGGCCATTAAAGAAATTGAAGGCCATACGAAAGAGCATCTTCGAAAGACCGCCAGAAACCCACTGGTAAGGCCAAAAAAAGAAATACTGAGTTGCTCCATAACACAGAGCCATCATCCATGCAAAGCAAACAATGAAAGCAGTGAAAACTAGGTACAAAGTACAAATGTACTTACCAGCACGAGCGAGGGAAGGCCCACATGACTTTGAATCGGGTGCGATGATCCAGGAAAAGTTGAAAGGCCAATGATTTCACAGTGGCGAGTGGCATCTAGTACAAAGAAAGCCATCGAATAGTGGATATTTTCAATGGCTGCAGAAGGCAGTGCAAAATACGATGCAGCTGTGTTTCTGAATCTCCCACCACCATACGACAATGCCATGAAGCAGAGTATTGGCGTCAGGTAGGCTGCATGGATCGAGATCTTCAATTACTTCATAGATGCCCTAAAAGAAGTAGATTATAGGAAAATCCTTAAGTATTTAAAGAACCTTGCTGGTGACGGAGCAAAAGAAGTGCTGAAGAAAATCTCACAGACTGAGGCAATATTGTACTGTCAGATCAAAGAAGCATTGGGTACCAATTCAATCCGATGTCGAGTGTGGACTATGAAAGGTACATTTTCAGTCAAGCGAGACCGCAAGCTGGTGAAACAATAAATGAATTTGTTGAAAGACTTGAGATGCTTGGCAAACACTAAGGCCCAGATTTATACTTGCTTTGCAACAAATTTGCGTCATTTTTTTTTTTTTATGCAAAGTTGGCGCAGAACTAACTCCAAATGTATACTTTGGCGCTAGACCCGTCTAGAGCCAAAGTTTTGGAGTTAAAGTCATTTTTTGCTAGCGGGAAACTACCTTGCGTCAATGAGATGCAAGGTAAGCGTTCCCGGCAAAAAATGACGATATGGCCTTAGCGCCATATTTATACCCTGTGCTAAAATCAAGCACAGGGAGAAGGGGACCTTAAATAATAGCGCTAAGCTTGCTTAGCGCCATTATTTAACGACTGGGTCAGGGCACGCGTTAGGGCACCTGTGAGCCTATTTCCATGGTCAGAGACCATGGAATGGGACCACAGGTGCCCTTCCCTAGAACCGGGGACACCCCACCCACACCAGAGGGACGCCAGAGGATGGGGGGACCCCATCCCAGGTAAGTAAGGTAAGTACAGGTAAGTGTTTTTTTTTGTTTTAAGTGCCATAGGGGGGCCTAACTTGGGTCCCCCTACATGGCACTGGGCCCAATGGGGTGGTGGGCATGACTCCTGTCTTTACTAAGACAGGAGGCATGTCCATGGGGATTTTACGTAAAAAAATGACGCTAGCCTAGTTAGAGGCATTTTCATGCCTCTGCTCCTACTAGCGTATTCCTTTGACGCACAACCTCTTTTTCCCCCATGCCTCCCCCACCCGGCAAGCGTCCTTTTTTGATGACGCTAGCCAGGCCTTACCGCGGCTACCGTCATTCCATAAATATGACGCCCGGCTGGCGTCTAGCTGCTGGTATACGTTTTCATGCAAAACTGCGTTAGCGCAGTTTTGCGTGAAAAAGTATAAATCTGGGCCTAAGTTTTGTGAATTTAATGATGACAAAGCCATTTGCCTAAAAGTCATCGATGGATGTCTTTCAGAAGGAGCATGTTGAGAGAGATGCTCAGTTTACAGAAAATACTAATGGCTGCAAGAGCCAATGAAAGAGCAGATTGACAGGCTGCTGATATGGAAGCTGAAACAGTGAAAAATGAATCAGCGTTGGTCATGAAAAGTAAGCACAAGTACAAGGCAGATGCACACAAGTCGACATCTTCAAAGAAGAAAAAGTGTTTCTGATGTGGATTTTAATTTCCCATGAAGGTAAATGTCCAATCGTAGGACAGGCATAAAAAGATTGTGGGAAAGAAAAACACTTCGTAATGGTTTGCAAAGTGGAAGAAAAAACAGATATGCTGCAGAGAGAGGAGAAAATGAATGTCAGAAGGTTCCAGAAGAATTCTCGATATGCCCACAAGGCCAAAAAGCAACATCAGTTTTGACAAGTAGAAACCAGCCAAAGATCAGCATCTCAAATGTCCAATCTATCCTCAAGAGGGGGCACAAAGCAAAGGCAGGAAATTGACACCATAGAGGAGAGTGACCCTTATCCCTGCTAAACACCACTTTGCACACACCACCATCAAGACACCAGCCAAACACATAGCAAGCGAGAAGCCAGTCCACAGAAACCGCCAGAATAATCCCCAGTTCAAGCACACCATCAGCCAAAGGCTAGTCCACACACATTGCCACCCAAATTCCAGTGTAGGAGGCTGGCCCTTTATGTAGTATGCAAAGCTATGCACACTGTGCAGGGGTTCCAGACAACTACACGTTGATTTACAGGTGTAAAACGAGAGCATCTAATGCTCTACATTTTGGAGGTAGCTTGGTCGAGCAGTTAGGCCAATCTTAGAGAAGTGGTAAGCATTTGTGGAACTCACTGCATCAATATGGAAATCACACACTCAAAGGAATAACTCGAGACCAATTTATAAAAATACTTCAGAGTTTTATATACATTTTAAGACCAAGATCATCAGAATTGGTTAAGTAGTTTTTGAGATAGGACTTTTTGACGTTTAATAAAAATAGTCTTTTGTGCGTAATTACGCACCATAGGAATCAATTGAGGATCGCTTTTAAAAATACATATAAAATCATACAGTTGGTTTACCAAGTTCTTCGTTTGCAGGTTGGTTGAGGTCGTCAGTGGGCACGCTGTGCCAGCTGGAGGAGTTCAGGCGGCTCTCGGTTCCGGCGGGAGCAGCAGGAGAAGGTCTTTGGAGCTGGTGCAGGGCCACTGCGAGGGACCACTTGGAAAAGCACTGCACAGGTAAGTTTAAAGATGAATCTTTGGGGTCCCATTGGAGTGTCGAGGTTGCAGGGGGTGGGGGATCCTTAGAGCACAGCAGGTTCTTCCGTGCAGTGCACAGGACGGCTAGGTGCAGAGCGAATCGGTGAGCCAGAAGCTGAGAGCAAAGATGCGCTCTGGAGAAGGAGGTAGGTTGGTTCAAGGGTTGCTTACAGGACAACGGGGGCAATCTGGTGGGCGGTCCAGGTTGCTTCTAAAGTCCGTTGACTGGGGCTTCCTCCTGGTCCTTTTGCACCCCCAGGCGGGCTGTTTTTGTTACGGTGCCCACTGGTATTGTTATGGATTGGTCGCTGGAGGTCGCAGTGCCGCCACACTTGGCACACTGGTGGGGTTTGTCCTCATGGTTGTCAGGTTGAAGTGTGCTGCGGCATCCGGTGCGGGAGTCAGAGGCTGGTCAGTGAAGTGACTCTCACTGGCTTGCTAGTTCTTCTTTGTTTTAGGAGTGGTACCTCCACTCTGGAGTGAGTTCTTTGGTGATTGGCAACGCCTGGAGGTCCTCTGGGGTTTTTGTAGAGTTGTCCAGTTGTCCAGCAGCTCCTCAGCGCGATTGTGGGGTTCTGAGTGCAGCAGGCAGGGTTTGACGCCTTTTCTTTGATGCAGCAGGTCCGCAGTTCTCGTGCTTTGGTTCTTCTTGTTGCTGGTCTTCTTGTTGTCTGTTGAAACTGAGTTCTTGGTATAGAGCTGCCCACTAAATACTGTATTTAGGGGGCGTTTTAGGGGGAATCTGGTAGTGACCAATGGGTCATCTACCTTAGGGTGGCTACAACCACTAAGTGACCACTTCCTGTGGGCAGGGGTCACTTCCATACTCCTGATTGGCTATTTTCTTTCCATCCAAGATGGAGGAAAATGAAATGGAGAGTCCACCTTGCATGCAACACCTTAGGTGCGGTGCATGCTAGGCTGGTCCACTCCTCCTGTCCTTTGTGTGTTTTCCCGCTGTTGCTCCTGCCAAAAGTGGGGGTTTTCAATGGGGGAAGCCATCTGCTGCTAGCAGCAGGCTTTGGGGTGGAGTTTCAAGGACAGTAAGCCCTTGGAAGCTCTTAGGCTGTGCACATTCCTGGGGGAGGTGGGGTAGCAACTCTTTCCAGAAAGGGCTTTGTTCTCTGGCCCAAGAGAACAATGGCTCTCTCCCCAGTGACCCAGAATCCTGTCTGGTGGTGGCAGGCAGGCAGGCAGACTGGCTGGCTGGGACCGGCCAGCAACCATGCCAGGGTAGTTAGCTTTGGCAGTGGGCTCCTCTAAGGTGACCCCTGTGAACATTTTGTAATAAATGCAATACTGGGAATTTATCATTCTGAGTTGTTTGATACCAAACAACCCAGAGTTGAGATAATCATCATGTAGCTGGGAAACTCGTACTGACCAGTGTCCAGCATATGCATTTAAATTGGCTGTTCACTTACTATGTCCCAGGTTTGGCAAGAACACAGTAGGGGCATATTGCTTATGCAGCTATGCCCTCACACATAGTATAGTGCACCATGCCTTAAGGTTAGAAGGCCTGCCAGTGGGATGACTTACCTATATTGCATGCAGTGCATAGTCTACAGGGCACACAGGCTGTGTGCTATATTGAGTTTATATTTTGGGATTGCACCAGGGCACTTAGCCTGCAATGGCAGTGCTGGGTGCATCTGGATACACGGCCCTAGAGAGTGGCATGATCTGTGTTGCTGCCATCAGGGGCCTACCCTTAGTATCCCATGCCCTGGGTACCTTAAGTACCATCCACTAGGGACTTATACTGGCAGCTAAAGGTGTTGATAATTACCTTTGCAATTTCTAGGGAAAGAACATTGGCACTGGTTAGCAGGATCCCAGTGCACTCCAGTCCAAGTTTCATCCAGAAACCAGGCAAAAAGTGTGGTGGTTGGGGTGGGGGGTACTGCAACAAATGCCAGTTTCCCACAGCCAGTACACGCAGACTGTCAGCCAAACTCCACTTCACAGCACACAGAAACACCCTGGTGTCTACTAGTCCCCCCCCCCCCACCCTTGGGAGCAGATCGGACTAAAAAATGGCTGACCTGCCCCGGGGAGGCAGAAAAAAGCCAAAACACTTCCCCAATAATCAGAAATGGCCCTTGCCCAAGGGCCCTCCCCCTGACTTCTAAATAAAATATTCCCTGGAGCCTAGTGGTTTTTTGCCCCCCAGGAGCAGATGGGCTTAAAGATATGGCTGATCTGCACCCAGAAGAGGTGGAACACAGTCAAAATACTTCCCCAGTAATAGAGAGCAGCCCTTACCCAAGGGGCTGCTCCCTGACATCTAAATAACATAACCCCTGGTGTGTAGTGGTTTTCTGCCCACCTGGGGGCAAAAGGGCCTAAACTATCACCGATCTGTCTCTGGGGGACAGAAAGCGGCCAAAGTATTGCCCCAATATTTGGGAGCGACCTTTTCCCAAGGTGCCCCTCACGGACATCTACATAGAATAATCCCTGCTGTCTAGTGGTGTTTTGCTTCCCTTGGGGTCAGATTGGCCTAAAAATATGGCCAAGCTGCCCCCAGAAGTGTGGTGGAGGGGCAGAAAATAGCCACAAATTTGTCCCAATAAAGGGGTGCGATCTTTGCCCAAGGGGCCGCTCCCTGCAACAAAATATAATCCATGGTGGATAGTGGCTGCATTCCTGTTGCGAGATTGCTGCAACATCCGCAATCCTGCAGCAGGAATGCACTGCAGGGAGACACAGGGGGAAAGGAAAATCTCTTTCCTTTACCCGGCACCTCTCTGCCTTCCTTGACATCTCCCCATAGGAAAATCATACCTCCCTCCTTCAAGGCGCTGGAAGCAAATGGCTTCTAGCACGTCCCTGGCATCTTTTGATGACGTCGGCACGTGAGTGCATGCTGATATCACCTGATCAACAGGGGAGGGGCAAGAGGTGTCAGCGGAAGTGCTTCCGCTGACAACCCTGGTGAGGGCATGTGGTGCAGGGCCTACAGGGGAAGCACCAGCTCTCTCCAATGGGTGGGTGCTAGGGTGGCATGGAGCCATCCACCGTGCGTAAAGGAGCCTCCGGTCTTGTAATAAAATTTTAATTTTTCCTAGCCTTGGTGTAAGAAAGGCTAGATTTTATTAAAAACACAGAGGCATGTATTATCCTATCAGTTTTTATTAACCATCCGGATATGTTCCAGTGACATCAACCAGTACGCCTGCATGAACTTAGACTGTTGGCAGTTTTTCTGCCTCGGAGCTTACCAGACAACTTCTCATGACTTCAGTCACCCAGAACTTTGCTTTTCCGCAGTTTTTCCAGATCTTCATTAAGGACATTTTGACTTTCCTAGCAATGTTATCGATAGTTTTGGCATTTTTTTCTATGTTTTACTCAGACTTGTTTGCAAGAAAAGAGGGTTTGTTGCACAGTCAGGATAATTGTCATAATACATGAAACCTTATTGATTATACTATTATTATGTCATTTTAGTAGTTCTCCTCCCAGGTCTTCTGGGTAATGTCGTTTTTCTTTTCTATATTGTTGCTGTTCAATACTTGCAAGAAAAGAAAGCATAATACTCACCTCCATGTTGTTTATAAAATCTAGCCTTTCTTACACCAAAGCTAGGAAAATCTCAATTATAATTTTATATGAAATGTATCCAGGAGGTACACGTAGGTCGAAATATTGACAGTGCCAAAGATGAAAAATTGCAGGAAGATCTAGGGAAAAAAGGGCTATTAGTGGCTACCCGTGGAGACTGCAGAGGAAAGTGATGAGAAGGGAAGACAATGAATGATCGAGACGCTCTGAAGATCAGTATCCTTTCCACCTACCTTAGCAATGTTTAATTCAGAGTACAATATTTTCAGAAATGAAACGTTCTCAATCCTAATCATTTACAAGAAAATCATTGTTGTTACTCACTTAGCTGATAACTGCAAACAAGCATTGACAATGCCAAAAGGTCTGGCTTGTATTTGGGATCTTTTCATTGTGGTGTGATACCTCTGGATGAAATGTCAGTCTCACAGAGAGGCACCCAATTACAGGTCTTTGATTTAATTTTCTTGTGAGAAAGTGTCACTCAAGGTTTCACACGTTTTACAGTAGAATGTCACTAGAATGTTACTCATTCACGTACTAAAGCTATATAAATGTCACACTTAGCTCTATAAAATAAAATGAATTATTTTCTAAATACATTTAATGAGATTACATTTCCTACATGAGACCTTCCAAAGATTTTCCTTTTTCAGCGCCACACAAAGTACAACTGAATCTGGAAAGATACAATACTTTGACGACCTAAAAATATGGCATTTTACAAGTAGGCTTTACAATTTTTGACTTAAGAGAATTAGGATGACATTACTTAATAGTCCTGAACGTTATCGAAAAAAGCTGGCTCGTGTCAAATGATAGATACAAAATCAATCTCTAATAATTATAGTCAGCTATCATTCGCTGTGTCGGCTGTTGTGTTCTTGCACACACTGCATTATGGGTATGTTGGATTTACCATATCATCTGTATGCTGGCGTTTGAGACTTCCTTCAGACTAAGGCCTTTATTTATACTTTTTGCCACAAAACTGCTCTAACGCAGTTTTGCAGCAAAAAGTTTAGCGCCAGCTTGGGTCATTGAAGAACGCCAGCCGGGCGTCGTATTTATTGAATGCGCAAGCTGGTGCTAAACCTGGGCTAACGTCGTGAAAGAAGACGCTAGCCGGGTGGAGGTGGCGGTAGGGAAGGAGGGGGTTGTGCGTCAGAAAATGACGCTAGCCTGGTTAGAGGCAAAAAAAATGCCTCTAACCAGACTAACGGCATGTCCTGGCGCACAACCACCAAAAACATGACTCCTGTCTAAGGAATACAGGAGTCATGCCCACTACCCCAATGGCCAGCACAGGGGACAAGTGTGCCTGGGCATGGCCATTGCACCCTGTGCCATGCAGTGGGCCCCAAGTTAGGGCCCCTGATGGCACTTTAAAAAAATATATATATATACTTACCCATACTTACCTGGGATGGGTCCCCCATCCTCTGGTGTCCCCCATCCTCTGGTGTGGGTGTTCCTGGGGTTTGGGGAGGGCACCTGTGAACCCATTCCATGGTGTTTAACCATGGAAATGGGTCCACAGGTCCCCTTACGCCTGGTCTGACCCAGGCGTTAAATAATGGTCCACAGCAAGCTTTGCACCATTATTTGGCCCCTCCTCACACCTGTGCGTCATTTTAGCACGGGGGGATAAATATGGGGCTAGCACCATTTTGTGGATGGGAACGCCTACCTTGCATCTCATTGACGCAAGGTAGGTTCACGCATCCAAAAAATGGGGCAAACTCCAATATTTTGACGCTAGACGTGTCTAATGTCAAAATATAAATATGGAGTTAAGCCTGCGCTGAATTTGGGTAAAAAAATGACGCAAGTTTGGCGCTAACAGAGAATAAATAAACAGCAGCCAAACAAAACACAGAAAAACAATAACTATAGTTCCAGGGGTAATTTTTTTTTTTTTCTTTTATGTGTAGGGAGCGACCCCTTAGGCAAGGGTCACTCCCTGGGGGGCCAAATTGTGTTTAGGCCATTTCTGCCCCCCTCCCCGGGTCCCCGCAGGTAGCCTTTAAGTATGAATAATTAATGTGCTTATTGCTGATGTTTATCATATGTTTGATATTTGTTCAAATATGCTCTCGTAAGTCCGCGCGAGGCACGCTGTTGTTTTGGCATATTTTGTCGCTTGGTTTTCCTTCCGGCAGGGAGCCTTTAGACTTTGTCATCTCTCTGCATGATCGCGACCGCTTTTCGGTGCACGTTTTCTCTCCCCTCCTGTTTTCACTAAAGCGCATGTTGAGCTAGTCAGTTTTTTTCCCTTTATTGATTTAATACTCTGCACGGGATCTTACTGTAGGCGCTACAGCCAAACAGTTTGGGCTGCAGTCCCTCTTGGGAGTGAGGATGAGTGGATAGCCCAATTGGGATATTAGCGCTTAGCCTCCGGAATGATTGCCGACGCAGACTCGGAAACAAAACTTTCTAGATGGTGTTGCCTTCCCTGGACCGCAATAACAGGGGTGGGCTCAATATTTATCTGGTAATCGCACGAATCACTGATTTACATGAGCTAATATTGGTGGACAGCCTAACCAAATACTTTTTGGTACTGTTCTATAGATATTTGCCAAGCTTTTTGCTTACATTGACGCCCTGATTGGTAGAGTCCTTCTGGGCTGCGATTATGTGTTTGTTTGGGTCATTATTACCTGTTTTTTGTCTGTTTGACCCTCGCTTCCCACTTGGGAACATAGAAGTTGAGGCCCAGCTCCTCATCCTTGAGATGTCAGACTACGAACATCTGGAACAAAGATATGAGGCCTGCGCTCCTGCAGAAGAAGGACTACTTTTATGATGATGGACTGGTGGAAGTGATCGATCATTTTGTCCAACTCTTGCTAGATAGGGTAGTTTCCTCAGCCCTTCAGGCTATTGCTAAGTGCCTTGAAGAACTTTCTGGCTGTCTTTCTGCCCCCTCTCCTACCCTTGTCCTGCCTTCGGGCCCCTCTCAGCCCACTGATCCAAATGCTACTGCCTAGTGACCCCATTCTGACTCCATCACCAAATTGTCTCGAGGGTATTCTTTGGGGCATACCTATAGCGCCAAAAAAGTCTGCGTTCTCAAATGCATGATTCTTCCTCAGACTGATACGGATTCTTCTCCTTCCCATCTGTCAGATAATAGCAGACCCCCTCCCCAAGAAGAGGAAACGTTCTTCCTTTGCCTGTTCAAGCTCTTCCCACTCCCTCCAACTCCCTTTACCTTTGAACATGATAATATTGTTCACCCCAGATCCTGTGATTGCATCCCGGCCCCTGCAGTGACAGAATATATGCAGACTCACCTCTGCAAGAGCTTCGTGAAGTAGGTACAATCTAGACTGAGGGTAGAATGTCCCAGACCAGACCTTCCCAATAAAACAGCACACACCCCGGACAATGATCCAAGTAAGCTTACTTTCTTGAAAACGTATACCAGAGATCATAAAAAGGGCATAGATAGAGCTCTCAGAGCATGTCCAGACAAATTGTTGGACTTTTCTGGGCGGCTCCTGGCAAAAATCTTTGAGATAGCCCTTACTGTTCAAGATTGTGGCACCCCTATAAATCCATGATGTCTTAGCGGGGTGGGCCCAAAGTGCAGTTTGTTTACTTGAAAATGCCAACTCTGTGGCTTTGGAGAGACACAAGTCTGTGCTCATGAGGATTGACCGTAAATTAGTGGAGTTGGCCACCTCTGAAACTGGCCGCTGGCTGAAGTCAAATTATATGGGACCAGTTTGTCAAGGACATCGGCAAGTTTGTTATCACCTTTGCCTCATTGGTTAAGGCCCAAACTTCTTTTAAGAAAGTATTTAATCCCCTTTTTGGCCAGGCCGCGGTCAAGGATGACCGGTCGGCTGCTTCAAACAAGAAGGTCCAAAGAGAGTTTGCCCTTCGCCACAGATTAAACTGGCAAGACACCCCTCAAGCAGGCTACTACTCCTCCAGGGGTTTCTGAGGTCGCTACAATAAAGGCGTCAACAGAGGCGACCAGTCCTTCCATCTGGATCTCAAAGACACCTATCTCATGGTTCCCATCTTCCCTCCTCATCGGCACTTTATTCAATTCCAATGGCAAAACCAATGATTTGAGTATCTATCTCTCCCATTCGGTCTTTCTTCATTTCCTTGGCGTTCATGAAACTTCTGAAACCAGTTGTTGAATGGCTCAGGGAAATGGGTGTTTGAATGATCGTATATCTAGAAGATATGATTCTGAAGAAGCAAGAGAAAAAATTGCTTCTCACTCATCTGTCTTGGAGAACAACCTTACTTCAACAAATTAGATTTGTCATCAACACCAAAATGTCGGTGATGACTCCGCCCTAACAAATGGAATTCCTAGGATTTCAGGTCGATTTGATCAAGACCCAGTCTAAAGCCCATCTAGCGGGAATTGAAGACAGCACTGTGCAAATAGACGGTATCTTTGAGATCCTTAGCTTGGATTGTCTGTTAGCTTCTTCTATTCTAGCGATTTTCCCGAGCCACCTACATTACAGGGCCCTGCAGAGACTGAAAATTCATTATCTTCAGAAAGCTTTAAATTATGATTGTCAGGTTCTTTTACCTCCCAAAGCACAAGACAAACTCAAGTGGTGGCTTCTACACATGGAAGCCAGTCGTTTGGGTTGGCGAGCAAAGTGTAGGGAGTTTTCAAAAGGAGATTGGTAGTCATTTGAAGAACTCGGCCTGCACATAACATACTTAGAGCGTCTTGCGGGGTCCTTTCCAATTAAGTCCTCCTCCCCGAAGAAGAGCAATTGCTGTATCCTCCTTCGGATGGACATTATGTCCGCAGTCAGGTGCATAAGCAGACTAGGGAGAACCAGATTTCATTTTCGGCTGAACATCACCAGGGAATTTTGGCAGTTCTATCTTCGTCAAGAGATCACAGTGATGGCGAAGTATTTTCTGGGCAAACACAATATTGTGGTGGATTCTGTATTAAAAGTATTTTACTATAAGCCTATTGTACATACTACTTCTGTTGTGATAAGTCAGCTTCTAACCAGCATAACTAGAAGCCTCCGGTCCCGACAGAGGACAGAAAAGTTTCTAGCATTTGCAACAAGAATTTTAGATTCTGTTAAGATATGGATGCGAGGATTATCCCACCCGTTTTGATAGGTAAGCTGTTGTGTCAACTACTGCGATGTTGAAGTTATGATTCATGATTGTGTTTTAGTGGATCCTACTTAGCTGCAAATTTAAGCGCCCCTAGCGCCTCCTTGCGCCGCATTAGCGTTTTTGTTTTACATTAATGTAGCCCAACGAGGCCAAAATGGCCACACCATATTTACAAAGTGGCGCAATGCATGCATTGCGCCACTTTGTAAACCCTTGTGCCACATTATGCCTGTGCCAGGCATAATGTATGCAAGGGGGGCATTCCCCCATTAGGGGGGCCAACGAGATTTCTTTGCGTTGTTTTTATCAGCATTTTTAACGCATGCTCAGAGCAGGTGTTGAAATGAGGCTCGCATTGTTTTCAGTGGGACTCTGGGTGCTTTTCAGGATTAGCGTCAATATTTTTGACAATAATCCTGCAAAGCGTCAAACTAGCGTCCAAAATGTTAATGCTAGTTCCCTAACTACCGCCATGGTGCACCATATGTTAAATACAGTGCATACATGGTGGAGTTAGAGGGGGGTGCTACGGGGGCGCAAGGAAAGTGGCACTACACTAGGTGCAGCACCACTTTTCTTAAATCTGCCCCTTAGTTTTAATGGGAATCAAGAGTTTGGCTTAGCCTTCTGGTTTGCAGGTCTGTGCCCCCGTCACACTTAGCCTGCTCTGTCTTAGCCTATTTATTTCATGATTTCTTTTAAAATGGCTGCCATGTTTATAGTTAATGAAATGTTTTGATTTTACGTTATCAGTGCCACTCATAGAAGGCGTCACTATCAGTGTCAAAGTCAAGTGAAATACGTAGGCATTCACATCATGTTCCTTTCCCACTTACATTTGACAGGAACATAATGTACTTTTGAAGGGAATTGTTTAAATAATTGCCGCCCCAATCATGCCCCCTTATCTATTGTTTGGGAACATACTTGCTTCAGGGGTCCTACAAGATCTGTAAATATCCCACACAGAGAAGGTTGTCAGAGGGATTACGACCAGATGCCATCAACGCTATCTATGCTACACTTTGCCTTGATGCAGACCCAGCCTTCGTGTCCCCACTGTGTCTGACCTAGAGGCCTCATTCCAAGGTAACAAGGGTTGGGGGGGGCGCTTCTCATGGACATGGTACTGGCAGATTAGGTTTATCACACCTAGTTCACTTAAGGTTAGAGATTAGGTTCTCCATGCTAGGGTTGTAGGGTTTTTTACATCTCATGTGTATTGCAAGATGGTGGGGGTCTTTCTCTTCATGACTAATTTTCACAGTTATGCTTCTTGCACTGTTTATTATCCTAATCCTTGCAGCTCATGTATTTTACCGTAGGTTGCAGTCATTAAATTTCAATAAATATATTAAAAACTTTCCTGCATCTCTTTCATTGTCTGTGTGTGACTGAGACTTGTTGCTTATGTGAGAAAAGGGCAATCCCCGTTCCACCACGACTCCCCGGAGATGTTGCATTCTAGTGTCCATGCATAAAGGCTGCGAGAAATCACCTTTTAATGTTTGGGTTTTTGGTGTGGTACTGCTTGTGAGCCGGGAGGGTTGGGCCATGTAGTGCTATCTGTATTAACCCACCAACTCCATCTTGACCACTGACTCCATTTTGTGCTTAGCTTCAGGTGCCTGCCATCACATCGGTGGTGCAGGATTTTCCCACACCGAGCTTGTTTTACACACAGAGGCCCTCATTACGACTTTGGCTGTCTTTTACTAAGACCGCCAAAGCTGCGGGCGTCAATATACCGCTAGTGCTGGCGGTATGATTGCCGCCCTATTATGAGGTTTCCGCTGGGCCAGCGGACGGAAACAGCGTTTCCGCCCGCTGGCCCAGCAGAAACTCACCACAACGTTGAAGCCGGCTCGATTATGAGCCGGCTTCAATGTTGAGGTGCATTCGGGCAGTGGAATGCGCGAGGGGCTGTGCATGGGCGCCCCTGCAGTACCCATGCCAAGTGCATGGCCACTGCAGGGGCCCCACGGGCCCCCCCGAGTCACCCATACCGCCAGCCTTTCCATGGCAGTGTTTACCACCATGGACAGGCTGGCGGATGGGGATTCGTAATCCCCAGGTGCAGCGCTGCCCTGGTGGATTACAACCGCAGGGACTGCTAGGCTGCAGGCTGGCGGTAGCCTAGCAGTCCCGGCGGTATTACCGTGGCGGCTCCGCAACAGTCATAATGTTGCGCTAAGTACCGCCAGCCTGTTGGCGGTACTACTGCCACATTATCACGTACCGCCGGGGTCATAATGACCCCCAGAATGTGTTAGCGCTTCTTCTCACCAGCACCGGTTTACACTGTGCAGGAACATAACATGGGGGCTGTGGACGGTAGAGGTTATAGGACAGTCTCAGCCTGGGATTGTTTTCATTACGGAAAAGTACTGCTCCTCTGTCTCTGGAATGCGCATTGAGGCAGGGCTCGTTCCTTTGCATATTTTCGATGCAGACCAAGTACAGCCAGCGCTTGTATTTCATAATCTACTTGAAGGTAGGGGTAGATTGGCAGAATCTTCCTCTTGAGTTTGTTTAAGATATTAAGGTGGGGAAGCTTGGCACTGAGGTAGAAGGAGCTCGCCTGAACATGGACGCACAGTTCAGGAAACACCCCTTGGTGGGAAAACCTCCTGCCTCAGCCGTCCAAGATTCCTAGGCTTGATGAGGCTGACAAGGATGGAGAGTTCGATCCCCATGGTGATGTATTTTCATTCTTAATGAGAGAGAGAGAGAGAGAGAGAGAGAGAGAGAGAGAGAGAGAGAGAGGGAGAGAGGGAGAGAGGGAGAGAGTGTGAGTGTGAGTGTGAGTGTGAGTGTGAGTGTGAGTGTGAGTGTGTGTGTGTGTGTCACAAAAAAGTGGAGCCCAGTTCCAGACAGCCACAAGTTTATTTCATAGCAAAGTGGCAGCATGATTTAATCTTTCATTCCTGACGCGTTTCGGCAAACGTGCCTTGTTCACAGGAGAGGAGAGCAGTTGCACGTAATCACAGGTGCTTCAAATTTATGCATGTGACGTGAGGAGGCATGACCCACTTGCCTTCTTGTCTGAGGAAGGATTTGAACTGTGATGATGGACACTTAGACGAGAAAGAGAGAAGAGAGGGATTTTCTTCTGCTTCACTTTTCCAGACTTATGCAAGTGAGAGATACGAATGTACTGTTTGTGACAGCATTTATAAAAACAGGAGTTGCTGAACTATGGAAGCTCATTTTATTTGAATGAAATGCATGTGACCATTATTAGAGACATTTTGCACCTTATAGAAATACGAACAGGAATTCCTATTTGTGGTGAAGAGATTTAGTATAATGCGATTGTGCCACAGGATGATACCATAAAGACACAAAAGGTGCATTATGGGATTTGAAGTATGGAATTACGAGAGTCATGTCACATGCATAAATTTGAAGCACCTGTGATTACATGAAACTGCTCTCCTGTGAACAAGGCACTTTTGCCAAAACATGTCAGGAATGAAAGATTAAATCATGCTGCCACTTTGCTATGAAATAAACTTGTGGCTGTCTGGCACTGGTCTTCACTTTTTTGGGATATGTGTAATGGGATGCTCCATCCCCAGTGTGAAGTCGCTATGCAGGGTTGGGGCCCCCCGTTGATGGAGGATGTGTGTGGATGGATGGAGAGATATATATATTTATATATATTCATTGTTGATGTATTGCACTTTTTATGCCTGTCATTGTTTAACTGCTGTGAGTATTTTAGCATTTACACGTGTTTTACTACATTCAAGTTAAATGCTCATGTTTATATTTTTGTGGGCTTTTATTTGATATCTGGGAAGTGCCTTAATAAATTCATTACTCAAAGTAGGAGTGCTGCATTCCTTGGCATCGGTTTCCTCTTTGTTTGAAGAAAAGCACAACAGGCCGACAGTTGCGACTTGTTGTAGGACTGGCCAAGCCTACAAACAAAAGTGCTGTCATCCCTAAACCAGCAGTCTCGCATAGGAGGGAGAGTCCAACTATGACAGTATAACTACCTAGTTTTTGCCTGACATTATTGTTTTATATTGTCATTGAAACTGGGTTCATATTATATTATTTTGTTTTAGGCACTGGTCCGAAACATAGCGAAGCGTATTGGGATTCAACTTTAATGATGATGCCAGTTGACCTCTAAAGTTACAATTAGTTTTGTTGATCTGGACGCATGGTACAATTGTTCAGTTCCTGTTTCAATGGACTTCTCATTCTGGCTTTAGGTTTGGACTTCTGATCTTGCAATAAAGAGGCAATCAACATGGTGTCTCCCTGCTTTGTATTTGTGAACCATACATGATTGGTGGACTATGAGTGAGGCGTGGTTCAAAGCCACTTGTGAAATGTAGTTATTGTTTGTGTTTTTACTGTATTTTTATTGGCTGCTGTTTGGAGTAATAATGATGGAGAAAGCAAAAGCCTTGCCTCCGTGTCCTTAATAGCATCGGAAATTCTTGTTGGAAATACTAGAAAAGTTTCTACACTTCGGCTGTCTTGGAACTCTGCCCTATTGGATGGCTATGCACTGACATCCCCTCTGGAGCCCTGCCCACTCTGAGAGAAGCCAGCCCCCAGCCTGATTCTCCGTCAGATGCTTTTGTCTCAGAGCTGATCTCTTGAAGAAAGAAACCCCAAGCATGCCTGTGCACTGCTCACGCAGCACTAGAGGTGAGCGGGTGAACAAATTAACGAGGAGAGTCGAGCTAAGGGTCTGGCTCGGATCTTAGAGCCCATGCACAAGCCAAGCCCTAAAAATATTTGCTATGTAAATCATATAACAAACATCACATAAAATATGATAGTCTTTGTAGGAAATTGCCTCTTTTGACATGGTCACTCCCACAACTTTTGCCTGGTTTCTGGTGTAATTTAGACTGAAAATGCACTGGGTCCCTGCTAGCCAGGTCCCCAGTGCCAGGTCTCTTTCCCCAAAACTGCATATCTGTTTTTTCCAATTGGCAAAACCTTTAGCACCCAATGTCAGTCCCTAGTAAATGGTATGCCTGGGGTACTAAAGAGTGCACCGAAGGGCTGCAGCATGAATAGTGCCACCCTAAAGGACCCCTTATCAAGCACATGACCAGCTGCCTTTGCAGGCTGCGTGTTTTGGTGCAGACAAAAGTGAAAACACAATATGGCACACAGACTGTGTGACATGTCCCCTATCACTGCATGCAAGTCACCCCTCTAGCAGGCCTTATAGCCCTAAGGCAGGGTGCATTATATTACATGTGAGGGCATATCTGCACGAGCAGATATGCCCTTGCTATGTCTTTGTCAATTATCAGACATAGTGAGTGACCAGAGAAGCCATTTTAAATGCATGTGCTGGACACTGGTCACTACGAGTTCCCCAGCTACATGATGACTGTTCTGAATATAGGGATGTTTGGTATCAAACACCTAGTATTGGTGAGCCCACAGTGATGCCAGTGTTGGATTCACCAATACCTACATCCAGAGGGCACCTTAGGGGTGCCCCCTGAAAACCTACCAGCTATTGGTGGATTGACTGACTGGTCCTGACCAGTCCAGCCACCTTAAGACACGTTTCTGGTCTCTAAAGGTGAGAGCCAGCACTCTCAAAGGCCACAGACAAACGCATGCACTGGGTGGGGATGTTAACACCTCTACAAGGCAGGATGAACATTCCAGGGTGGGGAGCATCAAAGTCCTAGCCACCTTTGTAATGCGACCCAGGCCTCTCCTGATGGCAGAGATGACCGACCCCCCCCCTGTCCTGACCCTACTTTTGGCAGCAGCACAGTCAGGAAAATTTGTCACATTAGGAAGTGTGTCCCCTTCATGCCAGTCCCACCCCAAAGGTGGACAAGCTGAAGCGGCCACAACTTTTTAAATTCCTCCATCTTGTTTGGAAGGAATTAGGCCACTGGGGTTAGGGTTATGCCCACTTCCCAGCAGAAGTGGTCATAAGAAGGGTGTCGTCACCCTAAAGGTGGTCAGTCCATTGGCTACCACCTGACACTCCAGGTAATGCCCCTAAATTGAGTATTTAGGTGGCAACCCTGAACCCTAGAACTCAGATCTTGATAACCTATGAAGCAAGGACAAAGAAGAGTCACACCACGACAGAAGAGCAACAGAAGTAGCTGACCTGGTACCAGCCATACCTGCCTTCCTGCTGACCTCACCGGAATCTGCCCAAGAAGACAAATCGTCCGGCAGCTGAGCCTCCAAGAAGCCCTGGAGGACTGCCTGCCTTCTGAGAAGACTCAAGACTCCAGTGAGCAGCGGACCTGCTCAGCAACAAAGTAACAAGAAAAGACTCTACAACCTAAAGAACAGCAAAGACCCAACACCTGAAGTAACCTCTGCACCCGGCGTCCAGGACCCGTGGCAAAGCAAACCAATGGTGCCAGCAAGGTTCCCCAGCTGTCCAAAGTCCGAGTCCACTCGGGTTTCACCTCTCTTGGACTCATCCACGACACCTGCAGTCTCTGCACACAGCCTTGTGGTGAGAGGAAACCCAACACCTCCAGCAACCACTGCACCCATTGCCCCTGACCCCATCTGAGGAGGGTCACTGATGCCAGCGACGCTCCCCGGCTCCAAAGAGCTTGAGTCTAAGGCGAATCCACCCCTGCCGGACTCCCCAGCGACACCTGCAGTCTCAACACACCGGCCCCCCTACTGCAAGTGCTACCGGATGTGAAAACCTGACGCCTCAAGAGACCCCTACATCCGTCACCCCTGAGCACAGGAGAAGAGGACGAAAGGTGCACCTAGGTCCTCAAGCATCCCTAGTTTACTACCTACCTTCTTGTTGTCCCTGACTGGCTTCCTAGCCAGAGCCTGCAACCCGTTTGTCACGAGGTCCAACTCCCATAGAGAACTATTAGGCATCTGACACCTTACTGCACCTTTGCAGCCAGCCGTCCCAGTGCCGCCCAGTATGACCTGTTGATGTGGTTCTGATCAGTGCCCAGTACTTACCTTTGCTCCCTCAGGTTGACTACATAAGTTGTTGTTAACCCTGTGTTTGCTGAGCATTGTTTTTCCTCCATAGGGTAACATAGAGAGAACTCTGAAAATTGCACTGTGTTGATTTCTGAAACTGCAAAGTATTTATGTTTAAAAGTCTACTAACCTGATCACGAAGTTCTTGGGTTTGAAACATATATAAAAAGGATTGTTATTTTTCTAAATTGGTCGCTGATTTATTCTGAGTGTGCGTCTCATTTCTTGTCTTTGTGAGTACAACAAAGGCTTAGCACTACCCACTGATAAGCCTAGCTTCTCGCCCACACTACCACAAAAATAAAGCATTAGTCCTATCTACTTTTGCCTCTGCAAAAACAATTGGGGATCCACTAGACTCTCTGCACAGTATACTTCATTTTAGTGCACTATATAAAAAGCCAGCTTCCTATAGTCTTTTTAAAATGAAAAATGTTTATTTCTTTAGCAAGTAGAAGCTTTGATAGTAATACACAGCTTTATAGTACTACATTAAGAACTACTTTATTGAAAGTGATAGTTTTGAAACATGAACCATTAGTGAACTAAAACAAATGGCAATTTGTATGTAAACCTTCTACAGATTCTTATAGAGCAATATTGCTTAGGTTAAGGCTTTGTTTTTATTGCTTTGTGCACCCTTGGCAGGTTTTTATAGTCCAAACTCAACCCAAAGGTGTTGGTATTCTTTACATAAGCATTGGTTACATTACACAAGGCCACCATTGATTGTTTGTAGGGATGGATAAATTATGTGATTCGCCCGGAACCATAGGATGTTGAGCCAATGCTGAGATTCGAACCTAGTTCCCCAGGCTCAATGTCTACAGCGCTGGCCCTAATGCCACACCCAGGGTATGAGGCGAGAGGCAGACAGAAGCTATGTGAATGCTCGGCTCATTACAGGCTTAAGCTTCCATTAAGACTTTGAGCCGAGTCAGAGCCAGGCTTGAGCATGGATCGTGCTTTCAGTGCCTACCTCTAAACAGCCCTGTGTAGTGAAATAAATGTTATGCTTAGTTAGGTCTTGTATACATTCACTTACCTGGATATAGAGGTAGGCAAGCCGCTGACAGCTCGAGCTAGGCTCAAGCCTGAAGAAAGGCTCTGGCTCAGCTCGAGCCCATAACAAGCTGCACTTTCTTGTGATTTCTGCCTACCACCCTCCCTCTACCCAGGATGTGGTGTTACAGCCAGAGTTGCCAACTTTGGAACTGGGAACCAGGTTAGACTCTTAGCATTGGCTGCACATCCTGTGATTTTGGGCAAATTACCTTAATTTCCTCATGCCTATGAAAAATTAATGTGATCTTGTTTAATGTAACTAGAGCTCATGGAAAGTGCTCCAGTACATTCGGGTCAACTTTGCGATATATAAAAAATGCACATAGAGGTAAGAACAAAGCCTTGACATAAGGAAAGACAAATAGATACCCATTTAGTGGCTGATGTTGTACAAAATGAAATCTGGATAAGTCGGAGGGAGCTTCCCCGCTTAAATTGTGTGATCTGCTAAAATGGGACATATTAATGTCAAAGCTTCCACATGTTAAACAAGTACACTTTTTTGAATTTTGAAGAGACTTTACAATATCTTACATAATATTTGCTGTATGACTCATATAGTAAATGTTTTGAGGGTTCGGTTCGTTCACGGGCTCTAAGATCCAAGCCAGACCCTTGGCTCGGTTGTGGGCCGGCTCCCTCTGTTAATATGTTGGGTTGTCCACCTCTACCTGTATGTACTTGTATTGTTATTTTTCTGATGTTCCACATTACAGTTCTTCTCTATCTGGGTTCCAACCAACTAAGCCTTGCGTCATATGGACTTGGAAACTACCAAAGTGAGCCGTTTTGGCTGTGAGCTTTATTCATGTATAGAATCATTTACCTTAATCACCCATGTCTTTAACCAGCCCCAGCTCGTCGGGTGGGAGTGAGCGAAGTCAGGATTTTATACCCCTTCTGCAGAATATCAGGCACCCCGGGCACCCTCCTAGGCTGGGGTGAGGGGGCCTAGGGGGCAGAAAGCTGCAGGGGTTTATGGCTGAGTTCTTGCCGTTTTATGGAGTACAATACAGTTTACCTAAGGACCTGATTTAGAGTTTGGCGAAGGGGGTTACTCTGTCACAAATGTGACGGATATCCCATTTGCCATATTACAATCACATTATAGACTATGGAGATCGTAATCTGGCGGACGGGCTGTCCGTCACGCCTGTCCACCAAAGTCTTAATCAGGCCTAAAGCCCTATTCTTCACAAATATATTGGATGATAAGACTGATGTACATTAAGATGTTGTTTGGAGCTGCACCTGTGTCTGAGTGTGCTTAGGTTTGTACAGCTCATACTAATGCCTGCTAACACCTATTGTGGGGGTTGTGCTCACAAGTTCTAAATCTATTTCTAAGGGTTTGTTTTGCTCTTAAGTTGTGTATCTTTTTTGCACTCTGCACCACCCTCCTTTTTCTTCAATGCACCATCCTTTCTCTCCGCCTCATCCTCCTATCTCTCCACCTCACACTCCTCTGTCTCCACCTCACCTTGCTTACCCTCTGCATTCTTCTGCCTCACTGTTGTCTCTCTTCACCTCTCCCTCCTCCTTGTCTGCCTTACCCTTCTACCACTATCTCATCCTCCTGTCTCTGTGCTCTTTCTCCACCTCGCCCTCCTCCCTTTCTGCCTTAGTCTCCTCTCTCTTCCTCACTAGCCTCTCACTGTGCTTCCACGTTATTCTCCTGAGTCCACTTCATCCTTCTCTCTCGCTTCACCTTTCTTTATCCACCATGCCCTTCCCTCACTCTTTCCTCCACCTGCCTCCTTTATCTCTTCAACTCCCCACCATCAAATGTGAGCCTGTGGTTTTTTTCCCTTACCTGCCCACTGCATCAAGAGCACAGGTTTGTTGCTCAAATGTGTATTTACCTTGAAAGAACGAAAAGATAAGAGGCGTTTGGCAAAGCCACAACAGTTTGTTTAATTAAAGATTATGGCGGGGAGAACAGTTACAGAACCAGTGTCTGAGGACTGTCTCAACATACAAGTGTTTGGAGGAGGGTTTTATACATTTCTCTGAGTATCATGAAACAACATGAGCAGTTGTCTTGGAGTCATAAACAAGGCCCTGATAACAAATGCAGGTGGGCCTCGACCCTGCGTGGACACAATGATGGCCAGTGGATAACGTTTCCAGAAGTCCAGCATGAGGTGCGCGTGATCACTGTGTGAGGCTGTGCATGCTGTGTTCTGATTTGCTAAGTGTACCCACATGTGGTCTCTGACTTTTATGGTGTTTGGGAATATTCGCACCCCTCTGGCCATGTGTGTTTTATTGGGATAATCTCTTGGGACCATTATGGTGTCGCCTGCCAGTTACGTGCTGCTCCACCTGGGGCCTGTCAATCACTCAGCCTCAGTCCTACGTCTCAGAGCCTGCCTGACCACGTACTGTGGGCTCAGGGTTGACAAAGAGTTCATGACGGGGGAAATCTACAATAGCAATGCGATTTCGTTACTATGTGCCAACGTATCATGGTGTACATCAACATTGATTTTTTTCCACTATTAACATTCCCCTCTTTAGTTGAATTTTCCAATACACCATCTAACCCATACTTCATGACAGTCACATTACTGGGGACTTTTTTATCTATATCCCTGGCTACTTGCATCCTACCCAATTTGAGGACTGCGTTTTTACAGCAGGAAACCCCCACTTGCAGAAGACCACACAGGAACAATGACAAAATGAAAATGGGCAACAATGATGTGCACAGATCGATTAGCCACTGGGGGAACCAGGAGAAACAGTTCGTAAACCACTACTGCTCAGGGGCACCTCCCTCCTCACACATGTCTTTTTGTAAGAGGTGCCATGCTTAAATGGTAAGAGTCAGAACTCCATTGTCCATGTTGTTGCCTAAAATAAACGTGAAACAGGCAGGCACTGGTCTTGGTGCACCACCCACCCTCCATTGCGGTCATCAAGTCCAGCACATATCGATGTTACATCACCATGAGGCGGGTGGCTCTCAGTTCTTCTTTGATCGCATTAAGGCCGAGCTCAGTGCTGTTCGCCATTTTGAGCATTCCAACCTGGGTATTTGCAACTAATGAGCGTTCGATTTGTCTGCACTGTGAAGAACGGTATTGACCCTCCCACTGAAATTTGTGCATTAGAGAACAGTCTGTATTCCTCTGGGATGTCCTTGTACTGTGCCCAACCAAAATAATCAGCAGTTGTTTTTTCTCAAGCCTGATGCAACAGAGTTGTCTCATTCTTAGAGGGTGTTGGTAGAACTGATTGATCTTCTCCAAGAATAACCAAGGTTGGGGTGTGTATGGAACCAAGGGAGCAGAAGCCACACCATCCAGGGACAAGCTGAGTGTACACAAACTCGCCGCATTACCCGTAGGTGTACATCCGCGTGGAAGTGCCCCATTGCATGTCCGGAATGAGCAGGATTGTGCCACATTTTCACTTGTTCCAGCTGGATTGTTCCGTTGCCTGTGAAACACAAGGAATACAATGTGAGCTTCTGTACAATTAGTGGTTGTCCCTTCCCTTCTATCCAAGTATATATCTATCTAAAAAAAAACTGATTTCCTGACATGGATGCCGTTATTGAAAACACCCCTACGAGACTCATTCCCTTTTGTATCTTCAAGGTGATTGATCATACACTGGAACTCCATGTCTGGGGTCCATTTGTTTTTAAAAAGACTGCCCCAGAAGCGCTAAAGGCCATCCTGGGACCACAGATGGAAGTGAGAGCAGATGTGTTTGTGCATTGGTTTGGTGGTTTTGCTGCATCCAAGAATCTCTTTTCATGAAAATCTCTGGGTCAAACAGCCCTTCCTACACAGCCTATCTGGCTCAGTTTGGATGTTGCTAGGTCGGTAAAAAGATACAGTGCTATGTGATTGGTCTCCTATTGGTTCAAATTTACTACTTTATAGGGCTCTATTCTGTTGGGTTTTTCTTTAGACCTAATTGTACGAAGGTATACATGGAGAATGCATTTTGCTTTTTCAGGGGCTACCTCTGGGGACAAGTAAAGCCTATCGGCACCTACAGCATGCAGTATCAGCGAACAGACGTAACATGACCCGGCTGATGTCTTGGAGCCCACAGCGGTCATGTGCTGATACCATGTGTTGTGTAAGAGCGTGCTGTGTAGTGCTTGTGGGATGCTAGTGTTGGGTGCAGTATAACTATAGGTAACATGGAAGAGGTTCCTACGTAAGCGTGGTGGTAATTTCTGAACAGACTCCATTAGACTAGGCCACTCTTTGGTAATGCTTGGAAGCGGCAGCACCCGTAAATGACGGAGGGTATAAAAATGTATAATAACACATAACTTATAGAAAAATTGTAGGTCTTGAGATGGCTTCAGGAGAGATGTCTGTTGTCCTCTGGTGATGTGAGTCTCTTAGTTGTAACAGTTCGAAAAAAGTTTGGGGAGCGATTTGTAGTTCTGGATCCTGTTGGTGTAAAGATAGCTTTTGGAATGGTTTGCAGCTATTGATCCGGTTGGGAGTATTGGTGCAGAGAGTTTTTGGAGGGGTTCATAGCTCTTGATCTTGTTGGAAGTATTGAGGCGGCCGCTGAGGAAGGAATGGTCCGCTGTAGAGGTGGTGCACTTGGCGGCTCGATTGCAGACCTGTTGGTTTGCTAGGTTTGGTTTGTTATTGGGAAAAAAACTAAACAATTGCATCCTTACATGTCACCAATTATCTCTTATGGGCTCCTACACTTTTCTTTGGGGGGTATGTTTTCCTCTCACACTTCATTCGTATTTGTTGTAGTAAGGCACCCGAGGGTGTCTCTACTCGGGGTATCTATTTTTGAAGAAAGTGGGTGACCTAGTAATGGGCCTCTTCATTTTTACCGGTTGTTGGACCTCCCCTCTCTCCGTGCCTGGCTAGGTGTACAGCGATAAGCATTCTTTACAGGGTAATTTTGTAGCATGTGCACCTGGGTGCTTTTGGTTATTAACTAGCCCACTGTGGGTGTCGCTAGCACTCCAGTATCCTATTCCTTCAGTGTGTGTACGGGGGTGTCATTGGTATGGCTAGTGTCCTTCAACCTACACATGCGCTGGAGGATGTATAAAGGGCAGGCGAGTAGTAACTGAACGTTGTTTGTCGATCGCAACGTGCCCTGAGGTCATGTGTATACTCTTCTAGTCTTGGAATGTGGCCTTCCCTAATGGCACCAGGTGTCTTCACTACACCTCTTTCTAGAGGTTCCTTCTGGGCCAGCTTTGGGCTTCTTTTTGCTGATCTCTGGGCATTTTCCTAGATCTTTTCATGCTCTGTTATCTTACTGTTGTGAACCGGATGGGGCAGGGGAGTTGTTCCACGGCCCCAATGTGCCTCTGAATTACGATGTCCACCTTTGGGACACTTGCTTCCTCCAGATGGTGTGTGCAGAGGCCTTGCATTGATGGATTGATAGGCTGATACAGGGTGAGCATATTCCTGAATTCTATTTTTCTTGGAGCTGTGATAAACCCTTTGGGCTCCATTTCCTCAACACACCCTTCTCCATCAGAGGCAAATGAGGAAGTAAAATATTGTTGCAAGGAGAATATGGTGCAAGGCCAAGAATTAGTTAACTTTTACCCAAACAATGGTGATGGACTGGGGCGGCTGGCTGTTTTGATGAGCTCCTCCCTACTGATTCCATCATGCGGTGCTTCAAAATCTGCCGGACTGCATGTGTGCACTGTGGCGGTTATGAGGTCTCCACTATTCCAAGAGTACAGGAAGCCTGGCTCCCGACACTGGAGAACAGTTTAGTTTTGGAACTAAAAGGGGGGCTCCACTTGGCTGGAGGTCATTAACTTTTCTGCAGGCACTATTGCTGTTGGTACTACACGACAAAGAATTTTCAGTCCCAGCTAGGTGCCTAGTCCCCCAGGGTGGCGGGGACTTGAGTGGCTGCTTTTAAAGCGCTTGCCCCCTCGTCAGACTGCCCTTCCCCCGGGGCATGGCCAAACAACCCCACCCCGGGCGGATCAGCCAATGGAGTGGGGTTGATGCTCCTGCCAGTGCCTGGTGGACGCTAGTGAGGATACCCAGTTGACAAGACACGTACAGCAGGCCTGATCTTCCTAAACACAAGTAAAAGTTTGAATGTCTAATGTTGTCTCATTGGTCCTGCCTTTGAGGTTCAGTACAGTGAGTTTTGAGGTATGTGTGAAAGGGTTGCTTCAAATTGGGGTTATTAATTGTACTGCACATTTGGGTTTTGTGCTTGTGTGAAGGCACTGCTTCCCCAGTTACCCATCTCTGCCATGGTAGTGGCCTTGATCCTTGTTAGGATGGGTTCCTTGTCTGTGGTTGTGTTGCAACGTGTTTGTCCAACTACCTGACCTCTGGTACGGCGGTGGAATGACTTCCCTGTGGTTGAGTGCAAGATGCATTCGGTTTCCCTTGGGCTTGATTTTGTGGATAGAGATCCTGAAGGGACTGGCCCTGGCTCAAAGTTCTTTGTGCGTGATATTCCTTCAGCCGGCATCTGTTGGCCATGTGGCCCATTCGGTGGCAATAGTGACATTCAATAGGGTCTAGCTGCTGCCAACATCCCTGGTCTCTGCCGTTATAGTTAGGTTGAAAATCACTAGGGTTTTGCAGTGGAGTTTCCTTCCGGACTGCTGCTATTTGCATGCTTGCAGCCAACGCGTTCCCCTCGAGGGCAGTCTTTTTCAATGTGTGTTGGACCAACTTAGTGATGTCTCTCTGGTATTGCTCCTGTCTTCCCCTGTCCTTTTCTTATTTCTTTTTGTAATAGTGTAGTATGTGAGCTTGTATCTCCCATCAGGGTTTGGTGTCTAGCACCACTACTCTGTCCAATCCACTTTGTATTTCAGTGGGAAGCCCCTGAGGATATTGTAAAAAAATACAACCTGGAGGCCCTTATTGGTCCGCGGTTGTCCTGCCTCTTCTCCCCGCCGTTCTCTTATCCTATCTAAGAAATTGGTTATGGTCTTCCCTGGTTTCATGGCTTCTGCCATTAACCCTCCTCATTTGGGCAGTCAGAGAACATTTCCCTCAGGGCCGTCCATATTTGGCGCCTGTATGAATTGAATGAGGCCCTGTCATGCTCTGTGTTTGTGAGCGTGACTGTTGGAATGTAGGCTCGGGTGAACAATGTGTTAGTCTGCTCCCCGAAAAGACTACTTAGCAGACTTTTGACATCACCCATCGCTACGTTTATTCCTGCGGTATTCTTCTCAAAACATGAGATCAATTTCCCCGCCCCACCTGACAACGGATGTAGTTTGGTTCCTAGCCCTTCCTTGTCCATGGCACATAGATGGTCCCTGATGTGCCCTTCCGCAGTAGCAGGCATATCTTGTCTGTGGGTAGCTCCAATGGTTTCTCACCGACATAGCTCTCCCATCTACTTAGACAATCCTGCATGTAGGGGAAGTTCCATTTGGGATCTTCTCTTCCGTGTTGGATACAGTCTTCTGCAATGACCATGTCTTCTGGTTTGAAGGATCCCTCCTCTGGCCAGGGTCTATCGCACTGGTCTTTTCTTAGTCCAGTGGGCTAGCAGGTGACACACTGGTCATGCAAAGATTTTGCCTTCCTCTCGGGCCACGATCTCTCTGGGGGTTAGCTGGTCTCTCCTGCTCATTCAGGAGGAGCAGCCGTCCTCGTCGCTGCTCTCCACGTGCACACGTAAAGATGTCATTTTGGTTTTCCAGGAGCTAAGTTGAGTATGCACCAGACTACCTTGGTCTCTTATTTCCTGGTCAGCCCCTCTCCTACGCTGATGATCTGATGAGGGTCGAATCCCAGCCAGAAGCCTTTCCTCTAACTCTGCCTCAACTCTTCCCTGCATTCCTCAGGTGCAGAGAGTACAGCTCAACTATCGTTGTGCTTCCAGGGTGCAAGTATTTATCTCTCCCCCTCAAACTCGCTCTCGGTAGTTTTGTAAGCTACCTGAGCAAACTCTGTGGCTTCCCCCTTGTCATCCGATCCTGGGGGAATGGGACCCCTTTTCTCACCCCTGCTAGCTGTGTCACTGTCCAGAACCGCTATGATTCTCCCTGTTACTCGAGTGCTCTCACCGGTACTGGTGGGAGTGCATGCTCTCCGTTCCACCTAGGTTCGAAATCCGGGGAGCTCTAGCGCTGGACTGGGGTGATGAAGTGATTGCCTGGGCATTTTGACTTGTTAGGTGGTCATGCCTGGACCTAACAGCTGATGGTTCTGTAGGGGGCCCTCCGGCTCCCTCGAAAGGCAGATTTGTACAGCCTAATGCAGGGATAGCAGGCAATGGGGAGAGCACCTCAGGGTGGTGCGGAAGCCTTGCTGGCTGACTGTGGGTTAGGTTTATCAGTCTGGGCCTCTTCGAAGATGGGCAATAATTCTAGCAGTGCTTCCCTTCTGACCTTCTTCTGCCCCAAGTACTTGGGCGCATATTTACAAGAAACTGGCGCATCAGCAATGATGCAGCAGTTTCCTTGTGTCACCCCTGCCCCACCTAACGACGCCATGGATGCGCCGTATTTACAATACAGTGCACCATGGCGATCGTTAGGCCAATAGCGTCAACGTTTTGATGCTATTGTGGCGATTTGCTTCACTAGCATCAAAAATTTTGACGCTTGTGCAGCAAAGTGCAGAGATGCCCATTGATTTCAATGGTTGCGTTGTTTTAATGTCTGCTCTAATAAGTCATTAAAAATGACGGACAAAATGGCACAGTGGAATCTTATAGATTTCACTGCGCTGTTTTTCTGGCCTTCTTGCTGTGGAACGCCCCTCTTGCATACATTATTCCTGGCAGAGGCATAATGTGGCACAAGGGGTTGCAAAGTGGCGCAATGCATGCATTGTGCCACTTTGTAAATCTGGTGTGGCAAAAATGCCTTCCTAACGCCACATTAGTGTAAATAAAAATGCTGCTAATGTGGCGCAAGGAGGGGGTAGGGGCATGTAAATATGCCTTATGGTTCGTGTGTGTGCTCTTATGTGTGAGTGTGTTGGCATTAAATGTTCCCGCCTTTGGCCATGGAAACGCCTGTCGTAGTGTGGGGGTGCCATTCATGGCAATACCTGTTGAGTTTTTTATGCCTTGTGATGAACCTGGTTTGTATGTGTACTAGTGGCGACTCCATGATAAATTGGGCTGTTTTTTCAGGGGACAGATGTACCTTTATCTTCTCTAGTTTTTCAGGGAATCTTAGTTATACACATCTGTTTTTTTCTCCTTTTTAGGGAATTTTAAGTTTTACCCGTTTCGCTTTTTCTGGTTTTCTAAGGTTTACACGTCTGGCCTTTTCTGTTTTTCTAAGTTTTACAATGGTCATGGGGAAATATATAAACGGGAGTTAGTAGTTCTAACTACTTACTATGACCTCAGCGTTATTTACAGATGCATCAAGTATGAACATTCAACAAACGTGAATAGCACTGCATATGAAGGGTCACAACCTGGAAGAAAGTGCAGTTGTTAATTCAAACGCCATGAAATTTGGCATCAAAACAGGAACTCATTCTGTTATCAAATAGCAATTTGTGAGAATTAGCAACGTCTTCATAAGCACATTGGATAGTCAGAAAAACACAATACTCAAACCAAAACATGGGTGCATTAATTTACCAGCAGTACAATATCAAAAAGACCCAATTTCAACTGACAAACTAGAAAACCCGAAGGAGCGCAAAAAATGATGACTCTGCCAAAGATACCTTAGACCGCTCCTAGGGCATGCTATCCTGAAACCAGGGGAAGCTCTGCGGTATATGGGACTAAGTGAGCCCGACAGTCTGTCAAATATTGGCTCCTGGGACAAAGATAACACAAATCTGTGCTGAGAAAAAGGATAACTGAACAACTATAAGCCCTTTTGGCCAACATAAGCTATGCCTAATCTCCCAGATCCCAATCTTTTACTTCATTAACATCCAAATCACACCCTATATCACACCCAGGGGTTAGGCGTACCATCTGTGTTATCCCCAGTGGTCCAAGCAAACGACAACACTCACTTCTTTAAGATACCAACAGTATTAAGAAACCGGTGCAACTGAGAAAACCTTTCAGACTAAAATGCAAGATTGAGGTGTGGGCCCTATATCACACCCAGGACCAATACATACCATCTGTGTTACGCCCAGAAATACAAGCAATAGACACTTTTTAGAAAAGGGGTGTCGACCTATATCACACCCAGGGCCTATGCGTACCATCTGTGTCACACCTAGCAGTCCAAGCACTAAACTACATTTACCCCCCAGCTCGCTATCTCCGAGACCTTCCTGCAACTACTGATTTCAGACACATTACATAGGTAAGATGCCAGACTTCTTTTAGAGGCAGGGTGCTCAGGTTAAATTGTTTTATTGGTTAAATAATAAAAAGGAAGCATGCATGCTTAGGGCAGTATACATGATGACAACTTCATCACGATAGTTATGCAAGATTCTGCCTGAAAATTCTCAACCCAGCAACCCCTCAAAGTGAAGTGAACTATGTGCAATGCTTCAAAAAAAGTTTTTAAAAAAGAAAATAAATGTTGTATGTAAAATACTGTAAACATAAATGGATCTACAAAACTGCGGAACGAATATCTACCTGGACAAGTCTCCATGTTGATTTGTCTGTGTCTGGTGACTGTGCTGATTTGCCAGTGCTTCTATGTTGGCTTCCCTTTGTTAGTATCAATTTACGCATTCTACGTTTGCACTGTACTTGTGTTAATCTCCCCATGTCATACCTGCCATCTTCCAAATAAATCTAACCGTGTGAGGAGAGGGTGGGTCCTTGGAAGGGCGGGACCTCATGCCAAGAGCTACCTAAGAGGTACTCTGCCCCTCACCAAATAAAAAAATAAATAAATAAACAAAATAGAGTTTGTGGTGGTTGTTGATGCCCTGGGGTGTTTTTACAACTCTTAATGGACATCAGGTGTTTACTGCCTTATTTATTTATTTTATTTATTTATTGAATTTATATGGCGCACAGCTACCCGGAGGTTTCCCGGCGCTTAAGCCATGTCTTAAGCTCCTTACGAAATCTAGTGAACACCCTTTCATGACACAAGTAGGAGGGAAGAGAATTCCAAAGAGAGGGAGCTAGAAAGGCAAAAGAACGTCCCCCCATTTTGGCACGTCTGATTCTGGGCACCTGGAATATTTGTTGATTGGAAGATCGAAGTGAACGAGAGGGCCGGTAATGTTGGACCAAGGTTTTAAGGTAGTTGGGAGCTAGGCCCATATTAATTCTATGCATATAGCATAGGGCTTTGAATTTGGTGCGATTCTCAATTCTCAGCCAATGTAATTCACGAAGTGCACCAGAAGTAGAGGCAGTTCTGGGAAGTTGGCAAAGAAGCCTCGCCGCAGAGTTCTGAACAACTTGAAGTTTGTGTAGTACTTCTTTATTCGCACCCAAATAGAGCACGTTTCCGTAGTCCAGTCTAGAAATAACCAGCGCTTGGACAACGGTTCTTTGGGCAGCCACAGGAAGCATCCAGAGAATTTTACGAAGCCACTTCAGGATAGCAAAGCAGGTAGAAGCTACTTTGGACACCTGTTGTTTCATAGTCAACTGGTCATCAATAATGATGCCCAGATTACGTGCAGAGAGAGAAGGGATTGGGGGGACACCCATCTCAGAAGGCCAATGTTGGGGGCCCCAGAGTGATTTATTGTTTCCAAATATGAGGATTTCTGTCTTACCTCCATTAAGTTTGAGTTTATTAAAGTGCATCCAATTGGCTATCTTAGATAATCCTATTTGCAAAGAGGGAAGGTTGGAGGTTTCTTTGGGAGAGAGTGAAAAAATAAGTTGAGTGTCATCTGCATAGGAATAGATAGTTAGACCAGCTTGTTCTGCAATACTCGCTAAAGGTCTGACATATATATTAAAAAGAAGTGGACTGAGAATGGAGCCCTGAGGGACTCCATAAGGGGATGCGTGAATCAGGGAGGAAGCTGTATGGGAGAAAACCTGAAAAGTCCTGTTGGATAAAAAGCTGGACAACCACGAGAGGGCTTTTCCGCCAATGCCCTTGATGTTAAGAGTTTTTAGGAGAGAGGAGTGAGATACAGTAACAAAAGCTGCGCTTAAGTCCAAAAGGATAAGAGCTACTGTTTCTCCTTTGTCAATTTGTTGGCGGATATTTTCAGTCACACCCAGTAAAGTCGCCTCAGTTGAATAGTCGGCACGAAAACCAGATTGAGAAGGATGAAGGATGTTACTGGTTTCAACAAACTGAGTCAGTTGAAGATTAACGTGTTTTTCCAAAATTTTGGAAAAAAAAGGGAGAAGAGAAATTGGGCGGAAATTAGAGAAAATTGCAGGATCAGAGTTGATTTTCTTTAGTAAAGGAAGAACCATTGCGTGCTTCCACCTTGCAGGAACAAAAGCTTCCATCAGTGACATGTTAAGGAACTGCATGATGGAGAGAAGTATGGGGGGGATCTAGCTTTTGGAGTACCGTAGTGGGGATAGGGTCAAGCGGAGAGCCAGACTTAATGCTTGAGAGGATATTAAAAAAAGAGGCAGAATCCATGGGGAGCCATTCATTAAGTAGGTTAATGTTAATAACTTGGGTCATTTCTTGAGTAATAGAAGAAGGTACAGAGTGAATAGATTGGGGTATAATACTGGTGCTGGGATGATTAGAGTAATTGTGGAATTCAGAATAAATTTGGTCAATTTTATCCACAAAGAAAGTTGCCAGATCATTGCAATTTTTAGAATCAAGGTCAGGAGGTTTGGATAATCCTTCAAAGGAAAGCTGGAAAGCCACTTTATGAAGTGGTTTCCAGCTTGCCTTTCCTGCCATTGTGTGATTTCAGCTCCTCACTGTGTGACAGTTTGAAGGGAGCCGAAATTGTGTGACACGTGTGAGTTGGCAAGTGTGACATGCCAATGTTGGTGTTCCCATGACAGTGAGCCAGTGACAGTGTTAGTGCCCCTCTTCAGTGATCCTGTGTCATGGATGGTGCCCCGTATAACTTTTTGGTATCAGTCGGGATACCAGCCTTAGAGTCCCGCCTGTACTTGTTGATTTATAAACTACTTATTGCATTCTAAGTCCATTTTGCAGCACTAAGGGGATAGATGAGCACTGGAGGACAACGATAAATATGGATAGTTCTGGTGATTTTTCCCCTGTGCTGGTGTACAAACAGGCTGTGTAGCACCACACACATCGTTGCACCATGATACAAAGGAGTGTCTCCGACATCTAGTATAGGCTTCTACTGGAAGTTTAGCCTTCCAGTAAAAAATCCTATGCCTAGACAAATTGTGTATGTGTGCTGTACAGTGCAGCACACAGGCATTGTGTCAAATGTTTGGGAGGAATAAAAGCATTTCTCTAAGTTTACGCCTGTTTCAAGGAGGCAATATTTGTTGATGCAGACTTGGTCCGGATATCTTAGTAGATAGGACTTTGGCCCTCATTACGAGGCTGGCGGTCTTCAGAAAGCCAGCCTTGTGGTCGGACTGCTGCCAAAGCGGCGGTCCGACCGCGACATTACGACTGTGGCATTACAGTTGCGGTCGAACCGCCGGCACCGCCACTTTTTGGCCGACTGGCAGTGCCGGCGGCCCAAATCTGCCAGGGCAGTGCTGCAAGCAGCGCTGCCTTGGGGATTACGACCCCTCTCCACTGGTGTTTACATGGCGCTGGTAGAGACAGGGGGCCCCCGCACTGCCCATGCACTTTGCAGGGCAGTGCAGGCCCCCCCAGGCCAGCCCAGTTGCGCAAATCACTGCCTGCTTTGCAGAAAATTATTTGTGCGATGCACAACAGCATTGCCGCAGGCTCTATTATTAGCCGCCCTCACTGTTGTGCGTTTCCCGCTGGGCCAGCGGGCGGAAACTGTGTTTCCGCCCGTTGACCTAGTGGCAAACTCAAAATAGGGGTTGCTGCATAGGTGGTAACCCGACCGCGGGAGTTTGGCGGGGGCTTTTCTGCCCGCCAAACTCATCATTAGGGCCTTTGTGTCAAAAACATATGGGTGCTTGTGCTGAAGCTACCAAGTACTACCAAGGGGCAGTGAAGGAGAGAGAAAAAGGGAGGGAGAGAGGGAAGGAGGGCAGAAGAAAAAAGGGAGACAGGAAGGCGTGACAAGCCAGACCTAAATAGGGAGAGTTAAAACATGCATTTCATCAGTGCATAACCTACAGTCATCTATGCAGCATTAGGATTGCCTCTTGTATTGCACTAATTTTTGCGGATGACTATGCGGCAGCAGTTTCTTTTACCATTTGAAACATGAGAAAGGATTTGATGTTTGATTCATAATATTGTGCAGGATGTTAATTTTAAGTTGCGTATTCGAGATGAAGGAAGTATTAAAATTCTGTTTTGAAAAAGATCTCTTGACCTGTGAGTCCTCCCTCAGTTGCATATGGGGTCTCGTAGTTGGACTCTTGCTCTAGGCTCTGACCCCTGACGTAGGTTTGTTCCCAAAGAATAGATAACAGGCATGCTTGGGACGCTAATTAATATAAACAATTCCCTCAAAAGCGTGAAGAGGGAAAGTACCCAATGTGAACACCTACAGTTTGTTTGTCTTTGTTACTTGATCTTGACGCCTTAGTGCAGTGGCACTGATAATGTACATCATAACAACTGGCCGAACTATAAACAAGGCAGCCATCTTAGAAGAATTAAATAATTAAATGGGCTAAGACAGAGCAAGCTAAGTAGGTTAAAAGTTACTAGGTGACAGGGGCACGAGTCTACAAGCCAACGGCCAAGCTAACTCCTGTATCCCATTAAAACAAACTAGGATTCACTACAGGGGGAGTTGGGAAGGAGAAGAGGGGGCCAAAAATTATTATGGAGATATCTGGCCCTGCAACATTGTATTTCCTGTTGTCTCATCTCATGATTTTGTCAACCTTGTTACATCCTAAACTGTGCCTAATTATGTAGTAGGTTGCATTATACAATGATGCCTGATTGATAGGAAAGACCAATGGGTTGAGCTCCACACTAAGGAGGGCACACAAGGTAGAGAGCAAGAAAGCACATGCTCTCACATGGAGTGTTGAAAGAAAAAGAAAAAATAAGTTCCTTGAATGAGAGTAGGGGAAGGATATGTGTAATCTTATCAAAAGGATTGTAAAGAAACTATTTCCAGGAGAAGGAGAAAAACAAGAAGGGCAGGAAAGCCATTGAGTAAGAGGCAAGCACATGAGACAGACAAGAAAGCAAACAAATTTTCAGCAATGGGCTGACTGAAATCCCACTCTGAGTACTTGTACTGTAAACAAAAGGCTTTTCGATAACCAAAAACTAAAAGGCTAGACCTAAAAATAGCAGAGTGGCCTCAAGCTATGGAAGAAAACACCTGTCCCCACCTCAAAAGAAGTAATCTTTATACGAAGTAGGCTCTTCTTGGATTTACCAATACATGGAGTGTCAGGACACTCTAACCTGTGGCTTATCATCGATGACTACCTGCAAATCAGCAGAAAATTCTAGCACTCCCATGCATCACGCCTTGCACCACTTTTTGTAACCTACTTCTCAGAGGCAGCGTTTATGTGGTTTATAGTGCTTAAAAACAAAGATACATGCAAGTATTACATCACTAAAGGGAAATCTCATATTCTCACGCTACCACCCCAGCATGGTGTGACAAACATATGCTCTCTTTACTTACTTGTTATGCGAGCAAGGCCAGTATTACAGGTGGCCTGATAATTTCCATTATGTGCAGTAACTCCTGTTAGTACACATATCAGAATTAGGAGTTTCGAGTTTTTATCATACGCCGTGCATACTAGGTGCTATAAAAATGCCACCATTGTTAAATTTCGGTAGGCCAAACCTGACAAAGTGAAAGAGGAAAAAAAGGACCAAAAAATACTGGACATATGGATTTTGTCACAGTAAGCATACAAACTTGCATGTTATGCCCCATTTTAGGGCACCATTCTTGTAATAGGTGATATTTATCGCACCTCATAAATAACATACCACAATGTATCATTATTTATCCAGGGCGGTAAATACTGCGCCCCTCATAATGAGCACCTAAGAGGTCAAATGAGTTGGTACAGGTTGGTTCTTCTCATTTATCCTACTTCCTACTAGAATCCAGAAGGGCAAATGTGATGCTTTTTTAATTCGAGCAAAACCTTCAGTCGACTCTGTAGGCTTAGCTGAAAAACTGGTCAGGGTATGGTTACGATGATCTTCAAATAATTTTAAATTTAAGTGACCGTGGAGCATATCTTGGCGCTCAGTATCATGGCTGAGGATAACCGAGGAGTTATGTACTCTGAGAAACTACAAGTACGCAGGATAAAAAAATTGAAACCCAAAAGCATTGTGCGGATAGTGTTTATTATTGAACATCTATTTCATGCATGTGAAGCCTCATTCCCTTGTTTGTTGCCAGATAACTACAAGGGAAGGTGGAAATTCTAAAGACAAAGGAAACTTAAAGGTAAGCCGGCTGAGTATCACGGGATACAGGATGGCAAATGAAGTTACTTCTTCCAGTCACTCTGGCCTTTGTGCCTCATTGCAGTGAATAAATGAGATCCAATCTTCTGGTTACCACCACATCAACATCATCCTTGTTGAAGCATCAAGTTAGATGAGTAGAGGAAAGGTACATGGGCACTATTACCAGTTCACTGGAACTGTGAGATAAAATAGAGGCTCCCCAAAAGAGGACAGATAACTTAGTATGTGATATGCTTTATGCCGCATTCCCTGCAAGGTTTTCTGGAGAACTAATTTCTTGTTTTTCTTCTGGCTGGATAGGGTAAGATAGGGTAGGGATCTGCATTGGACCTCCATGACACTAGGAGCTAACCAGGAATATCCCTACTTGTTTAACAGATTTATCGGCCGGGCTTGCCAAATCGTCGCCATTTATGTTTAAAAAAAAAGTACATATATCTATGCAGAAAAAGACAATAAAACTCACATCATTCAGATCGGGGTTTTAATGGAGCTGCATAACTTTCAAATCGCGAATCAGCATTTCTGTTCAAAATTAACCAACACTGTCTTTAATGCTGGCATCAAGATCACCAAAGGAAAATCATTTCTAAGGGGTGGAATTCATCGAGTCCCTGGAAAGAGCCTCCCATCCACCCTCCTGTCACACTCCCATGAGCACCATCAAAGGCACCTAGGAGTGTCACATATTTTGACAAAAAATTGAAATAATTCACTAAAACACATTTTTTGTTTTAAAAAAAAAAGTTTAATATCAATAACTATCTGTGGTCCCGAACCAAGATGTTACAACAATAAGGCTGCTGCATGTAACATGATTCACTGGCTCCTCTCATGTTCTTCCAGTGTAGATTCCATCATTTGAACACTAATCGCAAGGCAGTGAAGCATCCCAGAAGGCAGCACATATATGCCAGGATGCATCAGCTTTTAAGGGTTTTATTTCTGCACAGTGTAGGCAGGACACCTGGCATTGCAGATGGTGAAGGCAAATGTTGGATCGGAAGATGGGGGGCCTGAAAAACATGGATTGGATCATACATGCCCATGACCATCTCCAGATGCCTGCACTGGGACTTTACGTTCACCTGCATCTGGACGTCATCAGCGACTGCCGAATGGAATTCTTCAGGCACTTGAGGCTGTGAATCAAAGGGATCATTTTATTCCTACAAAGTAGACTTCCTTCTTATCACAAGGATTCAACAATGCATGTGGTGCCCAACTAATGCTTTTCAGCATAGCTACAGCTGACCAGAAGCGTCTCACAGAAGATTGCACCAGTAACACAGCTTTTAGCAGCACTAACTTGCATGTCCGTCAGCTCTGGTTGGCCTATGGGGGGGGGGGGGGAAGAGGCATCTTTACATTTTACACATCATTGAGTAACTGAGTAGAGACTGCCTGGATTGTTTTGCAGAAAATAGGTGCATAAGAGGTCCTTTGCCCAAACTGTAATGTAGCACAATATTAAACTTTTAGTACAAAACATAACTTGCTAAGATCCATAAAATGAAAATCAGCGAGTTGTGAAAATGCAAATTTGCAGTCTAAATTTCACAACTGTCGGCGACACTGATGTTGTCAGTCGGTGCACCACCCGGTCAACAACAAAATAGTTCTGTTTCCAGGAAAGGCACTAGAAGCTCATGACATTGTATCGGAGTCCCTCCTATTCTGTGGGTTTGCTAAATAACAACGCTCCTCCCACTGCGAGAGCTGGCCCGATCCTGGAAAAGAGAGGAAAGATTCAGATGAGGTAAAACTTGTCACGATGTGTTTCAAGCTCATTATACAAACATTAAAACATCAAGGATAAGAATCTTGTTGGGTGATTTAATCTGTCAGTAATATACAACTTTGCTTGTCGAACCAATGGCTAACTTCTTAGAACCAAGATTATGACACATGAGGAAGAAAAGCTCATTGAAGGCCAGTTCTCAAGGGAATTTTAAAAGGATGAGGTATCAAAAGGTATGTTGCTTCTAATTATAGTTCTCCATCATAGATATATACATGAAATTCATGAACCCAAGATTATCTTTGCCTATGTGTGGGAACCAAGATCACTTTTGGAAAAGAAATCCCACGTTCCCAAAGAATCATTTAAATGCCTTTCTAAAACCACGTTAGTTCTCCCTCTCACATTAAAAAAATCTAGAACTGAATCTGACATATTTAAACCTCCTTTAGCTTTACCTTAAAGAAAAAATAGAAGCAAAAGTAAAAGAGAGGCAACAACCTTAAAAAAGGTAATGATAACATTGAAGTGTCTACATCCTCGGAAAGGACATCATTCAAGCCAGATTCATTGTAAAGATCCAGGAAGCCCTAATTAAGGAATACTGCAGCATCTTTTCCAGATAATAATCTTTGTTTTCTATTTTGAAGTGGTAGTACATCCTTTGTTTCTACAGAACAAGGCCATAGAAGTAAGCATTTTGCTGATCCAAAAAATGCACACGGTCATTGCTCTGGATTGCAGTCGGAATCAGAGCCAAAGTCAGTATCTTGAATGTCAGGGAGGTACTGGTGGAGACCGTAAAGATCCAGGATGGACCAGACTCCTCTGCCCTTTTTCCCATCCCTGGAAGTATTGTAAGTAACACCCCAGTCTCTTTCCTGAAGGTAAGGCTCACTTGTTTGACAGAGGTGGAGTTGACCAGCAGAACTGTACAAGGAAAGCAATACTCTACCGTAGAGAGGACCCTTGCATCAGTAATGATTTAGATCCAATAGGCATAATGGAAAGAAATCCTCCATCCTGCCGGATTGGCCTCCTGGGATGGTGAGGCAGACAGCAGAAGCCCAAGGAGGTCACAGGTATTTTTTGGCTTCTCTTGAAGCCTGGAGAACTAATACAGTTGTTCCCCTAAAACTCTTCCTGGGATTGACAAGGCAGCTTCGATTCAATGCCTCTATCCTCAAAACCCTAGGCAGACTTTGCCAGCTGGATAGAACATTGTGGTCTGACAGGTACCACTCAGATGACACTCGCCCTTTTCGCTGCAACCGGTCCAGACTTGTACTACTGGAGGACCTTGTCAGTAGGAGTAGCTCTACTACTCTATGTTGTCTTTCTTGTACCCCATCTCTCTCACTCATCAATCCCCAATTCCCTGACTTCCCCTCTTCCTCGTTTCTCTACCTACCCATCTCTCAGACTACCTCTCTGACACCTCTCTTTACCACTCTCTAAGGCACTTATCTTTGCCTTTTGTCTCTACTTCTTTGTAACTCACCTCTTTCACTGCCTCGCTACCCATTTCTACACCGCTATGCACCCAACCCCTTTCAATCTTGACTCTCTTTCTCTGCCCCAATCCTCTCTCAAATGTACCTCTTACTAACCTACCTCACTCTGACGACTTCATCTTTCTCGACCACTCCATGCCAACCTCCAGATTTTGTCATTCTTTAACGCCTTCACCTCACCTCTCTATCTAACACCCCCTTTACACTTCACTGCTCTGTTTACATCTCGCCTACCTGTATCTTTCTTCCATGTATTTCATCTTTGTCAAACTTATGTCTCTCTGCCTCATCTTTCAATCTTGCACCTCCATACCTCTCTACCTTAACCCTTTAGCTACTTCATTAGTCTCCCTCACCCTTCTCTTTATCTCATTTCTCTAATTCACATCTCATTCACTACTTCATGTCTTTCTATCCCACTTCTCTCACTACCAAACCTCTTAATTTACCTCACCATTTGTTTGTTATCTTATGCTTAGGTATATTCCCTTTCTATCTCTGTTCCCTCACATCATCACTCTATCTACCTTACTCCTGTTTCACTAACCCTCTGTCATTACCTCCTCTTGCTTTTTCTCTGTACCCACTTCTCTATTTTAAGTATCTCGACATCACCTGTCTACAGCTCTTTATACATCTCACCACCTCTTTTCTCTATTTCACCCTCTCTACACTACTGTACTTACATCAACTCTCTACCTGCCCGTAGATTCCTAGTAACTTTTTCTCTATTTAACTTCTCTCTTTTTCTGCCGTTCACTCGCTTGCTATAATGCTCTCTTTGTGTCACTATTTTCTTTACCTTACTGGTCTTTTGACCCTTTAATTCTATTTTTGCCCCTTCCTCTACCTCACCACTCTTTCTCTATCTTGCACTTCTCTTTACATCTCTCACAACCTCACCTCTCTACCTCTCTTTCTTTATCTCTCAAGGCTATTATCTCTAGCTTACCTCTCTTTCTACCACTCCTCAATGTTACCTCAGTCCTGGGCCTCTCCCCATCACTCTCTCCTTCTCTGACTCTATTGTATTCTAAGACCTGTCCTATATTTGTTCCTCTTTCTATACCTAAAAAGACGCCGCTCCATCTTTCCTTTTAGAAGTCTTTGTTACCAGCATAACACATACAACCAACTCTGGCAGATCACAGTCAGCAACTGCTTTCTGCCTTACAATCTCCACATTCCCTGTTCCAATTCTAAACCCGGTTGCTAAGTAGATTGCTAAGACACCCAGTGTTCCACTATGGATAACAATATTAATACACCATAATACAACATATCTCCCTTCCTATAATAATAGAACTATATACACGAATGACACAAAATTTATATACAATCCTCATTACACAAACTCAGTATAACGATGTGTTATACAAACTTAGTATAAATGTTACTTGATGTACTTACTCTGTGTAACAATCCCTCAAATAACTTGGTTTTCTAGTCACTCTCTCTCCCTTCCTCATCCGCACCACCTCCTTCTCACTTCTCCTTCCATTGCTTCCATAACTATCATCTTTCCACCCTTGCATTTCCAAATCATTACATTTGACCACACTTTTCGTAATCCATCTCCTTCCATCATTCAATTCCACACTGTATCTCCTCACCCTAATTATCTGCTTGGGCATAGACCACTTAGATAGACCTTTTCTGGTCCCTCCCCACAACCTGGTTCGCACCCAATCCCCAATTGCAAACTTACACCCCTTCACCTTACTCATTAGTCTTTCATCATATTTACCTTGCTTCTTCTCCACGCGACTTAACAAATTTCTTTCATTTACCTTTTGTTTACCTGCTTTTCCCATCCAACCTGGTACAGCCTTAGTACATGGTTTTCTTCCTTTTAATAACATAAAAGGTGTCTCCATCGTAATGGAATGTGGAGTGGTGCAATAGCTCCACAATAGATTCTTAATCTCCTTCTTCCAATTTAACCTGTTTTGAAGTGACAATTGTATATTCTCAGTCAACACCCTGTTGAACCTTTCCACTAATCCATTTTCCCTAGGATGTGCTACAGCTGTCGTAATAAGCTTAACACCACAGCATACTAAATAATTCTCAAATTCACCAGACGTAAATTGAGAACCATTATCAGTTACTACATCTTTGGGAAAACCCTCTTGTCTTCATCTCTCTTCACAGAATTCTATAACCGTACTAGACTTGACATCCTTCACCACACTAACCTCAGGCCATTTGGAATGATAATCCATCATGACAATAGCATAGTTTTTTCCATTCTCACAAAATTCAAACGCGCTACACACATCCATTTCCACCTTCTGCCATGGTTTGCATGGAAACGGCAGAGGAACAATAGGAGTTTCTCACTAACGTGTCTTGTCACTACACGCACAACACAAACAATTCTTCACGTATCTTTCCACATCCCGATCCATACCCGACCACCAAAAATTCTCCTTTGCCTTTCTCTTCATCCCTGACACAGCCCCATGTCCTTCATGTAAAATCTCCAACACTTTCTCTCTTAATTTATACGGCACAATCAACTTGTCCCCTCTCCTCAAAATACCGCCTTGCTCAGATAGTTCCGACCATACATCTTTATAGTTAGCCACAATTCTAGCATCCTCTCCCAGCTTCGACCAATGCTTATCCAAACTCTTCTTTAACATCTGCATCTCCACATCTTCAACCACTGCCGTCTTCCACACATCTTCAGGTATAGCTTTAGCTTTTATGTCTTGTATGTCTGCCACCAACCAATCCTCCTCCTCATTTTCATCAGTTCCTTGTATTGACAATCGTGACAAACAGTCAGCATTCACGTTTGCTACACCAGGTACATATTTCACTGCAAAAGTATACTCTTGCAGTCTAAACATCCATTTAGCAATTCCTGAAGATGCTTGACCAGCAACTTTCGTGGTAAAAATATCTACTAACGTTTATGGTCTGTTTGTAAATCACATTTTCATCCCCACACAATTCCTAAAATACTGAATTCCCTACCAACAAGCAAGTGCTTCCTTTTCTACCGCAGAATACGTTGCCTCAGCTCCCTTCAAAGTTCTCAAAGCAAATGCTATAACCTGTTCTTTCCCTTTATCCACTTGCATCAAAACCACTCCTAATCCATGCATGCTGGCATCAGTAGATATTATAGTAGGATTTTGTGTCACAAAAGGTTTCAACTCAACAGCATTAATAATACTTCTTTTGAGATTGTTGAACGCTTGTTGGCAATCCTCTGATCATACATACTTCTGATTCTTCCTCATTAACACACGCAACGGTTGTGCCAGATCAGCAAAATTCTTTACAAATTTGGCATAATATTCCGCCAACCCCAGAAATTACCTTAACTGGTCTCTATCAACTGGACATGGTGCCTTTTCAATTGCCTCCATCAAATTAAATTTTGGTTTTATCCCATCACCAGATATAGTAAATACTCAACACTCTGGCGTACAAATTTGCATTTATTCACTTCAACAGTCAGTCCTGCTTTTTCCAAAATTTCACATACCTTCGTCATTATTCCATCATGTTCATCTTCACCTCCTGCCCACACCAAAACATCATCCTGGAAAAACCTTAGGTTTTCCACCTCGCCCAACAAGCTCTGCATAACTCTTTGAAACACTGCCGAAACAGATGCAAGACCGAAAGGCATGCGTATAAATCTAAATGCACCTTCAGGCGTAATAAAAGACGTAAGATGTCTTGACTCTGGGTGTAACAAAATTTGATGGCACGCACTCGACAAATCAAGAGTTGAATACACTTTCCCTCCTTTGATTCCTGCTAATAGCTCATTTATATTAGGTATGGGATATCTATCTATCCATATATTGTCGTTAAGATCTCTTAAATTTACACACATCCTAATCCTACCATTAGGCTTCCGAGCTAAAACCACCGCATTTACCCATTCCGTAGACTCAATCCTCTCTCTATTACACCCATCTCCAACAATTTTGACAATTCTGCTTTTAACGCATCCCTCAACACTACTGGTACATTCCTTTGTGAATCTTTGGTTTAGCACCTTCTTTGAAGATGATCTTGTGTTGGAAGTTTTTGAGACATCCCAACTTGTCCCCAAATAAACTAGGAAACTCATTCTTCCATTTCATGGTATTCTCATGGAACAGAGTTAATACTTGTTCTTCAGCATTTGGATTTATTATCACATTCAATGCTCTTTGCTCCTTCCCCCCTAATAAACATCGCCCACTTTCAACTACGTATACCCAACATGTAATTTCCCTTTGCTTGAATTTTGTCCTTCCTTGAAAACACCCCATAATGGGTATCCTATTAACACCATACCTAACTAGTTCTACTTTTGATATAGATAATTTGTTCTGTCCTACTTCACACCACATCTCCCTATCGATAAGCATATATGGAGAACATGAATCCGCCCACATACGTATCGATATACTATTAATACATACTACACATTTTGGTACTCTTTACTTCTCTCACAACCTCACCTCTCTACCTCTCTTTCTCTACCTCACAAGGCCATTATCTCTAACTCACCTCTCTTTCTACCATTTCTCAGAGTTACCTCAGTCCTAGGCCTCTCCCTCTCCCCGGATGGGGACTCGTAATCCCCAGGGCAGCGCTGCCCTGGCGGATTACAACCGCCGGGACTGCCAGGCTGCAGGCAGCCTGGCGGTATTACTGTGGCGGCTCCGCCACGGTCATAATGTGGCGACAAGTACCGCCAGCCTGTTGTCGGTACTACTGCCACATTATCTCAGACCGCTGGGGTCATAATGACCCCCTTAATCCCTTCAGTAAACTCCCTGTGCTCCGAAAATCGCTGCACAGCCTGCCGGAGACGCCGCACAGCCATTTTGCGACCGAGAAATTACCGCACAGCCGAACTGGAAAGACGCAGCCCGACTTCTCGAGTGAAGATTCGACGTAGCGCCTGCCTTGCGACAGAAAATTCACCGCACAGCCCTACCGGATTGAAGCACAGCCGAACCGGACGACGCAGCCAGATTCCCCGAGTGGAAACCAACGCAGCACCTGCTGTGTGACAGAAAATTCAACGCTTCGCCCTACCAGATCAACGCAACACCTGTGACTTCTTCCCGCACGCCCAAGATTTCCCCGCATCGTCCCTGGGTGTCAAAAAGATCCCCGCATCGCAGTGAGGAACCAAGACTGCGTCCCGGAAATCGATGCAAAGCCCCTTGCAGCGTGGAAAGAAACGACGCATCATCTGTGATGCGCAGGAAAATCTGATGCACACCCTATTTTTCCACGCATCTCCTCCTCTGCGGTCTCTGTGTGTGTTATTTTTGACGCAAACCAGGTACTTTGTGCTAACAACAGACAACTGTTGAATTCTAAGACTTAAGACTTTTTAATATTGCAAAAAGTGATATCTCAACTTGTGCTTATTGAATCTTTATTGTTTTGACCTTAATTTAGCTAGATAAATATCATATATTTTTCTAACCCTGTGTGGTGTACTTTTGTGGTGTTTTCACAGTGTTACTGTATGATTTATTTCACAAATACGTTACACATTGCCTTCTAAGTTAAGCCTGACCGCTCAGTGCCAAGCTACCCGAGGGTGGTCACAGGATAATTTGGATTGTGTGTGACTTACCCCGACTAGGATTGCAGTCCCTATTTGGACAAAGGAGTATACCTCTGCCAACTAGAGACCCTATTTCTAACATTGGTGATCAGCGGTGATGATAGGACTTGTGTTTGTGCAGTGACTTACAATAGCTACGTGTACACTACCTACCAACAGTTAAAGGTCAATTTGATTTTTCTCTTTTTGCTGCAAATTCTTTTTCCTCTTTGACATTTTAATCCAATCCTAAACATGTCTCTGGCTGGGTCTCAAGGAGGAGCTGGAGAGTTTGACCTAGCTAAGCTGGAGACATACACTATCAGCCAGCTGAAAGGGTTCTGCAAGGGGATGGGAGTACCTACCTGGGGTGCCTCCAGGAAGGAGGAGTACCAAAAGGCGCTGAGGGCCTGGGCAGAAGCCCGTTCACAAGGGGATGTTGAGGTGTAGGGGCCAGAGGATAGCTGCGCGGAGGATTTGCCAATAGCAGTGGGAGTGACACCCCTGGATTTGTGCCCCCTGCTAAACCAGGGAGCAGTGTCTCAAGCCACGGCCTAACCACGGAGGAAAGGAGAGGGGAGAGAGAGTTCCAACTGCAATTGGCCAGGTTAAAAATGGAGGAAAAGAGAGCACAGAGAGAAGCAGAGGAGATGAGAGCGGAGGCTGAAAGGGCCTTGGCTGAAAGGAAACTACTTCTGGCTCATGAACTGAGTCTAAAGGAGCTGGACCTCAAGTCTAGGCAGTCTGAGTCCAGCAGTGATGGTGGCAGCATACATACAGGACCTGCTGGTGACAAAAAGGTTTGTATACTCAGTGATGTGGTGCCAAGTTTTGCGGTGGGAGATGACATTGACAAATGGTTTGATGCCTATGAAGTTGCATTAAGGGCTAATGGGGTTCCTGAAAAGCAACGGGGGGCCGGGCTTGTGGAAACGTACCAATAATTGGGAGCGACACACTTCTCACATTAGAAAAAAAGGACCAGAACACATACCCGCTCATGAAAGCCATTTTAATTGCCAAGTTTGGGCTGACCCCTGAAAAGTATCGCCAGAAATTCAGGGACAGTACCAAACGCTCCACACAAACTTGGGTAGACTTTTTTGATGTTTCTAGCAAGGCACTGGATGGATGGGTGCGGGCAGTAAAGTAGATGATTGTAAGGGGTTATATGATTTCATCCTGAGAGAGCATATGCTTAGTATTTGCTTTATAGAGTTGCGCCAGCACCTGATTGACAGTAAGCTGACTGATCCCAGGAAGCTTGCTGAGGAGGCGGATCTCTGGACTAGCATTAGAGTGTCCAAGAAGGTATTTGGGGGCACCCCCCACAAAGGTGGTCAGGGTTCCCACCAGAAGAAAGAGGGGGGAGAAAAAATTAAAAATAAGGAGGTTCTCAAAAGGCCCCCCAAAAAATTCCCAAGGGGATAGATGTACCTAGTCCCAGCCTGATTCTGCAAAGAAACCAGGTTTCTTTGACTGTAAGAAAGGGAGGTTTGTACCCCAATGTACAGAGTGCACTAGGTATGGTCACTCTAAGGGGGACTCCATGTGTCCCCAGAGGGCACAGACCCCCACTGGAGGGCAGACACCTGGGTTGGCTAGGTTAGCGCTCAGGGAGGAGGTAGTCCCAGTTAGCTTTGGGGAACAGATGGAGGGGACCCTAGTGTCCCTGAGAGATGAGGAAATGGTGCCAAAAGCCCACATGCCTGCTAATACTTCGAAGTATAGGCAGTGGGTCACCATTAGTGGGCAAAGGGTGGAGGCTCTACGTGACACAGGAGCCAGTATAACTACTTCAGGGGTCAGCTTGTGTCAGAAGAGCAGGTCATCCTAAATACATTGCACCAGGTCATAGTCGCTGACAATCGTAAGAGCCACCTACCGGTAGCTCTGGTACCCTTTGAATGGGGGTGGGGGGTCTCTGGTACTCTGAAAGTAGCTGTGAATCCTGCCATGCCTGTAAATTGTCTGTTAGGCAATGACCTTGAGCGCACTACCTGAAAGGAGGTAGAGCTAAGGTCTCACCTGGAGATGTTAGGCTTGCCTGAGTGGGACTGCATGACCACAAGGTCCATGGCTGCCCAGGAAGGGAGTCAAGGGCGTCTGGAGCCTGGAATAATGGCCCAGACAGCTGCCAAGGAGAAGGGCAAGGGGTACGGGAAACCGGACCCAGAAGTTCCTGCAGTGGTTGGCGGGGTCCCTGAGGAGAAGCCCCTGAGCCAAGTGGGGAGGACATTGCTGCCCTGGGTAACCTACCTGAGCTTGCTGGCTGACAAGTGGAAGGTGGGCCAACCAGGGAGGAATTTCTGCAAGGCCCAGAAGGAATGCCCCACTCTTGAGGGTCTGAGGCAACAGGCCTCAGCCCAAGCAACAGGTGAAGCCTCTGGCGATCACCATATTTATTGGGAAAATGATCTCCTCTACAGTGAGCCTAGGGTACCGGAGAATGGGGCAGCATGTGTGCTGGTGGTCCCCCAGTGCTACCAGGCCTTCCTACTCTGTCTGGCTCACTACATCCCCCTGGTGGGACATTTGGGGCAAGACAAGACCTTTTCCAGGCTTGTCACCCACTTTTATTGGCCCGAATGCGGATGGCCTCAGATGCATTCTGTAGGTCCTGTCCACCCTTCCAGGCTAGTGGGAAGACAGGAAAAGGGGTCAAAGCCCCCCGGTCCCACTCCCTGTCACTGGCACACCCTTTGAAAGGGTGGGCATCAACGTTATTGGTCCCTTGGACCCTAAGACTGACTTAGGCAACAGGTTTATCCTGGTTTTGGTGGACCATGCCACCCGCTATCCAGAGGAAATCCCTCTGAGGACAGTGACTGCACCGGTGGTGACCAGAGCTCTGATGGGGATATTTACCTGTGTGGGATCCCCAAGGAGGTTGTGTCTGACAGAGGCAAAAACTTCATGTCTGCATACATAAAGTCCATGTAGGATGCGTGTGGGGTGACCCACCTGTTCACCACCCCTTACCATCCTCAATCCAATGGTCTTGTGGAGAGATTCAACAAGACCTTGAAAGGTATGATCACAGGTCTCCCTGAGGCCATGAGGCGTAAGTGGGACGTCCTCTTGCCATGCCTTCTCTTTGCTTATAGAGAGGTGCCCCAGAAGGGGGTGCAGTTCAGTCCCTTTGAACTTCTCTATGGGTACCCTGCCAGGGGACCCCTAAGCATAGTAAAAGAGGGGTGGGAGAAACCTCTCAGGAAACCCCCCCAGGATGTGGTCAGTTACATGCTGGCCCTCCGCAACCAGATGCAGCACTTCTGGAAACAGGCCAAGAGCGACCTCGAGGCCAGTCAAGAGGTTACGAAACAATGGTATGACCAGAAGACCACCCTGGTAGAGTTTAAACCTGGCGACAAAGTTTGGGTGATGGAGCCAGTAGAGCCTAGGGCCCTCCAGGACAGATGGACAGGCCCATTTGAAATCAAGGAGCGTAAGGGGGAGGCCACTTACTTAGTGGACCTCAAGTCCCCTAGAAACTCCCTAAGGGTGCTCCATCAGAACCGACTGAAGCCCCATTTTGAGAGGTCTGAGGTCAGCATGCTTCCGGTGACAGATGGGGGTATGGAAGAGGAGAGTGAACCTCTCCCCGACCTCCTCTCTGCCAAGGAAGATGATGAGTCAGTGTAGGGCGTCATTCTCTCTGACTCCCTGACCCTGGATCAAAGAGGGGACTGCTACCAGTTACTGGAAGAGTACTCCTCCCTGTTTTCCCTCACCCTTGGACTCACACACTTGTGTGTCCATGACATTGACACAAGAGACAGTCCCCCTGTAAAGAACAAAATGTAGAGGTTGTCAGACAGGGTGAAGGCCAGCATCCAGGAGGAAGCTGCCAAGATGCTGGTTCTTGGGGTGATTGAGAAGTCCAGCAGTCCCTGGTCCAGCCCTGTGGTGCTGGTTCTCAAGGCTGCCGCACCCGGTGCTAAGCCAGAACTTAGGTTATGCGTGGACTACCAGGGTCTCAATTCTGTCACAAAGACAGATGCTCAGCCCATCCCCCAAGCCGATGAGCTCATAAACAGGCTAGGCGCTGCCAAATTCCTCAATACCTTTAATCTCACATCAGGGTACTGGCAGATCGCCTTGACTGAGGGGGCTAAAGAGAGATTCGCTTTTTCTAGTCCTGAGGGAAAGTTCAGAGTAATGCCCTTTGGATTGAAAAATGCCCCAGCTACCTTCCAACGGTTGGTTAACGGGGTCCTAGCTGGCAAGGATGCGTTCTGCACAGCCTACTTAGACGGCATTGCCGTCTACAGTTCCTGCTGGGAGGAACACCTGCTCCACCTCCAAGAGATGCTGACAATGAAGGCCAGTAAGCGCCAGATTGGGCTGGATTCCGTGGTGTACTTGGGACACTTAGTAGGTGGTGGCAAGGTGCAGCCCCTCCAGGCCAAGATTGAGACACCTAGAACCCAAACTGAGGTGAGAGCCTTCCTGGGCCTCACCAGGTACAACCGCAGATTTGTTAAGAGCTATGGCACCATAGTAGCCCCCTTAGCAGAACTCACATCTAAGAAACAACCTAGGTTGGTCAATTGGACAGAGGCTTGTCACAATTGGCACACCTCTGGCACACAGATAAGTCCCTTGTAAAAGGTATCAGTGGTACCAAGGGCCCTGTGACCAGGGAGGGTCCCTAAGGGCTGCAGCATGTTATGCCACCCTAAGGGACCCCTCACCAAACACATCCACACTACCATTGCAGATTGTGTGTGTTGGTGGGGAGAAAAAGGCAAAGTCAACATGGCATCCCTCTCAGTGTGTCATGCCCACAAAACACTGCCTATGGCATAGTTAAGTCACCCCTCTAGCAGGCCTAACAGCCCTAAGGCAGGGTGCACTATACCACAGGTGAGGGCATAGCTGCATGAGCAATATGCCCCTACAGTGTCTAAGTACATTCTTAGACATTGTAAGTGCAGTGTGGCCATATTAAGAATATGGTCTGGGAGTCTGTCATTACGAACTCCACAGCTCCATAATGACTTCACTGGATACTGGAAAGTTTGGTATCAAACTTCTCAGCACAATAAACCCACACTGATGCCAGTGTTGGATGTATTCTAAAAAGCACACAAAGGGCATCTTAGAGATGTCCCCTGTATTTTACCCAATCCTCTACTGTAGGACTGACTGTTCTGTGCCAGCCTGCCACTTGCAGACAAGTTTCTGACCCCATGGGGTGAGAGCCTTTGTGTTCTCTGATGCCAGAAACAAAGCCTGCTCTGGGTGGAGGTGCTTCACACCTCCCCCTTGCAAGAACTGTAGCACCTGGCAGTGAGCCTCAAAGTCTCAGGCCTCGTGTTACAGTGCCCCAAGGCACTCCAGCCAGTGAAGATACCCGTCCCCCCGGACAAAGACCCACTTTTGGGGGCAAGTTCGGCGGGAAACTTAAGAAAAACAAAGAGGAGTGGCCACTTCAGCTAGGACCACCACTAAAATGTCCAGAGCTGAAGTGACTCCCTCCCTGTAGAATCCTCCATCCATCCAAAAGGAGTGGACGCAAGAAGGGTGTAGCCACCCTCAGGGACAGTAGCCATTGGCTACTGCCCTCTGACCCCTGTAACGTCCCTAAATCTTGTATTTAAGGGCTTCCCTGAACCCAGCTCACCAGATTCCTGGTGACCTGACAAGAAAGAAGGACTGCTTAGCTGAACCCCCAGCAGAGCAGAAGGAAGACAGCAACTGACTTGGCCCCAGCCCTACTGGCCTGTCTCCTGCTTCAAAGAACATGCACAAGAACAGCGACACATCCAGCGGGACCAGCGACCTCTGCCAAGCTCCAGAGGACTGCCCTGCACCCAAAAGGACCAAAGACTTCCGTGGCCAGCAGCCCAGTCCAAGAATAAACAACAACCAAGGACTGCAGCCCCAATCCGAATGCGTGAGTCCTGACCACTCTGCACCTGACGCCCATGGCCTGTGTCCCAACAGACCTTGTGCCTGGTGCCAGGTGATTATGAGTAAGTGCCCACCCTGGGTTGACCTCTCCACCCCTCCAGGATGACGCCTGCAGAGGGAATCCCGAGGACCCCCCCTGACCGCGAAAGCTCCGGCCAAAGATATCAGACGCCTAAATACCCACTGCACCGCAGCCCTCAGGCCTTGAAGAACCCGACATCCGGCGCAGCTATGTTCAGCAGGTGGCCCTCCTCCCTGTCCAGCTTGTGGTTTGCCCGAAACGACCCCTAGACCTCGCCTGCAGCATCTGAGTGACCCCCAGGGTTCCCTCATAGAGAACCATTGGAAATCCAACACCTTGTTTGCACCCTGCACCCGGCTGCCCCAGTGCCGCTGAGGGTGCGTGTTTGGTGCCCACTTGTGGCCCCCCCAGTGCTCCTCTAAACCCCCCAGGTCTGCCCTCAGAAGACGTGGGTACTTACTTGCCTGTAGATCTGATTCAGAGTGCCCCCTGTCTCCATAGGAGCCCACGTTAAAATTGCTCCACTTTGACCTCTGCACCTGGACCGCCCTGTGTTGCTGGTGGTGGGTGTTTGGGGTTAACTTTAACCCCGACCAGTGGACTTCCTAAAACCCGGAGACTGAAACTAAGTTTTGTACTTACCTGCAAATCGAACTAACATTTCTTCCTCCCAGGAACTGCGTCTGAAAATGGCAGTCAACTTTTAAAACAGATAATTGCCAATATTTAAAAAACTGTATAGCTTATCGATTTCAAACAAAGTACTATTGATTTATGTGTGAAATACGAATCTATTGAAGTACTTACCTGCAACTTGAATCTTGTGGTTCTAAAAATAAATTAAGAAAATATATTTTTGCTATATAAAAACCATTGGTCTGGAGTTAAGTCATTGAGTGTGTTTTTCTTCTATTGTCTGTGTGTGTACAACAAATGCTTTGCACTACCCTCTGATAAGCCTACCTGCTCGAACACACTACCACAAAAGAGAGCATTAGTATCATCTACTTTAGCCTCTGTTAAGCCTCTGGGGAACCCCTGGACTCTGTGCACACTATATCTCATTTTGATATAGTATATACAAAGCCAGCTTCCATTCTCAGGGCCCCTGACTACTCCGTGGAGTTCATCGTGCAGACAGACGCTTCAAAGCATGGCATAGGGGCGGTTCTAGCACAGCTGAATGAGGAGGTCGTAGACCAACCAGTAGCCTTCATTAGCAGAAGCTATTACCACAGGAACAGAGGTGAGTGCCATAGAAAGAGAAGCATTTGCAGTGGTCTGGGCACTGAAGAAGCTGAGACCCTACTTGTTGGGAATTCACTTCCAGGTTCAGACAGACCACAGGCCCCTCAGATGGCTCATGCAGATGAGAGGCGAAAATCAAACTCTTGAGGTGGTCCATTTCCCTACAAGGGATGGACTTTACGGTGAAGCACGCCCGGGGACTGGCCACGCCAATGCTGATGGTCTCTCCAGATTCTTCCACCATAGCGATTAGAGCTCCCAAGGAGTTGCGTAGCTCTCCCCACTTTCTGCTGGGGAGGACACATGTTAGACATGACAGCCTTAGGGTGGTTATCCCCCAACTTTCTGCCTGCCTCCCTCCACTTTTCTGACAGTGTTTTTGCTGGTTTTAGGACTCTGCGCACTTTACCACTGCTAACCAGTGCTAAAGTGCATATGCTCTCTCCCATAAACATGGTAACAATGGTTCATTCCCAATTGGCATATTTGATTTACTTGTAAGTCCCTAGTAAAGTGCACTACATGTGCCCAGGGCCTGTAAATTGAATACTACTAGTTTTGCCTACAGCACTGGTTGTGCCACCCACATAAGTAGCCCCTTAACCATGTCTCAGGCCTGCCATTGCAAGGCCTGTGTGTGCAGTTTCACTGCCACTTCGACTTGACATTAAAGTACTTGCCAAGCCTTAAAACACCTCTTTTTCTACATTTAAATCACCCCTAAGGTAGGCCCTAGGTAACCCATAGGGCAGGGTGCCATGTAGGTAAAAGGCAGGACATATACAGGTGTGTTTTATATGTCCTGGTAGCGGAAAACTCCTAAATTCGTTTTCCACTACTGTGAGGCCTGCTCCTTTCATAGGATAGCATTAGGGCTACCCTCATATACTGTTTGAGTGGTAGATTCTGATCAGAAAGGGGTAACCAGGCCATATTTAGTATGACCAGAATGGTAATAGAAAATCCTGCTTCTTGGTGAGGTTGGATTTTTGTATTACTATTTTAGAAATTCCACTTTTAGAAAGTGAGCATTTCTCAGCACTTAAAATCCAACTGTGCCTTACAGCCTGTCTCCAATCAACGTCTGGCTGGGCTGGTTGACAGCTCCCTTATGCATTTCACCCAGACAACCACAAACACAGGATACTTAGTCACACCTGCACTCATCTGCATATTGAATGGGTGTTCCTGGGCTGGGAGTGTGGAGGGCCTGACACTTACACTTCAAAGGCTAGTGACCTTCCCTCACACAATGGACTGCCTAACCCCTTACTGGCACCCTGGCAGACAGACCTGTACTGAAAGGGGAACCTGTGCACTTAAAAACCACTATTTGAAGTCTCGCCCACTTCAAAGGCATTTTTAGGAATATAAACTGGGTCCCTGACCCCACCAAATCAGACACTTCTGGACCTAAACCTGCAACCTGTCAAGTGGAACTGCCTGGCTGCCCAAATGACTCATCTGATCATCTGGACTGCTTTGTTGAGAAGGACTGCTGCCCTGCTGCCCTCTGACTTTGCTGAGAAGTGCTCTCCAAGGGCTTGGATTGAGCTTGCCTCCTGTTTTCTGAAGTCTAAGGGGCAAAAAGACTTCATCTCTTCAGGAAACTCCTTGTGCGCCGAAAATCGATGCACAGCCTGCCAGAAACGCAGCTCAGCCGTATGGGACCGAGAAATCGCCGCACAGCCGAACCAGAACGACGCAGCCTGACTTCGAGTGAAGATTCAACGCAGCGCCTGCTTTGCAACAGAAAATTTGCCACAAAGTCCTACCAGATCGACACACAGCCGAACCGGAACGACGCAGCCCGATTTCCCAAGTGGAAACTGACGCAGCACCTACAGTGCGACAGAAAATTTGACGCATCGCCCTACCGGATCGACACAACGCCTGTGACTTCTTCCCGCACGCCCAGGATTTCCCCGCATCGTCCCTGGGCGTCAAAAAGATCCCCGCATCGCTGTGAGGAACCAAGACTGCACGCCGGAAATCGACGCAAAGCCCCTTGCAGCGTGGAAAGAAACAACGCATCGTCTGTGCTGTGCCAGAAAGCTGACGCACACCCTATTTTTCCACACATCTCCTCCTCTGTGGTCTCTATGCGTGTTATTTGTGACGCAAACCAGGTACTTTGTGTGCACAACTGTTGAATTCTAAGATTTAAGACTCTCTTCAATATTGCAAAAGTGATATCTCAACTTGTGCTTATTGAATCTTTATCGTTTTGACCTTAATTTAACCAGATAAACATCATATACTTTTCTAAACCTGTGTGGTGTTTTCACTGTGTTACTGTATGATTTTTTGCACAAATACTTTGCACATTGCCTTCTAAGTTAACCCTGACTGCTCAGTGCCAAGCTACCAGAGGGTGGGCACAGGATAATTTGGATTGTGTGTGATTTACCCTGACTAGGATTGTGGTCCCTATTTGGACAAAGGTGTATTCCTCTGCCAATTAGAGACCCCATTTCTAACAGGACTTATGGATAAAGTTATCAGATTTCATCCACTGAATGAAATGATGAAATCATCAAGAGCAGTGAGTGTTTTGCCTTTTCAGTATTGCAGCAAGAATGCCAGTTGAAAAGGGGGTCATTTGTGATTCCAAACTTCTTGGCCATTGAAGCTACAACTTCAGGCACTATTCACTAACCATACGTCAAGTCACCTTTAGCTTGCCAATGAAGAAAAGACCTAGTAGACCCTGAATTCCACAAGAAGTACTGTTGGAAGATGAAAAAAATCTAGATCCAGGTCCAAAAAAGAAATGGCTTCATCAATGCACTTTCAAGCTTTCTTTTGTTTGTATTTGGCTGGTGGACGTTCGACAGCTTGAGCTGTTTGTTGGGTTTTTTTGTGCCGCGGTTTCAAAACGTTTAAAAAAAGGGGGTCCCAAAGTAAGTCTTGCATAGGAAAAAAAAATCCTTAAGAGGACACTGTTATGGGAAGGTGGCCTGCTGCATGGAGCCAACGGATTATGCCAACCTCTTACGGCTCTGCTTGGGCACCTTGCAATTGTTCTGGATAGGTTAAGTTAGACTAGATCTAGAAGATCTGGAAGAAACAATTAAATGAGGACAGGCGGGCTTGTCTTCTGGAACTAGAAACTGTAACAGGAACACATAGTCCTGCACTTTGTGCACCTAGAATCGAAAGAGATTCCCTGATAGTCCAGAGTTCATTTTTATTTCATGAGTGCGGTACCAAAAAATCTGAAATTCACAATATTTCCCCTCTGTGAAACAGGGTGGAAAGAGGCGTCATGCCACAAAACATTTTGTGAATGCTTTGGTGTTTCACAGTGGTTTGCACACAGCTGAAACTTTATGAAGGACTTGTGTACACTGGCGAGAAACAAAGGCAAAACTATGAAATTCTGTGGAAATCCTGCATTGTGGAGCAAAACATTTGATGTTTTGGTGCTATGTTTCGCCCAACACTACCAAAAACTACTCCCTTTTCATCTGCTGCACACTCCAGACATCCAGGAACAAGTCTAACCTGAGGAAGACTGCCCACATGTTAGAAATACCTTCTCTTGAACATGGGGAAGCAGAGCAGGGAAAGTAACCTTAAGATTCAGCTCCTCCTTTTTGACAGAGGAAGTGTGTCTCAACTGTTTGCCATGAAGTTCACGTTTCAGGGACAGTGACAGCCAGACAAGAACCCTGATGTAATGGATGTAGGAGGAAATGGGTCTCCAGAATCCGCAGAAACCTTGGAGCCTGGAATTCTGCACAAGAGACTTATGAGTGACTTTTGTTGCTCCAAGATCTGGACAGAGAGTGAGGAGGGTGGTATCATATATTCCTAGGCCTAGTGCTCCACACATGTTGGAGCAGCTTTTTAGACTAGTGCTAATGACCGACCTCAGGAGCAGACTGGCATCAGCCCCTACCTCTTGGTACCTGCCTTTCCTCCTGTAACTCATGTCTCGGGCAAAAGTACGCCCAAGCTCTGAAAGAGGCAGACCTTTATCACCTTTACCTCCCACTAGGGCTGCTTGATTGCGGACTCAGCAATCGTCTTCCTCTCAACAGAGCTCTGTCTAAAAACAAGAGCCGTACCCTATCCCAAAAATGGATCCAACATGAGTTGCACCCTTTAAAGTGGGAATGTGACAGACGACAATCGTAGGAGAAGCTGTTATTCTGGGTACAATCCCTGACCGACCTTCTTCCTGTACTTCACCCCGTTGCCACCGGAATGGAAGGAGGGTGGGTCACCAGATGCGGACCCATGTGGCGAAATATGGTCGACATTTTGGTGGAACCGCTCACCAGAAGAAAAGAATGCTCAACCCGCTTATATGATTTCAAGACCTCCAGTCGAGAGGATGGCTGGACTCAGCCTGACAGCGCAACACACACCCTCCAGAGTAATGGAGGGGTTGTTCCAAAAAACGGTACACGATTCATATGCATTTGGCACACCTTTCTTGGATCTTGACAATGAGATCCAGCTGAAACAGGATGCCATGTACCAGAGCAAAAATAGTCATTCCTGTTACTTTGACTTTCCACAGAGTTACTTGCACCCATGTGTGAACTTCCAGTAAAGAAGACATCAACAAGGGAGCAGGTCCCTGGATCCTTTGTCTCCCTGCTTCACAGGCACAGAGAGTGCTTAATACTGTAACGATTTGCCAAGTCCCTGTCATCACCTTCTTGGCTAGAGAATGGAAAAGAGCCAGGATGTAGCACCACATACCTGTTCCCTGGTGTTTAATGTATTCAGTTTTCATTGAGCTAACCTTCCTCCAGATTTGAGAAAAAGTAGGAGATTCTCCCTAAGGTTGAGAAAAACTCCGCTAAGAGCCTGAATAAAAATCGAACAAAACTCAGAGGTATCTATCACAGCCGGTAAATACCCTTATTTCAGGGTATTTCTTGGGTGCAGGAAATACTTCCAATTGCAAGTTTCTGGGAATAAGGTACAAGGGGCACATGCATTTTTTAATGCCACAAGATCCAGGCTTTTGCCTCATTTTGGGGGTGTTTTTCTCTATATTTTCACTAGGTTTTCTTCCAGGTGAAATATGACAGCGAAAATGTGTGAGGGTGCAATACTGATCACACAAATAGTCATTTCAAACTCTGCATAAACTCCTATTTGTCCAGGGACATAGTTTAGAGCCATACTTATAATAGGGCCTTTAATCTACTTATACATTTTAATAACTAAAGGTTTGCAAAGAACATCTACAGTTGTGAGAGCTTATTGTGAAGCTGGTAAATGAAGACTAAATATCAGTAAAACAATATTACTCTCATTTGCTAGATCAGTGATCAAAGATACCTGGTGGCTCACTGACACTAAATACATTACCTATATAAGGTATGTTTTTTCACAAAATCTCTGCAGCGTTCAAAGCAAGGTAAATTTGTTAGTAGCAGTGCATGAGCCCATACTAGTTAAATACTACATATGGTGGCCTCTAAATTGAACCCTGAGAGAGAGGTTATATCGCAAAATGATTTCAAACTATAGTGTGCGGGTTGTTTGACTGGACGCATTCCCAGATCTGACCCTCATAGGAGGCTTGGAAGAAAACCTTGCGGGCTTGGGACCTGTTCAGGTTTGCAGGCGATAAAGTTGGGGCATTAGTTAACATCTCTAATTCTAACAGCAGGAGCACATTTTCTTACGTTTTTGGTGAAGTTAAGGGGTTCACAAACTATTGTCCAAATAGCTTCAGAAGATGTAGGTGGACTAATAATTAAGGGGTTCACAAACTTTATGCGGTTCATAAAGATAAGAAAAAATTGACTGACATTTGTAAATAATTATTATTATGTACCCCGCAAAATTCATTCAGAACGCTTTCCGAACAGAAGTTATCACCAGGCCAAGATGGCTGTAGTAGGAAAATTAGGACATTAACTTTTGAGAACGAGACGTAGAAATTTACTTTTTATAGCAGTGGTTCCCAAAGTTTTTTGACCCGCGGCTCCCCTGACCTATTGGCCACTGGCAATGGCTCCCCATTATGTTACTTTTTTTTGGTGGGCGGGGGGATGTAAGCCCGGCCTCTGGAGTAGTTCCTTTTTTCACTCTAAAACTTAATTGGGATGGAGCCGATGAAGGTACCATATTCATACATATAACAAAATTAAAATGTAACAATTGTTTAATTAAAAAAAAAAAACTTTAATTTGTAAAGTCAGAAACAATACTCTTCAACACTTGGGTGTACATTTGGATTTTTTTAAAACAATAGACCCAAACTGGGCTAACATCACAGAGGAATTTTCTCAGTTGAGAAACGCGGATTGTTACCCATGCGCAGGAATGTGTTTGCTCAATAAAAAACAAAATATATGTAAGCAGTTTCCCCCACAACTGGCAGGTTGCCCACATGCTGAGCATTGGAATAACCAAGTTCATTAGGTAATAAAAAACCATGCTATGTATATCATACAGAAATAAATGAAGTAGTTTAACATGAAATATTCAATCCCTCTCCAGTAGGTGGCGTCTGAGCCTGTGAAATGCTGTCTATGGAACTAGCATAGTCCTCGATGAAAATGCCAAATTAGGGCGTTGGTATCTGTTTGTATATTTGAATTATGTGACTTTTGTGCAATTTAACGAACTCCAGTAACAAAGGAATGAACAAAAAAACGATTCTTATATAAATTTACAGTTTTAAAATTTGATTTCCTATTAGGTCATAAGATTAATTGGCACCATCAGCACATAATTGTATCATAAAGTGCATCTTTTCACGGCGTCCCTGGCTGGCTTTAATGGCGCACCTGGAAGCCGCGGCGCACAGTTTGGGAACCTCTGTTTTATAGCATTAACTGCTGCATACTACCCAACTCCGTACTGTAGGATGCTTGTATAACATTTGCAACGTGTGTCAAAATCAAGGAACTACCTATTAGCTAGTACAAACAAGCATTGGCAAAGCCAATAGACTGGTCCTGTGGTACCTATTGGATTTGCCAATGGCCTTTAGTGATGCTGTACAGCTTTCCCTATGCTGTGTAGCATGGCTAAGGAAGAATTTAGAAAAGCCTGACGCTCTGGCAGCTTCATTTTGCAGGCATATACAACAAAGCATGCGTGCGCCTACAAAAAGATGCAGATGCTTTTTTTCAATTTACTGATCTGAGTTGGTTCAGTAAATAAAAAGCATGTGCAAAAGCATTTTTTTAATGAAGCAGATGGAGGAAGAATACGTGGGGGCGGAAGAAACGTGTGCAGTAGCAACTCTGAGGGCATGTGTGAATGGGTGGAGAAAAGAAAAAGGTGTAAGAAAAAGCAAAGTGAAGGGCGGGGAGGCAGAAAAGCAAATGAACGAAAGAGAACAACGTGGAGTTGTGCAAAGAAAAGTAAACTGGGTAGAACCGGGGGAGGAGTGGGGAAGGAGGTAAAGAAGCACATGGGTAAGAAAGCAATACAGAGGGGTGGGGAGAAGAAGACGGTCGAGAAAGAGCAACACAGAGCGTGTGGGAGGATAAGACGCAGACTAGGGAGACTGATAAACACATACTCTCTCTTAGAGTGCTTAAGACAAGAGAAAAAAGCAGTTCCCCAAAAATGAGCCATGGAAAGGCACAGGTAAATGGGAAATACTCCAGAGGAGGGACAGACACAAGATAGACAAGGCAAGGCAAGCCATTGAATAAGAAGCAGGCCAATGAGAGAGACAGTAAATCCAACCAATACTAAGCAGTGGGCGAGCTGCAAGCCCTTCCGTTCTTGGTAAGCCCACTATGGCCATCATTATGACATCAGCGGTCTTTTCCTAAGACCGCCGATGCCACAGGCGCCAGAAGACCGCCAGTGCTGGAGGTCTTCCGCCTGCCATATGGGTACTGCCAGATTTCTGCCACATTTAGGGCGTATATCTGGCAGTAGCCATGCTGGCGGTCGAGGCGCCTGGGTGGTGCTACCACCTACACCGCCCCACCAGAAGGACACCGCCAACGGTATTATGGGCATTAATACGGCCTGGCGGGGTGCTGCCAGCATTAGCAGTGCCCCTTCCCGTTCCCTGCCGGACAAGGTAGGTCGGGCGTCCGACAGGGGAGCAGGGGTGTTGTGTGTGTTGTCTTCCTGTGTGTATGAATGTGTGTGTGTGAATGCATCTGTGAGTGTTGTGGTGTATGCGTGGTTGTATGCATGTGAGTCTATGCGTGTATGAATGTTGCAGTGAGTGCCTGTCTGCATGTCAGTGTGTATGCGCGTGAGCATGTTAGTGTGGATGCGTGCCTGAATTCATGAGAGTATGTGTGAGTAAATGCGTGTATGGATGAGTGTGAGTGAATGCATGTATGCATGAGTGTGAATGAATGCATGTATGCATGAGTGTGAAGGAATGCATGTATGCATGAGTGTGAGTGAATGAGTGTATGGATGAGTGGGAGGGAATGAGCGTATGGAAGTGGAGGTGAATGGGTGTATGTGTGGTGCATGTGGGTGTGGGTGTGCATGTATGCGGGGAAGGGGGCGCTGTGACTGTAGGGGGGTGCTGTGACTGCAGGGGGCACTGTGACTGTATGTGGGTGGGGGCGCTGTGACTGTAGGAGGGGGGGTGGGTCAGGTGATTGCTTGGGGTGGGTGGGGGAGCGGTCTACCGGTGACAGGGAAGGAGTTCCCTGTCACCGATAGCCCTACCGCCATGGTTTTCATGGTGGTGCTACCGCCGCTGAAACAATGGCGGTAGGCCATTGTTAATAATGACGCCGGCCGTACTCTGTGGCCCGCCGGGTCGGAGATGAACATCTCCGGCCCGGCGGTTCATACATATGAGTGATACTGTCACATTAACCCTGGCGCTCAGAAGACCGCCAGGGTCATAATGAGGGCCTATATGTCTTTTGCAACCAGACAGCTGTGCTGTCTGATGGGCTTGACTTGAAAATAGATACTTCTATGTAATCCTTTTTAATCTAAATTGAGCATTTTTTGCAAGTGACCTCTTTTGAATGTAACAACCTGAAAGGTGTATGTCTTTTAGGAGGGATGATCATTAACATTTAACATTGCATGATTGATAAAGGTTGCAGAAAAAGTGTCCAGAAAAAAACAAAAACAACCCCTAAATCCAATTTTCTAAAGGACAAAAAGGCAATTGGCTAAATACTTGTGTTCAGGGAATCTGGCTAGACAGAGAGGAACAAGCATTGGCCAATGGGTCTGGATTTAATTTGTTAACATGTGTAGCGTTAGCACTTTAGAGCGAGACACTGGAAACAAGAAGCTGGACAAAGAAAAACCTATTATTTAAAGGGGCAGGCTCAAAGTCCACTCAAAGTATATTATTAGTAATAGGTCTGTTTGATAGCTGTGTTGTCTCAACACAGAGTTAAAATGACAGAGGGCTAACGTCCACAGCAGTGCATTCCCAAACCGGTCGGCTTTAATGTGATCAACAAACATGACTCTCTTTGACATACCCACCTGCCTGTTTTCTGATGTTAAGGGAGAAAATAAAAAAAGGGCTTAAATAGACCGGTTTTCAAGCTGGTTTCAAATTAATCCGCATAAAACAGAGATCGGGAAAATGCTGTCTCAAGTAGATATTTCAAAACAAATATCTTTGGGAAAAGAACATTTGTATTATAAAAAGTGTTCTGGGCTTCTGTAGGTGGGCAGGGATATTTTAGTGTTAGTGAATATTAAAAAGGTATAAAGGAAAAACACCATTTGCACCCAAGTCATGGTTCTTCCTGAATTTCTGAAGATCTGATGTGGAATTCACAGTGAAGGTCATGCTGTTCCATAATTCTGAAAATGCTTTGGACAAACCAAGTGTTCTGGTTGTATCCTGAAAGGGACCCAGGACATGAAAACACAACTTTTGTGGACCCTCGCAGGATTGTCTCCGCATCACACCCTAAACAGTTGAGAGCAGGATGCTACAATATTAGGACAGAAAGACCTTGACGTACATGAGTCATGGCCATCCTTCCTCACAGATTTTCCTCCTGACTAGTGGACTAAACCTAAGATACTGGCACTTCCACGGCCAGCACGGGGATGGCAGGGCTCACCACCACCCACCATCATCTTAGCATGTCTTTGTTATGTGGGAGGAGCTTGCAAAAGGTGCTTTGTACAGTACCCAGCGGGGTAGGCATGTGGTCCTTTACATATCTGCCTGAACAGCAACTTTGAAACTTTTCTGTCGCTGTACTCAGATTCTCCTTGGCTCTTCTCAAAATGTGTAGCTGATGGAACGCCATCAGCAGGGACTTTGTATCCCAGGAGTGACCGCTGTGAGGAGGGGCCAGGAGGAGGAGCGCCCAAGCGCTACATTGTTGCAGCTGTTTTTCCCATTCTGAGGAATGCCATCACTAAGGACTTTGTATCCCAGGAGTGACCACAGTGAGGAGTGGCCAGGAGGAAGGCTCAAGAGCTACATACTGCAGCTGTTTTTCCTGCTGCGTGGGACGCCATCAGCAGGGACTTTGTGTTCCAGGAATGACTGCTGTGAAGAGGGACCAGGAGGAGGAGGGCCAAATGCTACATAGCGCAGGTGTTTTTCCCAATGTGCGGGACGTGTCATGCAGGCCCGGTCCACCACTCTCTAAGAACTTGATTTTTGCAGCAACTTCGTCTAGTGATTTACGCGAGTAGATTTTGGATTCTGATTTGGTTCCAAGGGCTATCTCTCCTGGTTGCTGATTGGCCCATGCTGTTTTGGGATTTTATCACCACTAATGCAATGGGGAAGAGGAAAGTGGACCTGTTAGATGTGGTCAACAAACAAGCAAGAACGAGGAAAATATTTTTATCTTTTTTAAACAATGCTGTGGGGGCACTTACAGAAGAGATTTCTAGTGTGGAAAACCAGTTGACATTAACACTCCGGGAGTCAGACCTATCAAAGGGGCAAATGAAGAAATCACCTACTGACATTTCTGTTGCGAATACAATCGATAAAGGATAACAAGTGAGCTTTAGAGAAACATATTTAGCATAAAAGACTCTTTGTGATGACTGGGACATACGCCAATTAAGGTAATGTTAGATGTTTTTAAAACCAAATGAATTACCATAGCTAGCTTTGGTTGCAAAATTTGAGGCTATGTTTCCACTGCACCGATTAAAGTAGCAGAAAATATGTTTATGAGAGATCTTTTAAGTGTATCACAAGGCTTCCCTTCTGAGATTGTACATAAAGAGTTGGGAACAGGATACATAACAGATTTAATATGCCTTCGCCTCCTCTTACGTTTGCTCTCAGTCTGGCCAAAGGAGGACCTAAAGTTAAACAAGCTAATGGTCCATGACTGTATGGATCTGGACAACATACTACATACACCATTGGCTGTATCATATCAGGTCCAATCTGAAAGAACCGGGGACATCAGAGCTCTTCGTCAATCGTGGCCGCATGGTTAAAGACGACATAGCTTGGTTGAAGAAGGCCTTTTCTCTCATGGTGGCAGTAGAGCATGAGGCCTCTGCCTCAACCAAGCGTTCTATACGTCAGTATAACTCGGTGAAGTCGGTAAGTGTGACGGAACCTTACCTATACATGAAGAGGACTAGCTACCATCCTCGGCTGTTGACCTACTTTAGACTAGGCATGTTTCACCAGGTGAAGCTCCCAAGTTGCAGTTTGTCTAAAAGATCTAATCCACCTGTATGCATGTGACAATATTTCAATTCTTCATACTTTGTACATTGTTTTTGTTTGCCCCAGATGTGATACTCTCTCCACTATAAACTCATAAGGCACCTCTTGTCCATGAATTTCAGCCAGGCGAGACCAGCGGTTTTGTTTTTGCTGCTTTCATCAACACCTAAAGTATGTTTTTACTTGACATTGTTTTAGCAGGAGTTCTGAGCTCGCGATAAGGCTCTCGTTTGTATGTGGTCTTCTTGCACTGACAAGTTTTTGTAATGTTGCTTTATAGGGTTGGTCTGATGTGCTCCTTTGACAGACTGCAGGTAAATGTACTTGTCATACAGTATTCTCCCCCATGGAGCACTTTTCTTATTATTATGTGTTTTTGGATTCTGTAATAGGGGATGCCTTGTTGCACATGTATCTAATGCATCTTGCCCCTGAAGGAATTTATCTTCTTATTAAATGCTCCTTAAATTCATGTACGTGATATGCTGATGTTTTCCTTTGGGATACTTTTATATTAATTTTATTTATTGTCTTTTGCACTTGAATTGCTATGCTGTACCTCTTAATGATGTATTTTTTTATTCTTCAAACTGTGTACTGTATGCACACTTTTATGATTCTTATTCAAAAATCAAATAAAGTTTATATGATGATGATGGTGCAGTTTGATTCAAGCATTTTCTCAATTAAAAAAAACTAATTCTGCCCATGCTTGTACATACAGGGACCTTCCTGAGATGAAGAACTTTGCTATGGTCGGCTTTTGCTAGTCACTGGAAGGAGCTGCACATTCGGATGGGGTGCAGCCCCCAAACAGGGCTGATGGGTCAGTTCCTTTCAAGAAACCTAGACCTAGTCAAATTACACTGTTAATCCATCAATGAGCTATACTTACTGTGCTAAAAAGGATGCATGGACAACAAAAGACCCACCCTTGATTCTCCAAAAATCTATTCATTCATAAGTTAGGGTGAATGGAACAGTACGATGGTGAAGGCAGTCAAGAAAGTGGCCCTTCCCAGGCATCATTGCTGCTTGAGACCTCTTGTTAGAGCATGAAGATGTCCATTTTGTGTCCCTTCTGTGTTGTGGGGCGGAAATGTCAGCGAGGAGAGGCATTAATCCTAAAATATTCACTGCGACTTTATAATTCACCTGCCGGAGAATCAAACTGCTTACAAACATCCAAGCGGAAAGCTACATGAATCAGAATAAATGAGTATGCCTTTCTGTGACAGTCTTTCCGCTCTGTGAATGGCGCCAGCAGATTATACGCTTTCAAAACAATGTTATATACAAATGAGCTTGCTGTTGTTCTAATAAAGAAACCTATGTAATGCCGCTGTTGGCTTAATATGCATTAATCTTTTGGGGATGTTGTCTGTTTCTGTGAAAGACGTTTCTATTTGCCTCCAAAGCATCTTTATTACATTATCTATCAGATGATTGCAAACTTCAATTAACAGATTAAGGGGAACAAGGACACTCCCAGACTCGAGGGGACAGACAATGACCAGCATTTGCAATGCAATGGGTCTCGCGTTTGCTCGTGTTAAAGCTATTAGTGTTGTAAATTCCTAACTGGACTTTTCTTGCCACTTAAATTGAAAATTAAAAGTGAAACAGTTGACATAAGCGGGCTGATTCAATGCGCCAGGGCCACCATGAGCATTAGCGCAAAGGAAAGTCACAAACAAAAACGTTCGCTCGCAGTCAAACGTATCGGCAAACGTGCAATTATCTATGTAACAGGGTCGATGGCCAAGGCGCTAACAAAACCGCCCCAGGGAGGGACAAACGTAAAGCATTTACCAATTAGAACAAAGATTTTTTGAAAGGGGGGCTCACAAACTAATGAAAGCGATGGGCGTGTGGGGGGCGTGGTTAAAAGCGCACAATACTTACAACAGGTCAAAGCGCTGGTGCTTGACCTAAAGATGGATGGAACAAATCTGTGCCAGATGCTCCATTGTTTTCTGCCCTCCTTTTAGAGGAGGGGCAACACATGGATAATAACGCAAGCAAAGAGAAATTGCACATGGTGCACTGTTAGCCAAGAGGCACATTCCGTGGGACCCGGTGGTAACTTGCTGCATTCAATTCCTGGGAAATTCATAGACCAAAGCGATCACCCAGGTCATAAAAAAAATATTAGTGATCCTTCACCACCTACTGCTCTGTTGGGCATTCTCAAAGATATGGGAGGTGAGCCCAGAGAACACACCTTGTTGGGGAGACTGGAACTGTGATTGCTAAAAGTGACATCGCTAAGCACTAGAGCTACATAAATCCTCCCTCTTTGACTGAATGGCGAGCTGGTATGGACTGGTGCACAAAACAGGGGGAATCTGTATATGCATCAAGGGGGATGCCCTCGAAAGCATTTGAAAATATGGGGGACATGATCGGACTATTATTGTCTGGGATAAGTTGCTTTGGACCTCATATGATGTATAAAATGTGCAAGCATGGCATGTCATGTTATAACGGTACAGTGCATTGTTTCGTCGCGCTTCCTGAAAACAATACATTTAATATTAAAAAACAAATAGCAAATGGAGCTCCCAGTTTTATGCTTTAACATTTCCATCTCTTTTAGACACTTTTTCCTCATTTTATCAATATCCATAATTTCGTCAATTTTATGGAAAAAAAAAGTATGCATATAGCTTGTTTTCACAGTAATTTAAGCAATACATATATACTCACACTTGAATGCCTTCCTGAATATAATATGCAATTTTAAAAAATAAAGTCATCTGGAAATGCAAATATTATCCTTTTTACACCTCCCAATGTTGCCAACCTGCACAGATGTTGGTCTGACAATCACAACTTACATCATGCAGTCACTCGAAAGAAAGCCCACTTTCAGTATTTGAATATTTTTTTTTGTTTGTTTTTTAAATACAGACAGGAAAACAGATTGTTTGCCATTTTTAATAATGTTTAAAAATCAGAAAAGTAACCAAGTTTGAGGCCCTCAACAACAATGAAAGAGTGGTTATGGACTTACCGATTGTCGCTCTGCGCCAGGTCGTATGTTGAGGCCTTTTCCTGTTGTAATGTCCAATGAACGATAGCTTGGCGGTTTCTCTTCATCATGGGATCGTTCATGGCGACGCCCACCACGTCCCCGGGGACGTTCATACTCATCTTCTGAGCTCCACGAGTCGCGCCGTGATGGCGGGGAGTAGCTCCGCCTGTGACTGCGAGGTCCAGATGGGCGGTCGGGGCTCCACCTCCTCGCTGAATGGTGCTCTCGTCTGTCTGGGGAAAAACGTCTATCTGAACGTTGATTGGAGCGTCCCCGGGAACTACTGTAGGGAAAGTCTTCGTTGTGGTTGATTGGGCCCTGTCGACGCACCGGAGAGTCGTCTCTTCTAGACCGACCACTGTTGTAAGTGTCTCCTCTTCTCTCTAAAGGCCGCTCATCTCTCAGCTGATCATGGCCACCCCGATTGTAGCTACTGCTGCTCCCACCTGAGCGAGATTCCTCCATGAAGCGGTTTCTGCGCCTCTCTCTTTCTTCCACCAAGGGGTCCCAAAATCCCCCTGCATTGCTGCGTTGATTTGATGTGTTGCTTGTTCTCTGTGAGACGGTGACATGCTCAACGATGGGTGGCAGCTGGATAACCCTACGGTCCAGCTCTCTAACTCCCACATCTCCAAGGGACGAAAGCATGCTCGGGTGATGGCTGCCACCACTGTAAGGTGCTCCAGCTAACATAGGCTGCACAGTGTTCAGGTTTTTAATTTCAGACTCGAGGAAATCTAGCACTTTGTTGCTAATGGCTGGATTTGGTGGATGGTAGTTTGTCGGGAAGCTGTTCTGCAGGGAAATATCTGTATGAAAAACAATACATGAAATCATGAGAAAGCTGGGCCATATGGGACCATCCACGTCAGTCAGAGAGATCAAATTAAGGATGAATAAATTATCCCACCGCTGACTACATGAAAAGAGTTATTGAACAGATACAATACTATCACACATCAACCTGCACACAGATCCGCCTCACAACACACACGCACACAGAATGACAAGTCAAAAAAAGCACATCAGATTTCTGTCCAAGAAAAGCACTGGCACCAATTACTGCTTCACATAAACAGTAAGTCCTACAAACAACCAGCATCCACTACAAAGAAAGATGAAGCGCAGTCAATTATTTTGCAAAGTTCAATTCAACAGGTAGTGGTTGGTCCTTAAAAGAAGAAGAATGTTTGAAGATAAATGACAATGACTCGAGCGCTCTGCCTTATGAATCCCTTTTGTAAGCAAATGATGCAGGAGCATGAAGATTAAGCAGCATCCATTGGGATGGGGGGGTCTTTAGTTACTTGATGTAGAGACTGAGGTGAGGTAAGGTATAAGGAAACTCGTGGCTGATGCAGAAAGTGTGGGGCTAAGCAGGCTCTGTTGGGGTGGACCGAGGTTTAATTGTTTGATGTGGGACTGAGCTAGGAAAGGTGTAGGACAAGCAAGACACAGTTGATCCAACAGTTCTGCAACCAAGCAAGATGTTTATGCACGGCCTACAGCTTTAGACATTAGCTGCATGATGCTAAGATAGAATTTTGATAAGGTAGGGGGAGGGATGCACTTAGGTCTGGTCTGGGAGGAGGTCAAGCATTTACTCAACTGCAGCTAGTACTGGGGTAAAAAAAATGGACTCTGTGTCATCAGTGGGTGATCCAACAGCATACGTAAAATACTGTGGTCAGGAGGTAGTGCCTGAGACCCGGAACCACCTGCAAACACCAACCGTTCACCCTCGGCCTCTTACTTTATGCAAGCAATGGTCATGCAAAGGACTAACACACTACTCCCAAGTACTAGAGTCACAAACATAGTAGACCATCCGTGAGGAAGATCAAATCCCACGACATCCAGCATTTTAAGGGTAAAGAAAACCTCATAACTTTTAAATATACCACAGGAATGTTAAGTTTTACCTTAAAAAGTCAATAAACAATTGTGGGGTACCTCATTAGACGCTAACAGCTGGTACTGCCTAGTGATGAATGGATTACCTGGATGGATGAATGGATTTTATGAACACATCTAATTTACAATATAATCAGTACCCTGCCCGGCATGCATCTCACAACCAGGTTCTTGCACAGTACGTTTCACAACAGACTTGGGGACTGAGACTAGTTTCCTCTAACCTCTTTGAAGGAGAGGGTTCAGCTGGTAGCTCGAGTGTTGAGAGTTCCTGTCACCGCCTAGGTATATGGGCTTCTCCATCATCCATGGTCTCATATTTGCTGCTTCCTTCATGTACCTGTGGCGAGCTAAGGCTGCAGAAAGAGACAGGCACAGTAATTCAATTGCAATCCAGTTATTCATCTCTTTACGGTAAAAGCATGTCACACATTGCACAAGATGATGAAAGTAGGAAAGCAGGCGGGGGGGGGGGGTGTTCAGTGACTATGAAATCACTAATCTATGACCCTTGTGCATGTAAATAGACAATGCCTGGCTTCACACTATTTCCAGAGAATTCCCTGTATACTTAAAGGCTAAGCAGAAGGGCATTCATTCTCCTTTTTAGCTCTGAAATTCATTATCAGAATGGCGTTCACCTATTCTTTTTATGGTTGGAGTTAAGTTTAGAGACTACCTTTTGGTGGTTACCTCTCCTTTGAGATATTGTACAAAAAATATTTTATGTTTTCACCATGTCAATGTGTTCATCCTTTCATGACCCACAGAGTGTGTTTTTATGAGTACTGTCTGCTTCCGAGTTTATTCAACTTCTTTATTAACTCCAATGAAAGCAAAACATCTGTCAGGCGTTGCTTTGTTTTACTTCTTGGATTAGTGCCATTGTTAACAATCGAAATACTAAAACAATAATGCAACTAGATTTACCCCTGGCATTTGAGTGTGCAAATCAGAGTGTCACTGGTGGACTGATAAATACACCGCTTAAAGGGGCTCTGGGGTACTGGAGGTCTTCTCCTGTATTGTATATTTACACACCAGGCCGTGTCTGTAACACTTTGCTTCTGCAATGATTTTTAAGGGACTTTTCTGTTGCTCTGTTTCCCATCAAATTATCAACCGAAGACAGAATTTCCAAAATAACTTAGTGCGCAGAACAGCAGTCTATAAACATGTTGTCCAAGACCTATTGTGTACAATACCAATACTCACAGTGGGCTTTAGGTGATCCCACGGTTTATCGTTTGTTGACTTTTTGGTCAAACTCATTTGTGTGCTTCTTCTTAGAGAGCTTTCGTTCCTCTTCTTGTGTATTCCACTCAGATGGAGCACAGCTTCTTTGCCGTTTTTTAACTGGATGATTTGTATCCTTCCACTGCTTACATTCAGGGAACTACTTTTTTCTTTGAGCACTCTGTAGTAGTGCACGAGTTTCTTTCTCTCTCTCTCTCCTTTGTGCATCTCCACCCACCCGCACACTTATGTTGCTCCTCCCACTCTTTCTGCTTGTCATTAACAAGTACAGCAACAGGTACATTTTTGACAGCTTTGACTAAAGCGCAGACTTTGTCAGTTGGACTTCTTTTATCATCTGCATTCTATAGGTTGCATGAAAGCACAGCCTGTCTCACAGACAGCATTTGGGGCGCTGGGGGAAGAGTGGGTGCTGCATTCACGCAAGACTGCATTTGTGGCGCAAGACTGACTGCAAGATATCATTTCACCTGAAAGCTCAGTAATTTGCTTTCCGGGCTGCTGTGGTGCACCAAATGGCTGGAGCATATGTTCTAGTCCCGATTGAAAGCAGATGGCTTCCACAGACAGCCATTACACTCTTAAGTATCTACACCTAGCCCTCCGTGTTTTGAGCTGTATCACATGCACAAGGCTTTATAAACACCGTTCAGAGTTTCCTGTTTGAATTTTGAAAAACAAACCATGGCAATGAAAAAAACAAACTTGAAAGTATGGACTTCAATAATTTGTTTTGAAATACCTCGAGCCAGGTGTTGGTTTTTCATTCAGTTTTTTAAAATTGTATTCTTTTATTTTTTTTAATAATGCTCTAAAACCAAACAAAGGCAACCTATTGGCTTTGTCAATGCTCGTTTCATGTAGTGATTCATACATTTTAGGTACAGCTAAGGGATGTTTTAATTTACACCAACCTGACTAAATCAATTAACTGAAGCCAGAATGAGGTAATCATAAGCAAATTACAACAAATCAATCTTCACAATACACGTGACCTGATGAGGTGTCACGCTTGAGTGCCGACATGCAGGACCACTTCAATGATAGGCATGTAGTGCTATATGCTAGAGCGCATATGCACTACACCTAGTTACTTGGGGCCACTTTGGAAAAAGGGAGGAGCATCAAATTAATGGCAGAGTTAGACTTTGGGCCTCATTATGAGTTCAGCAGACAGTTTAGACCGTCCGCCGAACTTCCGACAGGAAGGTTGCTACCTTACTGGCTACCTCTCTGCCGGGCCCATTAAGAGTTTCCCGCTCGGTCAGCAGGCGGAAACCAGAGTTTCCGCCTGCTGGCCTAGCGGGAAAGAGCCTGCAGCATTGTATCCAGCTCGTAATCGAGCCGTTGGCAATGCTGTAGGGTGCACCAGCATCCTCGCAATGTTCACTGTCTGCAAAGCAGATAGTGAACATTGTGAGGGTGTTGGCCAGGGGGGCCCTTGCACTGCCCATTCCAACTGCATGGGCAGTGCAAGGGCCACCCTCAAGCCCCCTGCTACCGTTCTCCACCAGCCTTTTCATGGCGGTGCTACTGCCATGAAATGGCAGGCAGAGACCGAGGTCGTAAACCCCAGGGCAGCGTTGCTTGCAGCGCTGCCCTGGTGGATTAGGACCGCAACCTCCTGCCATCTGGACGGAGCTGGCAGTCCCACCGTGGCCCGATCGCCATGGTCAAAATATGGTGCTCGGACCGCCCCATTGGTGGTGGTCCGACTGCCAGACTGGTAATGGGGGCCTTAACGTGTTAACTGAACAAGACAGTTTTCCAAAGCATCCCAGGAAAAATGTCCAAATACATTCAGAGAGAATGCCCTACCAATAGGTCCCAATCTGCGAATTCGGGGGATCTTGGAAATATGACCCACCTACGGATTGTTTGCTTTATTTTTTCGATTTTTTATAACAGCTGGACTGCATATGAGCCAAACAATGTGGAAGAAGATTAGTTCAGTGATAATAGCATTGAAAAAAACCCTTGTAGCAAGTCAAAACAATGCAAGGCGAAATATACAGGCATAATAAGGTTTCAAATAATGACTTGACACTTTGTCTAATTTTTCATTGCTTAATCCTTTTAAGTTGTAAACTATGTTGCTTTTCACGGGTCATGTTCTATATTTTACCACTATCTTTGCTCATAATCTCCTTTGTCGTTAAAAAAAAAAAAACTCCTCCCTAGATATAACTCTTATTCACCAATGAATGTGGCTCTAAAACAATCTATAAATTAAACTATTTTTTGATGGCAGCTAGTTGAGCCAAAATAAGTATTTTTATGGGCTGGATTTCACTAAATGCTTGTAAAGAATGGATTCTGTGGACTACAGACAACTAAGTAATCTATCTCCAATTTGCTGTTGTTTATTGTCACTAATATTCTCCTCGAATGTATTCTGTGAAATTTCTCAAAAATCTTTTGAGGTCAGACTGATCCCTCTTCCCAATTGCAAACACATCATCTGTCACTGATCACCACTCAGGAGGTTTGGCTCCTTGATTGAGGGACAGACAGGGGACATTATGTTTGAGTAAATGCTGGATATAATAATGACAGCAATGCCTACTGATATTAATTATGAGATTGTTGGGTGGATGTGCAACCATGCGTATACTAGTACCTGGCACGGTGAGTGTGGTGGGTGCTGCAGGTATAGGCTGAACTGAGAAGTGTATTAATCAGAACAGGGAGGTGGGGAGAGACAAATAATTGGCCGTACAAAGGAGAAAGTAAGGCTTTGGGATTTAATTCACATAGGATTGCTATTTAATAAGGAACACGAAGGACATTATCTAAACCAACTGACAGGGATAAAGGAAATGCATTAAATGCAGCCCTAATATTGACTTCAAACAAAAATTATTTTAAATTGAAGAATAAAAACTGCAAGAAATTCCATAAGGAGAAGTTACATAAAGTGTGACAGAGTTATCAGTGATGCAGCGGGTCGATGTGTCGCGTATTCCTGAAGTCTGAGTTGTCCATTCCTTGTTCTGCTTTAATCCTGGATGCTCATGTGAAGGGGAAAGGAAGAGCCTGGCTGAATGTTATTAAACTAATTCATAAGGTTAATGAACAGTGGTGTTAGGGAACGGCCAACATCATCGGACAACGAAGAATGGCTCAGACTCAAGACCGCTCAGTGCCCGATGCAGCGGCTTTCATATGAAACCAGCAAAGTGAAGTCCTGGGACGAGGGTGGCATGTGTTCTCCAGGTCTCAACCATGGTCACCACAATAGCAATGTTCTGGAGGTGGTGAAAGAGGGTCAACCAGCTACCTTTGCAGTGGCATCTTCTATAATCCACTAGTGCTGTGACCAAGGCAAGCACTATCAGATGTACTACATTTTAGGAAGGAAAATTAACTTAGAAACTAAGAGTTAACACAAGCAGAATTTGGCTGCTGTATCTGTGGCATAAAGAAATGTCTCTGATCAACTGTGGTTTCTGAGAGCAAGGAAATAAAGCAGGAGCATCAACAAGGAGGGCAATATTAAGATAACCACGGGTGTTTGTGCCCACCATGAACTACTTCGCTTTTATGGACAGTTCGCTTTAAAAATGTAATGTTATCGAAACATGGACTCTGGTAAACCAAGATCGCAAATATTGACAATAAGGAATGAGAGGGTTATGGTTTCCAAGACTGGCAAGAGAGGCAGTCACCACAATCTGATGGAATTTGTCCACTGGAGCCACGGACACAAATAAGGTGCCACGACCAGGCATAAAGCCCGCTCCATAGGGTTCACCCAATCTATAAAAGGCTCCACAAAGGAAATGAGTAGAAGTGACACAACTTATAATATGTTTGTTGCTAAGCAGGCACCGTGAGAAATTATTTGAGGATTGGACACATCAGATGAATCTATGGACACTTTTTTGGAGTCCTGAAACCGGTTTTTAGGTTGAGCGAGCAAGCGCTCTGGCCTGTTATCGATCTGTGGGGTTTCAACCACGCCTACCGCATGCCCATCACTATCACTTGTTTGTGGGCTTTCCTTTAAAAAATCCTTTGTTATCATTGGTAAATGCTTTAAGTTTGTCCATCCTTGGGGCAGTTTTGTTACCACCTTGGCCATCGACTCTGTTGCATGGGTAATTGCACTTTTGCCGATACGTTTGACTGTGAGCGAACCTCTTTTTCCTTTTGTGTCTCTCCTCCGCGCTCATGCACATGGCAGCTGTGGCACTTTGAATTGGCTTGCTTATGTCAACTGTTTTACTTTTCATTTTCAATTTATGTGGCAAGAAAAGTTCAGTGAGGAATTTACAATGCTAATAGCTCTAACTCGAGCAAATGCGAGACCAATTGCATTGCAAACGCTTGTTAATTTTGTACTAACAGCCCTTGTTTGCAAAGATGAATATGTCAAAATACATACGATTGGGGCTACGACCTTTGCTGTTTATGATCCTTGGGCGAAAGCCCTTGGTGGAGCTAGAGAGACAACTTTTCCAAATGAGTGAAAGAGTATCATCTAAGGAGAACAGAGTGACTCTTGAAAAGCAGGGACTGGGAGACCTTTCCAAAGTGACCTGCGAACCAATCAACATAGGCATTACATCTTATTTGTGTTAGGTCTCCGCTAGTAAATGAAATGCACTGGAATATGGAGAGTGATTAGGTTCTCTATACCTGGCAGGTGATGGCAGAATCTAAAAGTGTGAAGAAGAAATCACTGAGCCTGCCCATGTGCCTATGTATCTTAAGTTTAACAGCTGGGATCTCCTGCCGAAGCGAAGACATCCTATCAGCTATCGATGTCCAGAAGACCATGACCCCATCATCCTCATACCTTTCACCTTCAGCGCACCACATAGTTACTCTTTACCTCTCTAACCTTCTTGCAAATGCCCCAGTTCTCCATCCCACTGACTAACTTCCTATGACACAACCCTACAAGCTTCTCTGAAAAGTAGGTGACCTTTTTAGAGAAAAAAGATCTCATGCTTTTGATCTTGGGCACACTATATCTACAGTGACATCAGCTGTTGAAAATGTCAACTCTAAATTAATTTTGCTGCTCCTCTCTGACTATCAATTTCCACTACCTATCTGCACCACGGAGCAACACAGACCCTCTCATGAAGACCCTTCACATATCTCTTGGATGACAACATTTGTTAGCAGAGTGTAGCTTGTTAACTTCCTTTAGGTCTCTCACACATCCCCAGTATGGAAATCTTGCATTGATCATTCACAAAAAGTGTTCAAATCTTAAAAACTTTTTTTTTTTAAGTCCTGATATCTGCAACCCACACAAAGAACACTGTCCACTCATCTCTCAAGTGTGTTGAATTTGCAAATCTGTTTTTAAAATAGATTGCAGATACAGATACAATCCTACACACTAACATTAATCTTTAAAAGTCTGTGCTCCACTAAGCTCATTATCTACTGAACTTAAAGGAGGCAGAATATTTGAGACTGAAAGAGCTTATTAGCAGGGTAAAGTAGAGGTTAAACTAGGAGTCTTATGCGGAGCCATGTGGCACCTCTTAAGAAAGGGTCTTGACTACCCTTCATTATCATGTTTCCAAGTTTTGAGCCACTGAAGCCCCCCCAAATCTTGGGGTGCTCAAGACATTTCGTTAAGTTTGAACCTTCAACCTAAGTCATGGTTGTGCTCAAAATGCAGCCCACAATAATTTGTCTACATTCAAGAAATGAAAGCCACTATGTTTGATGCGCATCAAGCCCAGCGGCATTCGAAAACAAAAGGTGTTTAGTTTATCTGGTGTTTTACTGAAAACTGCATGCCACCAGACAGACCACTCAGAAAAGATTTTCAAAGTCTGAAGGAGAACACCTACTCAGGCGCCCGCTAGGACTGGACAGTGACTTTGCCTTTGAAGCTTCCTGTTGAGTGTCAAACCCTTAATGACTCTTTGCAGGGACATGAAGGGAGGCAACAGGGGAGCAAGGGGTGGATCTCATGTCATGAAACGAGAACGGTGCAGAACCAGATGGGTTGGGCTTGTGATCATTTACATGTTTTGATTAAGTTCTACCAAAACTGTGATGTTCCAAAAACTCTTGGATAATTAGGTCTCACCTTCTTCAGGGCAGCAGCACTTGGTCGGGCAGCAGGGGCATCGGACATAGCACGGGCAGCACTGGGGGCAACACTGGCAGCAGCAAACGCCGAAGAGGGTGAAGAGCAGGAGGCCGCCCAGGACGATGAAGATCACAGTGAGCCAATCTGAGTGAAATCAAGGGTGATGCAAGACAATGAGATACCAATCGCCTGAGTCTGTGCATTACGCTTCTTCTGACTCACCTGGGGTCTTTGCCTGAGATTTACATCGGCAACACGCACTCCATCCAGGCTCCACCATGGTGGTGGAATCACTGCATTCATACCACTATATTAAAGCTTGGAACCACCTCCACCCCTGCCCAACCCGCTTGGCCACAAAGGCCTGCAAGCACCTGATCTCTGGCCACCAATGTACCAGTGTCAAAGGACGCCTATAGCTTATGCTGGATTCTTAGAAGAGCAATTAAACTGGAGCTATTCACGTTAGGGAGGGTGGACACAGAGGGCTCCCTCCACTGTATCACCTACAAACATTACTGGAAAAGTGGATGTGGCCAGAAGGATGGAAAGACACCTTTTTATTCTTCATTTTTTACAAATGTAACCAAGTTTACACCTTGACCGAGGCTCTGGTCCCACCAATCCCCTACCATGCTACGCGGAAGAAATGCACCTCGCATTCTCAAGACAGAAGCCACCATTCTACCACAGAACGAAGCACTGCTTCACTTACTGGGAAGAACAAAGTATCTCTGCAACAAACAGCCATATTCAGAGGTGCCTTATTGGTAAATTTGCATGTACATTTATTTCTCATGCTTCAGTCAATTCAAACCATAAATAATAATCACAGTAAAAGAAACAAACAAGGGTAACTTACAGTTAAATTATTGTTAAAAATCACATTGGTGCCCACTAATTTAGTAAATAAATGCATTAGGTGCTCTACAAAATAGTTTAAGCTAAAGATTAGTTCTGATTGGGTTGCTCTTTGGGAATTGCAGTCTTATTTGTAGATGAAGCACGCCTTAAGTGCCTTGATCACCTATTGCTGCTCTTGACTCTTGTAAATTGAGCATATGCAGAAATATGAGAGAAAGCTGAGTAATTTAATGTTCGAGCCTGTTTCGCCTCCAAGTTCGAATCTTCCAGCTGTTAAGCAGCCTACGTAGGCCTGCGCACTTCTAGAAGCGCAGTGCACAGTAGCAAGATATGTATGATTCTTCCGTTCCTCTTACGCCAGGTCTGCATTGGTTCTCTTTGGGTTGTTTTTGCCACTTCGGGATACAGCCAATGTTGGCAGTACATAGTCAATGCCTTTTACGTATTTTGAGTGGCTAGATCTCAAGTATGGCTGTTTCTCTGTCACATTATTAGTGTTTAGGACTGTCCATCCGTGGTTCTTGCGTTCTAGTCCTAAAGTCTGCTCAATTGCAGACCACTGACGTTCACGGCTTTATTAAGTTATTTTTTGTGGGTAAATGACGTCCCAGTGCCACACCTCCTGTGCATGGAAGTTCTCAAGACTTTATTCTAAATAAGGCGGTGGTCCAAATTTTTGCTGAGGCTCATTAGCTCTTGTCATATGAGGATGTCTAGCGTGTTGGGCACAGATGCTCGCAATTTGTGGCAAAGTTGAAAACATGAACTGCCTGCCCACCTTTTGGTTGAGCGGGCCAAATTCCATACAAACTTGCCAGGGGAGGCTATGTTTCGTAGAAGACAGACTGTTTTGTAGATTTGTGTCACTAATGCATCCAGCAGCTTTGCATTGACACCCAACATGATTTCACTATTGTATGCGATTATTGGAGTGAGGGTCACATCAAAACCTGAAGAACAGGATCTAAGCTAGGGCCCAACAGGTTTTTGCAAGAGGCTATAAAAGTACCTTGCAGGGCATAAGCTTTGGTTTTGACTGATTCTTTTTGCGGCAAGCAGTTGCCTCCGGAATATAGCCAAACGCCTAGGTATTTGTATTCCAAAACTCTGTAGATGTGGTTGCCGTCCCTCTGCCCGGTTTATTGGTCCTTTTTTTTTTTTTTAAAGATGACAGAGGTGCCTTATTTCAGTGGTTTGCAGTCTGCTTGATCGATATGTTGCACCTTCATCGAAAAGCAAGGTCTCAGAGAAGAACAGGATAGGAAGCATCATTTCATCCCTCTGTTTCAGAGCTACATTACCAAGAATAACCTGTATTCCCCAAATGCTGTTGCAAAACCTCAACAAGGGTAGGAGTTGCAACCGCTACAACAGACCTGCAGAAAGAAATATCAAAATCAAACTACGGCGGTCGAGTTGAAATGAGGTAGCACTTACGTAACACAACCAGCTTGACTTCCTTGTCGTTGTCCCCCACGGAGTCGCCTGGAGCATCGACGGAGCAGAAGTAGACGCCGTGGTCCCACCACATGACCTCATTAAGGACTAGATCGGCACCTGTTAAGGAACATGAACCGTTAGCGTCTCCTGGGGCGTAAGCGGTGGTTCTGGACATCCACAGCTCTTAAGCAGTCAGTACTCACTCACATTCGTCAACATCTCACGGCAAAGTTGACATATGGCTATGTCTAGCTGGTGTCAACCATACTTGCCCAACCATACTGCTGGTGTTTTATTTTCTTCTCCAAAGTTCAGAGTTTTCTTTTTCTGATCAGGTTACTTGCTAGCTTTTTGTTTCACATGAACCATAACACCCACTCGCTGAGGGTGCTACATTTAATGGACTCCTTGGTGGCCACCATGCTCTACGTCGCCAGGATACCATATTTCTAATCCTGAGATTTTTTTAATACAAGTCATTGTTTTCGGGTGCATTCGTAATAGGTTCAATGGAAGAGAATTAAGGCTACAAATCCCAGAAAGCCCATGACTGTCAAATGAAAGCACATAAATGGAAATAGTTGATCCTATTTAAGTTTCTTAGAGCAAATGTATAGTTTGGGTCAATTTTGACAGATAACAGTTGGCAAAGGAGACTCGGGTACCTTTAATGTGACCCAAAGAAACAACCAAGAGATCTGGCAGAGAAAGTGCATACACCAGTATCAACTACCATGCATCTGTAAGGCCAGCTCAGAGCATACATCAAACAAGCACTACACAGATTGCACTTTCAGCAAGTCCATGACACAGAGACATAGCACACTTCACCTTCTCAGAGAGCAGCAGCACACAATAACAAACACACAAAGGACAAGGGCAAACAATGGAGCATGGGGATGCATGACCAGAGCACTGCAATGAACAAACTCAACCAGCAGGGAGCCACGAATACAACTTCTCTTGGAATCCATATTACTAACATCACCAACTTCAACATCCTGCTGACTAGTTGCTGGTGGGCGTTTTAGGTCTGGGTTTTGATTATGTAGGGGTCAAACATATCTATTGATTACAGTAAACAGGGTGACGCTTAGATCTGCTCCTCCTACAGCTGATTTTCTTTGAATAGCTTGTTTCAACATTGGCCTGAAATGTTGTCAATCATGGCTCAGCGAGTAGGAGTACTCATCTCTTCACTTAATGCGACTGGATTTTTCAATATATCTTTCCACCTCCAATCCAATGCTTACATTAAGTGGCATGATGGACTTTTTTACAACTATTGTGTAACTATAGGCTTCTCTGTCAGCTCATGCTGTCTCCCTTCTGTGAGTTTCACTCTAATGTGCTAACATTCCATGTGTTAGTTCATGAAATCCAGATCTATTGGCTTTGACAGTGGTTGTCGTCTTAGTTACTCTATCCATGTTCCAGCACTGCCTAGATTCCATGGACTCCCTTCATCACCTCTTCCAGTCCAAACTTTAATAAAACTTTTTTTTTCCATTTCCTGTCAATCTTACTCTCCTCATCTCACAGACAGCTAAACTCCTTTCCATTGTACTTACTTTTGCTTCTTTCTTATTTGGATTTTACATTACACGCCTCTTCCTTCCTTTCTTCAGATAAACATACTACAAAAAACTAGCACCAGAACACCCTTGTTGATATCTGAGTGCTCTACAAAACTACTGATCAATCAATCAACAACCCTGTTGGGCACTCATTGAATAAAAAGTGCAATGGCATTAGACCCTCAACGCCTTATAAACAGCAATCACTGGCATGGTAAGAACAGTTGCAAGCCACTGACCAGAGGAATATTAGTTACAGAAGTCTAACGAGTACTTCCCAATCATCATGTTGACCCGCTCTACTGAGCCTCTCAACTAGGGATGGTATAGGCTACACTTTTTATGTAAAATGCCCGCAGCACCTCAATGTTTCTGCATTTTTCTTGAAACGGACTGAACCCCATTGCTAGAGTCTACAGTTTTTGTGATATCCTCAAGCAAGAAGACATCCGTCAAAAAATCTAGAACCGATATAGAATCGGGATGATGCATAAACCTAACCTCAATCTACTTTGTGTGATAATCAATCAAAACAGCAGAAAATCCCAAATCCACTGGCTGCACTTGAAAGTCACCTAAAAATATAAACTCATGACATCAGTAGGCGTCTGATGATTCATCCCTCAGTATGCCACAGATGCTATGCCTTGCCATATTGCATCCAGGTATTTCTGGGCCAAACTCTTCCTTTTTAATAACACCAGAAATACAACCACCTTCAGAAAGTCAAGAGGTGACAGTAGTTATTACTTAAATCTTTCACTAAGGCAAAGTGTGGGCTCCATATGGGCTTGTGCTTGACACCAACACCAAAGAGACTTGGGAAAAGCAAAGACTAGACCCAACTTCTAACCATCATGTTGCACTGTAACTGCTGCCTGACTTATTCATTATTTCAATCCCTCTCCCATCTCAATGAACCCCCGTTTATGTACTCTTTAAAATGCCATAACATTGTTTTGGCCCCTGTGCACGATACAAATGGCACAAATAAAATAAAGATGGCCTGGTAACTCCTTCGCTTTGACCACCGGAAGATCGAGGAGCACTGACAGAGACAACTCACGAAACAGTGTTTTACCCACATCCGTGAACCCTCTTCAGAACATACTTGATACCACCGCAGAGAACCTGGTTTCACGGGTACCGTGGTCTACAAACATCTCATGAGGCACTACAAGACATAGCACCACATGCTGCAGGTTATGCGTGTCTCATGCTTTTCCTCCAGCCCTGGGTACACTCGGGCACTGTCGCCCCTAGGAAAGGTTCTCCGAAGTCCACTCTGGATCATAAAAAGAGAAACAACCTCTTAGCTGCCCCTCTCTGCAGCTGGATATGTTGGGCTATTGCCTGGCTTACAAGAAGCAGGACTTCATGCACCAGGGACAGTTGTCAGTCATCCCACCAGAGGCGGCTCTTCTTCGTGGCTCAAATTCCACTGGTTTCCTCTCGTATGCATTAGAACTGCCTCCGCTTGGAGATCCTCCCCAGCCACTGTTCGCCTCTGTCCCCTGGTAGAGGAGACGTCACAGTCTTCGGATCAGAGGCATCTTCTCAGTACAGCACCAACTTTGTCTAATGAACCACCTGGAGCTGCAGCACTGCTTGGTATCCTGCTCGATTTCACACATCAGTTTTGGGTGGTGGTGCTGCTAGTGCGCTTGCCTCAACTAATAACAAGGAAAATACACTTCTCAGCAAGCTTCATTACTCCAGGTTCACAGTCCTTGCATGTTCAGTCCCCCACCCTTGTGCTATCTACAGCCAAACTGACATTGGACAGAAATGGATGAACATGGGGAAAAGAATGTTTTCTTCATAAAAAGTGTATGACCTTTCAGAAGGAACTACAAGAAATAATAAAGTTTGTTCAGTTAAAAAAAAGACAACAAACCAAAATGCAAGGGTCGGAACAAATGCACCTGTCTCTGGGAGGGGTTTCATCTTAATTCATAGGGAATAGGACAGCTAAGACCTCATCATAATGTAGATTACTGGTAAATAATGGTTCTGGTATAAGACAGTGGGCCCAGAAAAGAACCTCTGCTGGGAACAACATTACATGATGATCAGTGCTTGAGATATACAACTGCAGGGACTGGCTGTCCCAGGGCACCTGTTCCCTGAGGAGATGAGTGTGTACTTTCCCATTAAAAGTGCAGAGCCCCTCAAATTTAAGAAGTGTGATTACTCAGTACCAGACAGTACCTGCTCATTTAAAGGGTGAAGTTGAGGTGATCCACAAAACAAAGGTGCAAAACCTACTTCTTATTATGGGATGAATAAACTTGAAAATGTACTTTTCTTGTAGAAATACTGTCCAACAAACAAACAAATTGCAGAGCTGTGATTGTACTACTGAATATGGAGGCTTTGAATATCGTGGTACAACAATATTATGAATAAAACACACAGGACCACAATATTGAAAGAGAAGTGCATATTAGAGAAGTACAGATTTACTACTCCTAACTCCACATCTACGTACCCTGAAGATGTATAATTGTCAAGGTACAAATATGTAGAGTTAGGCATAGAAAATCTATACTTACCTTTCAATATTTTGGATTCAATATTCTGTCCTCGATAGTTCCCTCCCTCGATATTCTGTCCTCAATAGTTCCCTCTCTCGATATTCTGTCCTCAATAGTTCCCTCTCTCGATATTCTGTCCTTCAAAGTTTCCTCTCTCGATATTCTGTCCTCGATAGTTCCCTCCCTCGATATTCTGACCTCGATAGTTCCCTCCCTCGATATTCTGGCTGCAATATTCAGGGTGCACACCCAGAGTTAAATTCACACAATCAAAATGGAGGGATTTTAGTTTGTCACACTCAGACTAAAAATTAGTTTACCAATACCACAAATCCAAACAATTTCTTATTTTTTGAGGCAAAACGTTTAGTCCCATTACAAATATTTGTCAGCAGTACACTCAGGACAGCACGCAACAATTATTCTATAACGAAGAAATGTTATATAACATTTAAGATTTAATACTTGTAGAAATGTCCCTTCTGTCACATCCTCAGTCTCTACCGATTTATATTGTAATATATCATCTACTCTCATTTGATTATTTTGTCAGGTATTTCTGTCATACTTGCCTGCCGGTGTTACTGCCTTTCCCTGAAAGTGTGTTGTTATATATTTCCTATTGGTTTTAGTGAGCTGTAAGGGGCTTCTAGCAGCATGCTTAGCTCATCATAAAAAACAGTGCACAGCTAACTGATTACTCGATGGCCATGGAGGTGCTAGGAACTTCGCCCCTACCTTATTGTTCGTTAAACTTTGTGGCTTCCCACCAATTACAGAAATAAGGTTTGCTTAGATTTCCATTCTGGTCTGAGGAGCACGTTCATTAGCAATGGGCTGAGCCAGTGCTTTGACTGGGCAGGTACTGCCCGATACCGAGTACCTGCAATTCTTTAATTTAAAAGGGAAGGTACCTGCACTTTTCAGCACACTTTCAATACATTTAATGAGTGAGTACCAGCACTTCTTTAATTTAAAAGGGAAGGTATCTGCACTTTTCAGCACACTTTCAAGACATTTAATGAGAGAGTACCAGCACTTCTCGGAAGCAAACAGGTACTTTAAATAGTGAGTACTGCACTTCTTTAATTTGAAAGGGAGAGTACACGCACTTCTCAACCTACTTTCAATAAATTTAAAGGGAAAGTATCTGCACTTCTCAGCACACTTTCAATACATTTCATGGGAGAGTAGCAGCACATTTCAGGAGCAAAGAGGTACTTTAAATAGTGAGTACATGCACGTCTACATTTCCATTTAAAGCACTGGACTGAGCTTTGCCAAACAACCCCTAATAAGTGTTCTATTACCGATTCCAATAACAGACTATTCTTGTGCTTTTAAACGAGTCAATCACTTAAGATGTGCATTGATACGTTTAATGTCATTGTTATAATAAATAACTGGTGTTGGAAATAATTGACTGTATAATACATGGCAGAAATTGTATGTTTTAACATAACCAGCGATGGAGGAAGCACACTTCAATATTCAGCCCGAAGTTTAATCAAGCACCAACAGTTAATCCTGAAATACATTCATATAACATCCGTTCTACTGTGGAAAAAGTCTGCTTTTGTCATACACCATATTTCGGTCAGCATAGAAATGAGATCATAAGAAGAGGCAGCCAATCCCATACAATCTGCAAACGCGCCAGTCCTTCACTAAGTGACAATCATTGAGAAACCATGGTGAACGGTGGGTTACATGGTGGCTTACCTCCTGTGTGGAGGTGACAGCTGGACTGTTTTTGGCAGGACTCTCGACAAAAAGCCACTTTCTGTTCAGTCCACTCAAAACTAAACCGAGACGTTAGCTCAGGGACTTAGTACCAGGTGTATCGAAGGGTTTACCCATTCTGTGTTAATGGGAAAATGTGTTTATACATATGGCCCCTAGAAACTTCGTGTCTAGGTGATATGACTTCGCCTTCCATGATTCCGAGTCCATCAAATTGAAAGCGATTCTAGGCAGTACTTTCGTGGTGCCACCAGGGAGCGCTCTAGGCACAAGAATGGTTCAGATAGTTCTACAATGTTCGTCTGAATCGAAGACGCCATCTGAAAGTATACCGCTCTCGCACCTGTGTGCATGTTCAATTAAATGTGTTACCCATTTGTAACACTGCTACTATCGCGTTATTACAAAGGCTTCGGAGAGAAACGTGGTCGAATTAAAAACATGTCAAGGCTTGCCCATTACCAACATGCCGCCGCCTGTGCTAGCAGCCCGACCGTTCTTTCACTGTCTGCAGCCACTCTGATGAGATCTGTTGTGTGCCATGTAAAGCTGACCTGCACCAGGGGAAACAGAGACAGTACAGTTCTACCCATAATTCAGGGAAACCCCCCTTTCTGGATCTCAAGCACAAAGGCAGATATATGCATTTGCTCAATATGATTAAAGACACAATAACAGCACTTGCACAGGGACAAATATAATTGGACAGCTCCCGAAGCCTGGCCCTCAGAGCCTCCAGCAGGCTTCATCTCTCCTGAGATGTCGTAATGTATTCAAGTTCACCGAAGAAAGGATGAAACTCATAGAAAACCTAGTGTTTCCAAAGTTTGAATACTTCAGCTGGTCGTCTTTAAAATTGCCCATGAGATGATTGGGTTACTCGTAATCTTAATTACTCGGACTCAACTCTTCCTCGTGACATAGGCGACGGGTCTGGTCCTCTACCTCCACCTGTGGGGTGCCCTACAAAAAGGAACCTTAACTCACCCTTTGGTGCCCTAAAAAAAGATCTGCATCTTACATGTGGGGTACCCTATAAAAATGATCCGCATCTCACCTATGGGGTGCCCCACAAAAAGGAACCCTAACCCACAGTTGGGTGCCCCGCAAAAAGGAACCCTAACCCACAATTGGGTGCCCTAGAAAGATCTGCATCTCACCTGTGGGATGCCTACAAAAAGGAACCCTAACTTACACTTGGGTGCCCTAGAAAAAGATCTGCATCTCACCTGTGGGGTGCCCTACAAAAAGTATCCACATCTCACCTGTGGGGTGCCCTACAAAAAGGAACCCTAACCCAGACTTGGGTGCCCTAGAAAGATCTGCATCTCACCTGTGGGGTGCCCTACAAAAAGGAACCCTAACCCACCCTTGGGTGCCCTAGAAAGATCTGCATACAAAAAGAAACCTAACCCACACTTGGGTGCCCTAGAAAGATCTGCATCTCACCTGTGGGGTGCCTACAAAAAGGAACCCTAACTCACACTTGGGTGCCCTAGAAAGATCTGCATCTCACCTGTGGGATGCCTACAAAAAGGAACCCTAACTTACACTTGGGTGCCCTAGAAAAAGATCTGCATCTCACCTGTGGGGTGCCCTACAAAAAGTATCCACATCTCACCTGTGGGGTGCCCTACAAAAAGGAACCCTAACCCAGACTTGGGTGCCCTAGAAAGATCTGCATCTCACCTGTGGGGTGCCCTAGAAAAAGATCTGCATCTCACCTGTGGGGTGCCCTACAAAAAGTATCCACATCTCACCTGTGGGGTGCCCTACAAAAAGTATCCACATCTCACCTGTGGGGTGCCCTACAAAAAGGAACCCACACTTGGGTGCCCTAAAAAGATCTGCATCTCACCTGTGGGGTGCTTACAAAAAGGCTCTAAATCTCACATGTGGGGTGACCTACAAAAAGGAACCCTAACTCACACTTGGGTGCCCTAGAAAAAGATCTGCATCTCACCTGTGAGGTGCCTACAAAAAGGAATGTCATCTCACCCGCAAGTAGCCCTACAAAACAGCCGCCATCTCTAATTTATTATCTGTTTATCCTTATTTAATTTGCTTTGCGTGAAAAAACTGAAGCTTCACTGGTATACTTTCGCATTTGCATCAACAAGTCAATTTCGGGGTTTCGGAGTTCTTAGGCTGGTGAAGAAGCCTCCTGACACCAGTTACTCTGATGGTGTGATTAAGATTCAAAGAATCAAATCAATAATTGGATGCAAATCTACAAAGCACATGTTCAAAATATCAGAAAACCCAATATCCCTTTTTTCTTTTTAGTGTTTATTAAATTCCGAGTCGTAGATGATGCCTGGGAATGTAGTTAATGTGTTCTGCCACTATGGATTATCTAAACTTCATCATGGGGAAATATTGCACTCATTGAAGAACTAATCAGAAATAGATTTACTACTGAAAAGCTACTTATACAATGTAAATATGTTTTTACGCCTTGATAAAACATTAAAACAGTGAAACACGTGTCGTCTGTAGCAGTAATGTGAAATGATACACCCGACTGAAATCTGGAATGCGATTTGCTGCACCAAGTTACAAGATTTTTGACAGTCGGAATTTAATGAAGACTCAAAGTATGAATTCTATTGCCAACACATTTATGAATGTATATTTTGTCGATTTGTCTTCAGATATAGATTTGATGGTTCCATATTTATTTAACTAATAGATGCACACTATTTTCTAATGTCTGCTGGGCTGTAGCACTGTGGAGACATCAATGCACTCATTACAACTTGGAGAAAATCACTAACAAACTACTAAACCGCCCACCTCAATGACGAGCACTTCCGCGACACCACTCAATCTAGATTCAGGCCCAACCACAGCACAGAGACCACCCCCATCGCCACAAACGACTACCTCTGACTGATCATGTGCAGAGGAGAAACCACTGCCCTCACCCTATCCGCCGCCTTCGACACCGCCTCCCACCCTATCCTTATTCAACGCCTCTACGATGCTGGCATACAAGGTCTTGCACTACGCTGGATTTGCTCCTACCTAAACCAGCATGACACAACAACAACCTGAAACAACAACACTGTTAGGAATTTAAAATAGGAGACCCACAGATCAATCTGAGTGAAGATGTAATAAAACAGTACTGCCGTGGGCTCTTCCTAGTGATGATCAGGTGATGCCAGATGGCACCTGTGGAATATTCTTAATATTCTTGAAGAGAATGGGAATTTACGGATTATCATTTGCTGAAGGATCCACGGCAAAGAGGATCTAACTTTGGTGAGGAACGTCCTGTGATGTTAATCAATGGTGTATTGTGTTATAATAAACCTCTTGAAGAAGGAACTGTTGCACATCAGTCCTACAATAATCCAACAAGTACCTCCTTCCTAGGGGTGACACTGGACTCTAAACTCAACTGGAGACACACCAGTGAGAAGCCACAGGGCAGCATCTGCCAAACTGGCAGCGTGGTACGCAATACTGAAGATGAAGGCTATGCCCTTTAAGAGCAAAGTCAATGTAACCAATGTGATCATCAGACCTGCCGTCCCCTGAGAAGGTGCTACCAGGAACGCTACCACACATCTCTGCAAAAAAGTCCTAAACAAGTCCGTAAGAACAGTAGTAATTATAGAATACTTTCCAAAAGCAAATTTCAAGAGAGCAGTGTGTCAACATTTTGAATGAACAGCTCTTTAAGCTCCATGCAAAATTTTATTAAGAACTGGATCATCAAGAAAACCAACTAATCAAGAAATTGCTGACATTATTGCTAACCCCTTTGAGCTACCCACACAGTGCTTAATTTGAGCCAGTGGTGTCCGGAGCTTAGCCCCGGGACTTAATTGCTGACACTGGCTCTTATGACAGTCTGCCACATGGTGGTGCTGTTTCTTTTATGTAGTGATGAGCACAACAACAGTTGTTTATGAATTCAATAGTCATTACAAATGACCAATACCTGCCACCCAAGCCATTCTAATAGCTTTGGGGACCTGGAATAGTCTAAAGTGACCCATTTGTAGGAATGTGTTGTAGGTAGGTGTGTTTGTATTGTCATTGGCAGCGCTGGCCAGGGCAATGGGTGGTACCAACTGCAGTGGCCTCCTGACGAGGGCCCTGGCACTCACATGTTTACAAATTAAGCACAGCGCTATAGCACAGAAACGCTGAAACTACACAATGTGTCACAGAACAGGAATAAAATAAACTACAATAAAAATCTAATTTCTTAAATAAATACAGAGAAATGAGGTTTGGTATCCAAGAATCACCACTGCCAGATTAACTCCGACAGCCACTAAGTCCAAGACTGAATGACTGACTTTTCCACTGTTGCCTACCAAATTAGTCCTTAAGGGAAGACAGGAGGCCCCGTATCAGCTCCAAAGGGTGGGAGGGTGCGGAGTACTGGTATGATACAGAGGATCTCGAGTGAAAGATCCCACTGGTAAGCAATTACCAGGAATAATACCGCCGCTTTTCATTTTGTTGACGAGGCCTTTACACAATGCGTATTTAACCACCGACGCTTGAACTACGGGTGCCGGTGGTGCGGCAGCACCCCATACAATGCGAAAGAGTTTAGGCTGAACAATCAAAGTGGCTATTCAGGCAACATATGTTGTGTTTTCAAAGACAACCCTCCACCTATCCCCAGAGCCTTTAGTGAGGTGATGTTACTGGCAAGCACCCCCACTCTAAATGATGATTCAATAGAATACACCCATAAGGTTGCTTGTAGATTAATTCCATAGTGGTAAGAAAACAGCCGACACGTGTTTCGTCATCCTTGACTTTTTCAAGGCTCATTTAAATTGTAAAGGTTGAATGAATGGTGGAAGTTCCATGTTCCGACAAGTTTGTAAGTTCAATCAGTATGGCAGAATGATAGAAGGAGTCACAAGACCATGGTAAGTCTGTAGCCGAACTATGAGTTGTTTGGACCGGGTGCCGGGTTGTTGACAAACAACTCATAGTTCGGCTACAGACTTACCATGGTCTTGTGACTCCTATCATTCTGCCATACTGATTGAACTTACAAACTTGTCGGAACATGGAACTTCCAACATTCATTCAACCTTTCCAATTTAAATGAGCCTTGAAAAAGTCAAGGATGACGAAACACGTGTCGGCTGTTTTCTTACCACTATGGAATTAATCTACAAGCAACCTTATGAGTGTATTCTATTGAATCAGGATATTTGTCTTTCCTGAAATACTACATAATATTAAATGTTTCACACTATGATCCTGTGATGTGCTGTGGTTCTCTCATTATATACATGGACTGGGACCCTTCTTGGGCGACAGCTTTACACACCCTGGGGCTGGGTGTTTAACCACTTGAGCACTCCTTTTCTCCAAGAAGAGACTTTGCCTTCATGAACTTTGTATTCTACTAACAAATAGCCTTTGGAAGTGCGCACCTTCCACACACAGCCACGGTTTTCTTTGTTTGATATTGTATGCACCCCCACTCTAAATGCAGCACGGTGTATACCAATGCATTATCCCTTGGCGATAATCCTACCACTACAACAGTTGCAAGGACACCAGGGTCAATGGAGTACCACTGAAGAGGATTCAGAGCAGTCGCATATCTGTCAGTGGGCTGCTGTGCCCCAACTATGCTCTTAGACTACTGGGAACCCCCACAGCGCCACAATATAGACACTCAAAAGTGCTACATGACCAGCCATTACCCTTCTAGAGCGACCCCCCAATGTGGAGAAGTGCTGCTTGATCGCTGACTCGTAACAAGTGCCAGAACTGAAATAAGTCCACATACTACGAGTAGTAGGGGAGAACAAAGACAGAAGGTCACAACTATACCTCTGGACTTAAATTAACTATACGTCAGGCTAAATAGGCTGACAACAGCCTGGGGCTTCAAGTGTGGAGGGAACCTCACTTGGCATTTCAGGCTGGACTTCCAAATGAAGTAGGTTCAAGAGTGATTTGCATTTGTCCAGAGCGATCACCAGTGGCTGAGAATAATTCAATTATTTCTTCCATCTCCTTCTTGTTTGTTGCAATAGATGAGCTAAATGCCACAGGTCTGCCCAGACACCAGTCTCATGCTCACTGTACCAGAGGAATCAACCTAAACCTGACTAACAAGACCTAAAAAGCTCGAAACTGGTCTGGGTTGCTTGCCCGTCTGGAGAAGGCCTGGTCTGTCAGATCAGGTTGGGACGTTCTCTCTGAAGCAGGACCAAGGCTGGTTTGCATATGGCTGGTGTCTGTCTAGAGTGGCACAGTGGGCATTAACTAAGGGGTCGGATATTTAGACATTTATTTGGACATTCCTTTCACCACCCTGTTGCTCGCTGCCGTATACGAATCTGTGGCAGATATATTACTTCGACACAATTATTTATGGTCGTTTATTTAAAATGACTCGTGGTGAGCACCTAATGTGAAATAGATTCTATGGCCATGAGTGACTATGCGAGTAAACAAACTTTTTAACTGCAGAGTGAAAATGACCTAACCAGGAGAGACAACATTGAGGCTAGAGAACAGAGACAAAAACTTTACTAGAACAACTGTTTGCAATCTCTTACAGACTTTCAGCAGGTACAGGTCCTACAGTAAGGCCAGAGAATGTTGGCTAAAAGAAAGGGGGGGTTGTACTTCTAATCACATTTTCCTTGTCATGGAATTTTGAATGGGACATTCTGGAAGAAATGATGGTTGATTCACAGCAGTTTGAGGTTTTAGACAGCAGAGACCATCCCCTTGCGGGTGTCATAGCACTGAACAAGAAACCAAGTAGAAAAATGTATACAGAAACAATGTAGGCATACATAAACAAGTGTTAAGTCCAAAAATCAAGAGACCATAAAGGACCAAAACATATTAAACAAAATTGGAGAAGCCCTGCTAAAAGTTTTTGGAATAACTGTCCATTTGAATTCTGTAGGAGTAGCAAAGCTTCAGTGCTTACCAAACATTGGGAGGGTTGCGTGAGTGGGGGGGGATGAAGTCTTTGATGACACGCCTACAGATGAGGGTTTGATCAACACTGATGTGCTCTGCAAACAGATTACTTTGGAACCATACATCAGATGATGCAAACATTTCAAGATTAGACCGGCCTAACCTACGTCCTCGAATGCATGCATTTCAAAGATTTTTGGGTGCTGCTTTAATGCTGGGAAGAAGATACCAACTTCTGAGTAACTTAAAGCAGGGTCAGTAAATGCCAGGGGGCAGATCAAGCAGTCACATGCCTGGCATACCCTGGGTGTGGGGACAGTGCACTCTACCAAACTCAAGAGCGGCACTATGTAGGGGATCCCGCCAATGGAAGGTACAGGTGAGCTACCAACGGATCCATGATCTGCATTTGGTCTTTTTCCTTGGTTAGAATGACCATGAACCAAGACTCCTGGACAAGTTCCTCCCTGCAGAGGTCCTTCATGCAGGCTGCATTCTAGACCGAGCCCTTAGGTAGTTCTCTTCTTGCCGAGGAGTCCAATTCCTTGTCTTCCGAGAAGGTCTCAGAAGCGTTGGTGGTTCCTCTGGTTTATGCTGAGTGTCCTAGACTCAAAGGGAAGAGTGATAAAGCGCTGGAGCTGGGGTGACTGTGGCTCTCACTGAGTACTACAAAACATTTTAAAGTTAAGACAAGTAGAGTGTGCTTGAAGAACTTGTGAGACGTCAGCGCCCATACTGAAGAAGCATCCTCAAATTCAAGCTTACCAGCCAACCAAAGTTAGAAACCATTTTCACAGTACCTTCTGTGAATTTCTGCATGTGAGAGAGGAAGGAAAACAGATGACCCGTGGGATGCGAACGGCAAGGCCCAACCCAAACATCTTTCAAACAATGTTGCACAGGTGTTGATGCTGGGCAGAACAAACCTAAGAAGATGAGGACTATGCATTCGTGCCACACAGCAGCACTGAATGAAGCTGCTCCAAACATTGGCGGGGGGGCACGAGCAGATCTTCAACCAGCATGCACGGCATCTTCATAAGCTCCTGTACTCCCAGAGCCCATGGGGCAGCCATTTTACATGCTGCACAGGGACTCGCACACACTATGTGCAACATATACACACATCATGTGAGTGGTGGTATATGACAGAGCACAGGGAAAGGAGACTGAGTAACTTCTACCAAGTTTGCCAGTTGACACCTTTCCCTGGGTGTACAACCAATAGGTCTGTGTCATTACCATACCACAGTGGACACTGTCTATTATGGTCCGTGGGTACGCTTTGGGTATGCCCACAGTCCAGCAGACTCCAATACTCTGCACTGGCTCGAATATGTCAGTCAGCGATGACCAGGAATTTGAGATCAGCAGGGTGGATCAGCTGTCACAGAGCATAGGTTTTTGTCCTCATCTTGCATTCTGGGATCTTTGAAATGTATGCAGTCCTTTATTGATGGTTTTGTACAAAGATAACTGCAATAGGCAACTGTAGATAATAAAACAGAAGGGACAAGTGTGATTTCAAGTTGGGAGGAGGTGTGGTGGTGGATAGAGAACATTCCCCAAATTGGTCTTAGCTGGTGAAATGCGCCACTGGTGACGCCATTTATGTTAGAAGCGAGGGGAAGGGTCGCCCAGGCTGCAAACGCCCCCAACTGGCGGCGGGTGGGGAGTGCATTACCAAATAGTCCGAGAGGTACCCCCCCCCCGAGTAGGATTGCTGGCTCCTGAATGTGACAAAGCCAGCTTCTTTCCATCCAGTCTTAGGCCTCAGGCCCCTTCTCCAGCTCGCGGGGAGCCATGCGGTCATCTACGTACACAAGGCGTAAGATGCTGTGGATTTCCGAATACCCACTGGTGTGGTGAAGTGGATACTAAATATGTCTGGAGAGAGAACTTAGAAAATAAATCCTGAAAAAGAAACATATGAATTAAAGATGTGAAGAAGGAAGTGGAAGGAAAAACATCAATAGTTTTAGAGCTAAGGCTCGCGTTTTTCCTTTTTTCATCTCCCCCCCCCATCTCTACCTACAGATAGAAACAAAAGTCACTTTTCTGTATTTTTTTTAATGCAAAAATACAGAAATTATGCATACAGTGGAATGTCTCATTATAGTGTCAATCATGACTTCCGGGACCACAGTTGAGCGTAGTTACCTTTCTGAATAAGAAGCAAGAATTAAATGCTAAACTACACGCAAGCAAAATAGGGTGGTTGCAATGTTTGCTCAGAGAAAGTCCCACCATGTTTCTAATGCAAACTGGATTTGTGGACGCGTCACGGTGGGAACACACATTAAGATAAATAAGCCTAGTATCATCTGTCACGCCCTCTGTGGTCAGGCACCGGACTACCTTACAAATCACCTCCAGTGTGGTAAAATGAAAAAAGAAAAGAAAAAAAAAAAACGTATTCTCCTAAATGGATCCACAAAAAACAGAATTCTGTATTGTGCAGAGCACTTCTCTGGAATCAGCCATCTAGCTCCTTCTGCACATTATAGAGCTGAGCAGGTTCAAGACTCAATGAAGAAATCACTCCTCAAACGCACCATCCTGCTCAGTGTCTTGTGTATCACGGGTTTACCGCACATCCCTGTGAATACCTCCACTATCGTGCAATATTTCATCCCTCTGTTGCACCATGCATTATCTCAGGCAGGTATTTTGTTTTGTTGGCACCCAGAAGCTACATTTATTTATTCCATCTGCTGCGAATACATTTTTTTAAATGAGATATTCTAACAAAGCTTAAATACCCTTAGATACGTGTTAACACTACAATGCTACAGTATTCTGGAGATGGTACTATGTTAATGTAAAATGCTTAGCACTTCAAAATCCTGTAGATCTCAAAGCGGGATTGGCCTATTTATTGTTAAAACGAAATAACGAAATATACTACTTGCAACAACATTTTGTTTCGGCACGCAAACATAAATATGGATAAATACCCATAGGCTAGAAACCTGGAAATTGCAAAGAAAACAGATCTGCATTAACTGCCAGCCTTTTGGCTTTATCAATGCTCATTTCCTTTTGTCATTGTTTTTGCAAAAGTTTATTATTGGGAAAGCTGCTGGCCCCTCGTAAAATAATTTTTTTTTAAAAAGAAGAAAAAAAAGAAAACTAGCTCGTAGCAAAAAAAATAAAAAATAAAAATGAAAAAAATAAAACATTTTTTGTTCTAAAAAATCACACAGTGCCACAGTAGTCCCTGGCACTATAGGGAGCCACTTTGTGTGTGGATGCACTCCTGGTGAAAGAGAAAAAGGTTGTCGCTTACAACTAAGCTATACAATGGTTTACCAACTCCAACAGGCAATGGCTAAAGTGGGCTGACCTATTGCCCCTTGCGGGCTGTTGTAGTGGGTGAATGACACAGCAATTGACTAAGTGGACGGGGTATGGCTGAAAGACCCTATAAGTAAACCACAGAAACGTTGCGATGTTACTGAACATTTCACCTAACTTTACCATTACTTTAACCTTTGTTTTTCAGTGAATTTCTAGTGTGTTTTTAATGAAAAGTAATATATATTTACCTATGTAAATGGGGGTTGGCTGTGGCCAAACACACACTGCACGCAGCCTTCAGCCATGTGAAGCAGCGGATTGGCCACAAGGCCTGGCCAGTGGCCAGGCCCTGTGGCCACCCCTGTAAAGACAGCCAACACCATCCTACATAGGAACTTTAGTCGTGCATCTTGGGGGTTGGATGCAGGGCCTGGCCACAGGCCAACCACCCACATGCAGCCAACCCCACTCTGTGCACAGCCTTTAGCTGGGGGCATTGGGAGGTTGACAACAAGGCCTGGCACGCGGCCAGGCCCTGTGCCCAGCTTTGTAAAAGCAGCAGACTCCACGCTGCACAGGGCTTTTGGTCGTGCACTGTGGGGAATTAACAGCATGCTGCAAACCCCAAACTGCACACGGCCTTTGGCCGTGTGGGGTGTTAGGTTGGCCACAAGGTCTGGCCTGAAGCCAGGCCCCATGGCCAACCCCATCCCCCAAAAGGCAGCTGACCCCACACTACACATAGCCTAAGGCTATGGCTTTTGGTTGTGCAATGTGGGGAACTGGCAGCAGGCAGCAAACCCCACGCTGCGCATAGCCTAAGGCCGTGCTCGGTGGTAGGCTGGCCACAAGGTCTGGCCTGTGACCAGGCCCCATGGCTTACCCCAACCCTCACAAAATGAAGCCAACCCCCATACTGTTCACGGCTTTCGGCCGTTCCTCAGGGCCTGTTTTCTTTTGTAAAGGGGATGGGGGCCACATGTCTCCCCCTCCTCGAAATTATTATGGCCCTGGGGACCCCATCCCCCAAGGCCTTGTTTATATTAAAGGGAAGGGGGAGCCAATGCCCCCCTTCCTGAGCCTCATAGTAAGCCCCTGTGGTCCCCATTCCCCAGGGCCTTTTTGTTTTATTAAAGGGGAGGGGGGCTGCGTGGCCCCCCTCCCTGACCCTTATTATGCCTTTGGGACCCCCTCCTGCAGGGCTGTTTTTCAATTAATGGGGGTGGCTACGCACCGCACCCCCATCCCCATCCCCATTCTTATTAGGACCTATGGGCCTCATTCCTCAAGGTCTTTATTTTAATTAAAGGGGAGGGTGCTGCATGCCCACCCGAGCCGTGTTAAGTCCTGTGGACCCCAGCCCCCAGAGCCGTTTAATTTAATTAAAAGGGAGGGAGGAAGGGCCGCGTGACATCCCTCTTTAAGCCTTGTTAGGCCCAGAGGGACCTACCCCACAGGGCCACAAATTTAAGGGGGAGGGGCCCCCATCAATAAAGGTGGGTGCCCTGGTGCCTACCCATGGCATCCATCATACATTTGTTGGGTTCACAAGAGCCGCTGAAAGGCCTCCGTGGCCCTAGCCGGCTCCCTGCGTGCAGAGGGAGCCGGCATTGCTCTCTCCATGAGGGAGCCGCTCCCAATGCTGTTCCCTCTAGGCGGGAGCAATATTTTGATCTGTTTCCCTGCCCGCATCAGTGCAGGCAGGGAACCTCATCAGTGCAGGAATTTTTAAAGCTCCTGCTCGCTGGGAGCAGACTTGGTAATTGCACTCGCTCGGCCGGAGTTTTGGAAATGCTCCTGCCAAGTGCAAGCAAAAAGCGGTTTCTCATCCCAGGCAACTGCATACAGGGAAAGCACTATGTCACGGAGTGGGCTCCCTGGGACATAGCTAGTGAGCTGGTCCCGAGGAAAGGGATCCCGGGGGCATTTAGAGGCTTGGTGAGGGGCACCACACAGATCTCCTCCCCTACAAAATGCAGCAGGCCCCAACTGATGAGGTCCTCTCGGCTGAAAGTGGCTCGGGAGTGGGGCTGTGTGCCCTCCACTCAAAAATATACCAGGCTCTTCGGGATGGGGTCCCTGGGGCTGAAATTGGCCCGGTGAGGGGGGCCATGCACTCCCTCCCCCAAACAAACCCTATTCCCCCCCCCACCCCAGGACTGAATCCCGAGTCCTAGGATGGCTGCCACCACTTCCTGGCTGAGGTGATGGCAGCCAATCAGATCTCATATTGAGATCTGAATGGATCAGCAGGGGCTCAGAGTCCCTACATGTACAAAGTTTTTGAGCATTAATTGCTCAAAAACTACAGGACAGATTTACACCACAACACAGAAGCACCATCTCTGGATCAAGATCTAGCTTTCCACAACATTTGGTGTAAATGAATTCAGCGGTTTAGGCTGTAGCTGTGTCTAAAGTTCCTAAGGGAAAATATATGTGGAAAATGCTTTTTTGGACCTCCTCTTTTTTTTTCTGCCCCACCTTCACAGATCACCCCAAACCTTTCCGTGCACAAACTAGCAAAAAACTAGCATTTTTTATACAAGTTTTGTCAAACAGCATTTAAGTCATTAGCAACACAAAAAATGCATTTGCTATGGAAACACAATCCTAACTATAACTACCCGGTGAGGACTGCCATTGTTTAATATATACATATCTATCACTTCCCTTTCTTCTTCAAAAAGGATTCGGCACTCCACAAACGAAAAAGATTCTTAAAAATCAATTTTATTGACATGTGAAGGAACGCGTTTTGGAATCTCTGCCTTTGTCAAGAAGAAAGGAAAGTGAGTATATTTAGACGTTGTGGCGCGCGTCCGACATCGGCACCACCAACGTTAAGTTGTGGAAAAGCTACACTGCACGAAGTGATCATATATATATATATATATATATATATATATATATATATATATATGTATATATATAGATATATATATATATATACACACATATATACACATATATATATATATATATATATATATATATATATATATACACACACATATATATATATACACACACACACACATTTAGAGATATGTAAATTTGCTAAAATCAAAAGGTCCAAGCTAACGTCAGACCTAAAAGATATGGTTAGATACATGTGGAATGTAAAAAAAAAAAAAATGCATACCATACAGCTGGAAGCCCTATTTATAACCAAGTCTTTTGTAGTGTAAGAAATGTTGGTAGTGATCAAATACCCAGTTATCTTTATGATCGTCATAGTAGCCATGGAGTTTGCTTTCATGAAACAACCTCTACTTACGGTCACGCAAGGTGATCTTGCGCTGGCGGTAATCTGCGCCCAGCATTGGTTCGTTCAGGCCCCGTCTTTGAATGATGGTTCGGACAACCCTCTGGTTGTCATTGCAATCATTCGTTGGGTCTTGGCCAAGGCTGGACGTTGCCTGGTAAGCTGCAAAAATCAATAAATCAAAAACAAGGATTAGCGCAGGGTTTGACAATAGCAGTCTTTAATTTTATACCTAAAGTAAAATACAAATAGGTGCTCCTTTCCCAAATCTCTTTCAGAACTTTGGGAGAGTAGCAGGAGACATACAATTGGAAGCAAACTCTCTAATAAGAAATTATGTTTTAGGCCAGAAGCGGTCAGGTGTCTAGTGTAGACCCAGGAGTGACAGATCCATGCTGTACTAGGTAAATGTTTCCCATTTTAATACATTGTATACAAATTTATCCTGAAAGTCTGTTGGAATTGCATAGAACAATTTGGTTTCATACTTGCCAATCCTACTGTAACACCATCAATATGCTAGGAAGAATTCATCCCAACTTTCTTATAAGTATGGAGCATCATGGATTACCGCATTTAGAGGAAGAGTCATTTAGAAGCCTGACTCTTTATTTTTCAGTGAGGGGTAAGCCAAGTTCACCACTGTCTATCCAAAAGAGGAGCTACACTGTACGTTCATCCTTGAGCAGCTGGTGATAGGTAAAAATAAAGCACTCCCAGTGCGGAAGGTGATAGCAGGGGGCAGCAGTGGGGGCCAAGTGCGCGGGTCACCCATGCAAGGGTAATCTGTCACATGACGGCACGAGGCGAAACAGGAAGCAGCTTGCCGGAAGTGAACCAGACCTGCGTCCAGGTCGCCTCCTCGCGCATCACAACCATTTATTAACCCATGACACAAAAGTGCTAGAGCCCTTTACAATAAAAACAGAGCTTTTGACATAAAGTTTACAATTAGAAAATAGCACATCGTGACATAACTCCCCTCGCGATCACCCCGCAAATTCGCTGCAGCGCGTACGGTGGTCACTCGTTCACATACCTAGCAGCAAAGGCCTGGAATGGTCTACCCCCCACCTAAGGATATCTCCCTCCATCCAGGAGTTCAGAAGAGATCTCAAGACATGGCTGCTCAACTGAGACAGACGCAGCGGGAACAGCACCTGGATACGCTCACCGGTGATTAGTGCGCTATATAAATACGAGGATTGATTGATAGGCAGTATAAGTGGCAGCAATGAACAAGATGCCAACGGCTGGGGTCTGTTGAAATGGAGATAGTCCGGGTAACCTCGGGGTAATGGTCAGAGGTGAGAGCACGCGTGGATGTGAGGAATCACCTTGGAAGGAGAATAGCGGGGTGTACGGTGCAACTGAAGCAAAATGGTATTTTAACAAAAGTTACTCAGAGAGGGGGTAAAAACAAAGAACCTGACGGAGACACAGGGTTACAGTGCAAAGACATCTTAAGGATTTTGGGGGCCCTGGGACAAATGTATTTTGGGAGGCCCTGTTTCTAGCAGCTTTGAATTTATGATCCAATTTCAGCTCGTTCATGCCCTCTTTGGCCAGGACACCGACAGCGAGTGCGCAGGAACACTCGTACACATTCTAAATATGTTTGCATCTAATATTCAGGGGTAGTGATGATGTTAGGTAGCTACTCACTAATGTTACTACAAATAAATCTCTCTGACTCCCTCCCATTTCTCATACGTGAGGTCCTGTTTTGATCTAAAAGAACCTTTTTTAGGTTGAGCATAGCAGCGTACAAGCGCAGCATCTCCGACGTGTTGGCATGTATTGGGCTTTTAACCACGACCACTGCACGCCCATCACTTTCACTCGTTCATGGGGTTGCCTTTCAATAATCCTTTGTTTTCATTGGTAAATGCTTTATGTTTGTCCCTCCTTGGGGCGGTTTTGTTAGCGTCTTGGCCATCAACCCTGTTACATGGATAAGTGCACTTTTGTCGATAACTTTTGACTGCAAGCAAACTTCTTTTTCCTTTTGGGTCTCTCCTTCGCGCTCACGCTCATGGCAGCGGTGGCGCTTTGAATCGGCTCGCTTATGTCAACCGTTTTACTTTTTATTTTTAGTCTGTGTGGCAATAAAAGTCCAGTTAGGAATTTACAACGCTAATAGCCCTACCTCGTGCAAACGTGAGACCCACTGCATTGCAAATGCTTGTTTATGGATGTTGCATGACACAGGAACACAACATTTCTTTGCAAAACGTTAGCGACCAAGAGGCATTTGATGACTGTTCACGGAATGTGGATGAGGGTAGGCAGGAGGCCTGTGGGCACCACCGAGCCCGCAGGGTGGAGGATCGGAAAGAGGGTGCGGGGGCGAAGGGGTTACAGAACGGACCTGGGCTGAGTAATGAAATGCTTCTGGCACGGATGCGCCGGCCCCAGCTCGGTAAATAATGCATCCTCTGGACATTGGTATGCAGAGCAGCTCTCCAGCACCTCCGGGTTATACATGCATTGCCAGGGTCGGCGCGTGCATTTGCATCCAGCAGCTCGGTGCATGTGGGTCTGGGCCCCGGGAGAAATCAGGCCATGTGCACTGTAGGGGGAATCACTCGACGAGGCGTGAGAGGGGCCGGGGAGGGCAGAGCCCGCAGGCAGCGGTGTGAAGCAGCTTCTGTAGCCGGGGTAATCTCCAGTCAGAAGCCCAAACAGTGAGTCACCCGCGCCGCGAGCAATTTACCGAGGATCACAAGAAGCGTCAGAGAGCAGCCGCGACTGGAACCTGCCAAAGGCCAACTTTAAGACCAAAGATTCTGTCCATGACGTGCCAGTCACAGCTGGGGTTATGCCTGAGCGCTAGACTGGACAAGGGGCTTGTTACCTGTACAAACGAACACTTGGGAATGAAAAACAAGCCTTTACAAATGCAAAAGATTTAGCCTAGCCGACTGCTCTCTCCAAATAGTGGATATCAGCACAGACATGTCCATGCGCCCCGTGGAAACAAGGTTAGCTTCTCATGCACTCTAGTACACATTACCCAGGCTCCTCTCGTCTGCGACAACCTGGACTTGAAGGCAAAATTAAATAGATAAAAGTTACTTACCTCCGGTCGCGCCTTGTCTGGTAGATGCTCTATCTAACCACAGATCCCTCACATTTTCAATATTCCCTACGTTACACTGGATCTGGAAAATCTTAACCAGGGGTCCTGTGCACCAGGAAGAGGCGTCATGCGGCTCTGCACCAATGTTATTCTGTTCCGGAAGTGACGTGCCGAGCCGCCTAGAAGTGCTACCCATGCTTGCTGGCATCAATTGCTTCTCTAGGAAGTCCATGACCCCAGACACTAACCCAAACAGAGATTGGTTGGCCAGTGAGTAGATCTCTAATTTGGGACCATTTTACAGGGGAAATAGTCATGTCCACAGAACAGGGAGGATAGGAGGCTCAGTGAGGAATCTGAAAGCATTACCGAAGATAAGTAGCTTGTTTGTCTGATAAAAAATTCTAACCACAGATTTCTCACCTTTTGAATAGATAACAAAGCAGTACCTCCCAGATGGTGGGTGTGGCTCCGATCAAAAAGTCCTGCAAGACGGAAAAGGCAAATTGCCCATCTACTTAGACCAAACAAATCTCAGCCCTCCACTGCAGGGTTAACCCTCCAGGCAAAATCGGAAACTAATTCGTTTCCTTGGAAAACCCTCACCCACCAGGGTTACCCTTTGGTGGCATGTTTCATCACTGGGCCCTTCCCAATCCGCTGCGGAGTGGGGCGTGCTGCGACCAACTAATTACATGGGAGCACTTTATATGTAATCCACTATGATGATGTGTGATAAGAGTGGGTGGACATAAAAAAGATTAAAAATATCTACTGTTTTTATATCTGCCTTAGTGGCCGTACAGTCAAAACAGGGTGATTGGAAGGGGTGTGTTCAATGAACCTGCCTTCCTATTACATGAGGTCTACATGTTTAAACCCTACCCCTCGGCTCTTCATCAGGTCCCAGAGTGACTCCCTGAAGCCACTCCTTATGGAGGAATGTGCCAATACACACCCCTAAAGGACCTGCCCGAGGTCCGAATGGCAGGCAGAATACAGGTCAACAGGCAGGGGTGAAGTAAATGTGACTACAAGCTCATCCGCCCCCGGAGGATCCTTGATATACAAACTTAAACCCTAAAATGCAATGGTCCGAAGTTCACCAATTACTAGGTGTAGTATGTTTTGGAATTACCACATTAGGGGTGTGTACTGGCACGTTCTTCCACGCAAAGAGTGGCACCAGGGAGTCACCCTGGGTCATAATGCTCGAGTCAGGCTTGAGACAGATGTCCGGCTCTGTCCACCTTCGTCTAGGAGCATCAAGACCAGAATGAGTTGTGCTTTCACAAGAAGCGATGTGCCCCTGTGGCTACAGCTGCTGACCATGTAACATGGGTAACCAGGCTCGAATCCCGGACTCGACTCAACAGCCTGCAAACCAGGGCAATCTCTACCTGATGTAAAACAAATGTGTAATGCAGTCTGCTGCTGTTGTGAAGACCTCTTTTGCAAGGTTCGTGCTACAAAACTGCCAAAAAAGTGGACTCAGCCTGTCACCCAAGCAATAATCTTATAAGGCAACAATTGAAAGCAAAGCACTAGCCTTTGATGTGAGAAAGTGACACCTATCTAGTGGCTGAACTGAACACTGCAATACCAGAAAAAGTGGGGATCAACCCCAGCTCCCCTGCTTGACCGAAATGTGTGATCCTGGGCAGATACTGTATTTCACAGAGCCTCTTTTTTGTTCATTATCACATATGATAGCAACTTCATATACACAATTTCAGGAAGGGCACTGTACAAAAAAATATTTTTATTTACTAGCCTATAATGTTGCTCTGTTTATAATAAGAATCTAGGCCACACGTCGGGTATACATGACAACTGACTTGCTTCTTGGTGTAGTTATAGCATTGTCATGAGGGCGGAAGCAGAATTGTTTCTTTGAGAATGTTAAAAACCCACCCTCAATAAATACTTCTTAACGCTGTGACATCATCTGATTTACTAAGGTGAAAGAAAGATTGAAGAAATACACTTTTTGTTGCATGATTTACGTCTCAAATATTTTCAAGGCTTTGCTTATGCACAGGCTCTTACAGCCACGATGGACCCTTATCTCGGCTTTGGCTCAGATATTCCTTTTAATTTGTGGGCTCGCCCACTTCTCATTGACATTACCACACTACAGATGCCCACAATATGTAAAGCGTTGCTGCCACTATGTCAACATCAGTATGGACAATTCACAATATGCCAAGATCACACAACCAGTGCATCCTCCCATCTAAATGCAAGAATGAGTGCCCACCATCCGTGCTTAATTTGTAGAAGAATATATAAGTGCCAGGGCCCTCTTCAGAGGCCCACTGCTTCTTGGACCACCCATTGCCTCTGCCAGCATGCCAATGACAGTACTAACACAAATATTAGCCATCGTACTCTTACGCGTGAGACAATTCCGATTATTTTATGCCACCCAAAGCTATAACAATGGTTGGGCAGCAGGTATTAGTCATTTTTTGTGTATACTGAATTCTTAAACAACTGTTGTTGTGCTTATCTCATAATTAGACAAACAGCGCCACCGTGTGGTGCAGTGTACTAAGTGGTGGTGTTGACAACTAAGTACCGGTGCTGAGCACCAGAAACCACCGGCTAAAATTGAGCTCTGCCCACAGTACACACAACCTGAAACAACTCACCCACTCTCAACTACCCAGACGCCAGTGCACTCTGCCTCCAGTACCAAGCAACAGTCGTTAAATCCAATTTGCACACTGTGTAAACTGTCCCCAGAGCACACACATGTGAAAGAAAAACACAACACTCACCCGAGGCTACAATAACCAAACAATAAAAAGCCACACATTACCAATAAAGAAATATCTACTAGTCACCATAAACCTGCACTGCACTTTCCCATCCACACAAAATAGTGAACCAACTTGTAACAAGATGCTCTCCTAGACAGCTGCCTAGTACTGCAGTAACAAAGCTGAAACTAGGAGCATCTCCATCCCACCCACCCTACTCTCTGCCCCGCTGTAATGTTGGATGGAGATCACACACTTCTCCAGCCTGTACTGGAGCCGAGGCCGGGAATCCCTGGGCACTTTATACAGCATGAAGCTGGAAAAACACTTGCTTTAAATTCTCAAACTTAAGTTTTCAAAGCTGTGATGGCACACACCGCAAGGACTGGGCGATGCCACGATCTCGTGTGTCCCTAACCCCGAGCTGAAGGTAAGTGGTATACAAAGCCCATTGTACATCTTACAATACAAGAAAATAATAATCTAAATATTTCTCAATCTCTCTCGCTCTCTCTCCCTCTCTCTATAACAAAGGAATGCGGACTGCCAGATATGTAAAAGTTTGATACTGTTCCCACCCGCTGACGTAAGGAACTCGCTATACCCAGCGTTCGCCACCAGGGGGCGCACTGCTATCATCGGGGCCTGACCCGAGGCAGGCGTTAAAGGCAGCCGTGTACGGTTTTACTATTCTGAATTACCAGCTACAGCAAAAGTAATGGATTTCAGAAATACACAGCCATGTTTCCAAATGACAATATATTTTTGCTCGTCTTTTAACACTGCCGTCTGATACGATAATTGCTCTTTACCGAATAAAAATACTTTTACTCTCAAATTCCAAAAATAACCAGGAAAATATTCCCTCTTCAAAATTTTACCGGCTGTTCTCCAAATATACTTGGTCACGTGCAAGCAATCTAAACATACCGCAGGGCTGCCATGCGCATCATGTGGGTACAATGTAAGATTATTAGCCATGGAGCCAGTCATTAACTAGTTATTGGCCCTCATATGAATTTATGCACTCAAGGTGCCAATATCAATAGGTTTGGTGCAGGATCTACGAGAACAGCCTCTTGGGTGGTGGTCACCTTGTCCACTCCACGCACTCACCTTTAAAGCATGCACCTCGATCAAACAAAGGTACCAGGGCTGCTTCACCAGATGCCTTTGTTGGGTCCATAAGCCTGCACCGAGGCTTTCCATTGAGTTTGTGCATCAGCTGGCCTTGTGTAGCATCTACCGGTGGAACTGAGACTTAATGCCCTGTGCACATAATACAAGTGTTCATGTTTCTCCCCTTGAGTGCTGGGCCAAGGGTGCCCGAAGAGCACTCCGCCCATGGTGGACTACAGGAAACCAGCCCCTGAGTTGGTGTGCAGGGACTTTTTACTGTACTTCTGAGGGAAGAGATTCTCTTGCTAGAAACCGTACTTGCCTAGAAAAGGGACCCTTCCCTCTCCAAACCCCCAGAGGGTCTGCTTTGTGTCCGCAGTACACATGGTGAGCTCAACAGCACTTCATACAAGGTGCTGGCATCATGTAAAAAGGTTAAGGCTGTGTAAGGTCCTTGTCCATGGAGCAACCTCCTAGGCCTAAGTTTCTGAGCCCCCAAAGCATGTTTTCCTCCGTTTGGTTTCTGGTCTGTCACCCACCTTCAGTCCAGAATTCTGTCTTGCAGCACTACAAACTGACACCAGTGTGGCTGCCTAGGCAGCAGAGACCCTGCATCTGCCCAGAATGAGCACATAGGCCAACATGGACCCCACTCTGACCGGTCCCTCATCCGTTAAGTGTAAAAGGTCCAGGACCACGTTTTCAAAGATGCCCCCTGCTCTGGCTGGCTTGGGATAGGAACACCAGAAGGAAGCTCGCCTTTCAGTTGAGCACATGCTTCCTGCCAGTGATTGCAGATCTTCCATCGCTTGACTTCTTCCTGAACCTCTGTAGCACCAGGTGAGAGGATGAGGTCCTAGGATGCCGCTATTCCCCTGAGGCGAGGCTGAAGCCAAGGGCCAGTAGAGGGACCTGCGGCTCAGGTCTGCCTTGAGGAGCAGTGGATGGAATAACAGAAGAGACGAGATGTCCTGAACTGGAGGACAACATCAACACAGGAGCCAAGATCTGGTGCCCAGCTGGCCTGACAGACCTGGAGTAGCAAAAACTGCACACTCATCAGAGCTGGGCTGAGGATGGGCCAGACACACTGCAGTCCTGCTGCTGAGGGATGGGGGTTAAGAAGGTTGCAAACGGCATCCCAACCCCCTTTCGATTTGTGGACTCTTCATTGCCCTAAAGAGAACTTTAAGGTTACTCCATCCACCACAAACCTATGGGATGTCTGCTGTTAGATGGGGGTTTGTCATGGTGGCCTCGGACTCATCCAGATTAGGTTCTGCAGTTTAGAGGTCTGATCTGGCTCAAGTGCAGTAAAGCACAGAAAATGAGAAACATGAAAAACTGACCAAGATGTACCCCCAGGGGCTTAGAGGTAATGACTTTGTTGAGATATTGTTTGCTGCTTTTTCCCTATTCTCTAAATTACGTGTAATGCATAACAACCCATAGGTACCATCAGAACAAGGAGCACCTTATATACTTTGACGTTGAAGGGTGCCAACAACAAAGTCACTTCCTAGAACCCCTCTGCATCAGAAAATACTTTGGGAGCATCTGGAGACTTATATGGGCCATGGCCATGTCTGGTAACTTCTCGGTTTCCAGACAAAGCCTGGAGGCCCAGGCACACTGGACACACATGGACCACAGACGCGGTTCAGATTCTCCTTAGTCAATGAGCAACCCCTCTGTGGCTTGTGTGAAGACCCCCAATTTCGGCTGCAGGGCTGGTCTGATTTGGCGTGGATGCTGCAGAACTGCCACAGGCCAAATTAACTGACTATACTTGAACCCAGGGCAGCAGAAAACAGAGAAAGGATACATGGCTCAGAGCCCTTACACAAACCTTGTGACTTTTTGTATGGCAACCACATTCCCGTTTCTTTCAAGTGTGGAAATCGGGTTTGTTTAAAACCAAAATCAACTCCAGAAAAAAAGCTCAGAACTGCTGAGTTTCTGTGACCTCTCTTCATAGACAAACACTGTTCAAAAGCTGCTATTTTAAAACCGTTACAGCGCCTTATTACATAAGCACTAGAGGAAAACATTTGGGGGATCTTTGTGCTTCAGAAGGTGTTAGCACCTTCTGTATTTTTGTTTTTCTGTTGTTTGTTTAAAACCGAAACATGTATTGTATTTATGACTGAAATGTGAACAAAGCATTGACTGGTCAACAAAGCATCATTTGGAGTGAAAACCTTAAAGTCAGAGTTGACCACTGCCCACATTTCCCGGGCAGAGTAGAGACCCGGCTAAGACGACGGGCATCTCAGGAGCAGTGCATTAGTACCCAGGTGGTAAAGGCAGCTCGTCAACATTGGGGTACCAAGGAACCACCAGCTACTCAAAGACGCGGAGAATGGGTTACAAACATGGGGTGGCACTAAGGGGGTGGCACAGTGGACTTCGGCTTGCCTACAGTTTGGTATTCCTCATGTCATGCCAATTCTGGGGTTCGATGGACTGCCATGCCTGGCTCTCTGATGCATGCACCACACAAGGATGCACGCCCATTCCTGCCTCTCCGATGCATGCACACACGCCTGACACAGGCACTACACAAGGTGCACGACAGCATGCACCACATGCCTGCCAGAGGCACTACACAAGGAAGCACGACCATTCCTGCCTCTCTGATGCATGCACACACGCCTGACACAGGCACTACACAAGGATGCACGCCCATTCCTGCCTCTCTGATTCATGCACACAAGCCTGACACAGGCACTACACAAGGATGCACAACCATTCCTGCCTCTCCGATGCATGGACCACCCAAGGATGCACGACCATTCCTGCCTCTCCGATGCATGCACCACAAGCTTGCCACAGGCACTACACAAGGTGCACGACAGCATGCACCACATGCCTGCCACAGGCACTACACAAGGAAGCACGACCATTCCTGCCGCTCCGATGCATGCACCACACAAGGAAGCACGACCATTCCTGCCTCTCCGATGCATGCACCACAAGCCTTCCACAGGCACTACACAAGGATGCACGACCGTTCCTGCCTCTCCGATGCATGGACCATAAAAGGATGCACGACCATTCTTGCCTCTCCTATGCATGCACCACACAAGGATGCACGACCATTTCTGCCTCTCTAATGCATGCACCACACGCCTGCCACAGGCACTACACAAGGAAGCACGACCATTCCTGCCTCTCCGATGCATGCACCACACAAAGATGCACAACCGTTCCTGCCTCTCCGATGCATGCACCACACAAGGATGCACGACCGTTCCTGCCTCTCCGATGCATGCACCACACGCCTGCCACAGGCACTACACAAGGAAGCACAACCGTTCCTGCCTCTCCGATGCATGCACCACACGCCTTCCACAGGCACTACACAAGGATGCACGACCGTTCCTGCCTCTCTGATGCATGGACCATACAAGGATGCACGACCATTCCTGCCTCTCCGATGCATGCACCACACAAGGATGCACGACCATTTCTGCCTCTCTAATGCATGCACCACACGCCTGCCACAGGCACTACACAAGGAAGCACGACAATTCCTGCCTCTCCGATGCATGCACCACACAAAGATGCACGACCGTTCCTGCCTCTCCGATGCATGCACCACACAAGGATGCACGACCGTTCCTGCCTCTCCGATGAATGCACCGCACGCCTGCCACAGGCACTACACAAGGATGCACGACCATTCCTGCCTCTCCGATGCATGCACCATACGCCTGCCACAGGCACTACACAAGGATGCACGACCATTCCTGCCTCTCCGATGCATGCACCACACGCCTGCCACAGGCACTACACAAGGATGCACGACCATTCCTGCCTCTCTGATGCATGCACCACACGCCTGCCACAGGCACTACACACAAGGATGCACGACCATTCCTCCCTCTCCGATGCATGCACCACACGCCTGCCACAGGCACTACACAAGGATGCACAACCATTCCTGCCTCTCCGATGCATGGACCACACAAGGATGCACGACCATTCCTGCCTCTCCGATGCATGCACCACACAAGGATGCACAACCATTTCTGCCTCTCTAATGCATGCACCACACGCCTGCCACAGGCACTACACAAGGAAGCACGACAATTCCTGCCTCTCCGATGCATGCACCACACAAAGATGCACAACCGTTCCTGCCTCTCCGATGCATGCACCACACAAGGATGCACGACCGTTCCTGCCTCTCCGATGAATGCACCGCACGCCTGCCACAGGCACTACACAAGGATGCACGACCATTCCTGCCTCTCCGATGCATGCACCATACGCCTGCCACAGGCACTACACAAGGATGCACGACCATTCCTGCCTCTCCGATGCATGCACCACACGCCTGCCACAGGCACTACACAAGGATGCACGACCATTCCTGCCTCTCTGATGCATGCACCACACGCCTGCCACAGGCACTACACACAAGGATGCACGACCATTCCTCCCTCTCCGATGCATGCACCACACGCCTGCCACAGGCACTACACAAGGATGCACAACCATTCCTGCCTCTCCGATGCATGGACCACACAAGGATGCACGACCATTCCTGCCTCTCCGATGCATGCACCACATAAGGATGCACGACCATTTCTGCCTCTCCGATGCATGCACTACATGCCTGCCACAGGCACTACCCAAGGATGCACGACCATTCCTGCCTCTCCAATGCATGCACCACACAAGGATGCACGACCATTCCTGCCTCTCTGATGCATGCACCACACGCCTGCCACAGGCACTACACAAGGATGCACAACCATTCCTGCCTCTCCGATGCATGCACCACACAAGGATGCACAACCATTCCTGCCTCTCCGATGCATGGACCACACAAGGATGCACGACCATTCCTGCCTCTCCGATGCATGCACCACACAAGGATGCACGACCATTCCTGCCTCTCCGATGCATGCACCACACGCCTGCCACAGGCACTACACAAGGATGCACGACCATTCCTGCCTCTCCAATGCATGCACCACACAAGGATGCATGCCCATTCCTGCCTCTCCGATGCATGCACACACGCCTGACACAGGCACTACACAAGGATGCACAACCATTCCTGCCTCTCCGATGCATGGACCACAAAAGGATGCACGACCATTCCTGCCTCTCCGATGCATGCACCACACGCCTGCCACAGGCACTACACAAGGTGCACGACAGCATACACCACATGCCTGCCACAGGCACTACACAAGGAAGCACGACCATTCCTGCCTCTCTGATGCATGCACACACGCCTGACACAGGCACTACACAAGGATGCACGCCCATTCCTGCCTCTCTGATGCATGCACACAAGCCTGATACAGGCACTACACAAGGATGCACAACCATTCCTGCCTCTCCGATGCATGGACCACCCAAGGATGCACGACCATTCCTGCCTCTCCGATGCATGCACCACACGCCTGCCAAAGGCACTACACAAGGTGCACGACAGCATGCACCACATGCCTGCCACAGGCACTACACAAGGAAGCACGACCATTCCTGCCGCTCCGATGCATGCACCACACGCCTGCCACAGGCACTACACAAGGAAGCACGACCATTCCTGCCTCTCCGATGCATGCACCACACGCCTTCCACAGGCACTACACAAGGATGCACGACCGTTCCTGCCTCTCCGATGCATGGACCATACAAGGATGCACGACCATTCCTGCCTCTCCTATGCATGCACCACACAAGGATGCACGACCATTTCTGCCTCTCTAATGCATGCACCACACGCCTGCCACAGGCACTACACAAGGAAGCACGACCATTCCTGCCTCTCCGATGCATGCACCACACAAAGATGCACGACCGTTCCTGCCTCTGCGATGCATGCACCACACAAGGATGCACGACCGTTCCTGCCTCTCCGATGCATGCACCACACGCCTGCCACAGGCACTACACAAGGAAGCACGACCGTTCCTGCCTCTCCGATGCATGCACCACACGCCTTCCACAGGCACTACACAAGGATGCACGACCGTTCCTGCCTCTTCTATGCATGGACCATACAAGGATGCACGACCATTCCTGCCTCTCCGATGCATGCACCACACAAGGATGCACGACCATTTCTGCCTCTCCGATGCATGCACCATACGCCTGCCACAGGCACTAAACAAGGATGCACGACCATTCCTGCCTCTCCAATGCATGCACCACACGCCTGCCACAGGCACTACACAAGGATGCACGACCATTCCTGCCTCTCTGATGCATGCACCACACGCCTGCCACAGGCACTACACACAAGGATGCACGACCATTCCTCCCTTTCCGATGCATGCACCACACGCCTGCCACAGGCACTTCACAAGGATGCACAACCATTCCTGCCTCTCCGATGCATGGACCACACAAGGATGCACGACCATTTCTGCCTCTCCGATGCATGCACCACACGCCTGCCACAGGCACTACACAAGGATGCACGACCATTCCTGCCTCTCCAATGCATGCACCACACAAGGATGCACGACCATTCCTGCCTCTCTAATGCATGCACCACACGCCTGCCACAGGCACTACACAAGGATGCACAACCATTCCTGCCTCTCCGATGCATGGACCACACAAGGATGCACGACCATTCCTGCCTCTCCAATGCATGCACCACACAAGGATGCACGCCCATTCCTGCCTCTCCGATGCGTGCACACACGCCTGCCAGAGGCACTACACAAGGATGCACAACCATTCCTGCCTCTCCAATGCATGCACCACACAAGGATGCACAACCATTCCTGCCTCTCCGATGCATGGACCACACAAGGATGCACGACCATTCCTGCCTCTCCGATGCATGCACCACACAAGGATGCACGACCATTCCTGCCTCTCCGATGCATGCACCACATGCCTGCCACAGGCACTACACAAGGATGCACAACCATTCCTGCCTCTCGAATGCATGCACCACACAAGGATTCACGACCATTACTGCCTCTCCAATGCATGCACACAAGCCTGACACAGGCACTACACAAGGAAGCACGACCATTCCTGCCTCTCCGATGTATGCACCACATGCCTGCCACAGGCACTACACAACGATGCACGACCATTCCTGCCTCTCTGATGCATGCACCACACGCCTGCCACAGGCACTACACAAGGAAGCACAACCATTCCTGCCTCTCCGATACATGCACCACACAAGGATGCATGACCGTTCCTGCCTCTCGATGCATGCACCACACGCCTGCAACAGGCACCACACAAGGATGCATGACCATTCCTGCCTCTCCGATGCATGCACCACACAAGGATGCACGACCATTGCTGCGTCTCCAATGCATGCACCCCACACTTGCCACAGGAACTACACAAGGATGCATGACCGTTCCTGCCTCTCCAATGCATGCACCACACAAGGATGCACGACCATTGCTGCGTCTCCAATGCATGCACCACACACTTGCCACAGGAACTACGCAAGGATGCATGACCGTTCCTGCCTCTCCGATGCATGCACCACACAAGGATGCACGACCATTCCTGCCTCTCCGATGCATGCAGCACACGCCTGCCACAGGCACTACACAAGGATGCACGACCGTTTCTGCCTCTCCGATGCATGCACCACACGCCTGCCACAGGCACTACACAAGGATGCATCAATGCACGACCATTCCTATGACCTACAACAAATATGAGTCTATTGCAAATTAGGCCTTTTTACTGCAGGTGTGTTCTGCAGTTTTGGACTCCGTGATAAAATATGAATTGCAAATTAGAAAAATTAATCTTTGGCTGTGTCAGGCATGAGCCTAGCTGGATTTCAGCTTCATCCCCGGCCGAGGAGACCATTCCGCTCGGCTCACCGGGGATTTTGCTGCTTTACGTGGAGATAGAGGACTTCAAGCAGGTGAACGCGCACACCCGATATGGACTCCATGCCCCCATTTCATGGCAGATAATTTATATCAACATTTTAATGGGGGAACAAATGTTCTGATGCCATTCCGCTGTGCAGCCTGGAGAAATCCCACTTGGATTTCCAGAAGAAGCGCACATGAACACTTCCGATTGGCTGAACCTTGAAGGCTTCTTGGTAATGAGCATGCCAAGCTGCAAATAAGATTTCCTCCTGGTCCCTCTGTGCGTCCTACTGGCTGGTGAACCTCGGTGCCTTTGTTGGTAGCCGAGGAATGAACACTGAGCGCAAAGAAGGCAACCGCGTGCAGTCAAGAAAGATGGCGGCCCACTCTGCACTGGACCCTGCTAATAACACCTCTCCAAGAACAAAACAGCCTCGCCCTCCCCCCAACACTGAGATTCAAAGGGACAGTGATGGCACATCTCTGAAGGCTTTAAATGTTTCTTTAAAAGGAAGAGTAACTTACACAGACGCATGAATAATGACAGCTGGCCCTCAAAAATAAGTGCCGGTGCTCAGCACCGGAAACAACAAGCAGAAATTAAGCACTGCTTCCAGGTCACGAGCCAACAGGACCGGTCCAGAGCAGTCTTCAGTGGCCTTCAGCCAATGAGACTGTATGTAGATGGGGAAACTCCTCCCTCATCCAGTGAAGAGTCTAGAAAGGTGTGTTAGCAAAGTTCTGCCTTGTTATTTGGAGGGCCACGCGCTACTACATGCGACGGAGACAGCCCTGGTGTGCGTAATGGAGGAGTTATGCAGGAGAGCAAATCATTGTCAGGGCGTCACTTTGGTGCTGCCTGACTTATCTGTGGCATTCCTTATGGTTCATCACGAAACTTTCCTAACAAGGCTAGAATCCTGTGGCCTCGGTGGTACTTCACAAAGATGGAAGTGCTTCTACCTACAGGACAGGAGTCAGGGGTGACCTTGTCTCCTTACTGCTCGGAATTTGGAAAGCTTAAGCAAGGGGTGCCACAAGGGCCGTCACTTATCCCAATCCTACTTAATGTTTATGTAAGCCCATTAATCACATTAATAAAAAGCTACAACATCTCAGTTATAAACCATGCCGATGAAACCCAATTGATCATGTCCCTTTATCAACAGGACGAGATCTCCTCCTGTCAAGCTTGTATGCTTAATATTAATAAATCCTTAAAACTAAATGGGAACAAAACTGAATTTCTCTGTTGCGCCCCGAACAAGGGCCCAATACCGCTACCCGCTAACCTCTGGTCCCTTCCTACTGAAAGTGGGATGAATGCCTCGGATGCTGTGTGAAATCTGGGTGTTTGATGCCCATCTCTCACTAGAGAATCATGTGACCAAGGTGGCAGGCCCCTGTTTTGCCTTCCTGCGTAGTCTCAGAAAGATATTTCTGGTATTACCAGTACGCGTCAGGGCTTTATTCACCAGAAGTGTCAGACTCGGACGGTTGGACTGTTGGACTATTGCAAGGCCATCCTTCTGGGGGTACAAGATTTTTTGGTTAAGAGATTTGCAACCAAGGCTCTTAAGTAACTGCATTTGCTCCCTATAGAAAAGAGGATTGTTTTTAAAAGCATTGTGCCTGGTGTTTAAGGCATTACAGGGGAAGGGTCCAGTACTTCTTCAAAGTAACCTGCAAAGATGCGTTCCAGCAACTGCAAAGATGCGTTCCAGCTAGAACTTTGCGCTTAGCGCTGGCCAATTTGTTGCGGCCTCCTAGGTTTCGAAGCGCTCGTCTGGGAGGACGAGCTTTTTCTTCTGAAGCTGCGCAGCGCTGGAACGCGTCACCATCTACTTTCAGAAAGCAATCGGAGCTGCGGAGATTCAGAAAAGCGCTGAAGACTTGGCTGTTCCCCAATTAGTTTTTGTGGTTTAGATCTGGGTCTGACACTCATCCTTATTCTCCCATTTCTTCTTCAACTAGTCGCTATAGTGCCAGGACACCAGTTATGGTCACAGCTGCAGTTTATAGATACTATAAATAAATTACCTGGGCCCAAAACAGGAATCATTCTGGTAGAAACCCACCAAATTTCACAAGGGGAGTGTTCCTCTGAAGGACTCCTTTAGAGACACTACTACCATCAAAACACGAAGGTTAGGCACCTTGGAGACAAGTGGGTTGCAGGCCGCAGCCTGAATCCCAAGTGGAGATTAAACTCCTTATAAAAGGATTGTTATTCATTGTCCCCTAAGGATACGCCTGGAGTCCTAGAGCACTGGTAAAATGCCCTCATGACAAGGCCCAAGGGAAATGTTTGTTATATGGGTGAAATCTTACGAAATGTGTACATTTCACAAACTTTGCATTATGTGATTTGCATACCTTTTGCCTCCAGGAGACTGATTTGCGCAGAAAATGTCCATCGAGAACATAAAATCGCAGTTGAGACATTTTCTGCTCAGCACGGTTCCTGTTGGTAGCGTTTGTGCCCTCACTTTCAAGGAAAACACCAGCACCCTACGACCCATTCACTTTTGCCTAAATTCGAATGAAAAAATTACACAATTTCACCCACCCCCTTCCTCGGTAATGTCCTCTATGCAAGTATACCAATTTAAGAAACTAGAAAAAAAAAAGTCCAAACGTCTTTGTCAACTGATCTTCAGCTGTAAGAAAGGGCAAGTGGTCTCTTCTCACCTGAGAGGGGCACCATCTCTGCCAATGCAAGCTAGAGTCACCTTGGCACCCCTCTGCCTTGCATCTAGCCCAGACCAGCCCCCGAGGAGAGGGTCAGGCAGGGGCACCCTGCACGTCTCTGCATCCAGTACCAGTAGGCCTCATAGTGCCCAGAGCTAAGTGCAGAAGGAAAGGAACAGACAGTTACCCACTGTGGAACTCCTCGCCTCGACCCATTAGCCGCTGTGGACCCCCTCGCCTAGACCAAAATTACCCGCTGTGGAACCCTTCGCCTCCACCAATTACCCGCTGTGGAACCCTTCGCCTCCACCAATTACCCGCTGTGGAATCCCTCGCTTCAACCAATTACCCGCTGTGGAACCCTTCGCCTCCACCAATTACCCGCTGTGGAACCCTTCGCCTCCACCAATTACCCGCTGTGGAATCCCTCGCTTCAACCAATTACCCGCTGTGGAACCCTTCGCCTCCACCAATTACCCGCTGTGGAACCCTTCGCCTCCACCAATTACCCGCTGTGGAATCCCTCGCTTCGACCAATTACCCGCTGTGGAATTCCTCGACCACTGTGTAATCCTTTGCCATGAACCATTACCCACTGAGTAGTCCTTTGCCTTGAACCACTACCAACTGAGTAATACTTTGCCTTGACCCTCTACACATTGAGTAATCCCTTACCTCAACCTATAACCTGCTTTGGAACCCCTTGCCTCGACGCATTACCCGCTGTGGAGTCCCTCGCCTCCACCAATTACCTGCTGTGGAATTCCTCGTTTACGGAGTACTCCTTTTCCTTGATCCTCTACCCACTGAGTAATCCCTTGCCTTAACCGATAACCAGCTATGGAATCCCTCCACTCGACCTATTACCCCCTGTGGAACCCCTTACCTCGACCTGTCACCAGCTGTAGAACCCCTCGCCCCATTGCCAGCTGTGGAACCCCTCGCCTTGACCCATTACCTGCTGTGGTACCTAGACCCGTTCGTTACTCACTGTGCATCACCTCGCCTCCACATATTACCTTGACCCATTACCCACAGTGCAATCCCTCTGCCCATTACGTAATCCCTTGCCTCAAGCCACCGAGTAATCCTTTGCCCTGACCCATTCCCCACTGTGTAACCTCTTTCTTCCACCCATTACCCACTGAGTAATCCCTCGACTCGACCCATTACGTAACTCGTCGCCTCAGGGGTCCTGTTTGATGATCCTTGATTTGAACTCCAGTGTGAAATAAGCAAGGCCAAAGTGTCACCCACCTGCCTTAAAAAAAAAAAACCCTTACGTTTCAAAGCCCTCTGAATTCAACATCAGTCAGCAGCTGTGCATCACCAGCACACCATTAGGTCTCGTAGTGCGTACTGTGCAAAGAACTAAACTTCCCCTATCACACAACTCGGCTTTACTCAGTTTCAGGATCTCAGAAGGATGAAACGCCGAGTCGATCGTACCAGGATGCATCGCGGTTACCAGCAGGGCGAAAACAGATTTGAGCAGCGATTGATTAACTCACTGAGCTATCCTCCTGGCTGACCAGGAGGTGGTTCCATAAATTTACCACCATCTCTAAGAGGACATTACTTTTTACCTTTTAAATTCTTCCTATGTAACAACAAGGGCCCTTGTAGGCATTTTTTATATTAAAAGGTGCAGCAGTTCAGCTAAACCTTTATAGGTGATTCTGCTCTCTAAAAAGGGCTGTAGTAGGCATTTATGTTCATTTAAATGTCAGCCAGGGGGATGACTCAGTAAGTTAAAGACTCGCTGCTGAAATCTGCTGGACCCTGCAGGTCACAGGTTGGGGTGCTGTGTGTGATTAAATTAGGTCATTTTCAGGGGTCGGAGATGAGAAGAACTAGCACAAATTGCCATTATTAAAGTAAGTCTGTGAGTGCTTTGCACCTTTTCTGGTTTCCCCTTGGCCTTGGTGCAGTTCTCGGTTGTAAGGCACTGCGCTCGCTATGACACAGAATGCGGAAAAAAGTGCGTGATGAGGAGGGACACACAGGCGGGTCACAAAATATTGTGGTAACGTTTACGAATTTACGCAGCAACAATAGAGAAATTATGCGGCGTAATTCAGAACATTTTGTGATTATACTAAATTATTTTGCCATTTCTGACCAGCCACACTTAGCTGAGTTCCTTCTACTGCGTCGCTGTGTTTTTGGTAACTTTTTATTCCTTTGAACTCCAAGCATATTTTTTTATTACATCGGAAAATTATACATCAGATGATAGATTGTGTGGCAAATGCGGCAGATCCACAATGATGTAGAAAACGCTGCGGCCGCAGCGGTCCCGCTCGTAGGTGGAGCGGAGGGGCGGGGATACTCACAGGCAGAGAACACGTCAAAGATGGGGTCTTTGCAGAAGGACTTGAAGCGCCACGTGACGGACACATCCTTCGCCTCGACGGAGGTGCTGAAGTCACACTTAAGGACGACGGACGAGAAGAGGAGGGTGTAGCGCTCTCGGTCCTGCACCGACACCTGTATCGAGAGGCTCCCTGTGACGAGAGGAGAGGGGGTGAGAACACTGAAACAACCTGCATACGTCTAGTGCAGAGGTCTGCAAAGTTTTTTTGTTCTAAGCACCCCCAAATACAATGTTTTGAAGTCAGGGACGCCCCTCCAAGCCTTCTTGGCAAGGACTGAGGGGGGGCAGGGCCGAGCACAGGGGGCGTGGCTTATGAGATCATTTCAGGGAGACATTTTCTACGCTGTATAATCAACAATAAATGTGAGACTTATAAAAGGGCAAAGCCATGTAACAAAAACATAAATTAAACAAAAATATCTGCTCCCCATAACAGGTGTTGTGAGCCTGTCACACACTTCAGCCCCAACGCAACTGAATCTGCTGTAGTAATAACTGTGACTCCCAGTAACAAGACCTCTCCTTCAATTACATTACACAAGGTCAGATTTCTTTTAAGGCTCAGGTGAATTAAGTGATTTACCAAGAAATAACAATGTTGAGCAAATGCTGGGGCTCGAACCTGGTTCCCCAGTTCCAAAGTCAGCAGCGCTCACCATTTGGCCACATTTCCTCGGCTTTCAAAAAAAAAAAAAAAAAAAGCTCTGATGTGTTGCGCACCTTATTGTAGTAAAGGTGCCCTAGGCTCTAATGCTACCAAAGAAAATGAGCCCGCTATACCCTTTTATTTATTTTTTCAAAGAAAGACATAACTGAAATGCAGTGGGCTCCTAGGACTCTGGAACCCCGGTGCCACTGCACCTGCTTCACCGACGACAGTAACTGCCTTACCATGTGTCCTCCGCCCCTTGCTAAAAACACGAGCTCCTATTTTGCCCCATCCCAGTCACTTCCATCTCTCGATGGTCAAAGTAAGGTGCTTTCTCTGCTTCAACTTTCCACACTCCTGGACCATTACTCAGAGGCCCAAAGCAAATCTGCCGGAGCAAGTGGCCACTGGGCCATCATGCAAATCAGGAAGAACAGTAACACAGACATGGGGTTTAGCTGCCCCCCACTCCATAACACTGGGGCCTGGTGCCACAGCACCGGTCGCACCATCATACCTACGGCTCCACAGGGCGGGCTGTCTGCACTGCCAACTTCACTGCACCATCACTGCTAGGCCTGAGGCACAAAGCAGGCTTTACGCCCCTTTGTGTACAACAAAAAATATGATCTCTGCTCCTCGAAAGGTAAATCCGTGCAGCTGGTTAATCACCAAATATAAAGAGTGCTTGGGAGCCAGTATAGGCTTTAACTGGTAGAGTTAAGTGGAGCTCCACTGTGATAAATATGTATTCTTCTTGAGCGGTAATGTGATGGGATTGCCAGGTGAGTATGTCTTTTTGATAGACAGGTATAAAAATGTGGTGAAGTATACTCTGATTACTAATATGCATATAGATAAAACAATGACTGACATTCACAGTGCTTTTTGCTATGGACTGGGACTTTGAAGCTCTATAAATACACAATACACAGTTGCTATTTCCCACTGCGCAACAAGGATGACTGTCTGTGACTGTCTTGTCACACACAGCGACTCTGCAGTGAACGCACTAGCCAAATGAGATTTGACGACCTAAAATTGTACATCTCCTACCGGTTTAACGTGCACTTATTTTTCATTTTATATGTGCTACAAGTGAAAGAAGGGACAGAATATGTTGATCTTTTCAGCCACTTGCTGGCCCTGCCCCCATGGCTTTCAGGATCGCAGTCCACACACTGTGAATGAAACTAGCCTGTAAGTGCGCCAAATAAACAAAATGGCACTTTCAGGCATCTTAATTTACAAGTAGTTGAAGCTGCATTAGCGCCCCCCTGGGAATGCACTCATGGGCCCCGAGGGGACGTGCCCCACAGTTTGAAGACATCTGATCTAGTGTCTGAATTACACAATGTGAAACCAAAAACAAGGGATTAATCCCGTCTTCTCCACATTGTGTGATCCTGGGCAATTGTTTTTATTGCCCTCTACCTCCTCCTTCTTCATTAAGACACATGAGCACCTTGAAATTCAGAATGTGCGCTGTACGAAGCCTTCTATGTTTGATTTAAAAACTGCAATGTTGTTCATGCATAAAAGAACCCCAGGCCTCCCACGGAGTACACATAACAACTGACTTGCCTCCTAGTTCACTGTTCACATTGTTGTCAGGGTGGGCGGAATGAATATTTCAAAATTCATATTTGAAAACTATCACTGAAAAAAAAAAAAAACTTCTCAATGCACTGATATGATCTGATGCACTAAGGTAAAACAGTTCTGCGTGTTTTTAATGAAATTTACCTTTTGAATTTAGAACGGAGTTCATCATACCGTTGTAATTTTGCCTCAAGGTGTCTTCAACAGCCTTCAATAACAAAGGTATTTCAGAAGTTGAGGTGCAGGACACCCTTTTTACTTCCTTTCTTTAACTTCAATTAGCCTTTAAATAAATACTTGCCCATTTATTTAGTGTTAGTACTGAGCCGAGTAAACAGCAACACAGCGCTGCTGCTGACTAGGGGGCCGCATGTAAATGTCAGGAGGGCCGCATGCGGTCCCCGGGCCGTACTTTGAGTATCACTGGTTTAAACCACTGTCCCTTTAAACTAGCAGTGTTCTATAATTTACATATTTACCAATAACTCTCCCCATGCTCATACCAGCAGGCATCGCCTTGCACTGCTCACTTGTCATGTGCCATGTGGCTTCAGGGGTGACCTGCTGGTACCAGCCACAGGTGAGCTGTGAAATGTGTCATTGCGTCCAATTAGTGCTAAGTTACAATTAGAAAACAACATATAAATGCCATCATCTAAACGTTCACTTCACAGTTCAGATTGATGATGTTTTGACTGGTTTAATTGGGAATTGCTTTTTGGCTCATCCCGAAAAAACATCGACAGCAAATCTTTTTTGCAGAAATGAGTGCATGGAGATGAACAGTTCACCACTGAGAAAAACAGCATCACCTTAGCCCCCGGCATGGGCAATCCCAGCACATGGGAACATAACTTGGACATCTCAGAGGGCAACTGGTACTTTAGCTAAGACACTGCAATCAACTCTTGGCACAGGCATCTACACTACCTCATCCTTTTTACTGCTGTGAATACCTCTTGTACGTTTAGTTTTACGTAATGCACTATCATGTTGTATTCTCCACCTCAGTAATTACTTTTAGTAGTGTTTGTTCATCTGAAACCTCCTGTAACTTCCATATAATGAAGTACTTCTCCTGTAAAAAACTCTAGCACCTTTGGGTAATGTCAGCTGCATAAATCTGCATAAATAAATAAACAGGTGAGTTTGCTTGGGAGGCCATTACATCCCGCTGCCGAGGGCTATACCGGTTGTTAAAGGCCATCTCCCTCTGTATCGCCCTTTTAACAACCGTGCAGCCTTGGCACATTTCACCCACTGAGGTTCAAATAGTTTTATTTAAAATTCGAGAGGCTGACAAACATTGGGCTGTTGGAGCAGAAGGCCTGTACCAGCCATTATTGGCCCGCAGCCGCTCCACTGACTTCAATGGAGCTCTCGACATTCAATGTTTTAGTATCATCTCTTCCACCCACAATGTCCACGCCTCTTGAAGCTGCTTTTCCAATCCAGGGCTTTGAAATGGACTCGGTAGTAGTTATTCGACTCACCGTGTTTACTCACACCACCTTATGTCTCCATTTTGCCGTAACACTTCCAACTATTATATGTTTAAGACTCAATGAGCAAACACAAGAAAATGAGACGGGTCTCAAGATTCCCTATTGCGGGTGTAGCCATGCAAGTTTGTCCCCCGTAGTCTTCTTTTTTTACCCAGATGTCAGTGTTCCAGCAGAACTACACCAAGACGTCTGTGAAACACAGGAGGCTGACCCGACCACTCAACCCAAGGGTTTGTACAGTTCACTTATTGATAGTAAAGCACGTTACCTACCCATGAAAGTTTGGATATACACCAAGAGCGTGATTTAGATGGTAAGAGAAAATCCTGTCATTGGGATAGGAAGCAATAAATTCTCTGTTGGACGATATCCCTCCAGTTGTGGATCACGTGGTGGAGTTCCCCCGGCCATCAGGATAGCACGGTGCAGGTAATTCTGCTGGCACATCCTCAACCAAGATTAATATGGCAACTCCATCACAAGAAGATGGAGTTTACATTCCACCCCACTCTCAATCGGGTCCCTCATCTCTTTGAAACACTATAAATTTATTGTGCAGTTAATCAAATTCATTAAATTAAAATGTACAATCTCCTATGAACACGTTACAAAGATTAAATCCACGTAACTCCATACAACAAACACACAGAACCACTTTTTACAAGGTACAAAAGCCTTTAATCCATATAGCTGTAATCATGCAACATATTCAGCTTCTCTGGCAGAAGTGGCATTCTGATCACACTTCTTCTAATCACAGTAAACACAAACTAGTGCTCAATCGCCTATCATCCGTCTCGATTGAAGGTTGAAAATTCAATAAATTCTTCATGATCACATATTCAAAAAAGTTGGACACGCTGCAGAATTTTGCATAGAAAAGGTGTAGGAAGCTGGCCTGGTGTGTGGTGAGCACCTATGGTGTGATCACCTTATACCAGGTACAGGTATCCCCTATTAATGAGGTGTAGTCAGTGTCTAGGAAGCCAGGGCTCTCTAGAAGTAGCTGTGGATGAGCAGCCAAGACTTATCTAGGACACATGCAAAGCTCATGCAATGCCAATTTAGTCACACAGCACTCACACACATGAAAGAACCACACAGTGTTACAGAAATAAAGGTACTTTATTATGGTAACACAATACCAAGATACTACAAAAGGCAATACCCCAACTGGAAGTAAGTAAACACACTATTATGTACACATTAGGATTCAGTGATTAGCATGTAAGGTACTAGGAAAGCAGTGAAAACAATAGAAGGTACTGAAGGCCATAGGGGAGGACCAAACCATATACTAAGAAAGTGGAATGCGAAAGTCGGGCCTCACCCAAGAAAGTGGAATCTGTAGAGGGGAGCTGGAGGAACTAGGAAACCCAAAAGGTAAGTGCCAGAGTGCCCCCCAGCGACCAGGAGAAAATAGATAAGTACCTGGTTCTCCCCAAACCCACCAAAAGGACTTCAGAATAGGATAATGCAGGACCCAGACAAGACTGCAAGAAACCAAAAGTGGATCCTGGAAGAGGAAGACCTGTGAAGGGAGTGGAACAAATCCAGTTCACCTGGGAGTGTCCGGTGGTGGCAGGAGCCACTACCCACCTGTCTGTGGATGCAGGACCAGGTTGACGGTGGACAAAGACAGTCAGCAGTGCAGCCCTGGTGCAGCTGAAGAGTTCCGGAAGTGATGCAGTCAACAGCCCACGCCAGAAGAAGGACTGCAGTTGGTCAATATTGTGGAAAATCCACCAACAAGTCTTGGTAAAGGCAAATGTGGCTGGAGAAGAAATGCTAAACTGCCGGGGACCACCAAGGTCCAGGGGGACTCAACCCACTGAAGGGAGTCCTGGGTAACGCTTAGCAGCGAGGAGAGTCACAGGAAGAGGAGGCAGCCCCCACAGGTGACCCACAGGCAGCAAGCACAGGGGTCACGGTGAGGCCCACGCAGCACACCTAGAAAGGAGTCCCACGTCACTAGAGAAGCATGCAGAGGGCTGTGCGTCACATGGAAGAGTGCTGGGGGGTGGGGCTACATGGAGACCAGAGATACATTGGAGGAAAAGCCAACAAGCTTTGGTAGCTGCAAGAGACGCGGTGCACGGGGGTACTGTCCTGCGTGGAGAGGCAAGGAGGGCTTACCGTCTTCCAAGTTGGACAGCTGGTAGAGAGGACCAAGGGGACCACTCCAGATCTCCATCCAGGATGCAGGATCCACACAGCTCTGAGGAGAGGAGATCCACACGTCCAGTCGTCGTTGCAGAGTGTGTCTGCAGATGTAGGGGAGTGATTCCTTCACTCCTATGGAGATTCCTTTTTGTGCAGACTGAAGACTTATCGCCCTCAGAGGATGCACAGCTGGGGAAATGTTGCAGTTGGTGGAAGGAGCCGTGGAAACAATGTTGCAAGCAGAGTCATCGCTGTGGATGCAGATTGTCGGTTCCTGGAGGGTCCTCCTGCAGTTCCAGTGGCCAGAAGGTGAAGTATGCATTGCAGAGGAATCCTGCTGCAATCTTGCATGTCGAATCTGAGGACCCACCCAAGAGGGAAACCCTAAATAGCTCTGGAAGGGGGATTGGTCACCTAGCAGGGTGACCACCTATCAGGAGGTGGCTGTGATATCACCTGCCTGTCCTGGCCACTCAGAGGCTCCCAGAGGCCTACGCCCATCTTGGATTCAAGATGGCGGAATCAAGTGGCCACCTGGAGGAGCTCTGGGCACCACCCCTGGGGTGGTGATGGAGAGGGGAGTGGTTACCCCCTTTTCCATTGTCCAGTTTCGCAACAGAGCAGGGACCAGGAGTCCCTGGACTGGTGCAAACCGGTTTATGCAAGGAGGGCACCAAATGTGCCCTTCAAAGCATACCAGTGGCTTGAGGAGGCTACCCGTCCCAAGCCATGTAACATCTATTTCCAAAGGTAGAGGGTGTTGCATCCCTTTTTCAAAGAAAATCCTTTGTTCTGCCTTCCTGGGCTTGAGCTGGTCAAGCAGCAGGAGGGCAGAAACCTGTCTGTAGGATGGCAGCAGCGCTGGCTGCCCGGGAAAACCCTGCAAACTGGTAGTAGCAAAGCTAGGGGTCCTCTAAGGAGCCATCAGAGTGCATGGAATCATACAACCAATACTGGCAACAGTATTGGGGTATGATTGTGACATGTTTGATACCAAACATGCCCAGGTTCAGAGTTACCATCATGTTGCTGGACACAGGTGCTGACCTGTGTCCGGTAAACGGGTATAATGGCTTCCCCGCACTTACGAAGTCCAGGAAAATGGAGCTGGAGTTCGTAGGGGCATCTCAGCTCATGCAGGGGTGCCCTCACACACAAGTACCCGCACCCTGCCCTTCGGGCTAGGAGGGCCTCCCATGAGGGTCACTTACAGTGATCTGGTGCAGTGACCTGAAGTGAAAGGGTGCATGCACCTTTTCATGCAGGCTGCAATGGCAGGCCTGCAGACACATTTTCCCTGGGCCCAATGGGTGGCATAATACATGCTGCAGCCCATGGGTAACCCCTGGTGCCCCAATGCCCTGGGTACCATATACTAGGGAGTTACATGGGGGAACCAGTATGCCAAATGTGGGGTTGTGTGAAGTCCCAAGCAACCAAATTTAGAAGGAGAGAGCACAGTCACTGGGGTCCTGGTTAGCAGGATCCCAGTGAACAGTCAAAACACACTGGCAGCAGGCAAAAAGTGGGGGTAACCATGCCAAAAAGAGGGTACTTTCCTACAAAAGGTTACTGACATCAAGAAAACAAATTTCATTTGTCAGTGTATTAGCTCATATTTTACACTGCCTAACCACCGGGCGAAGATACAGTCAAACGTGGAAAGAGTAGGTGCCCTGCAATCCCTGTGCAAAACTAGCATAATCTACAGCAATAGGAACATTCTTTGTAGCAAAAGACTGGGAATGACTCCAGAAGCATGGCAGCAGACATAGAATACCTGAATTAATCTGCAAATGAATAGTATCTATGCAGCCCAAAATGAGGGCGACAATGGTGGCCAACAGCCAAGGACTACTTATTTGGCGGTTACTTAAAAAACTTCATCAAAAATATCTATGAACAAAGGACCTCATTATGTTAGCCGTTTTGGATCAAATGTAAAACTTGTATTATTCGGTATGTGGTGCATCGTGTCATATTTAGCAACTGGCATAATCGTTGCAAGATCTTGACTCAACCACTAAACAGAGATTTCCAAAAACTTCAGACAGACAGGGGCTGTAAGAGAATGCTCCCTCTGTATTTGCACTACTACTCAGCAGTGGAGAGCATGCCCTACTTCCTGATGTCCACAAACTTTTAAGAGAGGCTGAACAGAGTATACAACACTCACTCAGCAATAGTCACTCTCCATCAGATGCAATATCAAAACCGTCATAGCTTCATGAACGTTCCTTGATCGCCTCTCAGCTCTAATGTTTTTGTATAGATCTTACAGATTCAGTATTGAGAAGTCTGTAAACCTCTCTAGTACATCAGCCAATGACTCACAGCCTACCTGGGCTTTCCTCTTTTTGTTGGCTCCAATCCACACGCACCACCATCTGCTCACGTGGTTTAATTACTCTTTTAGAGCCTACGCTCGATGTGCACTCCAACGGAGAGAGGGGAACAAACTCTGCAAGACTTTTCTACTTGGAGAGGATAAAGATCAATATGAGCAACTGTGCAAAATTAGCAATAAGTTTCTTGTCTTTTGCTTTTACAGATACCATTGTTATTTAATATCCCTGTGTGTCCAGGCCCCTTTTGGGGATAGGAGGTTTAAGGTCTTGGTTGCTTGTGTTTTAGTTCAGAGAGGATCTGGCTTGGCAGTTTGGGCTGGACTGTTCCTATTGGAGCCGGGTCAAGACTGAGTTGCATATGGCTTGGTCTAATCGGAGGAGGCATGCTGGGCAAAAGAACAATGGGCTGAAATGCTACCTGAGCAATTGCCAGTGGTTAGACGTGCTGCAAGCATTCTCCCATCACCTTTTGTGTGTTTGATGTAACACCCTAAGTGCCCAAGGGTATGCCCAGACAGGGTTCCGTGCTCACTGTGCCACTGTAATCAAGCTACAGCCCACTGAAGAGTCCAAATCAGGACAAAAACAATCTTGGGTTGCTTGTTTTCTGGTTCAGATGGGACCTGGCTTGCCAGTTTGGGCAGGTCTGTTCCCACTGGCGCAGGAACAAGTGATTTCCATATGGCTAAGTCTAATCTGAGGTGGCATGTCGGGCAAAAAGAATGATGGGCTGGAAAGCTACCCCGAGTGAATGCCAGTGGTTTAGACTTGTTGCAAGTATTCTATCATCACCTTTTGTGTGTTCGAGGTAAAAGGTCTAACCATGAATAACAGATCCCATGAACATCTTCTAGCGTTCCAACAATCAGACTAGCCAGTCTGCACCTTACCACCTTTCATGTAAAAGTTAATTAATTAAATGAGTGATTTGCTTTGGAACTTTAGGAACACTCACAAACATGTATATCCTGGGCATGCCCAAATTCCAATCCAACACCTTTCAAACCTGGAAATGGTCTGAGGTTTAGTTTAGCCAGGATGGGAAGGCAAAGAGATTTTTCCACTGGGAAAATTTCATCCCTCCCCCTGGAGAAAAAAAGCGTGCACCTGCAAGGGGAGCTCTATACCTCCTATGCTGGTTTCTAAACTATGTAGAAATCTGCGCAGTGATAACAGGTGTTGTAGAGTGATTTACAGGAATTCACAAGACTAGTAAAGACATAAAGCAAGTTTCCACATACCCTGCAGATGGATACTGCCTTTCCACCTGCCTAGTAACATACTCCTAGTTTAATGAGCGGAGTCAATAATGATTTGCTTTAGCTCTATAATGGCACAATGGGTGAAAAATGATGGGTTGGATTGCTACCCTGATCAATTGCTGGTGGATAAACTGTTTGCAAGCATTCTTCCCATCACCTTTTGTGTGTTGGATGTAACACCTTAAGTGGCCATGGCTCTGCCCAGATGTGGGTCTTGTTAGCTGTGCCACAGGACTCAAGCTATACCTCACTGATAAAGCCAATTAAGGCAGCTACCAGTCTGGGATTGTCCTTCGGTATTCACTATGCCCTGCTGGCTATTGTTATTGTCAAATATCTATCTCCAACACCAACAATTGGAAAACAATTGATTCGTATGCACTCCAGGAGAGTTTTATTGCTTCTATTCAAGAAAAGTGTAAGAAGACACCACCAACGCGTTTCAACCTCTCGGTCTTGATCACAGTTTACAAAAAAGCCTTCCCGTGAGTCTCTATTTATAGGTCGTTTTCCTACCACCACCCAAGTGCATTATGGGACATGTAGACCCCTATAAAAACGTATAACAATTACAACATAATCAGAATTCACTAAACTTCACTATTACTACTAAACATCAAAATAGAAGTTGACCTGAGGTGGACCTGTGTATGGTGTGTGTGTGTGTGTGTGTGTGTGTGTATATATATATATATATATATAAAATAAAGTTGGTTCTATGTCAAGATGGGTACTTGTACAAGAGTCAGTAAGACAGCACAGAGAGTTAAACACTCGCTGCTAAGATGTGTGTTCATAGCTTTTCAATCCTGTAAAGGTTGACTGAGATATTTGCATACCCATTCTTCGGAGAACCTTAGAATGAACAACAAATACAATATGGTACCAACTGAAAACGCTAATTTTTCAACACATACCGTGAAGGTGCTATATAAATAGCAGGTGATTATTACTGTCAGATCCAATGGCACGTCATGATGGTGAATAGACCAGTCCCTACCATTAATTTAGTCTGTGGGACAAAATTCTAAAGGACGAATTTTAAGTGGCCAATAATTCTGTTTGCATATTCTGGTGACATTTACCTAGTGACACAATGGTTCCATTGTCATCTTTTATGCCCACTGTGTTCTAATTACATGTTTTCTCCTAACACAATGTTCCCATCCTGAGGCATTATTTGTTAAGCCACAATAATGCTGATGGCCATTGCCGTTCTTTGCACAGTCATTCCAAGGGATACATTTACTACTAGCCAGGTAATGCAGTCATTTTATGGTTTTGGGTAGTTCAGATAATTAAAATCCATAGCTAAATAGACACACACACCATGAAATACCCTCTTAACAACACAACCATATATATTTAAATTTTAAAAATTACACACCAAATCGTACGCAAATACTATTAAATGACTTTATGCTGGAAGATCTCAAACAAGTGTGTATGTACAAATATTGCAGAACAAATTAGAGACATAACTGTCTTTCTGCACAGTTCGTAAGCAGAGCCTGTCACAAATAGCATCTCTATAGTCAATGTAATGTTGCAAGTCAACATGTAAATGGCCGAGTGTGCTTAGAAGGACTGAAGTATGAACGGTGCAGTAGATTTGAGGAGTACGCCGTCCCTTCCCGCACATTGTTTGCAAAGGACACTATCTCTTTTAGGCGCATTCAAATGTGCAATAAACTTATTTGATTGGCAACATTTTATTGCAATCATTTCTGCTGAAAACAGATTGATTTTATTAGCTGCAATAATTGTGTAATAATGATAGCAATGTCGTCTTGCTGCACTGCTAGCTCTAAACTCAAGGCAGAAAATGTGTCCTGCAGGCCTTAGAGCACAGGGACTATGATCCATGGGTGCTGTCGAAAGAACAGAGCTTGTTTTTGTTTTTTGGAGCCCTCGATTCTCAGTTTTTCCAAAATGGATCTTGTTTTTACCAATAGCCTTATAACTGAGTATTCTTAAAATGCACCATTTGATTGAGATTATACCTAAAAACCAGTGATGTGCACTGTCCTTTTTTAGCAAGAGCATTAAAACGCGTAAAGTCACTTTTATACTGTGTTTACGGCAGTACGCCAATTTGGAAATCCATCATATAAGACAACGGAAATAAGTCTTGGAAAAAACAAATGAGCCCACTTTGTGGAAAGGGCTAAATGAGATTCCAGGTTTGCAGGGACCTCTCAGCACCAGCACGGTTTCAGGTTTGAGGAGTGTGTGGTGACTGCATCCAAGGGTTTGCACTTTGCACACTCAGCTGGTCATCTGGGTCAATCGCACTTCTGTCTTCCTCCAGTGTGGTTTCCACCAGGATTCGTACAATAGTTTCTTCACTTCGAGGCTGTTCCCAGGTCAGGTCAGACCTCAGAACCTGGAAACAACCTCCTCTCCTCTTGGCCTCCTTCCCGGCCACTTCAACGAGACACTGATCCACGGTCTCCACCCAGGAGACTGCTGGGCTCACTCCCAGAATGAAGCCTGTAGTGAGCGAAAGGGCGAGGAGGGAGGTCTGTGGAAAACAGGCAGGAGATGGGAGAGTGAAGCCTGTGGTAAGCGGATGGGAGAAGGCAGAGGGAAGCCTGTAATAAGTAGACAGGAGAAAGCAGAGTGGAGTCTGTAATAAGTGGACAGGTGAAAGCAGAGTGAAGCCTGTAATAAGCGCACAGGTGAAAGCAGAGTGAAACCTGTAATAAGCGGACAGGAGAAAGCAGAGTGGAGTCTGTAATAAGTGGACAGGAAAAAGCAGAGTGAAGCCTGTAATAAGCGGACAGGTGAAAGCAGAGTGAAGCCTGTAATAAGCGCACAGGTGAAAGCAGAGTGAGGCCTGTAATAAGTAGACAGGAGAAAGAAGAGTGGAGTCTGTAATAAGCGGGCAGGTGAAAGTAGAGTGAAGCCTGTAATAAGCGGACAGGTGAAAGCACAGTGAAGCCTGTAATAAGCGCACAGGTGAAAGCAGAGTGAATCCTGTAATAAGCGCACAGGTGAAAGCAGAGTGAAGCCTGTAGTAAGCGGACAGGAGAAAGCAGAGTGAAGCCTGTAATAAGCGGACAGGAGAAAGCAGAGTGAAGCCTGTAATAAGTAGACAGGAGAAAGCAGAGTGGAGTCTGTAATAAGCGGACAGGTGAAAGTAGAGTGAAGCCTGTAATAAGCGGACAGGTGAAAGCACAGGGAAGCCTGTAATAAGCGCACAGGTGAAAGCAGAGTGAAGCCTGTAGTAAGCGGACAGGAGAAAGCACAGAGAAGCCTGTAATAAGCGCACAGGTGAAAGCAGAGTGAAGCCTGTAGTAAGCGGACAGGAGAAAGCACAGAGAAGCCTGTAATAAGCGCACAGGTGAAAGCAGAGTGAAGCCTGTAATAAGTAAACAGGAGAAAGCAGAGTGGAGTCTGTAATAAGTGGACAGGAGAAAGCAGGCTGAAGCCTGTAATAGGCGCACAGGTGAAAGCAGAGTGAACCCTGTAATAAGTGCACAGGTGAAAGCAGAGTAAAGCCTGTAATAAGTAGACAGGAGAAAGCAGAGTGGAGTCTGTAATAAGTGGATAGGAGAAAGCAGGGTGGAGCCTGTAATAAGCGTACAGGTGAAAGCAGGGTGGAGCCTGTAATAAGCACACAGGTGAAAGCAGAGTGAAGCCTGTAGTAAGCGGACAGGAGAAAGCACAGAGAAGCCTGTAATAAGCGCACAGGTGAAAGCAGAGTGAAGCCTGTAGTAAGCGGACAGGAGAAAGCACAGAGAAGCCTGTAATAAGCGCACAGGTGAAAGCAGAGTGAAGCCTGTAGTAAGCGGACAGGAGAAAGCACAGAGAAGCCTGTAATAAGCGCACAGGAGAAAGCAGAGTGGAGTCTGTAATAAGTGGACAGGAGAAAGTAGGCTGAAGCCTGTAATAGGCGCACAGGTGAAAGCAGAGTGAACCCTGTAATAAGTGCACAGGTGAAAGCAGAGTAAAGCCTGTAATAAGTAGACAGGAGAAAGCAGAGTGGAGTCTGTAATAAGTGGATAGGAGAAAGCAGGGTGGAGCCTGTAATAAGCGCACAGGTGAAAGCAGAGTGAAGCCTGTAATAAGCACACAGGTGAAAGCAGAGTGAAGCCTGTAATAAGTAGACAGGAGAAAGCAGAGTGGAGTCTGTAATAAGCAGACAGGAGAAAGCAGGGTGAAGCCTGTAATAAGCGCACAGGTGAAAGCACAGTGAAGCCTGTAATAAGCGCACAGGTGAAAGCACAGTGAAGCCTGTAATAAGCGCACAGGTGAAAGCAGAGTGGAGCCTGTAATAAGCGCACAGGTGAAAGCAGAGTGAAGCCTGTAATAAGCGCACAGGTGAAAGCAGAGTGAAGCCTGTAATAAGCGGACAGGAGAAAGCAAAGTGAAGCCTGTAATAAGCGGACAGGAGAAAGCACAGTGAAGCCTGTAATAAGCGGACAGGAGAAAGCAGAGTGAAGCCTGTAATAAGGGCACAGGTGAAAGCAGAGTGAAGCCTGTAATAAGCGCACAGGTGAATGCAGAGTGAAGCCTGTAATAAGCGCACAGGTGAAAGCAGAGTGAAGCCTGTAGTAAGGGGCAGAAGATGGCAGTGACGCCTGTACTGAGCGGATGGGAGAAGCCCGGTGCGGCATAGCTCATAGAGTTGTGTAGCTGGTTCACACTTCACAGCCGGCAGGCTTCCACTTCCCTGAGGCCTTGGCACACATTTGTGTTCTTGTGGTTCGCAAATCGCAGGAGCATTCGCCACGAGTGAGACATAACAGTGCCTGCAGGCTGCCTAGACAACAAACGCAGGAGGTGCCCCTGCATTTTGTTAGAATCAAAACAAGGCTGCGAGAGATAAAAAAAATTGTTGGGAGGGAAATAATCAGAAAAAGTCTATCGCTGCCATGATCTGAGTGGAGTGCAGGTGGGTGGGTTGGTCAGGGCCACAAATGCCCCAGGAAGAGGAGCGCCCTGACCGGGCCGGGATCCACGCTGGACTAGCGGGCACCCCATCCCGTCATCAGTAGGGACACAACGCAAAATGCAGACAACACCGGAGGTAGTGGCTCATGCGTGTTTGTGTGTACGCGTCTGTGCATTCTATATACTGACAGGAAATAAACTGCCATGCTCTCAAGCCTGCGACCTGGAGCATCCCTGCCCGAACTGCATTCCCTGGTGCGGTCTTAAACTGCAATCCAACAGCTGCTCCCCAGGGCTCGTCAAACGCTCCCCTCTCTTCAGCTCGTCATGTTGGATTAATATCACAGCAAACAAAACGCTCAAACATTGCGGTTTCCACTTATCACGCGAGAACATGATTGAATAACAATGCGCTAACCGATAGCAGCAAGAGGTCAGTCAGATTAGCTTCCCAAGCAAACATGGCGGCCTGGGGCCTCCTGGGCCACGCGGCAGTGATGGCGGTGCCAAAACCCACCCCAGCCACTGACCACCAGCCACAGCCAGTGGGGCGCAGAGGAGGCCAGCCCGCTGCAGCTGCTCCCGCAAGCCCCCAGGAGGCCGCGCGCAACAGTCCTGCCCCCTTCTGATGCCGGCGCAATCCAGTCAGGAAGGCCCTCGGGAACGACCCAGGAGGGACGATTATTACTCTTGAAATGCTCTGCTGGGAAAACTCAAAAACATTGACAGGCAGGGCAGATGTTTGCTGCTGGCTTGTCGGTCGCTTAGCGCCAGCTCCTCTTGTCCCTGGAATGACAAGTCTGGAAAAACTCCTAAGGATGGGTTGAGGCGACATCTCAAGCGTCTGAAGACAATTACGTGAACATCCGTGCGGAAGTGCGCCCTGCAATGAGAGTCTGTGGTAAAGGATGAACTCAGTGCGCGACTCGCACCCATCATCTCACGTTTCACAGCCCAGATATCAGGTTTGTGCTGTAAACAACTGTGTGCAACCAGATCTAATCAAGACTGTGGCCCTCATTAGGAGTTAGACGGGCGGAAAAGGCTGCCCGCCAAACTCCCGCAGATCAGGAGACCGCCAGTGCGATCTCCTTCCCGCTGGCCCCATTATGAGACACAGTGCCCCCCCCCACCACTCCCCGCTGGCCCGGCAGGAAACGCACAACAACATTGACGACGGCTCATAATACGGCCGGCGGCAATGTTGTTGTGCGTCTGGTGTATCAGCACCTGTGGTGAAAATCACTGTAAAGCAGACAATAATTTGCACAACTGGGCTGGCCTGGGGGCTCCCCCACTGCCCATGCCAAATACCTGAGCAGTGCAGCCCTCCCCCCCTCCCAGGCCCCTCCGGCACCCTGTCTCCGCCAGCATTTACATGGCAGTAAAAACGCAATGTAAACACCGGTGAAGAGAGGGGTCGTTATCCCCAGGGCAGCGCTGTCCTGGCGGATTGGACCACCGGCACCGCCAGCCCATCTGGTAGCCGAAAAGTGCTGGTGCCGGGGGTCTGACCGTGGTGCTTTCGCCACAGTCATAATGCCGCAGTCAGACCGCCGCTTTGATGGCGGTCTAACCATGACGGTCTTGTGACCGCCAGGGTTATAATGAAGCCCTGTGTCTCCATATGTAAAGACTTTCAGTGCGACTCAAACGTGTTCATGACCAGCCTGAATCAGTCCTCCATCTGCAGGGAAGACCTCTGGTGTGATATATTTACTATCATGTGCCTGCACTATCACTTAGATCATGGGTACTCACAAACTTTTTCTCGGGGGCCAAAATTGCAGTATGGTTTGCGGCCTAGGGCCGCACTGAAGTGACAGCGGGGGGCGGGGCTTAGAGGGGGCGGGGCTTAGAGGGGGAACAACCACCCCACCGCCTTTTTCAAAACAATGCTAAACAATGCTGTATTTTGAATCCAGGTATAACTACAAACCTACAAAGGGGACATTTTGAAAAACATTTTTATTATCAGACAATAGTAATCTTAGGAGGCATGGCATGGTAATTCTTGTGAACAGGATATTCAGCACAGGCCCAATGCAGCACAGTTTTCTCTGAGTCTGGAAAATAGGTATGTCAAAGGAAGACATACTACGAACTTATTTTGCACTTCATGTCTCTTATTAGTGTTCTGTAATCTGGTATTAGGTCTGAAACGGCAAGCCTTAAGAGCTGATCCAGATGTAAGTCTGTTAGCTTATTTCTGAATTTACTCTTCAAAAGTCCCATTGTGGAAAACGAACTTTCGCAAACATATGTTGACCCGAACATACAAATTATTTTCTGGGCCACTGTAAAAAGAACAGGAAATTTGTCAGAAGGCACAGTGTTCCAGAATTCTTCTGGTGCCTGCCCCAAAAAAGATGCTTCAAGAGCTGAGTTATGCTGCATGTCTATCAGCTCCATTTGTGCTTGCGGTCTTTTCACGCCAATAAGTTCAACAGCATCAAGATTTCGTGCACTCACCATCCAGGGGTTTTCAACCAGCCTGAATAGGGGGGTGAGGGTTCTGAATTGAGAAAATCGCCTTTTGATCTCCCCAGAAATTTCCTCAAGACATGCACCAAGATTTAGCGTTGGCAGCATTTCTTGTGCATTTGGAAACCTCTGAGTCACAGCCAACAGTTTTGGAAAGTGGGTGAAGTCAGCAACATCCAGTTGTTCTTTGAATAGCACAAGCTTACTTTCAAATGAGTAAATACCATTCATCATGGACCACACAAGCTGTTGTTTGCCTTGCAGCATCAAATTAAGAGCATTGAAGTGTGCAAATAGATCTGAAAGAAAATGGAGCATTAAAAGCCATTTCACATCCTTTAGTTCTGGGAATGTTTGACCTCTGCTGTTTGTAAAGTGTTCAATTTCAGGAAGCAAAGCAATGAACCGCTCCAGAACTTTCCCTTTGCTTAGCCATCGCACTTCAGTGTGCATCAAGAGGTCTGTATATTCAGCTTCAGAATCCTGCAGCATAGCCTTAAAAAGTCTATGGTTAAGGGCTTTGGCACGAATAAAATTAACAATTTTCACTGCAAGTTTTAGGACGTTATTCAGTTCTCCATGCTTTATTTTTGCACACAGAACTTCCTGATGAATAATGCAGTGGTAGTCTATTACAGGCTGTCCAGTGAGCTTCTTTTTAAGCAAAGATAGAAAGCCTCTGTCATGGCCTACCATAGCAGGCGCGCCATCTGTTGTGATGCTAACAAGACTGTCCAGTGGTATGTGATGTGTTTCGAAGTAGTTGCAGATACTGTCCAGAATATCTTCTCCTCTTGTGTGCCCGTGCAGTGGTAGAAGGCACAGGAGCTCTTCTTTGGGATGAAGTGATTGGTCCAAATACTTCACCCAAACTAATAACTGGGCCACATCGCCTATATCTGTGGACTCATCCATGGCAATGCTGAAGAACGGTGACTCTCTGACAGCTTTGATCACCTGCTCCTGGATATTTTCACCCATTGCCTCTATTCTGCGTGCACAAGTGGAATCCGATAGCTGTAAGGCACCAATTTCTTTTAAAATGCTGGATTTGTTGCTATAGTTCTCAAACAAAATTTCAGCTGCTGAAAGGAAACATTTCTTCACCAGCTCTGCCTCCGTGAATGGCTTCTTATGTTTGGCAAGCAGGTAGCATATTTTGAATGATGCTTCTGTAACAGCCTCAGATTCCTTCATTTGGCAAAGGAAGAGCTTCTGCTGGGAAAAAAAAGTGTTTGCTTTAACGATACTACTTTTGCTGAACGCAGTTGTGAGTGCAATGGGAAGTTCTTACTATAACTTGCGTGTCGAGTTTTGTAGTGCCATTCCAGGTTATATCTCTTAAGAACATTTACTTTCTCTTTGCAAAGCAAACAGGTAGCTTTCTCCTTTGGCCATTCAACAAACAAGTACTCTTCTTCCCATGCTGCCTGGAATGATCTGTGTTCACTCTGTATGGATCTGGGTCGTTTGCAAGGCTTGGTAACTGGACTGTAGGCCATTGGTCTCAGCAAGTTTGTGCAATGATTTTCAAGGGTCAGGAATCAGATTTTCCCCTCACAGCCAAAGGACCGACACCACTTCACGACCGACAACACTTCACGAGCGACCAATGGACCGACACCGCCTCACGTCCAATGGACCAACACTGCGTCTCGTTACAGACCTCTGTGCACAACACCAAAGTAATATAAAGTGATGTGTAAAAGGGAACAAAGCATACCGTGATCTAACAATTGGCAACACACATGCTGGCCTTTGCCGATTCCCAGAGGACCATGTTATAAAAAGTATTTTTTGCAATTATGCTTGCAACCTGCTAGGAATACTAGAGTGATAATGAGGCCAATGAATGGTATACGGGCCTCTTTTTAGAAACTGTTTTTTTTCAGCATGCTGGGTCACACAGCAATAGAAATCAACTGTGCGCGAAATGCCAGGGGCCAGATAAAAAAAAGTGTATTATTGTAAGACATTTTCAACAGCCCTGGCTCTAGTAGTATATTCCTACACTAATCACAAGAGCCAAATGGGAATGTTCCAGAGTATATCCCTATCCTAATCACAAGAGACATTTAATTAGATGCAGCAGCCATTTATCATCCGCACCCCTGGGAGGAGGAGTAAGCTGAAGGTGTTTGCCCATCACACAAAGTGTACCCCACTGGACACTTCACAAATGGTTTGATTTATATTGGGATTGTCATCTGATTTTTGGTAGTTTTCATGGGTGCTCTCACCCCTACCCCAGTAACACACACTGCGCCATCTGCACACAGCGCCATCTGCTCCCACCCCTACCCCAGTAACACACACAGCGCCATCTGCACACTGCGCCATCTGCTCCCACCCCTACCCCAGTAACACACACAGCGCCATCTGCACACTGCGCCATCTGCTCCCACCCCTACCCCAGTAACACACACAGCGCCATCTGCACACTGCGCCATCTGCTCCCACCCCTACCCCAGTAACACACACAGCGCCATCTGCTCTCACCCCTACCCCAGTAACACACACTGCGCCATCTGCACACTGCGCCATCTGCTCCCACCCCTACCCCAGTAACACACACAGCGCCATCTGCACACTGCGCCATCTGCTCCCACCCCTACCCCAGTAACACACACAGCGCCATCTGCACACAGCGCCATCTGCTCCCACCCCTACCCCAGTAACACACACAGCGCCATCTGCACACTGCGCCATCTGCTCCCACCCGTACCCCAGTAACACACACAGCGCCATCTGCACACTGCGCCATCTGCTCCCACCCCTACCCCAGTAACACACACAGCGCCATCTGCACACTGCGCCATCTGCTCCCACCCCTACCCCAGTAACACACACAGCGCCATCTGCTCTCACCCCTACCCCAGTAACACACACTGCGCCATCTGCACACAGCGCCATCTGCTCTCACCCCTACCCCAGTAACACACACTGCGCCATCTGCACACTGCGCCATCTGCTCCCACCCCTACCCCAGTAACACACAGCGCCATCTGCACACTGCGCCATCTGCTCCCACCCCTACCCCAGTAACACACACAGCGCCATCTGCACACTGCGCCATCTGCTCCCACCCCTACCCCAGTAACACACACAGCGCCATCTGCTCCCACCCCTACCCCAGTAACACACACAGTGCCATCTGCACACTGCGCCATCTGCTCCCACCCCTACCCCAGTAACACACACAGCGCCATCTGCACACTGCGCCATCTGCTCCCACCCCTACCCAGTAACACACACAGCGCCATCTGCTCTCACCCCTACCCCAGTAACACACACTGTGCCATCTGCACACTGCGCCATCTGCTCCCACCCCTACCCAAGTAACACACACAGCGCCATCTGCACACTGCGCCATCTGCTCCCACCCCTACCCCAGTAACACACACAGCGCCATCTGCACACTGCGCCATCTGCTCCCACCCCTACCCCAGTAACACACACAGCGCCATCTGCACACTGTGCCATCTGCTCCCACCCCTACCCCAGTAACACACACAGCGCCATCTGCACACTGCGCCATCTGCTCCCACCCCTACCCCAGTAACACACACAGCGCCATCTGCACACAGCGGCATCTGCTCTCACCCCTACCCCAGTAACACAAACAGCGCCATCTGCACACTGCGCCATCTGCTCCCACCCCTACCCCAGTAACACACACAGCGCCATCTGCACACATCGCCATCTGCTCCCACCCCTACCCCAGTAACACACACAGCGCCATCTGCACACACACAGCGCACACACACAGCGCAATCTGCTCTCACGCCTACCCCAGTAACACACACTACATTAAAAACAAATAAATAAATAACCAAAGAGCCTTACCTGACACAAAGCACTGTAAAGATGCCACAAATGTGGAACAGCAGGCAGGCAGGCGGGCAGCAGACGTGGAGCCGGTGACAGGAAGCAGACGACAAAGCCCCGTAAAAGTTAGCTGCAGGCGCTGACTTTTATGGGGCTTTGGCTTCCAGGATCGTCAGGGTAATGCCATAAACAATGGCCGCCGTACGTAAACATAGAGGAGGGCCGCGGGAGCATGCGCAAGGAAGCCACTGTTGCGCATGCTCCCGCGGCCCTCTTCTATGTTTACATACTGCTGCCATTATGATATGGCGTTTGGTGTGCGTCTCGCGGGCCGCCAAGCTAGGTCCGTGGGGCTGCTGGCGGCCCGCGGGCCGTACTTTGAGTACCGTTGACTTAGATTATTTCTCCTCTGTTGTCTCTACTTCCCAGTTCCTTGTCCACCCATTGTTCATGGTACCATGTCATCACAGATGGGTTTTCTGCTGTTCGCTGGGCTTGACACATCTTCAGTTTAGTGTACATCCACTCATAGTATACTTATGCAATTTATCAAATTAGATGCATCACATCCAGATAAAGCCCGGTTCACTTTCTTAACCCTGACTGGGGCAAGTTGCTACAAGCCAAATCAGATTCATAGAAATAAATGTAGCTGTGTGATATTTTGTGGCTGGGTCCACCTAAGTCTATCCATAGGCAGCCAAAAACCTTAAATGGTTACTCAGAATCAAAAATGTTAAAAACACCCTTCGAAAGCCTAAGAGGCACTGAAAAGTGAATATTAAAAAACATTAGATCAGAGGTCTGGTGGAAAATTCAAAGAATTCTTAGCACTTGCTACAACAAATTTCGCCATGGGTAGAGCTCAACAGACAGAGCACCTGTCCGCCTGCAAAGACATATTCTGGGCTTCCTAAGAGCTAATATGGACTTAAAGCCCACCTATTAGTTACCACTGGCTTGTTTTATTGTCATTCTTGTTTGCTTGCTTTCTAGTTGACATCTTTCCTTGTTTTAACTTGTCCATCTTGTGTTTGTTCCTGCTGTGAAGCTTTGCCTTTTACCATCTGTACTTCTACTGCTCACTTGTTTCCTTTTTGTTTAAGCTCTCCATGAGACTGAATATATTTTCCATATGTCTCCTTTGTGTACTTTTTCCTCCCCCCACGTTTCTCTCTTACCCATGTGCCCCCCCACCCCAACTCGTGTTCCTCTCTCTTACGTGCTTCTCACGCCCCAACCCCAACTTCAGGTTGCTCTTTCACTGTGTTTCTTCCTTTGCCTAGGTTCTCTCCCTTATGCTCATTATCCTGCCTGCCGTATTGTTTTTTGCCCTGTCCGCCATGTTTTTCAACCAACCTCTCCGCAACCTGCTCCTCTATTTTAAACTGAAAAAAAAATAAACATTGGTGCTGCATTTGAAACAAGCATTAGCAAAGCCAATAGGTCTTGCTTATACAAGAGCTATTGCCTTTGGCAATGTTTTTTGTCATGTTGTATACCACGGTCGTAGACTGGATTTGTTGGAGTACAGTGTTGTGGATTGGAGTAGGGAAGGTAGTGTGTCGTAGAGGGGAGTAGAGCTCAGTGGTTCAGTGCCAGAGAGTGTCAGGATGGAGAGGCACAGAGCAGAGAGGCACAGAGCGGAGAAGCACAGAGCGGAGAAGCACAGAGCGGAGAAGCACAGTGGCGTAAAGCACAGTGGCGTAGAGCACAGTGGCGTAGAGCACAGTGGCGTAGAGCACAGTGGGGTGCAATAGGTTGGAGTGGATTGAGGTAGTGAGGTGGACTGTACTGGAGTAGATGAGGCTTGACTGGATTGGGGTAGAATGATTTGGATTGAGTCGGTGTACTGGATGGGGTAGACTGTATTGGAGTGCAGTGGTCTGAAATGGGGTGAGGGTGTTGGACTGGGGTGGATTAGATTGGTACAGGGTGGATGGATTGGATTAGTAGGACTGGAGTGGGGTGGACTGGATTAGAGTAGGGTGGCTTGGAGTGGGGAGATTAGATTTGGACTGGAGGAGGTGAATTGGACTGGACAATGGGGTGGATTGGATTGAAGTGGGGTGGGGTGGGGTGGATTGGATTAGGATGGGGTGGATTGGGATCGGGGTGAGGTAGATGGGAATGACTGGAGTGGGTGGATTGTTTTGGAATGAAGAGGGGCACATTAGAGTGGAGCAGATTGTTTTGAATTGGAGTAGGGCAGACTGGAGTGAAGTTAACTGTTTTGGATTGGTTGGAGTGAGGCAGATTGTTTTGGATTGGAGTGGGGCAGATTGTTTTGGATTGAAGTGGGGCAGATTGTTTTGCACTGGAATGGGGCGAGCTGGAGTGGGGCTGGTGGGGAGGGAGGATTGGAGTGTGATGTATTAGAGTGGATTGGATTGAAGTGAGTGGTTTGGATTGGAATGGGGTGGATTGGATTGAGTAGGGTGGATTGGTGTAGTGAGAGGAGGGGCAGACTAGCATGAATTGGAGTGGGGCAGATTGGAGTGGGGCTAATGGGGGAATAATCCACAATTATGTGTTAAAGCATAATTTCAGAAATTATACATAAAAAAGTAACAAGGTCCCTTTGCAATATTTAGAGCAAGATAATCCTAATCTTTTGAGACCTGCAAACACAAGTAAAAGAAAACACAAGTGCAAAGTGAAAAAAAAGAAGGCTCAGCAAAATAAAGGAAAGTTAACTAAAGAAAATAAATCTTTGTAATTTTGTTTGTCCTGCTAGGGATGTTTTTGCCAGGCACACACCTTCTGTTTGCAGGGCACTAAAACTTAAAAAAAACAAAAGAGAACCTTAATCACGTAGGGAGCAGCAAACGGGCATTGATTAAGATGAATCAATCAGTGCTTGGTCTCTGCTCCACAGAAAGGAAAGGAAATGATGCTTGGCCTGCAGTGACTAATTAAGAGGCTGTGAAGAAGAGTGCCACGCAAGCCAACAAATGGTAAACAACGGTGGGGGCTCCAAGCCTGATTGTCAACAACAGTGTCACGCAAGTGAGACGCATGTGCTAGTGCATGCTCTCGCAGGCTTAACCCTAAAAAGTACTTTTGAGCTACTTTTTTAAAAACATTTATCAACTGGTATTGGATCAATAAATAAAAAGAAAGCCTCATGCCATTTCAAAATGAAGCGGCCACTGTGTTATAGGTTTAAAAAAAAAAAAAAAAAAATGTTTTAAGTCATCCTGCACAGCAGTTGCAATTCTGAAAGGCATGGCAAAAAACATTGGCAAATAAAATAGGTCTCTTAGTCGCAATCTTGTTTTCTAGTGCTATAAATGAAAAAAAAATTACTTTTACCCAGGGCCAATGGAATTATGCGATTGTGCGGCTGCGGCGTAGTTCACATAAATATAGATTTGCACATAATATATAATCTAGTGCATAATCTGTAGATTTTACTAAAAAAAAATTCTAGTTCACAAACAAGTTACCAAAAATGCAGTGACGCGTGCTATGCAGTGGAAGGCTCTGTGCAAAGGTTAACTGGTCATCTTTCTGTTGCTTGTTTCTATATATTAGTCAAACAGGTACTAATGAGGTTAAACCAATGCCCAGTTAGTGTTAACACGTGTAAAAATGACAAAATAATGAAGTAATACTATAAAAAAATGTGCTGGCATGTTCTGCATAATTAGCTTTTTCTTGCTGTATAATTTACTAAAGCCTACCGCATAATTTAGCCCTCTCATGCTACATAATTCCAGTGACCCAGCTACTACTGTACTAGATATTACCATTACCCAACTCAACTATTCTCTTTTATCGACCTTGGAAGGATGAAAGGCTGCGTGCGGAATCTTAACAGTGAGCATTTAAAACACTAAGTTGCAGCGGTTGGCATTTCTTTTAATATACACGTTAATAGTGGCCTCTAATGCATTTCTGTGCGCTCCTAGATTATCGTCTCGGCGAAGTGAACCACAAGAAGGTTTATCCAGGACCAGACCATGTCAGAAATGTTATCTGAGGTTTCCGGCTTCCTAGGCCAGAAAATGAATCACCAGGTCGAGTCCATTTCAAAGCGTGGGACCCAACCCGCGTGAAAGTGTCTCTTAATTCACAGCCTGCTTAACTAGGTCATTATAGGGCTGGACCCTCAGAATACTGGTATTATCATATTAATAATACAACATAATATGCGTCTGTGCTGAGGTGATTCCACACTTTCACGGTGTTGGTGTGATACTATGCCAGGTGTTACTATGACATACTTTTAGCGTACAGCTGCATACCAAACTACTTCTGTTTCTAAAGACTGCAGCTAATAGGAGTTACTGTTACCTAATTTAATGGCAATTTATTTATAGACTGTAGAAGGATGGGAATATGAGTCCGTCCGGATGGGATTCACACTTGTGATTTGCAGATCACATCAGATTTTGCCAAGGAGGTTCTCTCACGGAGATATCTTCAGTCCATCTCGTGTGAACAAAAGTCTTAGCTGACCCACTGAGTTTGGCACGCTAACCCGCTGAGCTACATTGAGGAGCTTCTAATGACACGCCGTTGGATGCTTCCGTACTTTAGTGTAACTCGTTCTGCTTCTTCTGATATGAACACACCCTGGCCATGCCTCTCAGGGGCTCTTTATGTTTTGTAATGCTTTCAGTAGATAATGGCTACTCCTTAGACAAGTTGTTCCCAACCTGTGGTTGGGGGGGCACTAGGAGGTCCGCAAAGCCTCCTCAGGGGGTCCGTGACTGCTTAGAAAGTTAAATAATATTAACAAAGTGTTCATAAATAAAAGGCTAAATGTACAGCTGAAAACATTTTAAAACTTACTGCAAATGTCATTACATTTTTAATTGATGGCTAAAAATTAAATGAGTTTCCTCAGATTGATTTGTGGGAGCAGTGCAGGAGTATCAAACAGAGCGTGGTATGGATGATGTGTGCTTCAACTGAATTTAGAAAGTTTCAACCTTCCTATTAATTTTTTTTTTTAATTTATATTTGTTTGCAAATTAAATACAAATTAAATAAAATGTATCATTTGTGTATTTGTTTGAGGAATGCTTGTTTCTGTACTTTTTGTGTATTGTTTCACTCTTCAAATCATCAACAGTGTTTAGGCCGGGACCTCTGGCTTCCAGTAATGACTCATGGGTGGTCCCCGTATTCAAATAATGATTCACTGGGGGTCTCCGGGTTCCAAGTAATGATACAGTGGGGGTACACAGAAGTCAAAGGGTGGGGGACCTCTGCCTTAGACGCCTCCTAGCACTGCCCTGCACTATGCACTGTCCTCAGCTCTGCCACTTAGAGATCACAGCCTACTTTGGTACGGTGGCCGCACTGGTCACTCCAGGACGCTCTGTTCAATGCATCCAACAAACCTGCACACAAACTACACCCACTTAGTGGTGAACACACACCCATGGACGTCATTTAAGGGTCGCCAGGGGTCGCAGCTATAACCCCTGGATTGCTCCTTGCGACCCGCGCACTGCCTCTGTGACCCCTGACCTCAGAGGGAAAATCAGTGCCAGGAACAAAAGGACTGCTCCACTTTTCTTATTTTCTGTCTTTTTTATTACACTAATAGTGAACAATATTTTATTATTCAATATTTAATGTAACAAAACATGAATTACAATTTAGTGGAATACGACCCTCCCTGGCAGCTGAGGTAAGCACTTTTTTTTTAAATGTATGTTGTGTGTGCGCTTGCGGATGAAAGTATGTTTAAGTGAGAAGGCGTGTGTAAACGTGTGTGCATGTGCGAGCACGTGTGAGTGAAATTAAAGGTTAAAGTGTGCGTGATGTCACTTCCGCTACCCCTGACATTTTGGTGTATTGAAGTTCATGAGCCTGGGTGCCCGCTTGGGTTTAACATCAGATGGGGGGACAGTTTATCTCTCTGTAACCCCCACTAGCATTGGGTTACCATCGCATGCTGAATATCTGCTGAACTGCAACAAATTAATCCCATTTAACTTTTCTCAAAAGGCAAAATTATCTGGGATTATCCTCGTGTCAAATGAACTCCGGCTCACAGTAAAGCCAATCGTTGAGGCTTTCAAGTAGTGAAAATATTCTCCAAGCTTCGACAGTGCATACTGCATAAGCACCCCGTGCACGGCACATGGGTTGCCATAGGCCCAGGACTGGTACAGCACTGGTGGCAGCAGTGCAAGCTTCCCTCATAGGCAGTTCAGGTCCCCTCACACACACAGCAGAGAGAGCATGTGCTGCAGCAGCAGTGCAAGCTTCCCTCACACGCATAGACGAGGGAGAGCATGTGCAGCAGCAGCAGTGCAAACTTCCCTCACACGCATAGACCAGGGAGATCATGTGCAGCAGCAGTGCAAGCTTCCCTCACACGCATAGACCAGGGAGGGCATGTGCAGCAGCAGCACAAACTTTCCTCACACGCATAGACCAGGGAGAGCATGTGCAGCAGCAGTCAAGCTTCCCTCACACGCATAGACCAGGGAGAGTACGTGCAACAGCAGTGCAATCTTCCTTCACACAAAGAGACCTGGTACAGCATGTGCAGCAGCAATGCAAGCTTCCCTCACACACAGACCAGGTGGAGCATGTGCAACAGCAGTGCAAGCTTCCTTCACACAAAGAGACCTGGTGCAGCATGTGCAGCAGCAATGCAAGTTTCCCTCACATGCATGGACCAGGTACAGCATGTGCAGCAGCAGTGCAAGTTTCCCTCACACGCATAGACCAGGTGGAGCATGTGCAGCAGCAGTGCAAGCTTCCTTCACACGCATAGACCAGGGACAGCATGTACAGCAGCAGCACAAGCTTCCCTCACACGCATAGACCAGGTGGAGCATGTGCAGCAGCAGTGCAAGCTTCCTTCACACGCATAGACCAGTGACAGCATGTACAGTAGCAGCAGTGCAAGCTTCCCTCACACGCATAGACCAGGTGCAGCATGTGCAGGAGCAGCACAAGCTTCCTTCACACAAGGAGACCTGGTACAGCAACTGCAGCAGCAGTGCAAGCTTCCCTCACGCATAGACCAAGCAGAGCATGTGCAGCAGTAGTGCAAGTTTCCCTCACACGCATAGACCAGGGAGAGCATGTACAGTAGCAGTGCAGGCTTCCCTCACACGCATAGACCAGGGAGAGTACGTGCAACAGCAGTGCAAGCTTTCATCACACATAGAGCCCTGGTACATGTGTCTTATCAGTGTGGTGCAGCATATGCAGCAGCAGCACAAGTTTCTCCCGCAGGCAGACCAAAACAAGTGAACCTGCACTGCAAGCTTCCCTTACAGGCATTGACCGGGTACAGCAACATTGGAAGCTTCCCCTCATACATATATAGTGGGTGCAGCAGCAGTACAAGCTTCCCTCACGCATACAAGAAGCAGCAGTGCAAGCTTCCTTCATGGGCAAACCCAGCACCAGTGTAAGCTTCCTCACAGGCAGTCCAAATACATGTGCAGCAGTGCAAGCATCCCTCACATGCCCAGACCAGGTACAGCATGTGCAGCTGCAGTGCATTCTTCCCTCATGCACACAGACCTGGTACAACATTTGCTATAACAGTGCAAGCTTATCTCGCCCATGTCAGATACAGCAGGTGCAGCAGCAGTGCAAGCTTCCCTCATGAGCGGACCCAGCACCAGTGCAAGCTTCATCACAGGCCGGCCAAGTTCATGTGCAGCAATGCAAGCTTCCCTCATATTCAGAGACCAGAAACAGCAGTGCAACCGTCGCTCATGTACAGAGACCAGGTACAGCATGTGCAGCAGCACTGCAAGCTTCTCTCACACACAGACCAGGTACATACAGCATGTGAAGCATCAATGCAAGTTTCCCTCACACGCATAGACCAGGTGGAGCATGTGCAGCAGCAGCAGTGCAAGCTTCCTTCACACAAAGAAACCTGGTACAGCATGTGCAGCAGCAATGCAAGCTTCCCTCACACGCATAGACCAAGTAGAGCATGTGCAGCAGCAGCACAAGCTTCCCTCACATGCAGACCAGGTACATACAGCATGTGCAGCAGCAGTGCAAGTTTCCCTCACACGCAGACCAGGTGCAGCAGAAGGTCAAGCTTCCCTCGCAGGCACGGAACAGTTACAGCACAGACAGCATCTGTGTAAGTTAAGCACACACATAAACGTGTATTGCTTGCATCAATGCAATGCTGCTGTGCCCCTTTCTGGCAGCCCATAGCAGAAGTAGATAAAACATTCAACCAGAACCACAGACTCTGATCGAGTAAGGAGCCATGTTTCAAACCCAACTCTTCGCTTCCAGGACAACACCATGACCATGACCACCATGTGCTACTGCCCTCGTCTGCTTCCAAGAGAGGGTGGCTGAGGAGGCCAGGCTGTAGGTGGGCTGACAGCATCTCCAGGCACCCACACTCGACACAGGCACATGGGAATTGGCTGAATCTGTGGCGCAGGCGAAGAGGGGGCTAGGAGCTTAATACTGAAGGGACACAAGGAGGGGGTCAGGGGTTGGCTAAAGTTATAAGGGCCGTCAGCAGGGCAGAAGTTGGGAAGGAGGTCTTGAGTGGGTGACAACTCCAACACACTGAGGCGGGTGGGGGACGCGCGGAAGCGCTGGATGGGCCACATGCTGGGAGTACAGACTTTAAGGAGTAGGAGCACTAAACAGGGTTCCTGTGGATGGTCTTGAGGTTGTCTGAGAACTGGAATCGGGGAAGGGGCTCACAGCGGCGAGCCAGGTAAGACACAGGGTGGCAGGACTTGGGTGGGGTTTGAAATGAGAAAGGGCTCAAGAGGTGGACGCCCCAAGGACACAGCTGAGGAAGTGGTGGAAAGAGACCCCGGGAGGCAGCCAGAGAGCTCCATCCATCCATCCCCACCCCACCATGCGTCAAGCACCTTCTCCAGCACGCCCCGCTTCTTCCCATGCGTTCGCTTTGCATGCACCTTGATGGGTCTGCGTGGACGACAACGGACCATGCAAAATATTCCTTCTGCAAACAAAGAGCAAGTCATTTATTCGGCTACTTCCTGCCCAGGGATCCAATGCCTGAAAGATTCACTGAAATAGCACTGCTAGGGGCAGTGTAGCCCCACTATGTCACAATGCAACAAGCACTAGCAAAGGCAATAGGTCTCCCCTTTTAGACCTATTGGGTTTTCCAAGGGCGTTTACCAATGCTATACTACATCCTCTGTGCTTTACAGCATGGCTAAAGCAGAAGGCAAATAAAGTTATATGCGGGCCTACAAAATTATACTGGGGCTTGTTTTCCCTTTTTATTTACCAACCAGAGTTGGATGAGTAATTAAAAAGAAACAAAATATGCAAGTGCATCTTGGGTGGGAGACGGGAAGCAACATGGAGCGACAGCAACTTGGGGGGGCGACAGCAACATGGGGAGTGGGGAAGATGCAACGCAGGCATGGGTGAAGGTAAACAACATGGAGGGCACAGGTGGTGGATGGGGAGGAGAAAAGCAAACATGAGAGAGAGCAATGTGGAGCTAGGAGAGAGAAGGATAATGGTGAGAAGCACAAGAGGGCGAGTGCATCGCGGAGCAGGCAGGAGAGAAATAAGGGATAGCAGCACGGAGCACTGAGGGGGCAGAGAAGCACACTGGCAACACAGCTAGAAAACACATGCGCGGTCAGAGTGTTTAAGACAAAAGAAAAACAAAAAAATTCACTAGAATTGAGCAGTTTAAGGACACGAGTAAATTGATTATGGTCCAGGGGAGGGACAGACACAAGACGAACAAGGTCTGCTATCAAATAAGAAGCAGGCAAATGAGAGTGACAGTAAAGCCAATAAATAAGGTACGGGTGGGCAGCAAGCCCCTCCATGTACATGGGAAGCCCACAACATATATTTTAGAACCAGACACCTCACTGTCTGGTAGGCTCAACTTCTAAAGATGGAAGTTACTGGTAAATATCAATTGGCTTGTGAGATTCACATAGGAAGCAATAGGCGGGGTCCCAGCATTGACAGTAGACATGCAATCTCAGGAGCGTGAACTGCTTGTTCTCTTGCTCCCAATACTTCAGTCTTATAGCAAAGGCTTTACTTGGAGATTGCCAAGGGGGAAGCACTGACTCAAATTAGTGGCACTTTCCTCTCAAAGGCTGTGGTTGCCTGTCTCTTAATGTAGAATGAAGACAGATGGGGCTTCCATTAGTCGTCAATCAGTAGTGGAAGCCCGCCCACAAAAGGGCCAGCCCATTACCGCGTCAGGATGTCCGCCATCTTTTGATGGTCCTCCCAGTGTAGATTCTTCTGACCTGGAACCGCTGCATCGAGCACCGTGGACCAATACAAGAAAAATAAACAATGGCCTTGATGCATAGGGAGTAAACTTCCTGCACACCGGAACCATGTTTTTCAGAAACAATCCACAGTTCTGCTGCTGCTTTCTGCAAAACAAAAAGAATGGAGAGTGGTCCAGAATACCATGGCAGACTGCTTCGCATTCAGGTTTACTAAAAAAATAAAAAATACATAAACCTGCCATGGGGCTCTACAATGGAGAGGTGGTCCTCCAGTGACAGAGCTTGGGGAGGCCTTCACCGACCCGGCGGGCTGCTTGTTCAACTTAAAATGAGACCCAAAATCTTCTGCATCTTCTTATAGTCAGAGGGTTGCATGTCCAGTGCTGATCTGGATCCATGTTAGATTTTCAGGAAAACCACTGATACTAGGAATGATTTCCATTTACATTCATTATGATCACAAGAACATCCTGAATCTTAGGCACTGCTCCAGCCCCGTGGACCACAGCTGGATATCACATATGGGCCTTTGAGTACCGACCCACTGCACATCCAAGATATTTCAGAAGTCTTTCTACATAGATGTTAGGAATGGGGTTTCTGGTTGGCTGGGGTAGGTACCTAAGCCAGGCAGAACAAACCACACTAGTCAGTGCAAGAGAGCTACACATCCAAGATAACCCCTTCTCACCCACTTGGTAGCTTGGCCAGAGCAGTCAGGCTTATCACAGAGGCAATGTGTAAAGTGTTTGTGCAACATAGCCACACAAAAGAAAATCCACACACTATTTATAAAAGATAGACTATATATTATGCACAAGTCACAGACCAAAACAATATAAATTGTAAGTACTGTGCGTACTATGTGAATCTGGCATCAGTAAGCATTATCCTGCATACATGAAACCATCAGGGCACGAAACACAACATGAAAACACATGAGTCATAGATGCTGTGCATACAATGTAATCCTGAGTTAGTACTCATTATCCTGATAGTGTGAGACTGACAACGACATAAATTCACATTTAGGGCATATAATGCAACAGTTACTACCTGGAGCATATAAATCACCAATTATGCTCATGTGACCTTTTAAGACGGTAATGCAGGACAGTTCCTAACACAATGAACCGGGGGGAAGGGTCTGGTGAGGCTCCCTTTCTCTCCCATGATGCCAAAGGTCCAGTGCCCCCCACATGGCAGAATCCAATCCGCTAGGTCCCCCGGTGGGCAGAGAACCAGAATACAGCAGTCTGCAATCGTGCTGTGCGGCTTCATCACTACAAATGCTGGATGACCCCGTCGAGACAGGAAGACTTCTGCTCGCCGCCCCAACAGGTACCTGGGAAGACGCAACAGGGCTGGCAAACACAGCAGACACCACGGGCCAGTTCACTGAGCCTAATACCCCCTACCTTGCCAGGCGAGGTCACAGATGTGCGGCTGCTGGTGGCCGATCTGAACTCCACCAGGCGCATCCTCTCCTCGGCACTGTTGCTCCCGGGAGGAGGAGCCTTGCCGTGGGGCTCCGTTGAGCGATCGGGGTGCAGCGCACAGGGAGCGGGTGCCCCACACAGAGCTTCCACTCCAAAGGATGCTCTGTAACAATGAGGAGCGCTCTGAGCTTCCTTCTGGGTAACCAGGCCCAGCATGCACTGCTGAGTGAGAAAACAACATTGTGAATGGCCAGACTCACGAGTCCCCTGGCTGTTTGAGGTGAAATGCAGGAATCCTTATTGAATCAGTGGGAAGGAAAAGAAAACCCCACAAGAACAGGGAGGGGGCATGCCAAATGTCCCTGGGGAGCACAGGGACACACCCAGAGCACAGAGACAAGCAGCAGGTCAGCACATAAGGCAGCAAAGGTTCAGTGGTAGTCTCGTCTGTACCCAGCAAATAACAGGCAGCAGACCAGTCCCACAAGGCAAGCAGTCCAGATGGTGGTTCCTCCTGGGAGCACAACAGTCACTGACGAGTTGCAGCATGGAGTTCCAGAAGTGTCTGGCTACAAGTCCCACGCAGTGTCCAAAAACATGGGGTCACAGCCTCTCTACTTATACTCAAAATGCCCCTGATCTAGGGTGAACTTCAAAAGAGCCTTAGAAGTGTACAACACCCCCTCTGACCCCAGCCCTGGATCTAGACATCAGTAGGGGGGGTAAACAAGCCCTTTGTGTGAGGGCAGGAAACAGCCTATACAGATGTACATGCGCCCGCCTCCCTCTCTCCCAGGCCAGGAAGACCATTTAGTGTGCAGATCTAATTCTGTTAAACCTCTACCCTCCCTGTGTGATGGCTGTCTGGTAAGTATGTACGAAGCCCAGCTGCCACTTTACCCTAGATATGGATTGGAGTCATGCTGCAAAGCACAAGAGTCATAAGCACAGTGAAATGCCCACTTTCTAAAAATGGCATTTCCACAATAGCAATAAAAAAATCCACCTACATCAATAAGCAGGATTTCTCACTACCATTCCAAACATACCACACATGCCCATGCTACACCCCCAGATCAGAAAGGACCACTTAGCCATATATAAGGGAATTCGCAATGCAACCCTATGAGAGAAGCAACACTCACAGGAGTGAGAAACCAAATTGGCTGTTTGTGACTACTAGGACACACCACACAATGAAGGTACATGTCCTACCTTTTCCCTACACAGCACCCTGCCCAAATGGCTACCTAGGGACTACCTTAGGGGTGGCCTTTATGTAGTAAAAAGGGAGTTCCAAGCCTGGCAAGTAAGGTTAAATGCCAAGTCATTGTGGCAGTAAACTGCACACACAGGCCCTGCAGCGCCAGGCTTGAGATAGGTTTGAAAGGCTGCTTCTGTGGGTGGTGCAAGCTGCGCTGCAGGCCCACCAGTAACATTTAATTTACAGGCCCAGAGTACAGTGGATACCCCTGCACAAGGGACTTGCAGGTAAATGTAATGTGCCTATCAGGTGTAAACCAATCATACAAAGTTTAGAGGGGAGGGCACATGCACTTTAGCAGTGATTAAGAGCCCAGAGGCCTAAAGCCAACACAAAGAGGGTCAGAAATACAGGAGGAGAAATGCAAAACGTTCGGGGATAACCCTGCAAAAAGGACCAGGTCCAACAATAGAGGCAACGGTTTGTGTGTTCTGCGAGTGGCAGGTCACACATTGAATGCTAGCAAGGCCAGCTCAGCCTTCCCTCCTCCTGATGTTGATAAACTGAGAACCATTTATTTGGGTAACAGTAACACATTGTGCACAATAGTTTGTAATGCCTGTGGTCATATTTACATTATGATGTCAGTTTGCAGAAGGAATAAAATATTCAGCTCCTAAGACAGAACACTAGAGATCTCCAGCAAAGGAGGGACGTACAGCAGTAGGTACCACATAAGGAGACAAACATTACTGACCTGGTGTTTCCAACTAACTGTGAGGAAACAGGTGATCTAGCAAAAGGGAGATATACACAGTCCAGAGGTTGTACAGCTGCATCTTCTCTCAACCAGGGAGGCAGTGTCGTTAGGTAATACCTACCTCACATGAGCACAGAACGCCCGAGCGTTAAACCCAGACCGGGCACTGGTTCAAGTAATGACAATGAAGCAGGCTCTTCACTCATCTTGCCAGCTGACAGGCCAGTCCTTGCAGAGTTATTTGATATTACCCGACTCACTGCTCTGTTATTAAACTAATTATTACCCTTATAATTAAGTTTTGCCTACAAGTTAGTGCAAGCTGTCTGACTGAGAAAGACCTATTGTGGTCCTACCCAGAGTTTACAGGCGTTTACAGCCCGCCCCTGGTTTACCATTGGTTGGCTTTATTGGCACTCTGGTTTGCTTGCTTTTTATTAAGTCTTTCCTTGTCCCACTTTGTTTATCTTGGGTTTGTCCCTTTCCTGGAGCATAGCCTCTTTATCACCTCTTTGATTGGCTGACTTGAATCCTTCCAATGCTCACTTTTAGGGAACTTTATCGCTCCATAAGATTGTCACACTATCCAGCTCGCTCCAAAAGCGCCTCTGCAGTGCCCGCTCCAGAGCGACATGTTGCTCCTACACATGCGCTGCTCTCTGGTTTTGTAAACTTCTCCCCACCTCTGTGCTCTGTCTTGCTCTCACTCCATCACGTGCTTCTCCCACATCCTTGGTGCTGCTGTCTACCTCACGCAATGCAAGTGCAATCTGCCACCTTAGATCAGTAAATAAAAATCAAAGCAACTATTGCCTGAATCAGTCAGCTGGCTCTTACGCACTGTGACGCGTTCACGCACATCTGTCCTCACGTATGCATGCACGGCACAAAGGCACAATCACCAGCAGTACGCACATCATGCCTTTTTTTATCTTTCTTTACTTGGTGATACTTCACAGAATACACGCAGGGAAAAAGCATGCGCAAAAAGCATTTAGCATTTCTTTGACAATGTAGAGCATCACCAAAGAGCATAGGAAAAGTCAATAGGTCCCAAAGGTGCCTACTTTGCTAATGATCATTTGAATAATTAAGCATGTTTTGGAGGATTGCTTGTACAGGATTTGTCTAAATCAGGCTTCTCCCTCAAGTAGCTCGTGAGCTACTGGTAGCTCTCCAGCTACCTCTGTGCAGCCCAACCTAATGAATAAAACGGTTGCTTGGTTAAATTAATATCTTTATACCAAAAATGAAATGTGTGTATTAGAGATGTAAATGTGTGTATTTTCAGAACTCATAAGCTGATGTTTGGACAAAGATGGATGAATTCACAAAACCTATTTAAAGCTGGTGTTTCTGCAATAAATGATGCAGCATTGGGGGAGGGGCGCTTATTACTATTGTTATCACCTGGCAGTCAGACGCACTGCACCCAGAGCGGTTATATATTACCCACGCAGAGGCACTCCACACTGACAATGCCTTTTCTACACTTCACCTTTCAAACATGCCTGATAAACGGAGGTCATTGCTGGTCATAATCTTGCAAATGGTGACCACTAATGTAATCTTGTCTGAAGTAGTCACTATTACAGGACTACTAATATTAGTAGCTCAGGATGATTTTCATTGGATGTAAGTAGCGCTTACTACCGTAAAGGTTGGAGACCCAAGTGCAACTTCATATGCAGCCCCTGCCGTGCTTTTTTTCGTGCTTTTTTTTTTTAGCAATCTGTGGTGTTCTGTGACATTATTTTATTTGTTACTGCCCCCTAGTATCCCAGCTGTAATAATTCTATGTTGAGTCTATACAGCGGATGTGTTCACTTTCTATTACACCCTTCTCAAGCTTCATGAATGTCAGTGTAAATAAGAAGCTTTCAAAATCTTTCGCTCTCAGCTTCTCTAAGCAAAATCTTTCAGATTAAGGCCTACTCCAAAAATGTTTGGCAAGAATACAGGATGTGGCAGAGGCAGGGCTGAGCACAGGAGGAAAGAGCTGAGGCGGTCATTTCGGGGTATTTTTCTGTAGCTCATAATCCACACTAAATGTTGACTTACAAAAGTCCAGATATATCAAACCAAAAACTGACCAAAATATACCATGTCCCATAACTGGGATGTTGTGAGCCTGGGTCCTGATGTACTAAGGGTAGGTGCAGCTCTAAGAAGCAGCTGTCTCCTCTGCCTCTTTCACCCTCATGCCTGGCCATCACTCCAACCTCGAAACCGACTCTCTCCTTCAGAAAATAATGAGCTCCAGTGGGTTACCCCCTCTTTGTAGCACAAGTGCCCACTAGCAAGGAAAATGAGCCCCCCATTCCCCTTTTTTATAGGCAGGCACTCATAATTGTGATGCAGAGGGCCCCTCCCTGTCCCGGGCCCCGGTTCCACTGCCCCTCCTACTTGGTCCTCTGCTGCAACATTCTCGACCTTTGGGCCAGAGATCCAAAGCAATGCAGGTATAGCAAATGTATGTGGGAGGCGAATGCAAGTAAGGTGCCATGGTACAGCAGGCATAATTGGGGATTAGTAGGACCTTCACACCCCGGGCCCCGGTGCCACTGCACCTGTAACACTAATGATGCTTCCAGCCATGTGAAACAGGCTATGTCCTCTGCCCACACCACTAAGCCATCACTCTTAGACCTGAGACCCGAGGCAGACTGTCTGCCACTTTCTATAAAAACATTTTTTTTTTTTTAAAGAACGAGAAAAAGTCCCATCTTTCGCCCCGTGAAGCTTGGGCCTTGTACACAAGAGTGCCCTTGCCCACTCATGCTAGCTAGCAAAACGGCTCTCAACACCTTTTTGCTAGGTATCCATAAATAAGGTGAGGTGTCCCCTCACAACCCTGGCCTCAGTGCCACTGCACCTGTTGCACTAATGGCCTTTAAAAAGCTATTGAAGCTTTGTCCGTCATCTGGAATGACCCCGCTTCCATTGCGCACAACATTCTGGGCCACCTCCTCGATGCTATCCAAGGATCTCACTACTTTCCTCTTTCCCTGGACCATTACTCTGACCCCAAGTGTCTGGATGGTCAGAGTTCTGTCAGAACAGGACCCTGCTGCCCTCCTCTCCATCACCCTCTTGACTCGCCTTGAAGGGCAAGTGCATGTAAGGAGAGGTCCGAGTGGAGAGGATCTACGGGGAACAATACGCCCATGCTTTTTTAACTTTACAAAAGCAGTTCCCATTCTTTTTGTTTACAAAAAACAACCATCCCTGAACAGTTAATGTGACCCCTGATGTGCCTCTACATGAAAGTGAAGGGGTGGTGATGTGGTGGTGGGGACGGAAGGCATTTCCTGAGCTGTGAAGCCCAGGGAGGGACAGAGAACTAAGAAATAAACAGGCCTTCTTCACCTGGGTGCCTGCTACCTGAAAGAAATGTAAATGTGTGCAATTGGTTAGTTGCCAAATATAAAGGCTACTAGGGAGCCAGCCTAGCCTTTAATGGATGGAATCATTTGAAGCTTCATGGTGACAAGTTCTTCTTTTTGATACATAATGTCAGGGTGTTATAAGCTCAGTTCTGAAGAGTGTATGTTTAATTAACACTTATAAAAATGAATGGAGTAGGTACAGTTTACCTATTCATAAAAAATATTTTGAAAGCACTTGTTTTATCTAAAAACACCAAATCATTTTGAAACAGCCTGCCTTATACTGTGTATGGTTCAATTTCAAAATAATTACTTGCACAGTCTGTGCATTCTGTTCCAGGTAGGGACCTCGTGGCACAATAAATGCACAAGTCACTATTCCCCACATCTGCGGCGGTCACATTAACCAAATGAAGCTTCATATCGTAAAAGAATGTATTTCTAACCAATTAGCTTAATTTGCATTTAGTTTTCATTTAAGATTTCTGATTTATTTTACAAGCAGTTAACTGAAAGTGAAATAGAAGACACTTGAAGAATTATTTATAGTGTTTAACCACATTTTTTACCCTGCCACCACCCAAGTACAGCGGTGACGGAGTCAAAAACGTGGCTAAAACAAACGACATATTCTGTAAGTGTCTTGTTTTTCACTTCCAGTTAACTGTGTATAAAATAAGGCAAAAACCTGCAATGAATAATAAATGCAAGTTAAGCTAATCGGTAGGAAATACGTTATTTTATCATATGAAAATGTCCCATATATGTTTTTAAGCACTTCAAAGGCTGAATGTAAATGCAGACAGCCTGGAAATGGGCCAAATACAGTTACGCTTCAAGGCCACTGCGCCCCCTGTTTGAAGACCTCTGCTCTTTTTGACTATTCATTATTCTTTGTGCTATATATATATATATATATATATATATATATATATATATATATACACACATATACACACAAATACACACAAATACACACACACACACATACACATACTACTGGTGGCATGAGACCGCGTTGGCCAACTCGCTTTTGTTTTTAAACTTGACCAACGCTCTCTCATGCTAATTAAAAGAGTTCTTTAGGGAGAGTTGAGTCAATTTTAACACCTTTTTCATCTCTCCATCATCATTTTCATTCTATCTCTTGGCACAGAAATTTGGCTACGTGGCCCCTATTAGGGTCCCGTCAGACACTGCAGTGCCAGCCTGACGTGGAGCAGGCCCAATGACGATACATGAGGGCCCTTGCTTCTGAAGTAGCCATACTTGAAGACAGCCTGGAGATTCTCAGTGGTTGTCATAGTTAAATTTATGTCAGGTTTCTATAGTTCGCACCCTCACCACGCACTCCTATTTACCCCACATATAACATCAGAAATAACATCTCCTACAACATCATTTATACATAACTGCACCATTAGCAATAAAATTATTGATAAGAAACCTGCATGAGTTATAGTTACCTGACATAACTATGACAGCTGAATTGCTATGGTTATGTGCGAGTAAATTCAGAATGCAACTATAATATCCCTGTAACCTTTGGTTTTTCATATATATATATATATATATATACATATATATATATATATATATACACACACACACACATATATATACACACACACATACATACACACACACACACACACACACACATGCGCATATGTACGCATTCACATACATATGTAGTTTAATTTGGAGGTCTTTAGACCCTTTTAAGTGCTTCTAATTGGGTCTGAAAAAGGAAGTCACGGAAATAGTGCAATCTGCTCAGGATCACACAGTTTGGCCAAGAGGGGATCCATGATACGCAGGTCACCTGGCATTACATGGAGCTTCTTCACCACTCAAGACACTGATACGCCAGAAGCAAGCTCATTCTTCACAAGCTCCCCACTCACCGGCCATGTTGAAAGGTGTTTCGGCCGCTGCTGACTTCCACGTGTTTTCCTGACAAGGTCTTCTACGTGATCCTACCACCTCTACGAAATGGCATCTCGCATCATTCCCACCTCTGCCTTGTGACTCATCTGAAAGTAACATCATTGCCTGAAGAACTGAGAAAAATCTTCCACCTTCATCCCTCCTCCTAGCTTTTCGCTCTCCCTTAAAGCTGAAGGAAAGAAAAACTTGATGAATAGAATGCTCAAACTGAGCTCTGCTACGGGTAATTACTGAGGCAGCATTCCAGTCTATAATTTTTCTGCCCACCATGCAACTCACATTAGAACCAGTCGTATAAAATTTGTTTTGATCCTGCTTCAGAAGGTACAGTCCAGCCCAAACTACCAAGTCGGGTCCTCTCTGAAACATAGCAAAAGCAGCCCCAGACCGGTTTGTCTAGAGTGGTACGGTGGGTGAAAAACAATGGACTGGAATGCAGCCCGAGCTATTGCCAGTGGATGAGACTAATTCAAGCATTCAATACATCCATCCATCCATCCATCACCTCAATGTTGTTGCAACTCCCTTATGATCTGAAATATTTAGAACAAACTGCAATCTTTGTCGCAAACAGCCAAGAGACGAAAAAATGTGCTGGATCAAAGAGCTTCAGCCAATATGTTTTTAAGCTAATGAGAATTCCTCTTGGTAGCATTCCATTTCACCTATTTTTTAGCTTGTCTGCTATCACAGAATATGACCAATAACGTACAAGTCAGTCCTGGCCCTCCCGACAAGGAGCTGTGCAACCCAGACTGCCAAGTAAGCTGCCTACCATTCCCAACACATCTCCAGGTTGCTTCTTTGCAAACTGTTGTAGTGCCTTCTGTCTGCACAGTCAGAGCCTTTACTAACTAAACATCAATCCTCTTTTGAGTACAACTGTTCTACCCTTTTTCCCAATAAAAACTCACGTATGCCCTTTAACTGTTGTGTCACCAGACGACCAAGGTCAACACAAGTTCGTTTCCAGAAGTGTAAATATTTCAGGATACCACTTGTAAAACCAGCTTTTGGCTGTCAAGATACAACAGATGTTCCCCACCTGCACACAGCTCGAAGCAGCCCCGCACATACACACCCACAAACACCTCACTCCACTCTACATTTCACATTCTACGAGAGAAATCCCAAATATCTGTCCTCTTTCTGACACTGCGCAAACATCCAACAAGCACATGGGCCACATACAAACAAACACACCACCAACGAAAAAGGACCAACCTAAACTACCAGAAAATGATCCAGTCATGATGGAAATCTGTTTCTGCTTCTGCAGCCTTGCCCCATCAACTATCTAAACGCTTTCAGCTAGTCCCAAAACCGGCACCTCCCCTACCACACTTCCCCTCTCACCTGACATATGTATTACTGCAGGCTCTTAAACACCAACATAAAAACACCTACCACCTCCCATCACCCTCTGCACTGGAAGACAATTCCATATTTCACCATACTCAAGCTTCACCAAACAAGTTCAGACCCCCATCATCCCCACTGGGTCATCCCACCACACGGAACCCGTCCCCTCACCACAAGCTTCCCTCTCCTGGGCTTAATCACAAACTCTCTCAAGACCCGCTTGTTGTCAATATTTCCTTCTATGCACACTTCGCCTTGTCCCACATCCTAATAGTTATTGCACCGCTATTAAACTCAGTACTTTTAATCTTATAAAAAAAAGGACAAAATTGTATTAAAAGTTTCCTACTACAGAATTATTCACAAGGCAAAGAATGGGAAGTACTTCTATGAGCCAAGACCTTTGACTGAGCACTTCTTTTTTGGGGTGCTCTAGTCATTACACCAACTAGATTGATTGTTTTAACACTCTACAAATAATTTCTAATCGCCTTTTCATCCAAGGGCAAAATAAGGCCAACCTTTATAATTAATACCAACTAGTCTTCAAAAACTGGCATTCCTTCGAGTGCAAGTGTACCCCATTGCCTGAAAAAAGCAAGGCTGGCATCTTCTCCCTTGCAAATACATCTTCCATACATTCAGTGACTACCTCTGTGGTACCTTCGGATCCAGGCTTCTGATCATTTAAAAAGGTTAGTTAGCACAACATCTGCATAACTGAGGCATCACAGCTGAAATCCAAATACTACCATAAAATGTATGGCCAACTACTGCCATGGGGGTACAGATGATGGCGCTACAAGATAAAGGAACCGCCACAGGTTTCACATGACTCGTGCAATGCTTTCCTGCATTTGTAATTTTTGTTTTTTTCTAAGTCCATATCCAGCTGCCACAATTTCCCCTGTACGCCATTTCATGCAATATATTGTGAAATGACCCACATGGATCAAAGGCAACATATTGAATCCCAGCCCATCTGAAGGAATGATTTTATTTCTTCTCACCAAACCTCTTGCAACACCGGCCATCTCTCCTTTTACTTTAGAGAATGTCTCGAGCAGACTCTTCAATCGCCTCTCGCGGCCACACTTTGAACAAAATCTCCTTTACATGCTTTAACATTCCTTCCTTTTCAACCTTATCCATCCATTCTTCCTCTCAAATAACATTTCCATGAGCTGCCCCACATAAGCTACCTCAACCTCTAAACCACAGCCCTCCCAATCACGGCACCGGCCATGCGCAGACTGGGGTTGGCCGCAGGGCCTGGTCCTGCACCCAAATTTATCACGGAAGCCAACCTCTGCAGACCTCGACCCCACATTTTTTTTTCCAGTGTACCAAGGTATTCCCGCAGTACTGGCACTCGTAAGTCACCTGCTTTTTGAAGTTTGCACAACAAATTGGAATTATATTACTTATTTTTTGCTGATTCAAGCCTACATGATGCCAAACAATACTAAATTATGGGCCACATGTACAAAGCATTTTTCCAGTCGCAAACGAGCCGACTCTTCAATCGCCTCTCGCGGCCACACTTTGAACAAAATCTCCTTTACATGCTTTAACATTCCTTCCTTTTCAACCTTATCCATCCATTCTTCCTCTCAAATAACATTTCCATGAGCTGCCCCACATAAGCTACCTCAACCTCTAAACCACAGCCCTCCCAATCACGGCACCGGCCATGCGCAGACTGGGGTTGGCCGCAGGGCCTGGTCCTGCACCCAAATTTATCACGGAAGCCAACCTCTGCAGACCTCGACCCCACATTTTTTTTTCCAGTGTACCAAGGTATTCCCGCAGTACTGGCACTCGTAAGTCACCTGCTTTTTGAAGTTTGCACAACAAATTGGAATTATATTACTTATTTTTTGCTGATTCAAGCCTACATGATGCCAAACAATACTAAATTATGGGCCACATGTACAAAGCATTTTTCCAGTCGCAAACGAGCCGATTCACCGAATAGGCCCGTTTGCGACCCAAAAAATACTTATTGGGATGTACTGGATACCAAATTGCAATTTGAGTTTCGCAATTCGGTATTAGGAAGGGGTGCAGCACTTCCTAATACCGAATCACAGTGGTATGTGTGAATGTTTTGAGACTGAATGCAGTTGCCAAACATTTGCATTTTAGCACCAATTTCAAATTGGTGATAACCAGTTTGCAAATGAATAGGGGTGTGGGGACCCCATCCCCTTTGTGAATGTTCCTATTAGAATGTTTTAGGAGCAGGCAGTGACCCAACTGACCACTGCCTACTCCTAAAAAATGAAATGAAAACTTTTCATTTTCTTCTTTAAAAGAATCCCATTTTCCTTTACGGAAAACCGTCTGCATTGAAAAAAAAATAATAATGGTTTTATTTAAAAGCAATCACAAACATGAGGGTCTGCTGACACCAGCAGGCCACCATTCCTGTGACTGTGACTTTTGCCTCATTAACATTCATGAGGCTGTTCTATTTGCGAACCACTGGGAATCGCAAATGTAACTCAAGAGTTTCATACATTTGAATTACCATTTTCCTAATTGCGATTCACAGAAAAGCGCAATTAGGAAATCTCTAATTCAGACCTTCGTACATGTGGCCCCATTTGTTAAACTTTAAGAGGGTCAAAGAAATCAATCAATCAGTGTTTTTGTAAAGCGCGGCTATTCACCCGTAAGGGTCTCAAGGCGCTGAGGTAGGGGGAGGAGAGGGAGAGCTGTAAGTTAAGGTATGTGTTAATTGTGCCCCAAAAATCCTGAAGACGACATTGGGTAGAGAAACAGTCAGAGATAGGTGTAGGCAAAGAGCGAGAGAGGTTTAGATAGAGAATTATACTAGACAGAGGTCTGCATCCTTGAACTGAGGCCAATCCTTCCGCAGAGAGGTCGATATAGAAGAGGTAAGTATTGAACTATTACAGTTCTACATCAAACACTGTGGCGGACTGCGGCGGCACACCAACGGCGGGGACGTATGCGCTCTGCAGCCGCATTACGTTGGAAGCCACGTTCTGACAGGTCCCCAACGTCACTTGCTAATTACAATTTAATTACTTTCGCTTCATCAACATGCTCATGGGAGCTTAAATTGTAACTCACACAGGCAGACTAATTGTTTCTGAAGGACAAAGCAATGCACATTATTTCAGGGTGTTTTTAATGTTCCGAAGCACCTTTACATTTTCACCTCTGCAGGCTCCAAGTGACAATACAACCACCCCAGCGCCTAAGGAACTACCTGCATTGTACACCGAAATAATCAGGAATCCGCAATGTGTCAGTCTTCTAACTGGCGGTTGGTGAAAATTTATCTTGAATCAGGTGTACATCCCAATCTTGTACATTTTTGTGACTATAATAGTCTATTACTTTTAGGTATGCAAAATACCCTGTGGAAAAAGCTAGCAGTTGCATATAACTTCAATATAGGAACATGGGTGCTTTCTAGTAGGCAGGTATACTTTTAACAAGGGTAGAAACTCTTTAGATTTAATCGGCTGTTATAGCTACAGTTATTTCAAATAACTATAACTCCTGTCCTAAAGCAACTTTAACTCGCCTCCTGCGTGAGCCTGCATTGCTCCTGCACGCAGACAGCAGGAGCAATTTTTCATCTGTTTCCCTACACGCTTCACAGCATTGCTGGAAACAGATGAAAACGCCACTCCCAGCTACTGGGAGCATTTCTCTGCACCTGCCCACTGGGAGCGAAGTTGCAGTTTGCTCTAGTTTAGGGAGAGCTGTTAAATAGCTCCCTCCAAGCGACAGCAAACAGCAGTGTCTTGGGGGTGTGCAACTCTGGACATATGGAGTCGGGGCACGGCCTGGTCCTGGGGGACTGGGTCCCAGGGGCGGAACTTGCCCGGGACAGGGGGGGGGGCCTTTCCCCATTATCACAGAGGGCCTGGGGATGGGGTCCCCAGGGCCAAAATCGGCCCCGGAGGGGGGCCATCCGGCCCCCCTCTCCATTATCACATTTGGCCTGGTCGAAATCAGCCGGGGAGGGGACCACACAGCCATCCTCTCATAGTTTACTGTCAGCTGGGCCCCTGGGAGGTGACGGTCCCCGGGACCATAATTGGCATTGGAGAGGAGGGCCATATGTACCCCACTCCCAATATATCACATAAAATCTCCCCCCATGTTTTTTTTTTGCCTTGGATTTACTGATCCAAAGCAAATTCGCCGCAAATTAAAAAAAAAAAAAAGAAAATCATTTATTACCCCTGGTGGGGTCCCAGGGACCCCACCACCCAGCCTGGGTGGTCCAAGTATTCCTACCCTGTCCCGTTCCATTTAAAAAAAAATAAAAAAAATCTTGGGACTTGGCTGAGTCCGTGTCCGAAGATGGTTGTCAGCACTTCCTGGTTTAAGTGCTGGAAGCAAATCAGATCTGAGCAAGAGATCTGTCAGATCCCCGGAGGATTCACGTCCCTAGATATACAAATGTATTTTCTTTTAATACTCCAAAACTACTGAACAGATTTACACCAAATTACAAAAAGGACTCTTTCTGGGCGAAGAGCTAGCTTTCTTCCAAATTTGGGGTAGTTCCATCCAGCTATTTAGGCTGTTGTCATGTTCAAGAGCCATTTGCTACCTGCATGGGGAAAACATGTTTTGAGACCTCCCCTCTCCCCTTTTCTTTGTCCCTGCTTGATGAATTACCTCAAAAGTTTCAAGACAGCAGCTGAAGTGAGTGATAATCTAGGTGTGAACATTTTGTGAAGATTTGTCAAGCGACACCAAAGTTATAAAAACAAACAAAAAATGCTTTGTCTATGGGAAATGGGTCCTAACTATAATTACCTACTGGCAGTAGGCGATTATATATTATTATACATATATATATATATATATATATATATATATATATATATATATATATATTAAAAACCTTTCTATTATTTATGGTTTACATATCTTATAGTTTTTTTTTTTTTTTCACTGAAGAAAACAAAGGTCAAAGTAATGTTATAGTTGGGTGAAAATGTCAGTGACAACATAATGTTTTAAACAACAACAAAAAAACGTAAAAAAAAAAAAAAAAGAAATTCACTGGTTATAGTTTCAGTTACTAGAACTCATGCCCCACGGTAACAATAACTCGCACCCCGCCAGGCAGAATTTCATTGCAAATGTTGCAGGGATATTATCAATGATGTTATAGCAGATGTCATGAGTGATGAAATATGTGGGGTAAATAGCAGTGCATTGCAGATTTTTTTTTTTTTTTTTACATAAAGAAATATTTTATCACCATACATAAAGCCAACCCCAACCACCCCTCCCTTCACAAATTAAATATTTTGCAGTGCCCCCACACTCCCACATCCTGGCCCATCCCAGATGTTGGTTTATTAATTGCGTGGGAGCCCATGGGTATTTTTTTGCTTTTTTATTTTGCAGCAGATTCAATTTACAGCAAAATTTTTATAAAGCAAAATTTTTTTTGCACCAGATGGGATTCCCTCTGGAACTCCCCCACCAGGCCTTAGGGGTCAGGGTAACCCTACCCCTGTTCACTTATGCCTTTTTATAACCTTTTGTTTTTTAGGACCCAGGACCGTGTCCCTAGTCCTAAAATTTCTTCCACCACATTCTTATTGATGCAGTGGCAGCCACTCAGATCTCACTGAGAGATCTGTCAGCCCTGCGGGTCCTCCGCTACGTGAAATATACAATTATTTTGACCTTTGATGGCTCTACTTCTTCACAGATTAACCCCAACCAAACAAAAAAACACTTTTTCTGGACCAAGATCTCACTTTCTGCCAAATGTGGTGTAAATCCGTTAAGCCGATTTGGCTATCACTATGTCTAAGATACCTATGGAAAAATGAATGAGGAAAACGTGGAGAGCTGCTGTAAGAGCCTCTTTAGGGAGAAGGACCCTGACCAAAGCAAATAAGCTAGAGGCGTATAAAGAAGGTCCCAGAAGACTACATTCACTTGGTGAGCCAGTTCCCATACTGTCTACTTGCACCCCCCACACACACAAATGTAAGTAGCCAATCACGTGTCTTGGAGATGTACAAAGAAGGGCTGGAGGATGCTAGATTCTCTCACCACTTAGTGTCTCCTGGTGGGGAAGAGTCCTACTTTCCGAGGCTCCCTGACTCCCCTCCTTCTTCCACCTGACCCTCGTGATGTGGTCCATCGGGAAGATGGGCCTCTGAACTTTCTGAACAGAGAACATATATTCTGGCCTAATCTCGTCCCTCAGTTTATTTGTGGCCCAAACTTCTGGAGGCTGTCAGCATCCATAAAGGACTTGGACCCAGTCCTCCCATCATGGGACAGGTTCGTTAGTGGGATTGGGGTGTCAGCAGCATGGAGCTCTGGCTGCTGAGATACTGAAGTACAGTTTGGATGGGGACTCGCAGACTCTTTTGTTGCCTTTCCCTTTTGATGTTTCGGTTGCTAAGAAACGTGAAGCTCTGTGCTAGAGTGACCCGCGCTTCAGCGTGTTTGCCAGTGGACTTCTTCAAGTTAAGGCTGTTTCTGTGAATCCGAGTAAACGCCCACGGCTCATCGGGCACAGCAAAGAGAACTGTTCTTGGGCTCCGCACTCTCAGCTGGCCAATCAAGTAGAATTTTTAAAGAGATGGTAATCTAAATTGGTTTCTTGGCGCTAAAATGATGCTAGTTAAACAGATTAATTATTGACTGAACAATAAAGTTTGTAAATCCTTTCTAAAATGAGTAATGGGAGGTCGACTCTAAAGGAAAACAGGCAGGTCAGCTGCAGCCCAAGGAACGAATCTCTCTCTATAACTGGCTGAAGGCGATTCGGGGACACGTAGAAGTCACTGCTGGTTGGACCTCCCACTGCTCGAAGCCCAATCATTTGGACATAAAATCAGGTGATAAGAACAGAGTGCTTTGTGCACGGTGGTCCTGCCTTAGAGACGATTCTGGCATGAGCTGGAGCCAGTGCAAGGCTTTCCTGGCTCCTGACACTGGGTCAGGCTTTTTCAGTCCACAGATGAGATACACAGCTGGGTTCTGAATGCTTTGTAACCGAACTGGATCGTTCTTAGCAGCAGCCTGCAGGATGGAATTACAATAATCTATTCACGACTGAAAAGTGGCATTAACTAATGAATTCTGGAGATGGGGTTCTAGAAATAAGGATAGCTGCTGTAACATTATCAGATGAAAAAACACGATTTTGCAATAGTGGCTGCTCCTTTGCATACCGTGCATGCTCCTATCTTTGCAGCGTGCGCTCCTGTTCAGACAATGCATACTCCTATCCACACTGTGCATGCTCCTATCCGCACGGATCATACTCCTATTCTTGCAGTGTATGCTCCTGTCCAGACTATGCATGTTCCTGATCAGACCGTGCATGCTCCTATTCTTGCAGTGTATGCTCCTATTCAGACAATGCATACTCCTATCCACACTGTGCATGCTCCTATCCGCACGGATCATACTCCTATCCATGCAGTGTATGCTCCTGTCCAGACTATGCATGTTCCTGATCAGACCGTGCATGCTCCTATTCTTGCAGTGTATGCTCCTATTCAGACAATGCATACTCCTATCCACACTGTGCATGCTCCTATCCGCACGGATCATACTCCTGTCCATGCAGTGTATGCTCTTGTCCAGGCTATGCATGCTCCTGACCAGACCGTGCATGCTCCTGTCCATGCAGTGTATGCTCCTGTCCAGACCATGCATGCTCCTGTCCATGCAGTGCATGCTCCTGACCAGACCGTACATGCTCCTCTCCTTGCAGCGTATGCTCCTATTTAGACCGTGCATACTCCTATTCACACTGTGCATGTTCCTATCCATACGGATCATACTCCTGTCCAATAAGTGCATACTCCTGTCCATGCAGTGCATACTACTGTCCATACGGATCATACTCCTGTCCATGTAGTGCATGCTCCTGTCCAGACCGGGCATGCTCCTAGTCATTCAGGGCATACTCCTAGTCATTCAGGGCATGCTCTGTCCAGACCAGGCATGCATGCTCCTGTTCAGACCGTGCATGCTTCTTGTCAGACCGTGCATGCTTCTTGTCCATTCTCCTGTCCATACCGTGCATGCTCATGTCCAGACCGTGCATGCTCCTGTCCAGACCGTGCATGCTCCTGTCCAGACCGTGCATGCTCCTGTCCAGACCGTGCATGCTCCTGACCAGACCATGCATGCTCCTATCCTTGCAGCGTATGCTCCTATTTAGACCGTGCATACTCCTATTCACACTGTGCATGTTCCTATCCATACGGATCATACTCCTGTCCAATAAGTGCATACTCCTGTCCATGCAGTGCATACTACTGTCCATACTCCTGTCCATGTAGTGCATGCTCCTGTCCAGACCGGGCATGCTCCTAGTCATTCAGTGCATACTCCTAGTCATTCAGGGCATGCTCTGTCCAGACCATGCATGCGCCTGTTCAGACCGTGCATGCTTCTTGTCAGACCACGCATGCTCCTTGTCAGACCACGCATGCTCCTTGTCAGACCACGCATGCTCCTGTTCATTCTCCTGTCCAGACCGTGCATGCTCCCGTCCAGACCGTGCATGCTCCTCTCCATGCAGTGCTCCTGTCCCCACCATGTATACTCCTGTCCCGACCGTGCATACTCCTGTCCATGCAGTGCATGCTCCTGCCCAGACTGTGCTCTTGCCCCCACCGTACATACTCCTGTCCATGCAGTGCATGCTCCTGTCCATGCAGTGCATGCTCCTGTCCAGACCTGGCATGCTCCTCTTAATGCAGTGCATGCTCCTGTCTAGACCGCGCATGCTCCTCTTCATGCAGTGCATGCTCCTGTCCATGCAATGCGTGCTCCTCTCCATACAATGCGTGCTCCTGTCCAGACCGTGCGTGCTCCTGTCCAGACCGTGCGTGCTCCACTTCTACTCATACTGTTAACATTCGCCACGGGGCTCAGAGTTACTCTGGCAGCCCACAGAGGTGGTAATACTGTACCACTTGTGCTCGTACTGCAGCTTCAGAAGGGTCTGGAACCCTCGGGTACACTTTGGTGATCATCAGTTTTGCCATGGCTTTAATGTAGAATGTATATAAAGAGATGTTTTCTCAACTGCAGTTCTTGGTGGACACTGAAGGGATGGTTCTGGATTGTATCGCACTGCGCTTGAGATCCTAAGCTGTAAGCATAGATTCAGCCTTGACCGCCCAGCCTTCCTCCCTCAAGTGTAACGGCTGAGGAGGGAGCCTTTGTCACTCTGTGCAGAGTGATAGCCCCTGGCCCCCAGGTGTCCACCACAGTCCTCACTGGAGGAGTGCTTAGTACCTGGAGAGAAGGCCAGGGCTTGAGCAGAGATAGTCATGGAGACAGAAATCATCATAAATACAGTGTCAACCTCGCAGAGATTCCTCTTGCACAGTTTAACAATGAAGAAACATCACAGATGCTTAGTTTGTATGTTAGATTTCTATAGTGTCAACCTACACAGCGTTGTACAAGATCAGAGACAAGCACAAAGTCAACGAGTGGTAGGAGGCAGAGCTGGTCTGTGGACCGCAAATGCTCTTCTCCGAGAAACTATGGGTCACGTCCATAACTTGCAACAATAGACTGTCGCCTTAGGTATTATAGAGGGGAGCAAAAAAACTGCGCTAACTCTAATTTAATGTTAGCGCACTCTCAGAATTGTACTCATATTTCGCCATTTTATGTAGTGCCATATGGGCCACAACGGAGCGCTAGGAGGTAAAGAAAGAAACAGGATATTTGACATAAAATTGTTAGATGAGTTGACTTCCATCGGATGCGGCACTGGTCCTAGATTTGGCCACGTTTAGTGCCCCTTTAGTGTCGGGAGTACCTGGTTGAACTCCGATCTGAATAACTAAGTTTTCAGGAGTTTCTTGAACTTAAGACAGCTGCATGCACATTGGAGGTGAGGGCTGAGGGTGTTCTTTGGCCCTGATCCTACAAAGATCTTCTGCCATGCTTTAGTCTCTTGACAGCAGCCTTACTGAATCACAGGAGATGGACTTGAGCATAAGTTCCTGGCTGGTAGATATTGACGCGCCGTTTTAAGTTATGTGCCCAATGACATAGGTCTGCGCCGGATATGCAAAGTGAACCTGGCATCCAGCCAAATACGCACTTCATGCTGAAGGAACAAAGCAAAACAAACTCTGTGACCACAGAGACATCATCTTCCCATTGTCACCTTCATTCCCAGAGCCCGGTTCTGTGGTTGTTCACCGGTATCAAGCTCGCGAAGGCAGCCGGCATGTCTGCACAGCAGACTAGACGGCTTATGTAATGAACTTCATACGTTGTTCTAAATAGTGATTTGGAGCTGCAGGTGGTAAATCTTGTGGAATACAGTGACCTCACACTTCAGGAAGCAGACATGGCTCGCGGGCTTCCTGCCTGAACCTGTACACTTAAGATTTTAAGTCATCCTACTTGAGGCCAGAGGAGCCGAGCTGCTCAGGGGTCTCACCTCAGAAGCTCTTGAGAAGGTGCTTGTAATGATAGCCTCCTCCCGGTACATCTAATCCTCCTCAGCTCTAGCAGCAGCCTTTCATCCATTGCTTATCCACATCCAGGTCGGTAGCCGACAACCTGCACCGCTTCTTCGCCTGTACAATTGGACACCTGCACGTAAGCGGTAGTGGCACAGTGATACTTCGATCAAACCACCTCAAAAACTTCTCAAACATCCTTAGGCTAGCGGAGGGTTTGCACTTGTCTACAGTGAAGCACCTGAGCTAAAAAGGCTGTGAATGGTGTCCAAGTTAAAGCGAAACAAACATCTTTAGGTTGGGTTTTGTAGTTTTGCATGCAGTCTTAGGAACAAGCGCAAAATTGGAAACGTGCTGCAGTCTCGCAAAAAAAATGATGTGCATGTTATTCCAGTTTCTTGTCACTTGGCAAATTGGGAGCAAAAGCTGAGCAGGTACACTCACAGTCTGAAACTGCAAAGTTGAGTTTTGTGCTCGAATTTAGCAGAATAATGTACACTGTGAAGTGAGTGTTTCCTAGTTTGGGAAGTTTTGGAATCCCTGAAGATCTTTGAATCCATGAAGATCTGATACCAGGTGACACTATGTCCCATCTCATCTGCTCTCAGGCTGTTGGCCTCAGCAGACAGGGGAGGCGGAGTTAATCCACCACGATACACATCTGTGACCAGCAGTTTGTAAATAGACCTCTGCAGCGGGCAGACTAACCACCTGAGCTGCTTGTGTAGAGCGAGCACAAATACTTGATATAACATGGTAAAATGGAAGACCAATGTGTCACCATCTCAGATTTCGGCTGCTCATTTTTAGCACTTCCTTTGATTTGAGTCAGTTCAGAGGTGCTATAACTGACCCCTGACTTTACGATTCACGAAAATGCGCAGTTTCATGAAGAAGCGAGAAGCCAAGGTTTTTATTTTTTTAATTAGGAAATATCACAGTAATTAAATTTTTTAAACAATAAGTGCAACACCCAGTGTTGTCAACACAGACCTAAACAAAGACTGACTTAGTTTCAGAGTAGCAGAGAGATGGAGATCTGACAAGGTGTAGACAGCGAAGACAAAGCGGGGACTGGCCAAGGTCTTCATGTCTGCTTCACAGATTGTATTTCATGGGATAATCACGACACCAGTATTGTGCAAAAGGCCATTTATCAGGACAGGATTGCAACTCAAACATTCCAACATCTAACAAACAAAATCTTAAACGTATCAACTGTATTTCTCCTTTGTCCGTCATCACCATTCTCCCCAACAATGCCTCACACATTCTTTTTGTCCTTCACCCCATTCACTTCCTCCATCACCGTCATCCTCATTTCTCCCTTTCAAAACAACCTTCATCAACCACTTCATTCACCTGTTCCAGTCAACCTACACCCAGATCTCCTTTCACATGAACTCCTTACTCCTCGTCCCCAGGGGCAGATGCGCCTGCATCTGACTCCACCCCCCACGTATCGCCTCCACTCATCAGCAACCCATCCTAACCATGGTAACCCACACCCAAAACCCCCCCAAAAACCTTGAGGGCAGGTGGGCGTCAAAAGCTGGTCTCCCTTTCCCCATGTGCGGGAAGAGGACGTTATTTCCCCTACCGGCTCATTATACTCCCAATCCACACTAGGTGACTCCCTCCCCCATGCCCTAACCAATCCTTCCTGCCATCTCTACCTCCCACAAAGCCTCCTGGGGACAGACTAGTCCGAGACTAGCTCTCCCCGGGACCCTCCAGTCTGCAGTTTTTCTAGAAAAGCAAAGTTTGCTATAAAGAGACCGACAAGAAGGGTGAGAGAAGACAGAGGGAGGGGGTTCTGGAGAATGAGAGCGTAAGAGAGAGATTCAGAAAGTTCAGGATGGGAGAGAGAGCAAAGGGGATAATAAGATCTCAGATGTTCCTTTCCAACTGGCAGGACCAACTAGTAGGTGCTCCTTATAGGTAAATTAGACGCAGTCATGGCATAAAATGGATGCCTTATGGATTTGCATGTGTCTGAAAATACATGTCTCTTCACTTGCATCTTGACTCAGAAAGACAATTTGTGACCACCAACAACCTATACATTATAATTCGAATTGGGAAGACTACACCTGTGCCGTATGACGGTCCTACAGACCATGTGTGCCTTATTAAGGAGTGGCGGAGGTCCATCATATCTCATTCCCTTCTTATCCCTTGCTAACCTACTCCTAATCTCTGTCCTAGAGGGATAAGCCAGCCTTTCATCACCAACAACTTCAAAAGACTCCAGAAATCTCAAGGGGAGACTTGACTGGCCATAAGAGGAGGCAGCTAACATCCAAGGTGTAAAGTATACAATGGTACAGGCTACACAGTTATGTACAAGGTCTGGTTTTAATTTAGTTGTTCTGGTTCCAGGCATAGATCAGATGCTTTTAAGCTACTATGACGCGCTTGGTACTTGTTCACCTTTCGGATCAGTGCAGTGGATGGGGGGTCACGCTATAGGGTAAACAGAGGATGTCCATTTCAAATTCTAGTCTGCTCAGGAGGAGGGACATTAAACATCCCTCTCTCGCCAACTGCCTCCCTCTTTGCAACCAGAGTCAGGATTGCTCCGCTCCCTCAATTTTATTTGCAAATTTCAAAGCCCAATGCAGGGGGTATCAGAATTCCCTAAGAGAATGGGTCCACCTAGCTCCTGACCTCTTGGCTTTGTCAATCTTTGTTTAGTTTGTGAATGTTTTTGGTAGAAACGTATGATGAGTATCTTTGCAGGCAAAATCATGCAAATATGAGTTCTGTAAAAACAGCTCAAATATGGCCACCTATATGTGTGAATGTATTCGGACACTTGTGCTTGCACAAGTGCCCATTTTAGTGAAAAGTAATGAAGTATGTGCATGATATATGCACATGAACATATTCAAGTGACAGAGTAGCTGTGTCGTATGAGCTCCCAAGTACTTACCAAAGACCAAAAAAAAAGATAAAGTAAAAGAAAAAAATCATTTTTTAAAGAAAAGACACACATTGGACTTGAAGGGGACTACTGTTTTGTGCACGCGTACACTTTGTGCAGTCACTTACAGTGAGGTAAGCCAGTGGTTGGGGTTTAAGCTGATCCGATGCCCTATGGTATGTATGGTGGGCGGAAGAAAAACATGAATGACACTGCAACAGACCAAAGGATGAAGAGAGACGAATAAAAAGACTAAGGGCCCGATTATGATTTCAGCGGACGGAAAAGCCAGTCTGCGGAAATCCCAACAGGTAGGTTGTCGCCAGTGCGAGTATAAAAATCATGCATTCTAACCTGCAGCTTATGAAGAGAGCAGCTGCGCTAGAAGAGAGTATAAAACCATGCATTCTAACCTGCAGCTAGGAGAGAGAGTAGCTGCACTGGAAAGGAGTATAAAACCATGCATTCTAACCTGCAGCTAGGGGAGAGAGTAGCTGCACTGGAAAGGAGTATAAAACCATGCATTCTAACCTGCAGCTAGGGGAGAGAGCAGCTGCGCTAGAAGAGAGTATAAAACCATGCATTGTAACCTGCAGCTAGGGGAGAGAATATACAACCCATGCATTCTAACCTGCAGCTTATGAAGAGAGCAGCTGCGCTAGAAGAGAGTATAAAACCATACATTGTAACCTGCAGCTAGGGGATAGAGCAGCTGCGCTAGAAGAGAATATACAAACCATGCATTCTAACCTGCAGCTAGGGGAGAGAGCAGCTGCGCTAGAAGAGAGTATAAAACCATGCATTGTAACCTGCAGCTAGGGGAGAGAATATACAAACTGTGCATTCTAACCTGCAGCTTATGAAGAGAGCAGCTGCACTAGAAGAGTATAAAACCATGCATTGTAACCTGAAGCTAGGGGAGAGAGCAGCTGCGCTAGAAGAGAGTATAAAACCATGCATTGTAACCTGCAGCTAGGGGAGAGAATATACAAACTGTGCATTCTAACCTGCAGCTTATGAAGAGAGCAGCTGCGCTAGAAGAGAGTATAAAACCATGCATTGTAACCTGCAGCTAGGGGAGAGAGTAGCTGTACTGGAAAGGAGTATAAAAAACATGCATTCTAACCTGCAGCTAGGGGAGAGAGTAGCTGCGCTAGAAGAGAGTATAAAAACCATGCATTCTAACCTGCAGCTAGGGGAGAGAGCAGCTGCGCTAGAAGAGAGTATAAAACCATGCATTGTAACCTGCAGCTAGGGTAGAGAATATACAAACCATGCATTCTAACCTGCAGCTTATGAAGAGAGCAGCTGCGCTAGAAGAGAGTATAAAACCATGCATTCTAACCTGCAGCTAGGGGAGAGAGCAGCTGCGCTAGAAGAGAGTATAAAACCATGCATTGTAACCTGCAGCTAGGGGAGAGAATATACAAACCATGCATTCTAACCTGCAGCTTATGAAGAGAGCAGCTGCGCTAGAAGAGAGTATAAAACCATGCATTCTAACCTGCAGCTAGGGGAGAGAGTAGCTGCACTGGAAAGGAGTATAAAACCATGCATTCTAACCTGCAGCTAGGGGAGAGAGAAGCTGCGCTAGAAGAGAGTATAAAACCATGCATTGTAACCTGCAGCTAGGGGAGAGAATATACAAACCATGCATTCTAACCTGCAGCTTATGAAGAGAGCAGCTGCGCTAGAAGAGAGTATAAAACCATGCATTGTAACCTGCAGCTAGGGGAGAGAGCAGCTGCGCTAGAAGAGAGTATAAAACCATGCATTCTAACCTGCAGCTAGGGGAGAGAGTAGCTGTACTGGAAAAGAGTATAAAACCATGCATTCTAACCTGCAGCTAGGGGAGAGAGTATCTGCGCTAGAAGAGAGTATAAAAAACATGCATTCCAATCTGCAGCTAGGGGAGAGAGTAGCAGCGCTAGAAGAGAGTATAAAACCATGCATTCTAACCTGCATCCAGGGGAGAGAGTAGCTGTGCTAGAAAGGAGTATAAAAACCATGCATTCTAACATGCAGCTAGGGGAGAGTAGCTGCGCTAGAAGAGAGTATGAAAACTATGCATTGCAACCTGCATCTAGAAGAGAGAGTAGCTGTGATAGAAAGGAGTATAAAAAAATGCATTCCAACCTGCACCTAGGGCAGAGAGTAGCTGTGCTAGAAAGGGGTATAAAAACCATGCATTCTAACCTGCAGCTAGGGGAGAGAGCAGCTGCGCTAGAAGAGAGTATAAAACCATGCATTGTAACCTGCAGCTAGGGTAGAGAATATACAAACCATGCATTCTAACCTGCAGCTTATGAAGAGAGCAGCTGCGCTAGAAGAGAGTATAAAACCATGCATTCTAACCTGCAGCTAGGGGAAGAGAGTAGCTGCACTGGAAAGGAGTATAAAACCATGCATTCTAACCTGCAGCTAGGAGAGAGAGCAGCTGCGCTAGAAGAGAGTATAAAACCATGCATTGTAACCTGCAGCTACGGGAGAGAATATACAAACCATGCATTCTAACCTGCAGCTTATGAAGAGAGCAGCTGCGCTAGAAGAGAGTATAAAACCATGCATTCTAACCTGCAGCTAGGGGAGAGAGTAGCTGCACTGGAAAGGGGTATAAAACCATGCCTTCTAACCTGCAGCTAGGGGAGAGAGCAGCTGCGCTAGAAGAGAGTATAAAACCATGTATTCTAACCTGCAGCTTGGGGAGAGAATATACAAACCATGCATTCTAACCTGCAGCTTATGAAGAGAGCAGCTGCGCTAGAAGAGAGTATAAAACCATGCATTGTAACCTGCAGCTAGGGGAGAGAGCAGCTGCACTAGAAGAGAGTATAAAACCATGCATTCTAACCTGCAGCTAGGGGAGAGAGTAGCTGTGCTAGAAGAGAGTATAAAAAACATGCATTCTAACCTGCAGCTAGGGAAGAGAGCAGCTGCGCTAGAAGAGAGTATAAAACCATGCATTCTAACCTGCATCTAGGGGAGAAAGTAGCTGTGCTAGAAAGGAGTATAAAAACCATGCATTCTAACATGCATCTAGAGGAGAGTAGCTGCGCTAGAAGAGAGTATGAAAACTATGCATTGCAACCTGCATCTAGAAGAGAGAGTAGCTGTGATAGAAAGGAGTATAAAAAATGCATTCTAACCTGCACCTAGGGCAGAGAGTAGCTGTGCTAGAAAGGGGTATAAAAACCATGCCTTCTAACCTGCACCTAGGGGAGAGAGTAGCTGTGCTACAAGGGAGTACAAAAACCATGTATTCCACCCGGAAGCTAGGGGAGAAAGTAGGTTCGCCTGAAGACAGGATATAACCATACATTCCAACTTGCAGCAAGTTAAGAGAGTAGCTGTGATGAATTGGGAGACCTACATATTTCAGCCCAAGGATTTGAAAGAAATGGGGGGGCTGCTCTTGAAGCAAGCAGCAGAGGAGAGGTTTGTTGTTCTCCCAACAGCAGCAATAACACAAGACTCTTACACTGTTAGACAAGATTTCAGATAGCTTCTAGGGCTTTAGTTTTCATATTGGCCTGTGCCAGTGCCCTACTAAGCACAGCTGTGACATCTTGAATTTTGTCTATTCTAAGTTAGTATATATTATGTACTAACATATATATCTTATACACATGCATATTACCTACTGGCAGCTGCCAGTAGGTAGCTATTAGGGCCTAGTTTCCATAGCAAAAGCATATTTTGACTTGCCTATATCTTTGGCACCATCTGACCAATCTTCACGAAATGTTCCAAAAAACGTTGTCATGTTAAATCTTGTTGTGCATGGAAAATTTTGGGATGATCCGTCAAGGTGGCCGAGAAAAAGAGTAGGTAAAAAAAGTGTGTTTTCCATGTTACTTCCCCTAGGGATTTTGAACAGGAGTACAGCCCGTACTGCTGGGCGGAATTACACCAAATTTGGCAGAAAGGTTGATTTTGGTCCAGACAGAAGCCTTTGTAGGTTGAGCAAGCGCTGCTCTTCTCAACACGTCGTAATCTATTATGTGGCCTTTAACCACGCCCATCTCACTTTTATTAGTTCCTGGGCCTGCCTTTCAGAAATCCCTTGAATGCTTTATGTTTATAGATGAAGAGGTGAAAAAGCTACGTGAGGATTGTAATCTGTGACATTCTCGTTCTGTCAAGACCTTTGCAGTGGGTGCATTAACCAACCGACTTGAGTAGAGCTTAACACTATGCAATAGCATGTGCTCTTGATAACTTCCGGAGGGTCACCAACCAAGCACATAGGTTAGTTCTAGGCAAGAAGATGGTGAAAGCTGTTGTCTCCAAAATGGTGGAAAGGAGTCGCGACTCCAAATCCAAGCACTTCATGGCCTCAAGCTTGACACAAAACACATCTAGCCTTTGGATGTAAATTGGGCCTCTTCAAATAGAGTTTAGTTAGCGCGAACTCAATACAAAGGTATCATGGCGTTTTACATGAGCACAGGTTATGTTACACAAGAACACATTAATTTGATCTGCCCAGAATCGCAGGATGTTGAGCCGGCGCCGAGACGCGAACTGTGTTCCCCAGCTCTAAGGTCAGCAGCTCTGGCCCGTATGACACATCATCTACCCTATGGTTCTCAGTCTGGCGTGTGTTGGGGCAGTCTGGGAATAACTTGTTTTTTTTAATATAGGGCTTGGTAATACAGGTTCTGGCATTTCATAGCACTGCAAAGCAGGTGCCATTCTTAACAAAATTGCTATAATTCATTTGCAGTTAAGCTGCCTCTTATGTTATTCTTTTTGTATATAGTGAATGTTTTTAATAGTTAAGCTGGTATTTCCTTTGAAGAGGAATAATTCCATTAAAAGTTTAACACAGAAATATATGGCTGCCTCCTTTTCTTTGCTTCTAACTCTTTTGACCCCCTCATTGTCTGGGTTAAATGCCACGAAGGTGCCTCTGTGGGGCTTGCTTGGTTCTATAAATGTTTAGGTGAACACACTAGAAAGGGTTGCATCTTTAGGGTGTCACAACCAGTCTATAGGAATGAGGCAAATATACTCCCAAGATGGCTGGCTTGTTGTGTCCTCTCTCTTGCAGCGACAGGCCTGGGAGGGTTGCTGTGGCACCTGGCATACATCCACTACACCCCAAACCAAAACAATTAGGTAAAAGACATTGTCATTTACAACGTCAATAGCTCTAACTCTCACAAATAAAAAATCTATTGCATTGCAAATGTTTGTTGTTATTTGGTGTAAATCCATTTAGTAGTTTTTGAAATATAAAAAGAAAAACAAATTTGTATATTTAGAGGAGCGAAGGGTTCACAAATCCTCCTGATCTCGTGGAGAGATCCGACTGGATGCCAACAATTCAACCAGCAATTGTTGGCAGACATTCTGAGACTCGGCTTAAGAAAACAAAAAACACAAAAAAAAGAGAAATGGGGGAAGGGTACTGTTCCTCTACCCACAAGCCTTGATGCAGGGGTCCCCAAGAATGCCACCAGGGCTAAAATGCATTTTTTTTTTAAATCACGACAAAAAATGTGAATATTTGAAAAATAAAAAGCAAGCGCAGTCCCCCGCGCTTTTAATTACTTTTAAGTGTGCCCTACACTTTGCAGACAGTCTCTTTTTCAGTATTTGTACTTTTTTTCCAAAGATATGGATATTGTTTCCTTCTACCTCATTTGAACAGTTGCTCCCACTGGCCTTTATTAGAATGGAAAGGCATTTCTCTCCGCTTTCCTTTATTGTATTTTTTCTGTTTTATTGTGGGAAGTACCCAATACACATCTCTTTATTTATCTGGTTTACATTATATCATCTTTATTTTTTAAGTGTATTATTGTTTGAGTTGTTACTTCAGTGTACACTAACTGTTCCTGTGAGCAGGTCATCATCTAGGCGTGGCCCACACAACCAAGGCCTCTGGTGGCGCTGGTAATCCCGCTTTGTTTTGACAATTTTTCCATGCACATTGTTCTAGGTTTTCACTGACAAAAAAACTGCATGGGAAAAAAAAGAAAAATCAGGAGTGCGTGTCACCACACAATTTGTAATCCTGATGCTTGTAACGAGAGCCTAAGTGACAAGACACGTGCACTTTTAAGGAGTCTTTTCACTGGGAAGGGTTGCCCTGACCAGGCTGTGTGAGAGACCCTTGGGCTATCCCCCCTCTCCACCTGCTGGAAGGCTTCTTACAGTCACAGTAGTCATGGAGTTCTGGAGAAGTCACTGGACCTTATTTAGATTCTGGAGGACGGGTTACTCTGCCACAATGTGATGGATATCCTGCCAGCCTTATTACAAGCGCCGTTCAATATCATGCACCTGTGATAACTGCATGTGCACCCACCTCCACATCAGGCCCATGGTGATGTAAGAATAAACTGAAGACAACTTTAAAGTATAGTGTCCAGGCAGCTATGAGTAAAGTATAAAGGTTCGTGGTCCTTACCTGCTCTCAGTGTCTGTGTTAAAAGAAATAAGCTTCAGCTGTGTTTTACAACTTTCAGTAAAGCATACAGAAATGCATAGACACCCTGTGCTTCACTCCCGCAGCACTGAGGCCTTGCGATGCAATGGCTGATACCTATTGCTTTCTACGTGCTCTACACCCAAGGCAGCAGAGACAAACTCACCGCAGCAAGGCCAGACCAGGTGACAGGAGCTCAGCACCACACCTCACGCTTCCTGCTCAGGACACACTTTAGCCACACACTATCAACCAAACATACCGATCTGCCTGCGAGTGCTCTAGACAGCCCACATCCCGCATTAGTGGCTGTTGTGTTCTAGAGATTAGAACATTTAGGACCCAATTACAAGTATAGACCCTATTTATCCTACCTTGTGAACAAAGATACAACGAGGCCCGTTATTTATTGGGAGCGATACATAGCACCTATTACAAGTTTTTGAGGAATAACATGTAGATTTTGGTGTTTAATCTCCTGTTACCAAAAAACCAAATAGGTTTGACCGCACGCTCCAGTGATTTCAATACCACGGCATGTCGCGACTGGAGACACGGCAAGGTGATCGTAGTCGAAGCATTCTGGAAGCCTGCATTAGCGGATCTGAGCTAGGCTCATCAGACCGTAAAGAGACTGTGGAGGATAAATCGAAGTTCACCTATAAAAAAAAACTTTTCAACTTTGGATTACACTCTTCTAAGCAAGAATCTCCTAAACAGATGTGCAAGCTATCAAATCCAACACAGAACTGAAAGTGACCACCATCCTATAATCATCACGGTTAACATGAGTGCGATGATTCATGGGGACCAGAGCCCGGCAGGACAACAAATACCCAAACACCCACTAAGGTCGGACTTCTCATAAAGAGAGTTAAATGGGCACAGCATGTGTGACCAGATACTCCTGTTGGAAGCTGGCTAAGCCTCTCCTGGCTACAGGACCCTGGGACCACTGGGCTGTAACAGCTTAGCAGCTATTTGAAGCCTTAATTGCACACAAACACAGCATCCCACAAGGCATGCCTACTCGTGGTAGGATGTACTTGAAACTGAAAGATAATAAAGAATTCAACGAGTGCAAAAGGAAGAGTGCAAGCCCAGAAAGTTGGATAAAGGAAGCAACACATTAAAAAAAAGTCTGGATGCTAAAGCAAAAACAAATAGAGGAGGAATGGAAACATATACACTACCTGCTAGCACCCAGTAAGTCTAGGGAGTTCTGTGGTTTTGTTAACAGCTTAACAAACAGACGCACAAGGGAAAATTCTGTCCCGGAAGATGAATGGTAACCCACGTAGCAAAACCTTACTCCGATCCAGATAAAACAAATGACTACTTAAAGGATGCCCCTTGAAGATAATCTGGAAGACCTGGAGGAGGTCCCAACAGTAGTCACCGAAAAAGAGACATCTACCATCTTGAATGGCCTCCGGAAAGATGGAGCACCCACCAAATGGTTTACATGGGAGTATCTTTGAGGAAGACTTGAAATTCTGGGCACCATATATGCACGGTCTGTTTAATCAATGTATCTTAGCATCCGTCATCCCAGATTCATGGAAAGGGTCCATCCTGCACCCAATCTACAAAAAGGGAGACAATTCCCAACCAGAAAACTATCAGCTGATCGCCCTATTGGACGTGAATGAGAAGGCCTTTGCTAAAGTGCTCCTACATGAACTGGAGGTTTGGATCAAAAACAGCAACATCATAACACAGTACCAGATGGGGTTTATGACACCCTCTTCTACCGTGGATAAAGTTATTGACTTTGCTTACATGGGTGCCAAGACAATTGAAACAACACTCCCCCTTTATGCCCGTTTTATGGACTATAGTGCCACACTTGATGGTATAGATAGAAAGATCCTTCGGACAAAAACTCGCTAAGTGGGGTAAAACCAGGAAACTGCGTGCGGCTTTAACAGTGCTGTACACGGATACCTGGATCCGGACTAAGATCATGCAGAAACATGTCACTAAAAAAAAACTACACAAATAAGGGCTTAAAGCAAGGATGTGTTATAGTTCCCACCTTGTTTAATTTAAACACAGCCAACTTAAGCGGGGAATTGCTGAAAGGGAACATGCTCCCACGCATCAGGCTCCCCATCATGCAGGAAGCCGATGAACTTGTCTTATTGAACCACAATCGAACTCGGATGAAAAGGGCAGTGGACATTCTCCATCTCTATAATGTCAAGGATGCCTTACAAGCAAACATCACCAAAACCACGGTCCTTGTATTTGGACAAAGAACCAGGAAACATCAGTTGGAATGGCAGCTGGGCCCACTCAGCATTAATACCGCCAATAAATACAATTATGTAGGTGTTTCGCTGCCAAACACAGGCAAATAAACCTTGCAGGCTAAGGCTATGGCAGACAAAGCAGCAAAGAACATAAGTGTTAAGTAAATTACATAATAACCTCCAAAGCCATTCGGCAGAGGGGACATATAGGGTGCTGTGGGTGAAACTCTTACCAATGATAATGTACGGCCACTTGGCCTTCACAAGCATGCTTACTGAAACATTAGAGTGCTGTCACATGACAACTTACAGGAAAATATTCACCATCCCAAAATGTACCCGGCGCACTTTGATACATCTAGTGTTCGGTCTCGTGAAAATGGACATTGAGTGCAAAAAAGATCTCAGATCAAGACTCAATGAGAAGAGCTTTGACTGTGATTCTCCAGGACAAAAAGAGCTGGTGGTTAATGTTTCTGGGCAGCGCTGGCGCACAATTGAACCTGTCGCTACAGGGCATAAAAGATCCTCTCACAACGACGGGCTTATTAAAAAGGACGATAAATGTGCAAAGTAAGTGCTTATCCAGGGAGCAGGACATAGAACAAAGCAGAAGCACTTCCGGCGAAGAGGGTCTTGCCATATTGCATGTAGCCACCTCTTGTCAACCATATCTCAAAGCAGCCCTGGGTAGACAAACCCTCAGGAACATCCTGCTGACAAGGCCATCAACCCCGCCGAGGTGGGAATACAGGTCCCATTGGTAGAACATTCCCATTGGTCCTGGGCAATGTAGATTGTGCCAATTTCTTTCTGAATCACCTGTGCATATTGTCTGCTGCTGCCCTGCAGTGCTCCACCAGGCGGCTCTACATGCGAGCCATCTTTCTGCAAAGTGGGATAAGAGCGTGAAGAGATGCGCTGGAGGACATCTATCCATCAGACGTCCCAAAGGATCTAGCACGGATTGGGAAGTTCTTTGCCGAGGCTGAAAGGTGCCTGCGCGGCGCCTGCCCACAGAGGGGGGCGGACAATTAAATGTGTTCAATTCCATCAATGCAACACGCAGATAACCTGCTGCCGCACAGGGACGGGGCTCCACGCAACAGCAGCGTGCATTTTAATGCTCTGCATGCCCACAACTTGGTCTCAGACTGCGGAAGAAGTTCCCGATTAGGGCAGTCGGCTCTTTAAAAGGTATGTTTATAGACTGACCTGCATGTGGCACTCTAGCACAGAGCTCAGTCAATCAGCAGGTGAATGACTTACTTAGGCCTCACAATCGGGTTTAGAGATGTGGAAGAGGACTTATGTAAAGGTATGGGCGTCTGCGGGGGAGGAGGAGGTGGCGCTTGCCCCCACCCTGGATTTAGGTACAGCCTGGTGTGCAGACTCACAGTGCAACGTAACACTACAGCCGCCATAGTATTATGCTGCCTGCACTAGTATGGCCTGGCCCCCGCCAAAAAGAGTCCAGTATGCCGCAGACAGGTCACAGCGGGTGCCCTGCATGAAAAAAATGTCTGCGGATGCCCATGTGTAAAGGCATGTTGCATTTTATTGCATCTGCAGGAGCACTAGTTAGTGACACTCCACCCAACAGATTGTGTGCATTTGGCTATGTTTAGCCTACAAACCATAGATTTTGACCTCCCGCTCTTAAGAGCACGCTGGTTGGGCAACGGGCCCGCACATCCACGTATGTGGTTTGTGCAGGACTTGTTTTAACCAGCTCTCTAAATGCCAGATTCACACTTTGTTTTTAATCCTTGTTTGTGCGGCCCACATTTAATATCGTTGCAGACTTAATTCTGAGCTCTTAAGGTGTTAGTCTGCTCTAGTGTTACGCATGGTTGTAGCGCTTTATCTTTTAAATGTGTTTGCAATGCTTTTTAGTGATCATACAATAAACATACTACTATTACTACAGAAGGAACAAAACTAATAACTCATAATAAGGCCCTCTGTGCTGAGGAGAAACCAGTTCCGGTTTTACAAGTTTTCTTCCTTTGCCAGGTGAATTCATTGTACTTCCTGTACAGGAATCGTTAACTTGTTTAGTGACAGTGAACACTGTGACAAAAACTGGAAGGAGAACTCAATCTGCCAGTGGAAAAGATGCGGTCCCGTCTTAAGAGGGAGCCCCAGGCAAGACAGCACCAAGAACGGAGGGTTGTGAACCAGGACTGCAGTCTAGTCTGCACCCTTACGGTTTGCCCCCTCCCGGGAAAATGTATGTCCTGCCACCCGCCCCCTTGCAACACAGCTGTGTGGAGGGATACGGCGGCGCCCCCTACTGGTCGGCTGCTCCGGGGCACCTCACCAGTACTGGCAATGCTTGGGGTGGCAGGTGCTGCCCACAGGTCTCCCCCACTTTGCCCAGTTGCCCTTCCACTATCAGAGCCAGTACTAAGGACAGGGGGTGCTGAGTCTTCCAAGGAAGTTATTCATAAAAACGCATGCCATAATATGTGAGAATTCGCTGCTGTGTGAGGTAATTTCCGGTTTCAGCAATTCACATAATTGGCTAATTAAATGGGTAGCTAATTAAAGTAGGTGTGAGGAATGTGCAAATGTTCACACCACATCTGTGCCATTGGCTGCAGCGGTCTTCCGGTGGCTAGCCACAGTGGCTCCCCGTGTCACAGGAGCGATGGGGTTCGTGCCCTAAAGATACCTTGCTGAGGGGGGGATGTTTGGTCTGTAGATGACGGGGCACTACCTGACCCGGCCCAACCTGTACATCCGCCGTAGGGAGGGCACCCAGAACCAGTACCCCCAGCACAACGCGTGCAGGGCGCTCTTCCCAGCAGTTTATTGGCAAACGGTGCAGAGAAGAGATTGGAAGTGCAAGGCTGGATAAGGCATGAGGTTGGATGTAATCAGTAAACTTGCGCGCATTGACTTGGACTGAGTAATCCAATTTAATGAGAGAAGTCGATATCAAGAACTGGACGCTCCAAAAGAAATGCCTTTGAGAAAACTTAGAATTACTCAGTGATTTTATGATTCTCACTGTTTTTATATACCTCCTTCATATAACACTAGTCATTTTGATAGGGTGGCTTAACAGCACAGCTGTCACCGACAATTATGTGAGCATCACTACAGAAGGGCTTTGGCTCCGCCCATATGCTGGGAGCTAGGAGTACATGCTTTGATTGGGCAGAAGTTGTGTGGTTGCACCAAAAAAGCCCTCCACGCAGCTGTGATCATTTAGTTTAGTTAGCCCGCTATCCAAGATCGAACTTTCAGCGGCACACGACGCCGCAGGGCTATTAAAATGCATTTGATAACTGGATAATTTCTGGTGTTTTTCTCTGGCAGCAGCACAGACTGAAGGAGAACAGTCTTTAGTTCACATGGATGTTTAGGTCTGGTTTGACAGTGCAACTCTAACCTGACCTCTTAACATACACCAGTATTATTCTATAGTTGTGCGCTTCCACACAAATACATATTCATTACCAGGCTATCTAGTTGTGGTCGCAACAACGCAGGCAACCATGCAAGTCATTACGACGACTTGCCTTGGGGAAAGCGCTGGACTTTGGAATACTATCATTTACTATTCCAACTCCAGTCTGCGCCACAGTAAGGAAAGTATTGTCCTTAAAGTGCAAAAACGCTTCCCCTAAGGCAATTCGTTGTAATGACTTGCATGGTAAAGGATTGCATTGTAAAGACACATTTGTGGTTCGGGCCGCGTTGTTAAGGCTGTTTCCTATTTACTTGTTATGCTTCACATTACCATACATCATTCCTTTAAAGCCAGACTTATTGGCATTGCCACTGCTCGTTAAGCACTGCAAATACCCAACGTTACTATTGTCCAATTTAATTCATCATCCTAGGAAGGATAGAAAGCTGAACCCTTCCAGGATTTGTCATGACCTGCAAATCACTGCATGTTTCAGCAACAGGCGTTGAACTCAGTGAGCCATCCTTCGGATGTTAAACTCAGTGAGCCATCCTTCGGATGTTGAACTCAGTGAGCCAACCTTCAGGCGTGCAACTCAGTGAGCCATCCTTCGGACGTGCAACTCAGTGAGCCAACCTTTAGGCGTGCAACTCAGTGAGCCAACCTTTAGGCGTGCAACTCAGTGAGCCAACCTTTAGGCGTGCAACTCAGTGAGCCAACCTTTAGGCGTGCAACTCAGTGAGCCAACCTTTAGGCGTGCAACTCAGTGAGCCAACCTTTGGTGCAGATGTGTTACAGGGATTTAAATATCCCCTTAAATGGCTGATTCCAAGTCCTGGGTAGGTGCAGTGTGGAAGCTGGTTTGCCATTCAGGTGGAAAAAAGACAAAAGGAGCCAGGTGAACAAGGTTTCAGAGTCACCTTTCTAGATTTTATAATCGCCTGTTTTGTTGATTTCCCCCTTGCTCGGGGTACCGTCGGTGGAACACTAACAGGGCAATCAAAGGGATTCAACACCTCACGCACAGCAACATCACTCCAGAATACAAGCGGCTAGACAATTTATTCCTAGTTCGGTAAATACTCAAAAAGCATGTTTCAATGCAAACATCTGCAGCACTCTGCGCAGGAATAAGAGATGTCTCAAAACCAGGCCACGTGCTCATCAGACTGAGCTTTGCCAACATACCACCTTTTCCTATTCTCTGTTTTTATAATCCATCTAGGATTGCGCTTTTTGTTTTTCGTTGTGTTGTACAAGTGCCTTACTGCCTTATCGACCAGATATGTCCTCTCTTCTTCCATCTGTATTTGCTGCAACCCTGTTTAAATCAATGCGTGTTTCATCATCAGTCGGTAACGTAAAGGAGATGACTTTGTGCATCATACACACAAAAACAAAAAAATGGCCAATAGAGCGAGCCCACTGATTGGCTAGGCTGAGAACTGTGAACACAACAACTTGCTTGTCACTCATTTCCTTTTCCGGTGTTTGTCCCTCCCATGAAGCATAGGTGCTTCACCATTCTTTTCATTAGACGACTTATATCCTTCCACTGCTCACATCCAGGGAACTACTTTTTTCTTTCAGCGCTTCACGAGAGTGCATGTGTTACTTCTCTCCGCGTTGTGCTCCTTCCCTCCCCCGACTAATAACCGCCCGCGGACGCTTCGTGCTACCTCAAACCTCACCCTAACCAGGCATCCATTGCCTCCTCCGTGCCTCCCTGGCTTTCCATGTTTTTTTGCCTCCCCTGCGCCCAGCACAAGTATTTCTGTTGCTCCGTACTTCCTCCCACACCCATGGACCTTTCAACACGTTCTTGTTTTATTCCATTTTGTTTAGATGGCCAGGCATGTACCATGTGCTGCTGGGCTGCTCCGTATTCCAAGTGAAATTCCTTTTTTTATTTTTTTATTTACAGGTCCAAGTCCCGATCCACCATTTTGCATCAATAAATACAAAAACGGTGACTGCATCATGACACATGTATGTTATACAGCATCACTCAGACGCATGCCTAGGGCTGGCAACAATGTAATGGAGCCATTTTTACTCAATTGTTTTGCCAGAGCATCGGCAGAAAGCATTTTGTTTTTTGCCAATGCTGTCCAACGTCAGCAAAAAAGCTCTGGCAAAGCGAGTGTGCCACAAATGTGAGGCCTGCTGCCATCGTCAAAGCTCGTTTAACTTATATGTTTTAAATCACACATCAGATCGACATCGGGCACACATGTGATCAGTGCCAAGTTATTCTGTGCTCACCATTAACATCTATAGCTAAATAATGCTGAAATCTCTTCCTGCCTGCACGTGCCCCGCCAGTGCTCCCTACAAAACATATAGCCCCTGCTCGCATTTTAACTACCCCAACATGGAGTCACCTTTTGTGGTCATACAGCTGAAGGACTAGACAGTCCCTGGCTCACACGAAGCGTTAAAAATCACAACAGAGGTGTGTCCAGCTGTAAATGAGGTAGGGCCAGACAGGAGTGCCCCCCCTGGGTGGCCTTCAACACAGGGCCTCCTTGCTAGAGCCGGCCCTGGACCAAACTTCTATGTAGTAGCAATTAACACGACCTAACTGCGTAATTCTATAGTTCTGAGGCGTCACAGTGCCCAGATGTGGCTGCTTAACCCTGCACGTAGCCAGGGCTCTAGGTTTCCAACAGCAAAGGGTGAAACCCGAGGTTTGATTCCCATCTTTTGCTGAACCTCCACCTCCAACCTGAAGACATGAAGTACTGGTCTTATTTAAAGAACGGATATCCAAATTCTAAATATAGTTACATCTAATATTCAGGGATAGTGATGTGTGTTTTCTATATTTATTATTAATTGTTTCAGCTACAGGCCTTACAATAGTATAAGACAATATACATAAAACAATAAGAACACTTAATTTCCATATAAAATAATCATTAGATTAAGAGACAAACAGCAGTAAAGCATCTCCTCATAGCAGTTCACTGATCCTAGAACCACCTCGTACATAGGAGTGCAAATACAGTACCACCATCTATGACTATAAAAGAACACCCCCCCCCCCCAATCTAAGCCAAGAACTTCGTGAGGGGAACACAGAGAAGGCTCTTGTGCATACAGCAATTGATAGTAACAAGGCATTAGAAAAACATCTACTACTGGCCAACCCTCACTAAGCAGTAGGTGTGATAGAGAATACAAAGAGGGAGTGTTTAGGTATATAGGCCCTCATTGCAACCTTGGCGGGCGGCAGCTGCCACCTGCCAAGGTTGAACCGCAGGGCAGCCGCACTCCCGCGGGGTCTAATATGAGATCCCGGCTGGTTTCCTGGTTTCCGTCAGCCGGGCCAGCGGGGATCTCGGACGCAACACGGGAGCCGGCTCCAAATGGAGCCAGAGGTGTTGCAGCTGTGCGACGGGTGCAGTTGCACCCGTAGCACTTTTCACTGTCTGCTTAGCAGACAGTGAAAAGCTCCATGGGGCCGTGGCAGGGGGCCCTAAGACTCCCCTTTCCGCCAGCCTTTTCATGGCGGTTCTTACCGCCATGAAAAGGCTGGCGGGAGGGGGAGTCGTAATCCCCTGGGCAGCGCTGCCCTGGGGGATTTAAACCACCGGGACCAATGTGGCGGGAAACCGCCGGTCCCGGCAGGGCGACCGCGGCGCTTCCGCCGCGGTCGTAATTCCCCTGGAAGCACTGCCAGCCTGTTGGCGGTGCTTCCTCCAAAATAGCCCTGGCGGTCAAAGACCACCAGGGTTGTAATGACCCCCTTAATGTTTTTGCCACAACAAGGCATTGAATATGGCACCTTCCCCATTCATACAGGAGGGAGTAAATAGTTCCATCTCATGTAAACATCAGGCTGGGCCTTACAATTCAATGAACCCCAGCTTAGCTGGCAACTCCCTCAAAGAGGGCCACGCAGCCCAGATATATGAGGTGACCTGGTTACGTGCAATGATGCTACCCGGCCTTACACAAAGTTCTAGTGCAGTTTGGGTACAGTTAGCCCCACTAGATTGAATTGGGGGTAGTGCTGCCTACTCCAAGCTGCGCAGAATTTTCTACAAAACAGGGTAAATTGGGCAACATTGTCTAACTCCACAGACCTACAGTTGCAGTACTCCAGTCCAGCCGCTAGCCTGTGGCTATGGACCAAATAGGCCTCTTAGTGTCAGCACACCCAACCTATATTTTATATACATAGTGCGCTTCAGTTCAGGACACAACAAATCAAAATAGTCTGGAAGGGCAGGATCACAGGTATTGTTAAAGTAATAGCTTACAATAGATTTGGGCCTAAGTTCCTGGCAGACCCTTATCTTATTGAATTCTTGATACCAATACTTTATGTGGCTGCCAGTGTCCTGTCAGACTCTACCGGGATCTGGCCACAGAGCCTCTAGATGGAGGTGAGCCCCCCACGATCGGCCCCCACATCCACCACTCGCGGTTACCTCTTTGAGGGTTTCCAAATACACTGCTGCCTTGGGATTGCGCACTACCCTTACCCAGTATAACATTGCACTTAGGGCTGCTAGTTCTGATACTGGCACCAAGCTAAGCTCGGCGAAGAAGGCCTAGAGGGGGGTTCTTGGCCCTAATCCCAGTAGAGTTTTCAAGAAATTATTCTCGGCTACTTGCAGCACACAAGTGTGTGCATATCCCCAAAGCTCTGCCCCACAGAGTGCTGCAGCCACTGCCTTTTGAGCATATATTTTCAGGATGGTACTAATGCTTCTGGCTCTGGTCTTAAACTTAAACGTCAGTATTTCCCCCGCTGCTTGCTTTAAGACAATAGCTGCCTTCCGGACATGACTGTCCCAATTTAGACTTTCCGAAAACCACACTCCCAGATAATCAAATTGCTAAATGGCATCAATTGGTACGTCATTAATCACTAATGTTCACCTGAGGTTAGGAGATGGCCACAAGGTCATACTCATGGTCTTACTACAGTTAATAATCAATGATTTTTCCTCGCAGTATTTTACAAAGCGACCGAGCGGCCTATGGGCTGCGTTTTCTGTGCATGCCATGAGCACCGCGTCGTCTGCGAATAAAAATATTCAGACCCCCCTACCTGCTACAACAGTAACATCTAACTGTTCTTCTAGGAGGTAATGAACCAGGTCATTCAGGAAGGGGCTAAAAGTAGGGGTGCCAAAACACAGCCTTGCCGCAACACCCTTTAGTACCTGGAATATACTCGTCGCCCATACCATACCTCACTGTGGCCGTGTTATCTGAGTGCAGTGCTGCTACAGCTTTCACTAAGGATGCATCCACCCCTAGATCCAGCATTGACCTCCAAAGTCTCCCCCTGTCTACTGAGTCGAAGGCAACTTTTAGGCCTATAAAGACCAAGTATAATGAACACCTCCTGATTAAACACCTCCTGATTACTGTGAATTTGTATACAATCATATAGAGGCGGAGAGCCTGATCAATTGTTCCCACCCGCGACTGAAAGCCAGCTTGCACTTCTGTGTGTATTCAATACTGTAACATAGCAGCAGCTCACTAATATTACTGTAAATAGTCTCTGTGATACCCTTTCATTTCTCATATGTGAGGTCCTGTTATGATCTAAAGGAACCTTTTTTATGAAACAAACACAACATTTCTCTGCAAATTGTCTCTAATAGACTCTCACACATCATCCCATAAACAATACACTAAAGGTAAGCAGTATTTTAAACTAACTGCTTAAGAATTATTCAAGGTCATCAGAGCAAGACCCTCTGCAGAAAAGGGGTGGCTCTTTCAGGGGGCCCTCCCAAATACTGGTGCATTGAGCCAGGGCCCACTTTGCCCATGCCTTAAAACATCTCTGCGATCCCCAATCCTTTCCAAATAGAACCCATCTTAGTCTGATAGGAAACCACTGCCTGGCGGACACAGGGCAATAGACCGTCTTGCAGAGTACAGGCTGGAGGCTGACAAACACCACCAGTGGCCCTGTGCGGGGCGCAGAGTAAATCAAGCAGCAAACAATTGTGGCTTTCACTGTGGGACTACTCACCGGATGGAGACCAACACAAGATGGACGCAGGGCCCTGTGCCCCACGTGTGCCAGGGGCTGCTTCTGAGCTCATCGTGACTAATCATCACATGAAGCCGCCCTGCTGAAGCGTTCCTGGCAGACCACCCTCTGGGAAAGCACCTGACCCGATTCAACAACACAGTAAATCTCACCAATTAACAGGTGTCGGCTTCCTTTAAGAACGTATCTGCGTCAGAGCGCTTTGCCACCCACGGAATGGCAGGAAACCCATGTTGTAGCTATGATAGGACGTTTAGGCTGCACAAGGAATTAAGGTCAGCTTAATTCAGTTTAAAATGCCCAATTTTGCTACACACAAAACGCGAGGAGGTTGAGCCACATTTGACTTGAACAAGAGACGCACACTTTTTTAATTTGGTTACACCCACTGCATTTACGGCTTGCAGCCTTCCAGGGGAATAGCTATCAATGGTGCAGAGGCAAGGGAAGGAGGGTGGGGTGCCAAAAATTTGAAGGGGTCCAGTAAACTCTGACTATCGATGTATTTCACTATATGACCAGCTGTCAGGGCCCCATTTTCCTTGCTGGTGCTTGTGCCCAGGGCACACTAGCTAAGCTGGTGCATCTTTTATCACCTCAAGAAGCTCCACTGGTTTCTGATCCGGAAGAGATGCCAGTTGAAGATGTTGCCTCACGCATACCAAGCCCCGCACAAGGAAGGACCAGCATACATCAGCAAACAAATGGCCTTCCACCAACCGACAAGACACCCACAATCCGCCTCCCCCTTCCTCGCAGACACAACTGAATCCGCGAGGCAACAGCAGAGGACGCTCCTTCACAAACATGGCGGCCAAAGTTTGGAAAGACCTTCCGCTGCACCTCAGGACCGCCTCATCGCTCCGGGAATTCAGGAAAGGACTCAAGACCTGGCTGTTCAAATGAACACATCAGCTCCAACCAGCTAGCAACCCCAGCGCCTCCAGACCCTCACGGGTGATTTGCCGGGCTTTAAAAATCCTGAATTTTCTGATTGAATTGTAGCAGTGCTCGAATAGACAGGTACTGAGTACATCAGCTTGTTTAATTTATACAGGAGAGCATGTGCAACTCGCAGCAGGGCTGCAGTACTTTTAACCCCTACGGTGCCTTGGACGAGGTGGACTCGTCCCAGCACACGGTTCCCGTGTGCCTGGGACGAGACCACCTCGTCCAGCACCGGGCCCACGGGGGAAGCACTAGCGCTCCCCCCGTGGGCCCCCCGCCCACCCCCCCCATCAGGGATGAAAAGGGAATCGCTTCCCCTTTCACTCCGACCCCCCCCCCCTCCCGGTCCACCCCCAGTGAAGTCTGATGACGTCAGCACGCGATCGCGTGCTGACTTCATCCGAGGTCGCCATGCTTCCAGCGCGATGCGATGCGATCGGGCAGCAGAAATGCCCACTAGACACCAGGGAATTCAGTTTTATTTAATTTTATTTAAATGAGGGGAGCAGCCCCTTGGGCAAGGGTCGCTCCCTAGGGAGCCAAATAATTTTTTGGTCATTTCTGCCCCCCGGGGGCAGATCAGCCTAATATAATGAGGCCAATCTGCCTCCAGGGGGGGCAGAAACCTCTAGACACCAGGGATATATATATATATATTTTTTTTAATTGACTTTATGTTTTTATGTATGGGGAGCGACCCCTTAGGCAAGGGTCGCTCCCCTAGGGGGCAAATTGTATTTAGGCCATTTCTGCCCCCCTTTGGGGGCAGATCGGCCTATTTTTGTTAGGCCATTCTGCCCCCAAGGGGGGCAGAAACCACTAGACACCAGGGATGGGTGTGTGTATGTGTGTGTGTTTTGATTGGGGGGGCAGCCCCTTGGGCAAGGGTCGCTCCCAATGGGGACATATTACTGTTTGGCCTATTTTTGGAAGGCCCATCTGCCCCCAAGGGGGGCAGAAAGCTCAACAGAGACCAGGTAAGATTTTTTTTTTCAAAATAAGAGGGTGGGGTTATGGCCATACCCCCACCCCAAATAAATGGGGCCAAAGTTGTTCTGCCCACCAGTGGGCAGATGGGGCAATTACCCCTATCCACACCCCGGGGGGCAGGAAGTCTACTAGATGCCATGAAATAAAAAAAAAAAAAAAAAAAAAATTAGTGGTGTGGTGACTACCAACCAGTATGGGCCTAGTTATGCCCCCACCCCAACTGAAGGGGATATCAGTCTTTCAGCTCTCCCCCCGCACACTAAAACATCGTATCCCACGGCAAGCAAGAGGACATTTGATTATTTTGGGTTTTGGTTTTACATTTGGGCCATGAGAGCTTGGTAACTCTCAAAATCGTCCCACTTGGAATGTGAGGGCTGCACTTTTTTTTTGCTTTGGGGCGCTGCCATGTATAAAATTCCACAAGACCTAGACACATCTGAAAACTAAACATCTGGGTGATTCCAGTATGGTGTGCTTCACATGCACCCCACACCATTTTCTTACCCACAATGCCCTGCAAACCTCCAACTTTGCTGGAAATCACACATATTTGTGATGGAACCTACCGGAATCTGCAGGAATCCACAAAATTCCTACCACCCAGCACTGTCTCATCTATACCGATAGAAATTCTGCCCCACTTGTCAGCCTAAAAGTGTTTTTTTCTAAACTGCCCTTTTGGACCCGCTTTGGTTCCCCCTCAATTTCGACATGTTTTTGGCTCTTCCCTGTCACAGGCACTTGGCCCACCTACACAAGTGAGGTATCATTTCTACCGGGAGACTGAGGGGAACGTTGGGTGGTAGAAAATTTGTCCCGGTGCAGTGATCCCACGCAGAAATGTGGGAAAATTTTGATTTTTTAACTAAATTTGAGGTTTGCTGAGGATTCTGGATAAGAAAACACTGGGGTATCCACGCACGTCACTCCTCCCTGGACTCCCCCGGATGTCTAGTTTTCAGAAATGTCTGGGTTTGGTAGGTTTCCCTGTATGGCTGCTTAGCCCAGGACCAAAAACACAGTTGCCCCCCGCAAAAACAGGTAGTTTTTTATTTGATCATTTTGATGTGTCCAGATAGTGTGTTGGGGCATTTCCTTTTGCAGGCACTAGGCCTACACACACAAGTGAGGTACCATTCTTATCGGGAGACTTGGGGGAACGCTGGGTGGAAGGAAATTTGTGGCTCCTCTCAGATTCCAGAACTCTCTATCACTGAAATGTGAGGAAAAAGTGTTTTTTTGGCCAAACTTTAGAGGTTTGCAAAGGATTCTGGGTAACAGAACCTGGTGAGAGCCCCACAAGTCACCCCATCTTGGATTCCCCTAAGTGTCTAGTTTTCAAAAATGTGCAGGTTTGGTAGGTTTCCCTAGGTGCCGGCTGAGCTAGAGGCCAAAATCTACAGCTAGGCACTTTGAAAAAAACACATCAGATTTCAATGTAAAAATGTGCTGTGTCCATGTTGTGTTTCCTGTCGCAGGCATTAGGCCTACCCTCGCAAGTGAAGTACCATTTTTATCGAGAGACTTGGGGGAACACAGAATAGCAGAACAAGTGTTATTGCCCCTTGTCTTTCTCTACATTTTTTCCTTCCAATTGTAAGACAGTGTGTAAAAAAGACATCTACAGGGAGTGCAGAATTATTAGGCAAGTTGTATTTTTGAGGATTAATTTTATTATTGAACAACAACCATGTTCTCAATGAACCCAAAAAACTCATTAATATCAAAGCTGAATATTTTTGGAAGTAGTTTTTAGTTTGTTTTTAGTTTTAGCTATGTTAGGGGGATATCTGTGTGTGCAGGTGACTATTACTGTGCATAATTATTAGGCAACTTAACAAAAAACAAATATATACCCATTTCAATTATTTATTATTACCAGTGAAACCAATATAACATCTCAACATTCACAAATATACATTTCTGACATTCAAAAACAAATCAGTGACCAATATAGCCACCTTTCTTTGCAAGGACACTCAAAAGCCTGCCATCCATGGATTCTGTCAGTGTTTTGATCTGTTCACCATCAACATTGCGTGCAGCAGCAACCACAGCCTCCAAGACACTGTTCAGAGAGGTGTACTGTTTTCCCTCCTTGTAAATCTCACATTTGATGATGGACCACAGGTTCTCAATGGGGTTCAGATCAGGTGAACAAGGAGGCCATGTCATTAGATTTCCTTCTTTTATACCCTTTCTTGCCAGCCACGCTGTGGAGTACTTGGACGCGTGTGATGGAGCATTGCCCTGCATGAAAATCATGTTTTTCTTGAAGGATGCAGGCTTCTTCCTGTACCACTACTTGAAGAAGGTGTCTTCCAGGAACTGGCAGTAGGACTGGGAGTTGAGCTTGACTCCATCCTCAACCCGAAAAGGCCCCACAAGCTCATCTTTGATGATACCAGCCCAAACCAGTACTCCACCTCCACCTTGCTGGCGTCTGAGTCGGACTGGAGCTCTCTGCCCTTTACCAATCCAGCCACGGGCCCATCCATCTGGCCCATCAAGACTCACTCTCATTTCATCAGTCCATAAAACCTTAGAAAATCAGTCTTGAGATATTTCTTGGCCCAGTCTTGACGTTTCAGCTTGTGTGTCTTGTTCAGTGGTGGTCGTCTTTCAGCCTTTCTTACCTTGGCCATGTCTCTGAGTATTGCACACCTTGTGCTTTTGGGCACTCCAGTGATGTTGCAGCTCTGAAATATGGCCAAACTGGTGGCAAGTGGCATTGTGGCAGCTGCACGCTTGACTTTTCTCAGTTCATGGGCAGTTATTTTGCGCCTTGGTTTTTCCACACGCTTCTTGCGACCCTGTTGACTATTTTGAATGAAACGCTTGATTGTTCGATGATCACGCTTCAGAAGCTTTGCAATTTTAAGAGTGCTGCATCCCTCTGCAAGATATCTCACTATTTTTGACTTTTCTGAGCCTGTCAAGTCCTTCTTTTGACCCATTTTGCCAAAGGAAAGGAAGTTGCCTAATAATTATGCACACCTGATATAGGGTGTTGATGTCATTAGACCACACCCCTTCTCATTACAGAGATGCACATCACCTAATATGCTTAATTGGTAGTAGGCTTTCGAGCCTATACAGCTTGGAGTAAGACAACATGCATAAAGAGGATGATGTGGTCAAAATACTCATTTGCCTAATAATTCTGCACTCCCTGTATTTGAGAAATGCCCTGTAATTCACATGCTAGTATGGGCACCCCGGAATTCAGAGATGTGCAAATAACCACTGCTTCTCAACACCTTATCTTGTGCCGATTCTGGAAATACAAAGGTTTTCTTGATACCTATTTTTCACTCTTTATATTTCAGCAAATGAATTGCTGTATACCTGGTATAGAATGAAAACCCACTGCAAGGTGCAGCTCATTTATTGGCTCTGGGTGCATAGGGTTCTTGATGAACCTACAAGCCCTATATATCCCCGCAACCAGAAGAGTGCAGCAGACCTAACGGTATATTGCTTTCAAAAATCTGACATTGGAGGAAAAAGTTACAGAGTAAAACGTGAAGAAAAAAAATGGCTGTTTTTTTCCACCTCAATTTTAATATGTTTTTATTTCAGCTGTTATTTTCTGTAGGAAACCCTTGTAGGATCTATACAAATGACCCATTGTTGAATTTAGAATGTTGTCTACTTTTCAGAAATGATTAGCTTTCTGGGATCCAGCATTGGTTTCACACCAATTTCTGTCACTAACTGGAAGGAGGCGGAAAGCGCAAAAAATAGTAAAAATGGGGTATGTCCCAGTAAAATGCCAAAATTGTGTTGAAAAATGTGGTTTTCTGATTCAAGTCTGCCTGTTCCTGAAAGCTGGGAAGATGGTGATTTTAGCACCGAAAACCCTTTGTTGATGCCATTTTTAGGGAAAAAAAAAAACACATGCCTTTTTCTGCAGCCCTTTTTCCCCATTTCTTTAAAAAAATAAGAAATTTTAGCTGTATTTTGGCTAATTTCTTGGGCTCCTTCAGGGGAACCCACAAAGTCTGGGTACCTCTAGAATCCCTAGGATGTTGGAAAAAAAGGACGCAAATTTGGAGTGGTTAGCTTATGTGGTCAAAAAGTTATGAGGGCCTAAGCGCAAACTGCCCAAAATAGCCAAAAAAAGGCCTGGCACCTGAGGGGGGAAAGGCCTGGCAGCGAAGGGGTTAAAGGGAGAGTACCCTCCCTGCTCTTCAGCTAATAGGTGTTCTGGTATAACGATTACCTGCACATCCAGGTTTCCATGGCCAGCAGGCTTTGAAGGTTGTGCTCATAATATGTATCTACTGACAGGGGGATATCTCATACTCAAGGTCATCTACGTGTATTATATACTATGATTTGTACTGGGCTTACTACCCACTGTGTGCCTCGAAGCAGACTGGCGGGAAGGATGCGCTGTACAAGGTGGGGGAAAATATATATATATATACACACACACACACATATACACACACAAAAGAAAGATTGGTGTACAGGTGGAAAGAATTATTTTCCTGTATTAATGTGACTCTCGGATCCGGGCAGAGCACTGCCTCGGACCGGGTAGACTCGGTGCGCAGAGTTTCGGTGACAGGAGGTGGGCGAGTCCCCGTGCGGCGACACCCCTGGGGCTGTCTCGGCTCATGCACTCCGCTCGGTCCACAGGCGACGCCCAGAATGAAAGAGGAGAGAGAGGCCGTGCCTGGGCCAAGGAAGGCGCGCACACCAGAGACGGGGATGCCCAGGTAACTTGGCACCGGTGAAGGGCCCCGCGGTTCCCGTGCGTGCTCCTCGCCGAGGGAAGGGCGCTTACAAAATCCGATGTATTCCTGCACAATCGTACGTGTTTATAGTCTGGGCCCCTAGGTATGAAACTTATATAGTGTCAAACGTTACCCCCCCTCCCCGCAAAAGCCATTCGGGGTGGTATTTGAAGAACACATACATAACAAAAACTGATTAAAATAAAAGGCGAGGTTGTTTTCTTTCATATGAACTGAGGTGTTTCCTGGTGCAAAAAAACAGAACGGGGGATCTCACGAATCCCGCGATAACTATGGTGTAGACATCGGTAAGCAGTCTACCCTCCCGCTTTATATATTACTCAACACAGGATTGTGTAATTTACCGAACATAGTTAAAGTACTCCAGAGATAAGAATCGTTTATGTCAAATATGAGCATCAAAGCCACTTTTTTTGAGCATCGAAATGTTGTTCAGTTTCTTCAGACCAAACGGACAAGCCAACAAAAACACTCAACGTAAAGTGTAACTTAACCAGAACTACGGCGTCACGGTTACCCACTGATATAGACGTAAAGTGTGTGAACCTCGGCATGTAGAACGCACACACGTTGACCGCCAGGCACTTCTACTAGGCACCACCCCCTGTAGTCTGTGACACCTGCACACGCCGAAATGGAAGAATTAAGTGGCAGACTGGCGTTTTTCAGGCAGAAGTTGTATTTTAAGTTTCTGCATGGCTCAGCTGCCATCGTTCTAATGCTAATTAGTAAAACCATATAATTCTCCCTATAATTAAGTCAACCGCAAGGTATGCACGTACACTCCCATCTGCCTATCCTCTCACTGCACTCCCTGCTCCTGTGTCACACTGCTGTTCACCTGCAGGAACTGTGACAAACCTTGTCTCTGGCTACCAGGAGGATGTGGGGACAGGTGGCCGAGCCCACCTTGTATTCTCAGCAGAGCTGATAGCTGCTAGGCAACAACAGCAGCCACTCCTCCCAGGGGCTCACTCCCCTCTGCCTCGTTCACACTAAGGAGATTTTTAACCAAAGACTTGGAAAAAAACGCCCATTCGTCACAAATTACGTACGAATGTTTGTAGGTTTATCTAAATTATCGCTCTGGACACTGAAAGTTATGTTTTGCATTATCTTATTTTTAAGCTACAATTCTCGCGATTATATTTGTTGTATTTATCCATCATTCACTGCTGGCATTGGGATAGACACCTGTCCCTGTCACGAGGGACATCATACTTCCGGTCCCGGGCTGTCGCCTAACAACAGAATCCTTTCACACTGCTCTGGCCTTGGGGCTGCTTCATTTCACCGATCAAACGAACACACATTTTTACACTAAAGTGAAAAGCCCAGCACGGAAACACGGGTATCCATGTCGACATACACCAAGGAGAAAATACACCTTTCACTCTTTAAGTCTCAAACATGCTCTGCGTTGAGTGGTCGTGGATGCTGGCACGTTCCGATGGTTATGGTTGTCATCTAGCGCCTCGAGCGCCCAGCACTAGAATGGTGTTGAGTTACCACCTGGCTCCTTATTAACACACGACATGGATACCAACCGCGAGAGTTTAATCTACAAATCACTGCCGTCAGAGATGTCAGTGTGATGCATGCAACTGACAAACCAATACTACAACACCCAGAATGCACCAGGTTGTCATACGAAAGACCAGTGCCAACAAGTGTTCATTTCACCAAGGAGTGGGGTGATGCCTATAGGTCCTCGACACAGAGGAAACCACATAGTTCTGAGCTTCCCTGTATGCACGCCTAGTACGCAGCTCTTTAAAGCGAAAATAACTTTATTTGAGCCTTCTCCCACTTAAAATGTTTGCCATACATTTGCTGGCACTTGACCACCTTAGTTTACGTCATCATCGACACAGCTTTCAGTCTTGGGTTTGACCATTTGACAGCATATTGCATGCTGGGTGTTGTAGTCTTTGTCTGCATCCAGTAATTGCCTTCAACAGGGTGTCACTGAGTAGATAAACATATGAACGTCAATTCTTTAGAAATGTATTAATGATCTGTGCACCCCCCTGCACTCTTCACATACAATAGCATTAACTTTCAGCAAAAAATACAAACTACATTGTATGGTGTTCTAACAAAGGTAGATTGCAGTGTGTTACATTTCGTTGCTCGTTATGGGTTCAATCATTCGTCTAGGCCCTGGTTCTAGTCCCAGCGCTAATGTTAATTCAGATGCACGCACCCGTCTGCGCTTGAATCGGGATTCCAACAAGGGTGCAAAATGTTCCCCCACTGTAGCGATGGCCTGGCACTATTTCCATCAGGCAAGAGCCGGTGTGAACTCTGCAGATTAATACCTTATTTAATATTTTGCGCACTTCGGAACAGAACAATGAACAAAGTGTGCATCAGCTCAAAACTCGAGCGGGCAACATCGTCTCACCAATTATAGCACTTCGAGGCGCTGCAGGATACGAACAACCTGTTTATCACAATTGTCTCAGTATTAGCACATGGAACTGAACCACAGCTCAGGCCTGAAAAGAGACACGAAGTTTTCAACAGGTGTGCATTATAATTGTATTTACAGTAAATGTGCCCCAATGTGTTTGTATTGAGTGTGCCAATGCACCAGTAACGGGGCGATGCCATGGGGGAGTATATTGGCCAATATTTACTCAGGTCACAAAAACTTTGGAGTCAGCCCTGCATTGCAAGTCACACGCCCAGGACTGGAAACAGAGAGACTCAGGGGTGCATCTTGGTAAGAGAAGGATGGCACGAGTGACCTCTGACCTCCCTGAGGTCACCTGCCCCGCCCCCTCCCTTCCAAGATGGCGGCACCGGGGCCTGGGGCGGGAGACACCTGTCGGGCTTCCACCTGGCTCAGCCGCAGAGCTGGACTCACCTGAGGGGATGCAGGCGCCGAGGAGAAGCAGCAGCAGCAGCCGGGCATCCATGACGGGTCACTCCCTGGCCCCGGGGGAGGGCTCGGGCCTGACCGACTCCCCTGCCCAGCAGCTGCTCCCGGGGGCTGGGCAGGGCGTGACCCCACCCGAGACGGGCAGATGCAATCCACTCAAGACCAGTGATGCGCGCACATACACTTTCCTCCCGGGACGCGTGCGCTCCTGGCCTTTCCACGAGCAGCCACAGCCCGAGCTCCCGTTGTCGTCGGCCCCTCCCCGCTCTGCCACCCCTCCTCCCTCAGGTCACCTCCCAGGCAGCTCTGGGCCCTCCCCCTGTGTGTACACAGGTAATGTCCTCCTCTTGCAAAAGCTGTGTTTACGGCGATGATCGCAGGGCAGCCCTCTCCCCTCTCTCTGCAGGTATCGACTCCCACTCGTTTGCATTTCCAAGCTCCCAGTTGTCAGCAGTTTTTTCCTCCAAAGAAGAACTTGTTCCAGTTTCCTGCTCCGCACCCCACCCAGCTCGCCCTGTAAAACCCCCACTGCGAGTCCTCGCTTTCCCTCAACAATGGGACTCTGAAAGCGTCCTCCATCCCTCCCCCACCCCTCGGTTTCATGAATAAACTGAAACAAAACCTAAGTTGTTTCCTCTCCTCCCTCCCCGTGGCGTGGGGGAAAGCAATGCACCAACCAGTTTATCCAGATAAACCCAGTTTGTGTTCAAGTTTGTTTATACAGTTTTTTTTCTTTAAAGCAACCTGTTGCACCCATAGGGAAGTGTAACAAAATCACGCCTCGTCCACCTATTTTAAAAACATGTTTAATTACATGGTTCCATGTCTAATACCCAAATGTTGATGTGAGGGTTGACACATAGAACTACAGTGCCAGGATATCTAGTCAATGTAGATAAGGACTGCAAAGAAAAAAAAAGTTGTTTATGGCTAGGTTTGCACTGTACGAATACTACATACGTAATGTAGTGTTGTGGACATAGAGCTGTCTGGCAGTTGGATCCTGTAGAAACACTGTCACTGGGCCAATGGTGTTTCGCTCAGGTTATGCTAAATAGGTTACTTTATACTCGAGTGAGGTTCTTTGAGTGTCTAAACTTGGTTTACTCCAGACTACGGCCCTCATTATGACATTAGCGGTAAGTACCGCTTACCGCCATGCCGACTGCCGCCAACATGCTGCAGCGGATTACTGCTACCCATATTATGACACACACATAGCAATCCGTCACTATACAGCCACACACACAAGTCCGCCAGCCCAAAGGTCATTGATAAACTGGCGGTAGCAAAACCCACACCGCTACGCCAACAGAACTACGCCCACAACATTATGACCCACGAATCACCGCAGAGGACCATTGGCGCTACATACCGCTGTGCTCAAAATACACACACACCCAAAACAACACTACATTGGAAAATTCAAATGACACACATCTGACACCCATACACACACCACACCCACACCACTATAAAACACACACCAACATTACCCACAACCCTTTACGAATACAAACAAGTGCCACAAAAGAGATAGCAAGACCACAGCCACACATCACCATCAACTATACACCATCCACGCACCTTACATCACACACCCCAACACGTCACACCACACACTCTACACCCACGGCACCACAACACCACCCCAGGTTCTCAGAGGAGGAGCTAAGGGTCATGGTGGAGGAAATCATCTGGGTAGAGCCACAACTATTAAGATCACAGGTGCAGCAGGCATCCACTGCTAGGAAGATGGAGCAATCGTGGTGGAGAATGGTGGACAGGGCCAACGCAGTGGGACCCAACCCCAGAACAAGGGATGACATCAGGAAGAGGTGGAACGACCTACAGGGGAAGGTGCGTTCCGTGGCAGCAAGACACCAAACAGCTGTACAGAGGACTGGCGGTGGACCCCCACCTCCTACCCCACAACTAACATGGGAGGAGAAAGTCTTGGCAATCATGCATCCTGAGGGCCTGGCAGGAGTAGGAGTAGGAGGAGGACTGGACTCTGGTAAGTCAAATCTCTATTACTATCACCCCCCCCTACCTGCATGCCATCACTTACCCTCACTCCCATCACTCCACCACCTCCCACACACCCCACCATCACAACCCACCCCTCCCAATACCAAGCCCTGCATGCTGTACCAATGCATGGACCCGCATCACAGACTTGCATGGACACCCATCACTAAAGCATGCACACTAGAGGGAAACAGCAAGCCCATCACATAACTACTCACACAAGGTAAAGCTGCCAGGGCAATAACAACCATAGAGGGCAACACATCCATGCACAAGATTTCGCACGCAGAAACAATAATACTGCATTTACATTTCCACAGGTCCCCCAGCCAACGTCACTGGAGAGGAGGTGCCAGCAACATCCAGTCTCCCCCCCCCCAGAAGAGGCCCACAGTGATGACAGCAGCTCTGGACGCCTGGATCTGGATGACCAACCCGGCCCATCAGGGATCTCCGGACAGTCAGTTACCCAGACATAGTCTCATACCACCACAGAGCCTCCACAACAGAAGTCAGGGCGCCCGTGAATGAATAACAAAAAGTCTGTATTCCATGTATGTATGATACTCAGTCCTCTTCTAAATAATCAGGATCAAGGTAGACCGTGAGAAGTTAGCATGACTCCAATTTATTCTTGAGGTGGAATATTCATGTATGGAACAACAGAAAACAGCCAACACGTGTTTCGTCTTGGGAGAAATTAATCTCCGTGACTTCCTCAGGACTGAAAGAAATTTAAATGATCACTACATAAACATATAAAAAATGTTGAATCATGTATCAAAATATGTATACCAAAATAATATCATAAGAGAGAAGATTTTTTTTTAAAAACAGTAACCATGTGACATTGTGAAACCACGCCACACAAAAAAACTAAGTTATAGCCTGTGATAATTCGTCAGTCACAAACCGAGTAGAAGCCACATGTGAAATGTCGATTAATTACATGAGGAAAAAATCGTTTTGAAAGTACTCCGAAAGTCATGACACCAGCGCGAAAGTATGATGAAAAGAAACAGTCAATCCAAACCCCTATAGTCCAAAGCAATAATAAGTGAAAAATAAATTGAATTCCCCAGAGTTCTGATAAGGCAGGTCGTGCAGTATTAAGAAACACCCAAAGAAGTTGATCATACCTCAACACAATGTTTATAACAGAAAGGACGAATCAAAAAGCTGAAATAGCTCAAATGGAGTTACCAATATTAGAAATCTACGAAGAAAATACAAAGAAGTAATGCGAAGTGGTACAATAAAAAAATGCGATCGAGGGAATTACAACTCAAGTGAGACAAAGTAGATGTTGTACAAGCAAGTACCTACCCAAGTAGTGTTAAATGTGAAATTCCAAGTACAGTCGTAAGGGGTGTGTGTATAAACAATCCCTTACCTGAAACAGAAAAAAACTGAAATTGAACGAAAACCTCAAACACTAAATAACACACCACCGCGGGTATCACTAACCGCTATTATCCGGAAAAAAAAATAAAACAATCACTCACCTGGCGTTCATGAGAGGACACGAATATAACGTGTCCCGGAGACCGAGTAGCGTCTCCCGGTCGGCAAATCTGCGCGCCGGGAACCTGAAGAGTCCAGCGTTTAAAGCTCTCTAATTGGTGGAATCAACACCAACGAAGGACGAGTCACCCAACTCGCGGGAGCTAACTACACGTATTAACCATACCTAAAGCCCTCGTCGCGGGCGTCATCTTGTACAAGTTGTACAACTCTAAATTGATAGTGAAAATTAAAAAAAAAACACCATATGGCAAAATGGAAAGAAAGGAAAAAGAAGAAAGAAAAAGGAAAAAGGGGAAGATAGAAAAATGAACACGAATTCCCCTTCAACCACCTCTGAGGATTTAACAAACGGTCTACTAACAGAGACCCAATCGTTTGGGTTGCCAGAAGGTAACCCTATTAGCGTATGAAAACCAATGTCCATTCTGACTTAAATTATATATACTGTATATTGCAACAAGTGCTGTAATATACAGAAAGATTCACGTTTGTGTCATGACCATCAAAATAAATTCAAAATCTGAGCCAATCCAAAGCATAAACAATTTGTGCCACAGCATAATACATTTACATACATCATTGAATATAAATTGGTCACAGTAGTATTATAAAACAAGATTAAAGTAAATTACATTAGCATCCAATATATACACCTATTATAGTTCAGTTCTGTTTCTTGCCAAAATGAATGAGGTCAAAAGGTTAATAAACATGATTGTATAGCTCCCTCACAGTAAAATATGTCCTTGATAAAGAAAACTAATGACCAATGTGGTTGAATTATTACCCCAGAAAGTACTCCATTTCGTAATTCGTATTGAGGCCTTCTTCTACAGCCCTCGATTTAAGGATCCAGTAGCATTCACGCTTCCTGAGTACTAATTCTCTATTGCCATCCCTGAGATCTCTATATACCTGCTCAAAGCCAAAGAACTCAAAGTTGGTTTGACCCTGTTTGGGGCATTGACTCATATGGGTTACAATGGGATACCGATCATCCCCTGTCTAAGAGCCCTATAATACTCACTCACTCTCGTTCTCAGTGATCTGATTGTAATACCCACATAATAGAGTCCGCACTTGCAGACGATCATGTATGTAACCACAGAGCCTCCCCCTCAGGAAACACCAGCACAGTACCCACCCAGCGGGCCCATCCATACCTCTGTCGCCAGGACACGTCAATCAGCAGTGTGTCCACCACTACAGGGACCCCAGGCCACACCACAAACACAGGACATTCCCTGAAAAATGGATACACGCCGAAATCCTCGCCCTCCTCAAGAAGCCCAAAGCAGACCCCAACGGTCTCAAGAACTTCCGACCCATCTCCCTGCTCCCTTTCCCAGCAAAGGTGATTGAAAAAATTGTCAACACACAACTAACCAGTCACCTCAAAGACAACGGTATCCTAGACCCCTCCCAGTCCGGCTTCAGACGAAACCACAGCACCGAAACCGCCCTTCTCGCCGCCACAGACATCAGACGCCAAATGGACAACGGCGAAACATCAGCCCTCATCCTCCTGACCTATCTGCCGCCTTCGACACAGTCTGCCACCGCACCCTGAAATCACGCCTCCACGAAACTGGAATCCAAGGAAAAGCCCTTGACTGGATCGTCTCATTCCTCTCCGGCAGAACCCAGAGAGTCCGCCTCCCCCCCTTCCACTCCGAAGCCACCGACATCATCTGAGGCGTCCCCCAAGGCTCATCCCTCAGCCCGACGCTGTTCAACATCTACATGGCCCCCGTCGCTCAAGTGGCCCGACAACACAACCTCAACATTCTCACCTACGCCGACGACACCCAGCTCATCCTCTCACTCACCAAAGCCCCCACACCGCCAAAACCAACCTCCACAAGGGAATGAAATCCATCGCCGAATGGATGAGAAACAGCCGTCTGAAACTGAACTCGGACAAGACGGAGATCCTCATCCTCGGACCCACCCCCTCCGCCTGGGACGACTCCTGGTGGCCCACCGCACTAGGAACCCCACCAACACCGTCCGACCACGCTCGCAACCTGGGCTTCATCCTCAACTCCTCCCTCACCTTGTCTAAACAGGTCAACGCAGTTTCCTCCTCCTGCTACAACACACTCCGCATGCTCCGCAGAATCTACAAGTGGATCCCGACAGAAACAAGAAGAACAGTGACACAGGCCCTCGTCAGCAGCAGGCTGGACTACGGCAACGCACTCTACACAGGCATCCCAGCAAAAGACCTACTACGCCTCCAACGTATCCAAAACGCCTCCGCCCGACTGATCCTCAACGTACCCCGCCACAGCCACATCTCCCACCACCTGAGAAACCTTCACTGGCTCCCCGTGGACAAAAGGATCACTTTCAAGCTTCTTACCCACGGTCACAAAGCGCTCCACGACACCGGACCAGCCTACCTAAACAACAGACTCAGCTTCTACACCCCCACCCGTCAGCTCTGCTCCACTAACCTCGCCCTCGCCGTCGTCCCCCGCATCCGAAGAAAGACCTCCGGCGGCAGATCCTTCTCATACCTCACCACCAAAACCTGGAACACCCTCCCCACCAACCTGCGACAGACTCAAGACCTACTCACCTTCAGAAGACTCCACAAGACCTGGCTCTTCGACCAGTAACACCGGCTCACCCCCCAGCACCTTGAAACCCTCCCGGGTACGTAGCGCGCTTTATAAATTCAATGATTGATTGATTGACTATCATGGACCTGGGGTCAGTGGCAGTGGGCACATGGTTCAGGGGACAGAGTTACAGGACACCAGGGAAGCTGAGAGGACTTCTGTGCGACAGGGGGAGGACAGGCCCAGGGAACCGACTTTGCAGGAGGCACTCACCAAGATCCTGGGAGCATACCACCATTCCCAGGAGACGATGGGCCAGATACTGCACAAGATGCAGTAGAACCAGCGGCTACAGGAGGGACAGTACCTGGGGATCAGGGAGGACTTGAAGTCCATTAACACCACCCTGGTCTCCATTGCAGGGGTGCTGGCAGACATGGCCAACAGTATGAGGGAGGCAGTGGCACACCACCGGGCCCCTACCACTAGCCAAACCGATGAACAGCTCTCCACCTCTGCTGCCGCTAGTGGACAGGAGGCCCCGCCAAAGGACCAACAGGCCACCAGCACCCCTCCCCTTGCCGAAGAAGAACCACCCCACAAACGTTCCCTGCGATCCAGGCAGAAGCCAGAGACTATTGCCAAGACCCCGCCAGGAAATAAGACTCCTCTGATTGTCACCCTTATGTTCCGCCTTGTCACCCTGTCCACCTTGAACTGCCATTGCTCCACTTCCTATGCCCCCTTGGGCAATGCACCTGGGGTCCTCATAGACTGGACTCTATCCTGGACTTTCCTTCGCCATCACCCCAACCCATTGCACATCCCCCTCTACTTATTATCACTTAAATAAACACCATTTGAAAAAATACAAGTATGGAGTCCGTCAAATGATTGAACTATGTATTAGTTTAACAAGCTTTAAACACTGCAATACAACTGTATAGTAATGTATACGTATGAATGACCTGTAGTTGGCTGCAGTCAACACACCAGGAGCAATAGTGGGGCACAAAAACCTGCAAATAGAGATGCCAAAGGGTACAGTAAGTGGCCATAGAAGTGGGAAAATCAGCCTGCCAGTGACAATGTCAAACACAAAACTGTCAATTAAAAGTGAAGTTACACTGTCTTGCCTGTGTGTCATTGGAAGTATTGACAAATTATTGCACTTCTGTTGTCCTCAATCCTCTGCCTCCTCATCATCACTGTCCACAGGGTCCACTGCTGCCACACGCCCATCTCCAGCCTTCTCCTCCTGCAGAAAAGGCACCTGGCGACATAAGACAAGGTTGTGCAATATACAGCATGCCACGATGATCTGGCAGACTTTCTTGGGTGAGTAGCACAGGGAACCACCTGTCAGATGGAGGCAACAAAACCTAGCCTTTAGGAGGCCGAATGCCCTCTCTATGATTCTTCTTGTTCACCCATGTGCCTCATTGTAACGTTCCTCTGCCCTTGTCCTGGGATTCCGCACAGGGGTCAGTAGCCATGAGAGGTTGGGATAACCAGAGTCACCTGCAAATAGCGAGGGGCAACTGTTAGATACACACTAACCCTTAGAGCCCACACTATATCCATACACCAACATCCACTGGGTGGGAACCAGGGCTCACCTATTAGCCACACCCGGTGCCTCTGGAGTTGAGCCATCACGTATGGGATGCTGCTATTCCTCAGGATAAAGGCTTCATGCACAGACCCAGGATACTTTGCATTGACATGGGAGATGTACTGGTCCGCCAGGCACACTATCTGCACATTCATCGAGTGAAAGCTCTTTCGATTTCTGAACATCTGTTCATTTCTCCAGGGGAGGGGGGAGCAAATGCAATATGTGTATCATAAATACCCCTAATAATATTGGGGATATGTCCCATTGCATAGAAATCAGCTTTCACTATGGCCAAATCCTCCACCTGGTGGAAACGATGTAGCTGTGCAAGTGTTTAATCAGGGCAGACAACACTCTGGTCATCACTATTGAGAACATTGACTGTGACATTCCTGCTGCCAAGCCCACTGTCACTTGGAAGGAGCCACTTGCCAGGAAATGGAGCACAGATAGGACTTGCACAAGATGGGGGGATCCCAGTGGGGTGACGGACAGCAGATATCAGTTCAGGCTATAATTGGGCACACAGCTCTGTGATTGTGGCCCTGTCCAGTCTATAGGTGAGGATAATGTGCCTGTCCTCATTGTTGCCAAGTCCACCAGAGGCATGTACACGGGGGAAGTCTCCATATCCTATTCACCCACAGCGCTTGCAATCTAGGGGGCAAAACGGTGAGCAGCTGGTCAGTATCCCATATTTCCAAACACTGCACTTCATTGCATGTTATGACTGTAACAGTATATTGTTGGATAGGCCCAAATGGTGCTTATATGTACTGTGATGCAGTTAGGTGCCATGGCCTGACCCCCCCCGAAATGGCGTCCGCCTGTCCTGTTAGGAGGGACATGTGGAAATGAGGTAATTCCACAGACGTTGTGTGTCGTTGCGGGAGGCAGTCGAGAACCGCCGTGCAACTCCTCATTGGTTACCTTTGGGCCCTATGGGTTACAGTGGCCAATGGTGATGTACGCCGGCGGTGACGGCATGCACCGCCGCGGACGTGACCGCCATTTTCTATCTGTTCAGTCACTTGCTACCTGACCTTCAGCAGGAGAGGACCTACACTGCATGTGCTGCTGTGACCTGTGTCTGGAACCGACCATGGCTCGTGTCACTGGGGAAAGGGCCCCTGCCTTCACCACAGCAGAGTTGGAGAGACTGGTGGATGGGGTCCTACCCCAGTACCGAATGCTGTATGGGCCTCCAGACCAACAGGTGAGTACACTGTGAGCACGATGCATGGGGCATGAATGCATGGAGTGGTGTTTGAAGGCCTCGTTTTGGGGGGAAGGTTGGTGGAAGGGCCTTGGGCAGCATGCTGCATCTATGCTCAGCCATGTCTGTGCATAAGGGGATGGGAGGGCTATGGTGGGCCATGAGTGTAACAGGTAGGACGGTCTAACTAATAAGTTTCCCCATGTGTATTTCCCTGCAGGTCAGCGCCCATCAGAAAAAGGGTCTATGGCATGCCATCCCCAAGGACGTGCGGACCCTGGGGGTCTACGGCAGGCGGAGCACCCACTGTCGGAAACAGTGGGAGGACCTAAGACGCTGGGCACGGAAGACCGCGGAGGCCCAACTGGGGATGGCCTCCCAACGAGGAGGGGGTGCCCGTCGAACCCTGACCCCACTGATGGCCTGCATACTGGCGGTGGCCTATCCAGAGCTGGATGGGCGCTTTGGGGCATCACAGCAGCCACAAGGGGGTGAGTACAGTCCCCCAATATACTACTTGCGCGTGGTGGCGTGGCATCCAGGTGGGGGATGTGGGCCTGTGGGTGCCCCTAGGCCAGGCCGGACATTGCAAAGTAGGTCCCATGTTGGGCAGGGTCTGATATAAACTTCCTCCATTCAAGCTAATAGGCATCCACTACTGGGCAGGGGTCTGTGGGTCTCAGGTATGCTGCAAATGGCGTTAGGTGTCCGTGTCCATGGGCTGATGACTGGCATTGTGACTGTTAGTGCATTGCCTAGTACATAGGGCTGTTCCCAGTTTGTGTGTGTCGTGTACGCCAACTGTGGTGGTGTTGCCGCCATTGACCAAGTGTATCCTTTGTCTCCCCCCCCCCTTTTTTTGTTTTGTCACCCTGTCCTTATATGCATTAGCATCATCTGGCGGAGGAGCAGAGGCACCAGCGATGGGGAGAGCTGCATCACACAGGTCCCAGGAGGCCACATCCACCGACGGTGAGGGCACCAGGGGGAGAGGACAAGGGGAGCACCACGGCGGAGACTGGAGGGGACAGTTCAGACAGTGATACCTCCTCTGATGGAAGCTCCCTGGTGGTGGTGGACACCACTGTGCCCACCCCAACTACAGGTACAGCCGCCGCCACCCCCGTACCAGCACCGCCCTCCCAGCAGCCCCTCAGCGTGTTTCCTGTGCCCGCTCACGCAGGAGGGTGGGCATCTCCTTCGCCCCAGGCCCCTTAGGCCCTGCCCCAGCTAGCCTTGCTGGCCTGAGTGAGGAGGCTATTGACCTCCTACGATTCATCTCTGTTGGGCAGTCAACCATTGTGAATGCCATCCAGGGGCTGGCAGCCCATTTGCAACAGACCAATGCATTCCTATAGGGCATTCACTCTAGCATGGCGGCCCAACAGAGATCAATCCAGGCTTTGTCCCTGTTTCTAGCCTCCCCCCTCAAACTTCCTCTACCCAATTCCCCTCAACGCCAACCTATCCCAAGCACACAGGCAGACCAGCATGCACACAGGACAACTCACAGGAGTTGTTCAGGCAAACACAAGCACCACACATCATCCCACAGGCACTCACACAAACACCATCCAGATGCAGACATACCAACATCCACTGCCTCCACTACATCCCCCTCCTTCCCAGTAGTGTCTACACTCACACCTGCATGCACTACATCCTCATCCACTACCACTATCACGCCTATCACTAAACGCACCTCACTGGCAGTCACCACCCCCACATCCATGCACACGTCCCCTTTGTCCTCTCCCACTGTGTCTGTGCCCCCTCCTCCCAAAGTACACAAACGCAAGCACTCAGACACCAAACAGCCATCCACCTGACAACAGCATCCAGCCCATGCACCTGCACCCAAAATCGGCAGACACCTCCAACAACCACTTCCTCTTCCTCCACTCCCAAACCTTCACTCTCTTCCCACCCCAAAGTCCCTAAGAAGCTTTTCCTCTCCACCGTTGACCTCTTCCCTACCACTCCACCCCCCTGTCCTCCACGTCGGGTCAGGGTGGTCAGATCCCAGGCGAGCACCTCAGCCACCCAGTCCACGGCCACAGTAGTGTCAACAGCTACTCCAGGTGGGAGAGGATCCCGGGCACCAGGCAGCCACACTGAAAGGGTGCCTGCACCAGGCCCTTCAAGGAAGGGCACGGAGGCACCACCAGCTGTGTCTAGGAAGGGCACGGAGGTACCACCAGCTGCGTCTAGGAAGGGCACGGAGGCACCACCAACTGCTACAGGGAAGGGCAAGGAGGCACCCCCAGCTGCGTCTAGGAAGGGCATGGAGGCACCACCAGCTGCGTCTAGGAAGGGCAGGGAGGCGCCCGAAGCTGCTACAGGGAAGGGCAAGGGGGCACCCCCCAGCTGTGTCTAGGGAGGGCAAGGAGGCACCCACAGCTGCGTCTAGGAAGGGCACAGAGGCACCCCCAGCTGCTACAGGGAAGGGCACGGAGGCACCGCCAGCTGCTACAGAGAAGGGCATGGAGGCACCCCCAGCTGCGTCTAGGAAAGGCAAGGAGGCACCCCCAGCTGCATCTAGGAAGGGCAAGGAAGCACCACCAGCTGCTACAGGGATGGGCACGGAGGCACCCCCAGCTGCTACAGGGAAGGGCAAGGAGGCACCCCCCAGCTGCTACAGGGAAGGGCAAAGGGCAATCCCCGGCTGCTGACTGGAAGGGGCCTGCACTAGCAGGCAGGAAGGACAGGGGGCATGGTGCTGGGACTCATTCGGAGCCCCCACCACCAACCTTGGTTGTTCAGCCATCTGAGGCTGCAAGGGAAGGGCTGGAGCCTCCCCCCACCACTGGCAGCACAGCCACCAGAAGCAGCCCCTGTGGGTAGCCGTCCTAGGGTGCAGGGGAAGGGCTGGAGCCTCCCCCCACCACTGGCAGCACCGCCGCCAGCAGCAGCAGCCCCAGTGGGCAGCTGTCCGAGGCTGCAGGGGAAGGGCTGGAGCCTCCCCCACCACTGCCAGCACAGCCACCTGCAGCAGCAGCCCTAGTGGGCAGCTGTCCGAGGCTGCAGGGGAAGGCCTGGAGCCTCCCCCACCACTGCCAGCACCGAGCAGCCATCACCGCTGGTGGTCAGTCGTGCATCCATGGGCTGTTGTGCGGCCTGGGCCCTGCAAATCCTGTGGGTCTGACACCCAAGTGAGAGACTGTGACCTTGCACTCCTCAAGGGCTACATCACAGGGCACAATTACCCCTCCAGAACCAGTGGAAGAAGCCATCCACTCACCCCATCCTTCCCAGTATGAAGCACACTGTGCACAATGCCCCCTCAAGAACCAGTGAAAGAAGCCATCCACTCACCCCATCCTTCCCAGGATGAAGCACACTGGGCACAATGCCCCCTCCAGAACCAGTGGAAGTAGCCACCCACTAGAGAGACTGTGGCCTTGCACTCTCCAGGACCAAGCAGTGGGCAAACCACCCACTAGAGAGACTGTGGCCTTGCACTCCCCAGGACCAAGCAGTGGCCATGTAGCCCCATCCAGGACCAGTGACGTTGTACCATCTTCCAGCTGAGGTGCCCCCCCCCATTCCCCATCCCACTGAGATGCCTGTGTATTTTCAACCTGATGCCCCGATAGTGTTCTCTCCATGTTGTTGCAGGAGTGAAGTGGGGCCTTGGCCTATGTGATGTGGCCCACGGACATTGAGGACTGGGCAGGGTCCCTACATTTGTAAATATGTATATATGTTTAGATTTTGATGCACTTATTCATAGCATTTTGTCATATTAAACTCACTTTCTTCAAATCATTTTGTCCTTGCATTATTCCTGAGGGGTATGGGGTGAATATTTAATGTTACTGCATCTGGTTGTGTGTATGGTGTTGGGGGTGGGGGTGTTGCGTGTGTGTGTCACTCTTTTTCCTCCCCCCTCCCTTGTGTGCAAGGCAGCAGTATTCACTGTGGTCGTCTTCGCCGGCGTTGATGTTCATAATGCAGCAGAAGGTAGAAGAGCATGGGGAATATGTGCAGCTCGGGCTTCATGGCGTCGTGGTTGTTCCCTGAGTCTCTACAGGTGAGTCCTTTGACTTCTGAGATCTGTTTCCGCCAGGCTTTTGATGTCATTGGTACCGCCCCGGAAAAGGTGGTGGATAGGCCGGTCATAATAGTGTGGGCGGTACATTGTCTTCTGCCTAGCTGTTGGAGGTTACCGCCGTGGTGCTTGTTGATTCCGCCGTGGCGGTCGATGTGTTAAAGTGTCTGTCTGTCTGAGCGGTTTCCGCCATGGTCATAATTCCATTTTTGTTACCGCTGGCCTGTTGGCAGTATTACCACCGCTTTATCATCGACCGCCAGGGTTGTAATGAGGGCCTATGTCTAAAAGAGCTATCCTAGGCTTGGTACACAGCATGCTCCTAATATTTAAATGTGTACTCTCAGTTACTCTATCTGCCCGGGATGTAGAGTTATGTATGATGTTTTTGTTTTTTTACAGCCTGCGTTCTCCAGATGCTTGCTATCTCAGACAGCTGTCTCCCACTCTACTCCTAAAACCCTATATGAAAAACTGGAATTGATTTACTTTCTTTTTTAACGTAACCATCTTCTTAACTTCCATTCTCTGCATACCTTGTATTTCCGAGTATAGCCTCCTCTCAGTCTCACACCTGTCTGCCTCTGTCCTGCTTATTGTAATTCTGCAGTACCTCATTTAATAAATCACCTCTCCTCTCTAAAACCCTATCCCTGTAATCTAGCATTGCCAAATCACTGCCAGCCTATCTATCTCACCAACTGTTCAGCTGAATCTACCACATTCCCACTAATGATCACATCTAACTGGTATTCAAATATTACAAAGTAATTGGAGTATAGGCATTCACATTTGTTGTGAGAGCACATGACTAATCACAATAACCACTGGATTAACTGCTAACCTCAGGTTCTGGAGTAGTGCACCACTCATCATAAAGTGCTTCAACACCTCATCAGGGGTAGAAAGCGCTATATAAATCCAATTACAATATATTTTTCTGTAACACTAACTGTGACTGCATGTTCATCTGCTAGGTGAATTCTATAGTGCTCTGCTCAAGCAATAGAAGATGCATGCATTATATCTGTCACTTTTCACATTGGTATATGCATAAGTGTAGCAAGCAATGACAGTATGAGAGCACCATTCTCTTCACCTAAGTACAGCACCCATAGAGGCCACATTGCATTTCAGCGTTTCCATCCAAGCCCCCCCCCAAACAATGTAGCATACCATCCATCCGCTAATGGGCTTCGTCGTCTTGCCAGGGGCATTAAGCACTATATAAATGCAATTGCAGTTATACTGGGGAAGTTTCAATAAAACTTAGCTCCATAGTGCCTACTATGAATGCTTCTTAAACCTATAAATGCCTGCCAAATGTTTCTTTATTTGAATTCTGAAGCCTACACTTCCATGTAAAATAGTTATGCTATAAGTCACCTGTAATAATTTCACAATCATGTTGAGGTGCACTGTAGAAGCATCTCTCTTCCAGAAGTCTCAGTAACATTTGAGACCTTAGAGGCATACTACTCAAACTTCTTTGTCCATAGGTAATGTGAAGGCAGGTGATTTTTGAAGGAGGAGTCTGTTGAAGTCAATAGAGGGGTGTAATTGTTTGGAAGGGGAGGGTGATGAAGTTTATGTAAAGAATTTCCTGTGACGGTGAAAATAACTCCCTAGAAGGTGGCGTTCAACAAATGAAGTATATGTGCGGCTTCGCTGTTACACCAAGCATTCTCCAAGATACTACAGAAAGAAAGAACAGCAGCACAAATTGAAGTAAACATGAGAGGAACAAATGTCAAACCATGGATTTTACGGTATTCACATTTGTATAGCACTAAATACTAGTATTAGGGCATTTTTAGCTAGTCTCCAATGTGGCTCCCTTTCATGCAGGTCTAGGTGGGCCATCATTCGAACTGGGTGGTTATAGGAAAGTACCCCTTTTGGCATGGTTACCCCCCCCCCATCTTTTTTGCCTGATATTGATGCTGACTTGACTGGGAGTGTGCTTGGATCCTGCTAACCAAGGCCCACCACAAGTGTTCTTTCCTTAAAAATTTACCATTGCTTCTACAATTGGCACAGCTCTGGCACACAGTTAAGTCCCTTGTAAAAGGTACCCATGGTATCAAGGGCCCTGTGGCCAGGGAATATCCCCAAGGGCTGCAGCACGTATTATGCCACCCTGGGGGGGGGCCCTCACCAAGCACCTACACACTGCCATTGCAGATTGTGTATGCTGGTGGAGAGAAAAAGACACAGTCGACCTGGCACCCCTCTCAGGGTGCCATGCCCACAAACCACTGCCTGTGGCATAGGTAAGTCACCCCTCTAGAAGGCTTTACAACCCCAAGGCAGGGTGCACTATACCACAGGTGAGGGCATAGTTGCATGAGCAATGTGCCCTTACAGTGTCTAAGTCCATTCTTAGACATTGTAAGTGCAGTGTAGCCATACTGAGTATATGGGCTAGGAGTTTGTCATTACGAACTCCACAGATCCATAATGGCTGGCCTGAAGTTTGGTATCAATCTTCTCAGCACCATAAACCCACACTGATGCCAGTGTTGGATTTTTTGAAAAATGCACTCAGAGAGCATCTTGGAGATGCCCCCTGTATTTTAGCCAAACATTTAGTGCAGGACTGACCGGTCTGTGCCAGCCTGCCACTTCCAGACAAGTTTCTGACCACATGGGGTGAGTGCCTTTGTGCTCTCTGTGGCCAGAAATAAAGCCTGCACTGGGTTGAGGTGCTTCACACCTCCCCTCTGCAGGAACTGTAACACGTGGTGGGGAGCCTCAAAGGCTCAGGCCTCTTGCTACAGTGCCCCAGGGCACTCCAGCTAGTGGACATGCCTACCACCAGGACAAAGCCCCATTTTTGGCAGCACATCCAGCATGAAAGTTAGGAAAAACAAGGAGTGACCACTTCAGCTGGGACCACCCTTAAGGTGTCCAGAGCAGAAGTGACCCCCCTTCTTGCAAAATTCTCCATCTTGGTTTGGAGGACAAAGACCAATAGGGTTAGGTATGTGTCCCCCTCCCCAAAGGAGGTGGACGCCGGAAGGGTATAGTCACCCTCAGGGACAGTAGCCATTAGCTGTAACACACCTAAATCCAGGACTTCAGGGCTACCCTGAACCCAGCTTAACAGGTTCCTGGTGACATCAAGAAGAAAGAAGAAGGACTGCTAAGTAGACCCCAGCAGACTGGAGACACCAACTGATTTGGCCGCAGCCCTACAGGCCTGTGTCCAGCATCTGAAGCCCTGCAACAAAAAGGCAACACATCCTGCAGGACCAGTGGCCTTTTAAAAGCCTCAAGAGGACTGCCTGCAGCCCAGAGAACCAAGATTTCCAGTGAACAGCAGCCCTGTCCCGAAAGAAGCTCCAGCAAAGGACTCCAAAACCACCCCAGATCTGCAACTCCTGCCCACTCTGCACCCGACGCCCATGGCCCGTGTCCAGGTGGCCCAACCGAATAAAGCTGGTCCCTCAGGCGAAATCTGACCTAGTGGGCACCCAGGGTTGACCCTTCCTGTCCAACAAGACGACACCTGCAACCTAAATATGGAGGACCCCCCTGACCGCAAAAAAACGGACGAAGATTCCTGATGCCCAAAGGTACCCCTGCATCCGCAGCCCCCTGGCCTTGGGGAATCCAACCACCGGTCCAGCAACATCAAGTTGGCGTCCCTCCTCCTTGTCCAACCTGTGGTTTTCCAGAACCGACCCCCTGGACCTAGCCTGCAGCATCTTTGTGACCCCCGGGCTTCCCCTTTTGAAAAGCATTGGGAGCCCAACGCTGTGTTTGCACCCTGCACCCAGCCACACCGTGCCGCTGAGGATGTGTGTTTGGTGCTGACCTGTGGCCCCTCCGGTGCTCACCTAAACCACCCAGGTCTGCCTCAGAAGACGTGGGTACTTACCTGCAAGCAGGCTTGATTCTGAGTGCCCCCAGTCTCCATAGGAACCCATGTTAAATCTTGTAAGAACTTTGACCTCTACACCCGGCGGCCCCGTGTTGCTGATGGTGGGTGTTTGAGGTTAACTTGAAACCCAACCTGTGGGCATCCTAACTCCCGCAGACCGGAACTGTAAGTCTGGTACTTACCTTGGAACTGTCCTAACTTTTCTTTCTGTCATCTTTTAAAAACGGATATTTGCTATTTTCTTAAAAACCATTTAACTTGCCAAATTGAAACTACGTGGTGTTGATACATATGTTTGCTACTTTCTTGCAAATATACTTACCTGCAAACTGAATCTAGTGGCTCTAGAAATAAAGTAACAAAACATATTTTTGCTATATAAAAACAATTGGTCTGGCGTTAGTCATTGAGTGTGTGCTTCATTTATTGTCTGTGTGTGTACACCAAATGCTTTGCGCTACCCTCTGATAAGCCTAACTGCTCAACCACACTACCACAAAAGAGAGCATTAGTATTATGTACTTTAGCCTCTGTTAAGCCTCTGGGGAACCCCTGGACTCTGTGCACACTATGGCGGTCATTCTGACCCTGGCGGTCAAAGACCGCCAGGGCGGAGGACCGCGGGAGCACCGCCGACAGGCCGGCGGTGCTCCAATGGGGATTCCGACCGCGGCGGTAAAGCCGCGGTCGGACCGGCACCACTGGCGGGCTCCCGCCAGTGTACCGCCGCCCCATTGAATCCTCCACGGCGGCGCAGCTTGCTGCACCGCCGCGGGGATTCCGACCCCCCCTACCGCCATCCAGATCCCAGCGGTCTGACCGCCGGGATCCGGATGGCGGTAGGGGGGGTCGCGGGGCCCCTGGGGGCCCCTGCAGTGCCCATGCCACTGGCATGGGCATTGCAGGGGCCCCCGTAAGAGGGCCCCTACATGTATTTCACTGTCTGCTGCGCAGACAGTGAAATACGCGACGGGTGCAACTGCACCCGTCGCACAGCTTCCACTCCGCCGGCTCGATTCCGAGCCGGCTTCATCGTGGAAGCCTCTTTCCCGCTGGGCTGGCGGGCGGTCTGAAGGCGACCGCCCGCCAGCCCAGCGGGAAAGTCAGAATTACCGCCGCGGTCTTTCGACCGCGGAACGGTAATCTGACGGCGGGACTTTGGCGGGCGGCCTCCGCCGCCCGCCAAGGTCAGAATGAGGGCCTATATCTCATTTTGATATAGTAAATATAGAGCCATCTTCCTACAGTGGTCCACTGTTTGATAGTGTCCGTTGCTTTGGTGGTGTTGAGTTGCAGGTGGTTAGTGAAGAAATCCATCAAAACAGGTGTAGTTAAATTAATATTTATTGTGACAAAGCAAGTCACCTACAACTGAACTCACAGTTCACGGTTTCCCTTTGAATACAAAATTTTCTAGCTGTCGGGTGAAGAATTTTCAGTTCTATTAAGGACACGGAGGCGAGGATTATGCTTCTCTCTCTTTACTGAATAACTCACAGCAGCCAATGAAAACACTATAAACAGAAAACTACGTTTCCCAAGATCCCTAATAGTCCATAATACTGTCCAATCATAGATAACCCTCATATATAAATGTCTCCATCCACAAAGTTCTTCCTCTTTCTTTGCGATAGATGAAATCCAACACTGCGTCGTCAACTGAACGAACATAGATCCGCAGCTTCTTGATGTTGATGAGTCAACAGGACTCCAACTTTGTAGATCAGAACTGCTCCTCGTATCGCACAAATTCTTATCCCTATCTAGAATAGAGGACAAAATAAAACAGTACTAAAACGTTTCTCAGACCTAGCATAACGGGTGGGGATTAAAATATATATACAATTCTTGACAATGTTACATCATTTCAGTCAATAACATAAAATATTCCAATAAATTGCTTTACTGTAAACCAGAAAAGGTGGGATAATCCTCGCCTCTGTGTCCTTAATAGAATTGAAAATTCTTGACGCGACAGCTAGAAAATGTTGTATTCTATGTCAGGACCAGAGGTTTCGGATTATGCTAGTTCAAGTTGATTTATTATAACTGGTCACATCAACAATAGGTTTTTGGTAAAATACTTTAAAAGAAGAGTCGGTTGACCAATCAGCCGCTGCCATAATGTCCTCTAAGCAAGAACCTGTTGAAAAAGACTTGGAAGCCATAGCTCCCCTGACCGAATGAGCCCCAAAATTGGAGGTAACTGTCCCAGCTTGCTTCATTAACCATCTATCCCACCTAGCTATGGTAGCTGATGACTGTGGACCAAAAGGTTTTTGTAATGAGATGAGTAGTTGACCCTGGAAGTCTCGGTGAACTTCCAGAGTGGATTCCTGGTACACTTTCAAACATTGAACCACACATAATTTTTTTATGATGTGGAAAAGCAGGGTAAGAAACACATTTAGAATCTGTTTTTGTCCTTTTGGAAATGGTAAAAGATACTCCTGAAGGAGTAAATACTACCTGCTCAATCCAATGCTTTAACATCCGACACTCTTCGACAGGATATTAGGCAAAGAAGGACCGTACGTTTCGCTGCTGTTTACGTGTAAGATCTTCGTTGCAAGGCCAAGCGTTCAGAAAACGTAATACCACATCAGCATCCCAAAGCATGGAATATTTAGGTTTAGGAGGATTAACCATCCTGATACCACGCAATAGCTTACAAACTAATGGATGCTCTCCCACTGATTTACCCTCAGTATGGGGATGTCCTGCTGATATAGCCGCCCTAAAATTGTTGATTGTTCTATATGCCAAACCTTGGGCTGCTAAATCTGAGAGGAAATTCACAATGATGCTAATGTTTGCCCCAAGGGTTCGACACTCTGTTCACTACACCAACCGGTCCATCTTTTCCAAGAAGATTTGTACCGTTTGTGAGTAGAGAGAGCCCAGGATTGGGACAGGAAGAACAAAGCGTTGTCTGAAACTCCTGACACTTGCCAACGGTTCCTGAAAGTCTCCATGCCACGAGGGACAACTGTCCCGTCACTATTAAAGGATGAGGTAATCCAGCTGGGACCAGCAACAGAGACAGATGGGAAGGGATCCGAATCGGAGGGGCAGATGAGAGTTCCATTGCCATTGGTAACCATGGCTGAGCTTTCCAAAGCGTGGTCACAAGGACCAATTCTGCTGATTGTCTCCTCACCTGAGAGAGTACTCTCTGAATCATGAAGAACAGGGGAAAGGCATATTGCAGCCCCGTCTACCATGATTGAAGCAAAGCATCTGACCCCATTGCCAGAGGATCCGGTCTCCAACTGAAGAAACGAGGTAGCTGTGTGTTCAGATGTGAGGCAAAATGATCGACGGAACATGGACCCCAAATCAGATTGAGCCTGTAGAACATCTGAGGGTTCAGTTTCCAGTCGCTGACGTCCCTCAGGAAACTAGAGTTCCAATCCGCAATCAGGTTGGACCTGCCCGGAATGTACTCCGCCACAACAGGAATCTGATGTTGGAGACAATACTCCCAAAATTCTTTGGCTATTGTTACCAGCACTTGGGACATGGTCCCCTCCAGATAATTTATATACCGTACTGGCGAAACGTTGTCCAAGCGCAGCAGAATACAGCAACTCATGTTTTGAGGGGATAGGGACCGAATCGCAAATGGTCCCGCCAAAAGTTCCAGGCAATTGATATGGAGTAATTTCTCCTGATTGGACCATCTCACCACTGTTGTCACTTCACCCCTGTTGTCACTGAGCCCCAAAGGCTGGCATCTGACTCTATCACCATCTCCGGAGTGGCTGCACATATTGCTCTACCATGCCAAGCATCCATATGATTCAACCACCAAGAGATCTCTGCTTTGGCCTTATCGGAAAGCTGCATCTGTTTCTAATAGGATAGACCCTTGCGAAGGTGTAGGATCTTCAAGTGTTGTAGGGCCTGATAATGTAAAGGTCCCAGGAAGATCGCTTGAATGGAAGAGGCAAGGGCTCTCCTCAACTCTTTCTTGATAGAGGTTTGTTTCGAAAGTGGTAACAGAAGTTGCGCTTTGATAGAGTGTATTTGAAATCCTAAGAATTCTATATTCTGAGAAGGAGTCCATACTGATTTTTTCCAAATTGATGAGGAAACCTAAGTCTTGCTGAAGGCTGATTGTCCATGACAGATGCATCTCAAGAGTCTCTTTGGATTGGGCCATGAGCAGGATGTCATCCAGGTAAATAATCGGATGAACACCCCTCTCTCTGAGGGATTGAACCACTGGTCGTAGGAGCTTGGTAAAACACCACGGACGGATGATAGACCAAACGGGAGGACGGTAAACTTGTAACATTGATATCTCCAGAAAAATTGGAGAAATCTTCGATGCAGCTCAAAAATCGGGACGGTTAAATAAGTGTCCTTGAGGTCTAACCACACAAGATAAGCTTTTTCTTGAAGCAAGTCTCTTAGAAGATGGATACCTTCCATCTTAAAGTGACGATATACTATCCAAGAATTGAATTCCTTTAGATTGAGAACCAGGCGAGAACCTCCGCCTTTCTTTTGCACCAGAAAAATGGGACTGATAAACCCGAGAGGGTGTGAAGTCGTCTTGACTATGGCATGCATGCGAAGCAAAGCGGATACTTCTACATCTATGAAAGAACTCTTTTCTCTGGAAAAATGAAGAGTCTAAGGGAATTTGGATTGATGAGGAGTTGCGTAGCATTCTAGTCTGAACTTTTGAACGGTTTGCAAGATCCAAGGATCTGGAGAGAGATTTTCCCAGTAGTTTACACAATTTCTTATTCTGCCCCCAAGGACTACCTCTGAAAAGGGAATAATTCTCACCTGTGGAATTGTCTGAGGTGGAGGACCTGCCCTGATTGCTGCCTCGGTAGCCACTGCCGTAGCCCCTTCGTGATCTGGAGGGATAAAATCCCACAGAGGTATGAGAAGCTCCTCTTCCTCTTTGCACAAATCCTCCTGAAGCCTGATGGAATCCACGGCCCCGCGAGCAACCTCTAAATCACCCGGCCCTGGCAAAAAGGCCTCCGCTAAACATTTCCTCATAGATGGTTAGGCTTTGTCTCAGGCCGAAAAGTGGCCACCACATATTTCCCTAAATCTTTAACAAACTTGTCCCCCAACAGCATCCCATTTGCTAAAGTGCCTGCCTCGTTGGGGGCTGGGTCTGCTAGTTTGGGCTCAATCCTCATGAGGAAGGACCATCTCCTCTCAGTGGAAATAGCACAGTTTGCGTTGCTAAGCAGGCATATGGCTCTTGGAGACCACTGCAAAATATTGTCTGGATTTAAGGGATTATTGGTTTCTTTAGCTTGCACCGCCAGTTCGAGGATCTTTGTAATGGGGCCAGATATGTCCAACAACTTGTCCTGGCATCCTTTCCAGGCTCTATCTAAACCCTTCTTGGGGTCTTTAGTGAACTTTTTAATAAAAGTTGCCAGATTCGGGTCCAACTCACAGGTACCTGTGACTTTCCCTATTAGTGAAAGGCGTGGGCATACTGAATGCCTAGTACAACACACGTCACGATCTAAATCTTTATGGATTCTGTCCTGCACGTAGTGCGCTACTTCCGCGCAAGGAATCCATTCTGTAGATCTCCGAGGAGTAATGGTTTCAGGGTCGAAGGACAAGGTCCTTTGGGTCTGGCTTTCTTCCTCGATGTTTTGCGTTTGCGTTTACCCCAGGGTTTTGGGTCGCCTGCATGTTCCGATTCTGCGGAATGGGAAGAATCCAATTCTGAGGACTCCAAAGTATTTGTAGACAGCCTAGGAAGAGACCCTGCAGTTTCCAAGGAAAAGAAAGGGTCATATTTGTGGTCCTGGATCACTGATGGAGCCATCTACACAAGAATCTCTGCTGATGCTGATGGACCCAAGAAGGCAGTCTGGGCAAAGCCCACATCTGGTTCCAGATTGTCTCTGGGTATACTCACCATAGGGAGTTTCCCTCTTAATTCACTATGGCCATATCAGACTAATGGGTGGGTAAAAGGCTTCAAGGCCTTTATTACAACCTGGTTTACTGAGTAATGAACGGGAGGCCCAGGGCTTCCACAAGTCTTTCCTCCATTCTATGTTCATCATTCATGTCAGGATTCTCCTTGTAAAACTCCTCTTTGTCGGCGTAGTACGCCATGTTAGTAATGAAAGGAGAGGAGGAGTTCGGGGGGGGAGGGTCACCCAGCAGGTAAAGCAATGTCCAGCACCAAAGTGCTTCTCAAATAGCTCTGGCAGATAAAGCAGAGGAGGGAGCACCTGCAACCCTTAGGGCAAAGCCCTACAACGTTTCTACGCCCCGTCAGGTGTTCGGGGACAGCTTGTTCAAATTCACAACTCGCGCTGCGCTCTAAGGCACGTCGGAATCAAAGTGTGCCATCAGAGCGCATGCGCGAGCCAGAAATAAAAAGAGGACAGAGTCCTCTACATCTGACTGCCGCTAGAGCATGCGCGAGCCGCGCACCGTGCCTCACAGGCTCCCAGGTCGGGAGGGATCTAAATATTCAATGAAGGGTCCGGAGACCCTACAGCGTTTGACCGATCGCGCGCACCCTTGTACAAAAACATAGAGCGCACGATCGGAAATTATTTGGGCACAGCGGTACGCTGGGTTCACATCCCACTCCCACTCCACAGGAGCTTGATGAAGGAAAACAAGAATTAATTATATAGGAAAACAATGACACTTATCTTGTGCTGTGAGCAGCAAAGAAAGCGGAAGGACTCTGTGGATGGTGACATTTATATACAAGGGTTATCTATGATTGGATAGTGTTATGGACTACTAGGATCTTGGGTAATGTAGTTTTCTGTTTATAGTGTTTTCATTGGCTGCTGTGAGTTATTCAGTAAAGAGTGAGAAGCATAATCCAAAGCCTCCGGTCCTGACATAGAATTGACTCACAGTCTGTTGTATTAATATCAACAGCGTTCATTCTGAAATTTTAGTTGCAGAGTGTTTTGCCACTAGACGGGTTTCAGTCTTAAAAACACCCTCATTGCCAGTGAAGGTATCCATCCACACAGGTGCAGTTAAATTAGTATTTATTGTGCCAGCAAGTCATCTACAACTGAACCGTACAGTGTGACAGCATACTCCATTTTCCTCCAGCTCCACATTCTGCATGGAACTCCCAAGTACACCCTAAGCTACCCCATACAAAAGTTGGTAAAGAGTTTGTTAACTTTTATTGTGTAACTTTTTTTGCCTGAGTCATTGTGAAAGTAAATGAGTTTGAACTAGGGAGGTGGTATTAGGTATACTGGTGCTTGTTCCCAAGGACTTTACTATTTGATTTTTTTTCGGGGGGGGGGGTGTATCAATTCTCCATTGCTAGGCCAGACAAGATAATTTTTATATAGATGTTACAACACAAGATGAATCGTTACATCAGCTTCCCAGTACTCTGAAATAAGTGGCATTTTGATGGGCAAGCCCCACGTGTGCATGTATAATAATGTGGCATAAAATACCCCAAGCTGTAATGACAATATTGCAACCCATTTTGTAGCCTCATGACCTACATTACACTGGTGTTTAATATAATGTACCCTTTTTTATGTCAAGTGCGCAAGCACTCCGGTCTGTTGTAAGTATAGTGGGCTTTAAACCATGCCCACCTCACACCCATCACTTTCCCTCGTTCGTGGGCTTGCCTTTCAAAAATGTGTTGTTTTCGTTGGTAAATGCTTTACTTTACCTTTTGATTTCTAAGGACCCCCACTTTGTCCCTCCTTGGGGCAGTTTTGTTACCGCCTAGGTCAGTGGTTCACAACCTGTGGTCCGGGGACCCCTGGGAGTCCGCGAAGCCTTCTCAGGGGGTCCGCGAGAGCCTAGAAAATGTAAAAATATGAACAAATATTGACAAATTAGGTCCCCAGCTTCCAGTAATGACTCAGGCAGGGGTCCCCGGATTCCCATTATGATTCAGTGGGGGTCCCTAGGTTCCATTAATGTTAAAGTGGGGGTCCTTAGAAATCAAAAGGTTGGGAACCACTGGCCTAGGACATCAACCCTGTTACATGGATAGTTGCACGTTTGCTGATACGTTTGACTGCGAGCAAACTTCTTTTTCCTTTTGTGTGTCCCCTTCGCGCTCATGGCGCTTTGAATCGGCTTGCATATGTCAACTGTTTTACTTTTCAATTTCAGTTTAAGTGGCAAGAAAGATCCAGTTAGGGATTTACAACGCTAATAGCTGTAACTGGCGCAAACCAGAGACCAATTGCATTGTAAATGCTTGTTTTCACCACCTATAGTGGTCACAGAACTCGGTCACTTGCAATAGTTTGGTAAAGTACTTTTGGGTTCCTTTATCCGGTGTGTGGCCCTCGCTTATGAATTGTCAGGCTCTTCCTCGATGTGATGTGTTTTGACTGCTCGTGGACAATGATTCATTTATGACAGGCGCCCCTTGTTTCTCCCTCCAAGACTGAAGGGCCCTAGGAAACATCCGTTGTATTCAAGCTCAGCGGACCAGGCTTCTGCTGCTTAATAATCAGCGCCATTGTTTTCATAGCAGCTTGGCCACCAGCTCCACCGAGCGCAAATATTGTATCACAACTTCCGCACATTATCGTCTCTGTTGTTCCGCGGGCATATTTTAGGCTCGGGGACTCGTTTTCGCCGAGACTGAGTTGGCACACACACACACACCATGAACTCAGAATAGCTACTGCACTGAAAGCCTTGCCGAAGTGTGTGTCACAATGCAGGAAGCGTGGCTAGAATTCAGATGCCACCCCAGGGGCGCCACTTAGCAGCTCTCTTGGCAGCGCTCGAGGACTCTAACCAGAGAGACTGCTTCAGCTCTCATTCACATTTAATCTGCAAGAATTGCATTTGTACCCGGATGCGATGATGCGGTTTTTATGCAAAATGAAAATCTGAGTTTTTTTTTTTCTTGTTCCTTGAATGAGCATTCGAAGTTTGTTTGAGGCCGCACGTTACACCTTGAGCCAAGCCTGACTTTTTCCCCACAACGCTTTGAATTTTCAGAAATAAAGTTTCATTTTCTCCATTATAGGTGTGCACCTCCGAGTCCACCATGCAAAGTGTGGCTGGCTCAAGGCAGAGAGTGGCCAGATCGTAGGCACTAAAAAACCGGGACATTTTGCAAAAATGGAAGGACTACATTTTTACAGCAAAGGAGCATCACAGAATGGCAGCTCCCATCTTATCGGAACGCTGAAGAAGCACTCAGAAAATACATAAAATGTTTTTTTATTTTTTTATTTTTTACAACCTGCATCATGCCTGTTACTTAATTTCTTACTTATAACAACCGCCTCTGCTTTGAAACACCTAAAAAATGCCTCCCGCTATTTTCAGTCGACCCCCTCTAAAAATCGGTATATAAGCCAATTTTGCAGAAAGCTGCCAGAACAGCTGGTGAAAATCCGAGATACCTGGTCACCTTATCGAGGCAGAACCTCTCTTGGACAGTGCACTGTTCTGCGGTGGCCTTGTCATCTGCTCACCTGTCAGCAGACTAAAAGAGCCAGCACCCCCTCGTGCACACGGCCTTGCACTACACAGAAAGGCTTCGCGCCTATAAACTAGGCCACATCAATTGGGTCGAGTGACCAACTTTATTCGTAAAATGCGTCCAACTCCAGTTGAGCCCAAACAAGAATAACCCCGGCATCCCAACCTATCATTACCTCGTGCAGAGCCCTGCACAAGCACATCCGTGCCTCACCCCCTTAAAACAACACACAATGTACACAATACCAATAAAATACCAACTATGTGTTCTAGAGGAAATATATTCTAAGATAGGCAAAACAACAAACTACTGTAGTTTGCAATGTGCATTACAATGAAAAAAAACGTTAAAGACAAACACATGAATCTCTATCAAAGTCCTTCGGTTTCTCCAGTCGTACTGCTGTCCAACCACTCCTAGTAACTCTCATGGGTAGAACATAACTGTGGTTGGAATCCTCCATGGTGACTCTCGTGGGCAGAGCAGAGTTGGGGTTGGAATCCTCCACAGCCACACCCAAACCAGGTACATCCGGTGTACTCTCACTCTCTCCAAGCAATCAATATCATCACACAACAAAGAATTACTGAGGAACCCAAGGTTGCACACGTTCTTCTACAGGAGGATTTTACAGCGCTTGCTAAAGTGTCACACTTTATCATTGCTCAACCTTCAGCTTTAGGGAAAAGTTTGGTTACTCAAAGTGAATTACTGAATTTACCCATTCCCTTCATGGTCCTAACAGGCTTTTTTTTTAACACTAACCCAATGTCCCAACTCCAAATCAACATTCCTCACACCATCTTTCTCCTACCTGGCAGCCAAGACCTGGAACCCCCTCCCCACCCACCAGCCTCAGGAGCACCCAGGACCACTCCGCATTCCGGAGACTCCTCAAGACCTGGCTCTTCGAGCAGCAGTAACCCCTTTCCCCCTAGCGCCTTGAGACCCGCACGGGTGAGTAGCGCGCTTTATAAATGTTGATGATCTGATCTTTACATTACAATATTCCTTGTAAACACACTGCACTTTTTCAATGTTCTTCACCACCGCAGGTGACCACCCCCTCCACCGATCACCAGATAAAGAAGCAGCATTATCCTTAGTAAACTGTTCTCTACCTCTAAGTACTTTGAAGGGACTGTAATCAGTATATTTTGGAGTGATTCTGCTAGTCCAAAACCATTTTGCTGAGTTCTCTTTCTCAACTAACACCACTACCAATGGCAAATTGTACATTGCCATAATCACGCTGTTGAAGCGTTCCACAATTCCATTGCTGCCAGGATAATATAATGAAGTATACCTGGCTTTAATGCAATTTCTAGTAAAAAAAATATATTTCCTGCAATCAGACACAAATTGTGCACCTGAAGTGCTCAGCAATACTTTCGGAATCCGTTCTCTAAGGAAAACCTTCTCTAGAAAATAAATGACAGCTCTGGGATCCATTATCAGTCAACATTTCTAACTCTGGCCAATTTGAGAACACATCAATTAACACCACCACTTACTTAGGAGTGACATTAAAATCTAAAATTCATCCTAAAATATAAATGGCCAGAAATTCCCGTGGACCATCTGGACATTCCACAGGACAAAGTGGTGGCCTCAATACCTTTTGACTTTTTTTTTCATTACCACATAGAATACAATCACGAACAAACATCTCAAGGTCAATCACAGGCCATCAATTTGAACCTTTCAAAGTCAGTTTTGATTTGATGACCTTCATGTATCAAATTCAGAAATTTAATTCTCAAAGTGCTAGGTAGAGCTGTCCTTTTGTCTATTAAGAGAAAACCACTTTCATCTGAAGTGAGCTCACTCCTTACCTTCCAAAATGTTTTACAATCTTCCTACAGCACACATCTTTTGGCCACCCAACTTGTGTGTATTCTTTAATCTTTGTCGGGGCTTGGTCACTGTCATATTCCACTCTTCTTCCAAGATTGGGCTTTAATTCATATTGTCCACTGAAGCTACACCATACACGTACTACTCAATCACTACACATGCTCTTCCATGGGTTCAAGAGACCTGTTAAGGAAATCTGCAACCTTAATCTCTGTTCCTAGAACATATTCAACCACACAATTATAGTCAAGCAGTGTGTGGAGTGGTTTATGATCTGTGCGAAGTGTGGATTCTGGACCCCACACATACATGAATTTTTCCGTTGCCCATTCACACCAGCAGTTCCCTGCTCAACAAAAGAGAGCGTGAAGCAAAGGATATGGTACGCTCATCACCCTATCCCATAATCTGTGAAAGTATAGCTCCCAACCCCTTTCCATTGGCATCAGTTATGACTAATGAGCAAAGAGAAGGATCAAATCCCTGTAAGATGTACGAAATTGGGTTACTGGTCGAGGGGGTGAAACTTTACTCAAGCAGCAACCACAATTATTGTCAGGACAAAACACAAATAACACCAAATGTGCTTAACCCTCTGGTAGCTTGGCACAAAAGCAGTCAGGCTTAACTTAGAGGAAATGAGCAAAGTATTTCTGCAGCACTTTAAACAGTAATACAGTGAAAACACAATACAAAAAAATCCTACGCCAATTTAGAAAAATAAAGTAAATAAACGCATGTGATCCAAAACCACAAAAATCCAATTAGTAGAACCAACAATGTGAAATTGTAAAGGTTTTATGAAAATCAAATGCTAAGAAGAGAAAGGAGCCAATTGCGGTTATATGGTCCTGGTAGAACGAGTCCTAGTCATTCTTTCAGGCTGACCGTGAGCTGAATACAGGACTGAGTTCAGTCCACTGAAAAGCACCTTGTGGACCTGGGCAATGAAATGCGAAGCCCTTGGCCAAGCGGTGTGGGATGGCCTTGAGGAACTGTCGACTAAGAGCAGTGATGTGAGATGCTGTATTGAGATGTGTCACACAGCAGTGGAGTCAGTGACAGTCGGCGAAGAGCTGCAACACTGTTGTGAAGACATTTTAGTGATGCCTCTGGGCACATTATTTTAGCAACTAGGCCTGCTCCCTGTGCCCTTTAGCATAGTAACGTTTCAGTTTATTTCATTTAATTCTTTTAGAATCAGCCACATTAGTGGTGGTGTTTTATTTTCCTTTATCTTGTTGTTCTTTCACCTAGGAAAGCATTACGTTTCCTAGCATGGCATTCTTTCACTCTATGCTTCCTTCAAGGCTGCAGCGAGATAGGATTGTCAGCACAAGTGGTAAAATGCGTCTAAAACATTCACAGAAACACACATATGTTTTATGTGGCGACACTTTCTCGGAACATCAGTTGTTTTACTCTAAAAACATTTCCCTGACCCATGCACGTTGGAGGGAGGTTTCAGCCAGATGACCACAAATGCATGCTGTCTGACTTCGTTTACAGCTGCACGCTGAGACCACCAGTTTCCTAGCCTATATGGGGATGGTGTCTCTATAGACAATCAGCTTCTCCACTACTGTCATACCCAGGAATGGGGGATGATGTCTTCCCGGAGAGATCCTGAAGTGCGGATTAGGGCTTATCCTGCTGTGTGCTAACATAGCTTAGGTAGGAATCGCACATAGTGTGCATAGTGACAGTGTGGTGGGACTTTTCTTGTGTTTCATTTTTCTCTTCACCAATTTGCTTCTAGTATGTTTCATTGCCCTAATTATTGCATTTCATGTTATTTTATCTAGGATGCAGCTGATTCAATAAATCTTATTGAACCATTTCCTGCCTCTATCTTTCTTTACATGTATGAAACTAATGTAATTGAGAGAAAAGGATGAGATCTGATCCACCACGATTGCCCTGTGAAGTCACAGTGTCATGCACACAGTTGCCATAAGTCATCTCTGCTCTTGGGCAGAGATGAGGCGCTGCTAGCTGGCCGGAAACTAATTAGGCCGACAGTTGTCTCATGGTGTGGGATTGGAATCAGTTCCCCACAATTCAGCTGATGCTGCTGCCCAAATCCAGCAGCCTCATTGGTACAATGAGAGCCAACGCGACAATAGAAGGTCCTGCGTCATGGTCAAGGAAGCCAAGGGGACTTATGGAGTCATGAGCTGCAATATGCCGGGGACAAGATGCATCATGCTGGGCTGGAGTTGGCATCTGAATGCCTCTGTGTGCTTGAGGTGCGTCTAGGACGAGCTGTGTTGTGCTGGGCCATAGTTGATGACAGGCTGCGTCGAGATACGTCGAAGAAGCCTGTTTGTACCTGTGGCTTTGAATGGGGGCCAGCCAAGTGACCCTTGGAGATTTACTAGAATTCTGAGTCCACATGGGCTGGATTCAGCAGGCATCTCACAGCAGCAGAATAGTTTGGTACAGCAAGGCAGGCCTTGGTCAGCAGGGGAGACTTCACTGCCGGGCAGGCCTTCTTCCTGGCAGAGTCCACAGGTCCAAAAGTGATCTGAAGAGTTGAGTCTGAGGGTCCAATATTTATATCTGATGCTCACTTTGAAGTAGGAGATGCTTCTAGGATCCTTCCCCTACTGAGGTGTTTGGAATTTCGTGCCTGCCTGCTCTGGACCCAGCTTGTCTGGGAGCACAAAGGACTAGTGTGAAAGCCTTTGAGGGTGCTGGGGCAGTGTCTTTGTGATGTGCAAGTGTGGTAGATGACAGCTCCGCCCCCCTATCAAGTCAGAAATGTCCCACCGTGCCAGCACCTATTCAACCTTTGTCTCACTGTGGGAGTAATACACAAAGACCAACTGACAGCTACACCTGGTCATATGACCCAGGACACAGGCTGCTGGCACCAAATTGTTTGGACAAGAAAGTGCCAACTTTCTAAAAGTGGCATTTTTCAGAATTGTGATTTAAAATCCAACTTTACAATTTAAGAGTTTTCGATTGCAGTTCTTTACAAATAAAGCTCAACATTCCTACCTGCTCCCAATTTAAAGTTATCAATTAATGTTATCCTCTAGGAGAGCCAGGCCTTGCAGTAGTGAAAAGTGAATTTAAGACTTTTTCACCACCAGGACATGTAAAAGTTAAACGTACAGGTCTAACTTTTTGAACACACTGCACACTGCCCTATGGTCTGTTTAGGGCCTACCCTAGGGGTGACTTCTATGTATAAAAAATAAGTTTTAGACCTGTCAAAAAGTTTCTCAAGATGCCCTTTTTGTGCTCCAGTGAATGGCCCAAGATTCTCGTCTGCTCATATATCCCCACTGGGGGCTCAAGAGCCATCGGGGTGCAGATAAGGATAGCATTGACGCCAGTGCCTTGGTGGATGGTCACAATTTGATGAACCTAGTAATCATCTAGTTGTTGCATTTGAGACTGCTGGTTCCATGCCAACCTGCACAACAGCACTTTGGCGCCTTGCGATTAGAGACAATGCTGGTAGTGGTAACCCCTTAATGCCAACCGAACAGGGAGAGCCTCAGGTGGCCAAGACGTTGGTGGAGGGGGCAGTCCACAAGAGTATCTGGGCTAAGTGGCGCACAGACAGAAACCATGTGCATCCAGGCCAAACCGGGCTGAGGCTGAGTCGAGTAGTCATTTGATGGAGAGCAGCGAATGGGAGACTAGGCCGGAAGAAAAGCATAGTGATTCATGAGGACCTATCTACACTTGGGAACTACTGGAGACATGCAGGGTAGCGGCATAAAGGATGTTCGTTCAGCATAAAGGAGTGAGATAATGGAGCAGAAAGGACCAATCTGCACAGCGTAATTTAGGTCAAGAAGCAACTTATGCAAAAGACTGCCAATTAACAAAATTAACATCCTTCCGCATACTCTGAGAGCCGTGTCTGAGAGGAGATGAAGAAGTTCAGACCTTCTCAGACGCAGGAGTGGACCAACGCGAAAGGCAACAATGAACCATGTAGAGGGCGATGAAGAACAGCAGTTAACACTAAGTGAGACAACCCTGTTGTGCTCCATCAATGCAATGCACTCAGAAATTGCTGAAGAATCAATCAACATTGGGCGTGCAGTGGAAGCAATTGTGGAAAAAATAGAGGTATTGACAGGAAGTTGCAGGCATGGAGAGACACTGAGCTGGTGAAAGGAAGCCTGCTGGCACTAGATGCAGAGCTCATTAGACACAGTGGAAAAGCTGGTGGCCTTTTGGGAAAAGGTGCTTGAGATCATGAAATGCTCGACACTAGGACCGCTTAGTGGACCTCCACAGAGGAACCCAAATGAGAGTACTGGGTATCCCGGTAGATACAATGGAATTGTACACAGTAATTGGAGAAGCATTAAATATGGAAGATGAAGTGGTACACCCTGTGGTGGGGAGAGTGTTTACCCCAGAGGCAACACAGGGACCATATTGGCAGAGATATCACAGTGACGGTCCTCCTAACCTCTGCAGATCGGCGAGCAGCAATCAAGAAAATAAGTGTGTTGTTGGTAGAGACAAGACTCCTTTTTCCCCCAGTCTTAGTTATGTGACATTGGCAAGGAAAGTGGCTTTAATGGATAAAAAGCACATCTTGCTAGACAGGGGTATCACAGCATCAATCGACCTCTCAGTGAGACTGAGGGTGGACCTTGCTGTGAAGAATTACATGTTCTCACAGGTAGATACAGCCAAAAACGTATTGAAAAACCTGCCCTCATAGGAAGGGGCTTGGTGAAGAAGCATAAACAATACTGTTTGGTGCTGCTCGAGTAGGAGAGATCCTCCTCTGAGATCGAATATATGGGGCAAGAGTTGAGATTGTTATTAGTTAGAAATGTTTATTCTCTTTTCTGAGTCCCTCCGTCTTACCCTTTCTCCTCTTTTAGCCCACGGGCCAGCAGTGATGAACAGAAATCTTTGAGGTAGGGACGAATTATTGTTAATTACAGGCTTTGTTATTGTTGAATATACTTGGTGAATATACATTATGTTCTTCAGTAAAAATCTGTAAACCACAAAATCGTATGTATGACTGATACTGACAAGTTATATTTAGGATAACCTGTAACCTATAAGAATAGTTGGGTTCATAAGGAAGCAAGGTAGATGTTCACATTAAACAAGAGAAGGTCATTCCAGTTTGATTGCTCGAGCTTCCCTGTCTAAGATTGTGCCTAACCATTTTCCTCTGATGTGACTTCTTGCCTGACGTTTATAAGGAGGTTTTGTTCTGAGAAAGATGCATGGTAAAGCTTTAGAATCCCTTATTGGTCATTGTGTGAACAGCCCATTGTAGATGACTTTTGTCCCTGATTTTTTGCTGTTGAATGCGAGGGCGTGCGTAATACTGTGTAATACATGGGTGGTAGTAAGAATATGTATGTGTGAGTCGGAGTACTGAAGCCATTGGGATACATTTTGGATACTCCTCGTTTGGAATCGCACAAGAGGAAGATATTGACAGGGGTATCATTAGCAATTCCACAAAGACTTTGTTAGTAATGGGCTTTTGATTAGTTCTGCCTGAGCAGTGAAATTTTGTAGATGTTAGGGGTGAATGGTGCAACTGCAGATTTTCTTTTTTGAGGTGAGGAGGTTTTCTATGTCAAGCCTGCCGTTTTGTCTGTTCTTGATCACTGCTTTAGAAAAGCGTCTGGCAACCAGGTGCAGAAACCTCACCCTTCATTGTGCCTATGTTGTGGTGTGAGAAAGTAGCCTCACTGTGTTTTCACTGTCTCACTTGGATCCTGCTAGCCAGGGCCCAGTGCTCATAGTGAAAACCCTATGTTGTCAGTATGTTTGTTATGTGTCACTGGGACCCTGCTAGCCAAGACCCCAGCACTCATAAGTTTGTGGCCTATATGTGTTCCCTGTGTGATGCCTAACTGTCTCACTGAGGCTCTGCTAACCAGAACCTCAGTGGGTATGCTCTCTCTTTACTTTAAAATGTGTCACTAACAGGCTAGTGACTAAATTTACCTATTCACATTGGCATACTGGTACACCCATAAAATTCCCTAATATATGGTACTGAGGTACCCAGGGTATTGGGGTTCCAGGAGATCCCTATGGGCTGCAGCATTTCTTTTCCCACCCATAGGGAGCTCTGACAATTCTTACACAGGCCTGCCAGTGCAGCCTGCGTGAAATAACATCCACGTTATTTCACAGTCATTTACCACTGCACTTAAGTAACTTATAAGTCACCTATATGTCTAACCTTCACCTGGTGAAGTTACTTAGTGTGTGGGCACCCTGGCACTAGCCAAGGTGCCCCCACATCGTTCAGGGCAAATTCCCTGGACTTTGTGAGTGCGGGGACACCATTACACGTGTGCACTATACATAGGTCACTACCTATGTATAGCATCACAATGGTAACTCCGAACATGGCCATGTAACATGTCTAAGATCATGGAATTGTCACCCCAATACCATTCTGGTATTGGGGGGAAATTCCATGATCCCCTGGGTCTCTAGCACAGTACCCGGGTACTGCCAAACTGCCTTTCCGGGGTTTCCACTGCAGCAGCTGCTGCTGTCAACCATTCAGAGAGGTTTCTGCCCTCCTGGGGTCCAGGCAGCCCTGGTCAAGGAAGGCAGAACAAAGGACTTCCTCTGAGAGAGGGTGTAACACCCTCTCCCTTTGGAAATAGGTGTGAGGGCTGGGGAGGAGTAGCCTCCCCCAGCCTCTGGAAATGCTTTGATGGGCACAGATGGTGCCCATCTCTGCATAAGCCAGTCTACAACAGTTCAGGGATCCCCCAGCCCTGCCCTGGAGCGAAACTGGACAAAGGAAAGGGGAGTGACCACTCCCCTGACCTGCACCTCCCAGGGGAGGTGTCCAGAGCTCCTCCAGTGTGTCCCAGACCTCTGCCATCTTGGAAACAGAGGTGTTGGGGGCACACTGGACTGCTCTGAGTGGCCAGTGCCAGCAAGTGACGTCAGAGGCTCCTTCTGATAGGCTCTTACCTCTCTTGGTAGCCAATCCTCCTTCCTAGGTAGCCAAACCGCATTTTCTGGCTATTTAGGAATTCTTTGGGAATTCTTTAGATAACTAATGCAAGAGCTCATCAGAGTTCCTCTGCATCTCCCTCTTCACCTTCTATCAAAGGATCGACCGCTGACTGCTCAGGACGCCTGCAAAACTGCAACAAATTAGCAAGACGACTACTAGCAACCTTGTATCGCCTCTTCCTGCTGGCTTTCTCAACTGTTTCCAGGTGGTGCATGCTCTGGGGGTACCCTGCCTTCACCCTGCACCAGAAGCTCCGAAGAAATCTCCATGGGTCGACGGAATCTTCCCCCTGCTAACGCAGGCACCAAAAGACTGCAACACTGGCCCTCTGGGTCCCCTCTCATCCTGACGAGCGTGGTCCCTGGAACTCAGCAACTCTGTCCAAGTGACTCCCACAGTCCAGTGACTCTTCAGTGCAAGTTTGGTGGAGGTAAGTCCTTGCCTTCCCACGCTAGACTGCATTGCTGGGTACCGCGTGATTTGCAGCTGCTCCGGCTCCTGTGCACTCTTCCAGGATTTCCTTTGTGCACAGCCAAGCCTGGGTCCCCGACACTCCTTCCTGCAGTGCACAACCTTCTGAGTTGTCCTCCGGCGTCGTGGGACTCCCTTTTATGACTTCGCATGGACTCCGGTTCACTTTCCTTCCAAGTGCCTGTTCAGGTACTTCTGCGGGTGCTGCCTGCTTCTGTGAGGGCTCCCTGAGTTGCTGGGTGCCCCCTCTGTCTCCTCCTCCAAGTGGCGACATCCTGGTCCCTCCTCGGCCACAGAAGCACCCAAAAAAACCTCTACCGCGACCCTTGCCGCTAGCAAGGCTTGTTGGCTGTCTTTCTCCGTGGGAACACCTCTGCAAGCTTCATCGTGACGTGGGACATCCGTCTTCCAAAGGAGAAGTCCCTAGCTCTCTTCTTTCTTGCAGAACTCCAAGCTTCTTCCATCTGGTGGCAGCATCCTTGCACCCTCAGCTGGCATTTCCTTGGCTCCTGCCCACTCTCGACACTGTCGCGACTATTGGACTTAGGGCCAGATGTAGCAAAAGAAAATTTTGCGAGTTGCAAATTGCGAGTCAGACCGACTCGCAATTTGCAACTCGCAAAATTGTATGCAGAAAGGTGTCTCAGACACCTTCTGCGACTCGCTATGGGTTCGCAAAGACCCACCTCATGAATAATAATGAGGTGGGTCGCATTTTGCGACCCCATACGAGTCCATGCATTCACAGGGATGGTGGCCTGCTGAAGACAGCAGACTTCCATGTCTGTGACTGCTTTTTTAATAAAGCTGTTTTTTTTAATTGCAGCCCGGTTTCCTTAAAGGAAAACGAGTTGCAATACAAAAAAATTATGAAACCATTTTGTTTCATTTTTTCACAGTAGGCAGTGGTCCATTGGACCACTGCGTGCTCTGAAAATTTATTTTTAGCGACATTCACAAAGGGGAAGGGGTCCCATTTGCGAATGAGTTACCACCCACTTCAAGTGGGTGTTAACTGCGAATTGCTTTGCGACCGCTTTCGCGGTCACAAAGCAATTCTGCATCGCGGTGCGAGTCGCAAATAGGAAGGGAACACCCCTTCCTATTTGCAATTCGGATTCACATTTTGCGAGTCGGTACCGACTCGCAAAATGTGAATCAGCATCGCGATGGCCGTTTTGCATGTCTCAAACTGCGTTTTTCGCACTCAGGTACTCAGGTCTGGAAATCCACTGTTGTTGCATTGCTGGTGTTTGTTCTTCCTGCAGAATCCCCCTATCACGACTTCTGTGCTCTCTGGGGGTAGTACGTGCACTTGAGGTGGGCTACTTTTCTAACCCTCACTGTTTTCTTACAGTCCAAACGACCCTCTACAAGCTCACATAGGTTTGGGTTCCATTCGTGGTTCGCATTCCACTTTTGGAGTATATGGTTTGTGTTGCCCCTATACCTATGTGCTCCTATTGCAGTCTACTGTAATTCTACACTGCTTGCATTACTTTTCTTGCTATTACTTACCTAATTTTGGTTTGTGTACATATATCTTGTGTATATAACTTTTCCTGATACTGAGGGTACTCACTGATATACTTTTGGCATATTGTCATAAAAATAAGGACCCATATTTATACTTTTTGACGCAAAACTGCGCCAACGCAGTTTTGCGTCAAACAAATTAGCGCCGGCTAACGCCATTCTGAAGCGCCATGCGGGCGCCGTATTTATTGAATGACGTTAGCCGGCGTTAGCCGCCGGCGCTGTCTGGTGTGCGTTAAAAAAAACGACGTACACCAGGCAGCGCCGGCGTAGGGGGAAAATGGCGTATGGGCGTCCAGAAATGGTGCAAGTCAGGCTGAGGCAAAAAAATCTCCACAACCCGATTTGCGCCATTTTTTTACGACGCCCATCCCCCATTGAAATTACTCCTGTCTTAGCAAAGACAGGAGTCATGCCCCGTTGCCCAATGGCCATGCCCAGGGGACTTCTGTCCCCTGGGCATGGTCATTGGGCATAGTGGCATGTAGGGGGGCACAAATCAGGCCCCCCTATGCCACAAAAAAAAAATACTTACCTGGACTTACCTTAATGTCCCTGGGGTGGGTCCCTCCATCCTTGGGTGTCCTCCTGGGGTGGGCAAGGGTGGCAGGGGGTGTCCCTGGGGGCAGGGGAGGGCACCTCTGGGCTCATTCTGAGCCCACAGGTCCCTTAACGCCTGCCCTGACCCAGGCGCTAAAATCCGGCGCTAATGTGGGTTTTTTAGACCCGCCCACTCCCGGGCGTCATTTTTGCCCGGGAGTATAAATACGACGCATATGCATCGGAGTCATTTTTTAAGACGGGAACGCCTACCTTGCATATCATTAACGCAAGGAAGGTGTTCACGCAAAAAAATGACGCTAACTCCATGAACTTTGGCGCTAGACGCGTCTAACGGCAAAGTATAAATATGGAGTTAGTTTTGCGTCGAATTTGCGTCGAAAAAAACGACGCAAATTCGGTGCAAACGGAGTATAAATATGCCCCTTAATTCTTTGGGAAACATTATCTGGACCAGAGCCTAGGTCATGCCTCTTCTAGAGACTGCTGCGGGACTCTAGTGAATAGGGTCATGTGAGTGGGAACAGAACATTGAGTGGCGGTGGGGGGTGAGATGTAATTCCCACTAAGAAGGGATATTTGTAATCTGGAGTAACAAATTCGATTGTGTAGTATTTAGTTCTGCTGTGTGATTAATATTACTTTTCTTTATTAAAAAAGGCAAGCTCTGAGCTGGAGATTGTGTTATTAAGGGCCATATGTACGAACACATTTTCCCATAGACACAGAATGGGCAAAACTGCTTAGCACATCTGGCCCTAAGTCTTTTGGTTGATTGTTGAGTTCTGAGTACTTGCCCCCACTACCTCCCAGAGAAGGCTGTGATTGCTCACCCTTGCTACTCAGAGTCAGGTGCAGAAAGGGTTGTGGTTTGTCCAGTTTGTGGAACCATATTAGACTGAGCCCCAAACATCAGTTGCAAATTACCATAACCACCATGATTGGGGCCCACTAGTCCCTGTCACCCCGGAGCTGTCCTGAATGGGGTCTAGCAGTGGCTATTCTGAATTATCATCTGTTTTTGCCCTTTAGCTCCTCAAAAGGATTTAAGTAAACCCTGATCTCCGTGAAAGAGTAGAGGACAGGTGCACATTGCCTCCTCTATATTAGATCTTCCATAGGCAGCTCGGTTAGTCATTCCACTAACCGTTGAATGTTCCGGCGTTGTTGGATAGTGGAGCGTGTGTGATGTTTATTGATCTTGATCTGTTTTTTCTCTCATGCCATTCCTCTCTCCCCATTTCTACTACCGGCCCTCATACCCGTATTAAGTGTGGTCATTAGTAGAGTGTGTGAGAGATGGACGGTTAGTGCCTTCTGACAGCCTCTTACCTACTGCTAGCTCAATCGCATTATAATAATACCACCATGGCATTGTGATTTTTTTTCTGCTTACTAGGGTTTCATCCAAGCATTTTCTTTCCTTTTCCGTCATCCTTCATAATCAACCACCACTAAATGAAGCACGTACAGTAACAAAGACAACTAGTCTGTGACGATCATTCGAAGAGCAAGGTCAGATAGTGCCCTGACAAGTCAAAATTGCAGGTGCGGCCTGTCCTTTAGGGCGGAGGGGCCACCCCACTCCCACCTTTTGCCCCTCATGAAGAGTGGCTGTCAGGCTGAACAAAGGTCAGCCTGACAGACACTCTTCATGTTCAGGTCAGGCAGCCAGGAGCAGACATGCACGATTTGCGCAGACTCCAGGCTGCCTGAGCTGAACTTTGCTGGGCTGATGAGGTCACGGCTCCTGTGGGTGTGACCTCCTCGGCTCAGCAAAGGTGCCTCGAGGCCCTCCCCCAGGTGATGAGGGAAGTGACACCCATTGACTTCGACCTGAAGCGCCCAGGGCGAATGTCAATCAGTGACACCTCGTCACAGAGTGGGGAGGGGTCAGCAGTCTCACTGACCCCATCCCACTCTGTGACGAGGCTGGGACTGCTGCCTTCCCTCAGTGAGGGAAGGCAGCAGTCCCAACCCTCCTGGGAACTCCGAGGCTGAAGGTAAGTGTGTGTGTGTGTTCTTTTTAAATGAATGTTTGGTGCATGTGTGCATGTTTGAATGTTGATGAGTGTTGTTAATGGATGTGCGTGCATACGTGTGTGTAAGAATGAGTGTGAGTGTGCTTCCCGCCCGCCCCTCCCTCCTAAAACTGCTGTCCGCCACTGCAAAATTGTCTTCTTCATTTGTTGTTCCTCTTACAAAGGTTTGGCTATCCTCACCTATCCTTCCCGTCCACACCATACCAGCCAGATTTTGACCATAAAATTTTGGGCCTTTTTTCATCACTCGTCAAATCAATCATCTGTCCTTTTCAGCTAAAGTTGCCTCACACTTGGAAAATCCATCCTGTTTTCCAAACTTCACAGTTGAAACCCTATGTCTCTGATCCATATCATTGTCTGTTTTATGAACTACCCAACGTTATGGTACAAGGTCAACCTGTATGTGAGGTTTCACAATTATGAGACTCTTGAGTCTTCCTGGGGTCATTTCAATTTTTGGTACATTGTAAAGAATATCTGTGCACTGAACATTTTCGGGAAGATGCTTCTTAAGTCCATGCCGCTTTTTTAGTTTGTTGTTTCTTCTATCGTCATCCGATAAACCTGCTGCTAAGGGAGGGGGTATGCAGTTAAATCTGCGATGGTTAGAGCAGAAGGAACCACGGCACATCCAAATATTCAAAATAGTGTCCTTTATTCTTCCATTTAGTTTATCCGTTGTAACTTCAGCCAGAGTGTTCAATGTGAAGACAGCCGACACGTGTTTCGTCGTAACAACGACTTTTTCAACGCTGTGGAACAATGTTCAAATACAATGGTAAACTAGCTAGTAGTTCCAATTGTCTAGTGTAAGGTCTTAACTAGCACCCGAAATGTGATAAACCAGATTATTTGGCTGTGTAGATTGCCGAAGAATTCTTCATGCATTTAATTATATTTACCACAGTATATGGTGAATAGGAAGTAGACTGATTAGTGCTCCCCATAGTATTAGATATATTTAGTGAAAGACAATGATGACAGAAAAAAGTGAATGTTAAAGAGTACAGTTTACCTCAAAAGAAGCGCAACTATATATTCGCGTGACCCCAATGAGAGTAGTGCATAGGAGATCAAGATTAACCTTAAAGGACATACTTTGCTGATATAGTATATGGTACTCAAAATGTACCATTTATGTCCATAATATAGCATTCAGAGCGAAGAGTCCTTTAGTGTATGAAGGTACTCCATGTTGAATTCACCGGTGCACTATAGAAATGGTTCCATAGTAAGTCTATACGTAGGAGAAAAGGAGCGAAAAAAGGAAACATCAATGGCATTGGCCAAGTGTTTGAAGTAAATAAGAGAGTAGAGAACAGGCATATTAAATGTATGCTGCGTCTTAATTTATAAAATAAGATTTTTTTGGGGGATATACCAATTGCAGAGTACCAAAATCGTAAAGAACCATGGCTGAACCACTTGCTTCCATACTGTGGAAGTCCCGAATAAATTCTGTTCGGTGCCAGCTAGGTTACGCTCTAAGTAACCGGAAATCGTTATATCTAAAGTATGTGCATAAGCGTACTAACTTGCATTATAAAGAGAAAGCAACACGAGCCTAGACCATGTATGTCCGGCATGTGTTGTGTTTAAAGTGTGTGGTAACGCGCTCTCGCGCTATATAGAAGCCGCACATGCATCTATAACCATAGAAAAAAGTATATACATATTTCATATGCAGGATGTTGCTTATCGATATGTAGGATTCCAAAATATATTATATTTGAAACATATGGCTAGCGTATTGTCACGCAGTGTAAATACATAGCACACATGCCAGGATCGTGTATGTCCAGCATGCGTTGTATTTTCAAGTAAGCGGTTCCGCGCTCTTGCGCTGTGGAACCAACCGCACGTGTCCAGCCCACGGGATGGTGACTATACAATATGTCTTTTTCAAGACGCTGCCTGTTGATATACAGAAACACGCCGTCTTCAGTTATTTTAGCCTGGCTTACACTTTAGTGTAAGGTGATATAAGTAAAAAGATAAATGAGAGTGCCTCGAAAATCGTCCGAACTGTACATTCGGCAGGACAGAACTTTGCGAAAATAAATGCGGAAATAAGTCCTTACCCGTAAAGTGGTCAGTGTACGCGTGTGGCTCACAGCATGTGTGTTCTACGCTGGTGCTCTTTAAACGGGCGTTTTATACTTAACCAGCGTAATGAACATAAAGAAAGGACAATAATATGAGCTCCACTTTTTCGGTGGCTGCCATCTTGTAATGAGAAAACGTAAAAGGGATAGAATCAAAATAGTTCAGATGTCAATTCCTCAGTAAGGTTTGTCAGGTATAGAGGTGGAATGATGGAAGAGACCCAGATTGTGACACCGTTTGTGACCTATAGTATCCTGCGATGGTTCTCGACATGCCTACAGGCCTCGATGTCAATGTGTTCCAGGGGTGGGAGGGTGTTTGGAGCACATCCTTGCAGAGGGCGGTGACATAAAGATACATATAAGGAAATTTGAGTAAAGAGATACAAAACGCTGAATGAGACATTGATGCATACGAAGCACGGTAGATCATTATGATTATTATATCTGCTGTAATTAACAATTAAGTCTTACTGGTGCATTCGGCTGGAGCGGGCCAGCTTTGCTCTTTCGCATGGATGGTCTTTTCATGTTTAACAGGTGGAGTTTGAGGTGGTCTTTGATTCTATAAGGGACACAAGAGCTCTTAGGTGGTGAGGGGAAGGTGTTCCAGAGAAAGGTACCTTATAGTACGAGTAACACTTGAAGGTGTGAACCACAGCCAAGTGCATGGAGGTTGCAGACCTCGTGGAACAAGGTTGGGTGTGACGTGCAACCAGTTCCTAGAGCAGGGTTCTTCAAACTGGGGGGCCTCAAGTGATCCCAGGGGGGGTGCCAGGCTCTGGCCAAAAGAAGCATTAGACAGATAACAGTGTTTTGTTTTAAGCAGAAACATGTTATTGCATTTTTTTTAAAGATAACAGTACTTAACTGCAGTGTTTAAATACGTCTAGACATATTTAAAACATTTCCATATTTATAAAATATTTGTGAAAAATTCTGAGGGGGGCCCAATGATTTTTATTTTTCAACTGGGGGGCGCAGCGTTAAAAAGTTTGGAGACCACTGTCCTAGAGGATGGAAAGGCAGTCCCATGTGTAGCTTTGAAAACCAAGGTGAATCAGTGTTTTGGCAGACAATGCACCAGCATGATGTCATGATTGAGGCTTAATAGCGTCTGAGCTGTAAAATCAATGATCTCATCATAAGGGGAGAAAGTATAAGAGAAGTCCCATCAATAAGCTTTTTGCAGTAATCCATCCATCTGATGGACCTTGTATTTATCAGGGACTTAGGCAGTAGAGATGGGGGCTGCTGGATTTCACTGATGTTTAGGAGCTGGAAGTTACTGGCAGTGGTGGTAGCTGTGACGCACAGTAGAGCCTTATAATACTCCTCGGTCATGGAAGGAGCCAGGGAAGGGAAACCCAGGAGAGCTGTTGAGGCATGAGGAAATCAATGATATCCCTCTTGGAAGACTTCTGCATTAGTGAGGGGAGAGCCTTCTAATGACTAGTGGCAGCCAGAGGTCATTGTAAAGGTGAAAGTAAATGCAGTTTTGCATCAAAAGGTTTTGCACCGGCTTGCGCCATTCCTGAGCGCCAGCCAGGCGCCATATTTATGGAATGGCACAAGCCGGTGCCAAGGGTGTGCTAGCGTAAAAAAAAATTATGTGTGGGGGTGGCGGTATGGGAGAAGGGGTTTTTGCACCAAAAAATGACGTTAGGCTGGTTAAAGGCAAAAAAATGCCTCTAACCAGCCTAGCGTCATTTTCTGACACAAAACCAGCCATACCACATGACTCCTGACTTAGAAAAGACATGAGTCATGCCCACCACCCCAATGGTTAGCACAGGGGACCAGTGTCCCCTGGGCATGGCCATTGCACCCTGTGCCATGCAGGGGGCCCCAAGTTGGGCCCCCGATGACACTTTAATTTTTTTTTTAAATACTTACCCTACTTACCTGGGATGGTGTCCCCCATCCTCCGGTGTCCCTCTGGTGTGGGTGGGGGTGTTCCTGGGGCTTGAGGAGGGCACCTGTGGACCCATTTGATGGTGTGTAACCATGGAAATGGGTCCACAGGTCCCCTAACACCTGGTCTGACTCAGGTGTTAAATAATGGTGCAAAGCAAGCTTTTCACCATTGTTAAGCCCCTCCTCCCACCCGTGCGTCATTTTAGCACGGGGGATAAATATAGGGCTACAGGGTTAGCACCATTTTTTAGATGGGAATGCATACCTTGCATCACATTGACGCAAGGTAGGTTCACGCATCTAAAAAAATATGCAAACTCCGATATTTTGATGTTAGACGTGTCTAACGCCAAAATATAAATATGGAGTTAGTTTTGCACCAAATTTGCGTCAGTAAAAATGATGCAAATTCTGCAAAAATGGAGTATAAATATGCCCCATAGTTTACAGAAAGGCCAGCCTTCCCTGAGGAAGGAGTGAAGGAAATCCACTGATAGATACCTTTTTTCTCATTTATCTTGTGTGTGTGAGATATATATATATATATATATATACACACATACACACACACACACGTATCCTAACTTGGTTCTATATAGTTCTTATTGTAACGTTATGTGACACACGTGGGCAATGTTTGCATTATATAAAACCTCAGAAATAAATTTGTATATACATTAGACAGGAACACATTGGATTTTAAGTCACTTCTAATGGCCTTGCGATCCTACACGTGAAACAGCGACCAGAAAATCCCACTGGTCATAAATTATAGTATACAATGCAATTATTTTGATTGCCCAATGCTGAGTCAGCACATTCATATAATGCACTTTAATGTATTGAGCTTAATACAGTACATTAGACATTCACAGAAATAATGCTTATGGCATTGATCCATGTGTGAGATCCATGCCACTTTCATTAAGTAAAAGTGTTTACTTAAATTTGGTTCTTCAGTTTTATATTCCTACAGCACTAAGGGTCAGAATTATCATTATTTCAAACAGCACAGCACCGCAAGGCAGCTTGCATGCGCTGCGGGAAAGGTCAGGAAAGCACTGTATTCAACATTATACAGCACATTTGTGTCCTTTCTGTGCACTAGATCAGTGGTTCCCCATCTTTTGACATCTGTGGACCCCAACTTTACCATTACTGGATCCCACGGTCCCCCACTGAATCATTATTGGAATCTGAGGACCCCCCACTGAGTCATGCAGGCTGGGGACTTAATATGTTAATATTATTTCATTTTTTAAGCAGTCGTGGACCCTCCTGGGAGGCTTGGCAGACCCCCTTAAGAGGCTTCCCCGGACCACAGGTTGGGAACCACTGCACTAGCGCACAATGTGCTGCAAAACGCCAATGCAGGCACCCTTGTGCCATGCTGCAGGAGTATCTGCGTAGCAGAAAGGATTGTTTTTGTGCAGAAAGGTACATCTTCCTCCACAAAAATAATCCTCTGAGCCATTTCCCTCTTTCTGTGTGTGCTGCACAATGCAACACAAATAGAAAGATGAAAAAAACAAGAAGAAACATAGATATTTCTCCTTGTTACGCTTCACCTGGGGAGGCGTAGCATTTTGATGCATTCCCAAGTCTACCACTAATGGGAAATCTGGGAATGCGTCAAATCCATGGGTGGATGCATGGGAACACCCACACACCACCCATGGAACGCCTCCCTGGGGGTAAAGTAACGCAAGGCAGTAATTTCCGCTGGGTTGCATTACTCTAGATTTATCAAGCCATGCGGGGCAACACAGGATTGCCTGGTGTGGCTTGATAATTTTTACTTTTGTGTCGCCCTTGCACCCCCTTGCATGGTGCAAGGGCGACGCAAAACCTTGATAAATCTGTCCCTACGTGCTGCCCATCATTTAAACATGTGTAGTGTTAGGAGAGGAACACATATTTTTTATATATTGCTTGTTGTCACTGTTTGAGGTTACTGATAGCAGCTCAGTGGTATTCCTTTTAAAAAACCTGAAATGGAGATGCTCATTTTTCATGAGATTTTTTTCTTAGCGTTTGATGATTCTGCTGAAAACGTGGCAGGATTGATTGTTCACCTAAGTTTGATTCTGAGAGGCTTTGAACAGATTAATGGTTAGCCGGGAGGTTACAGAAATTAGACCAAAAGACAATCAGGAGTCGAAAGACTATCCAAATCGACATAATGTATTTATACTATACAATGGACAGGACAAGGCAACCTAAAATATACTACAATCCAGAATCTATCAATCACAAAGAATAATTTATTCACTGATTTAAACAAATCTAATAAGAACATCTGCCAAAATCCAGCTTCTCAAGTACAGTATGCTGCCATTGTACGTCAAAGGTTCTTTTTTGTGGTAAACTTTAAATTGTATACACATATGGATTTTTTTAACAATGGACTGTCTTTTGTCATATGCCTCTATTAGATTAATTTAAATAAGTAAATTGACTATTCTTTGTGACATACAGATTCTGGATTTGAGTATATTTTAAATTGTTCTGTCATATCTGAAAAATGCATTGTATATTCTACTCTATGACCAGGGGGATTTTCTTGTCGCTGTTTCAGGTGTAGGATAGCAAGGCCATTACAACTGCTTTAAATGCCATGCCTTCCTGTCTAATGTACATATTAATTATAAAAGGGGTTTTGTATAGTGCGATGGCCCAAGTCTGGTAAAGAGCTTTACAATAAGAACAGTGCAGTAACAAGTCAGGACAAAGATATAGAATCACTAAATATGAAAAAGATATGGATATGTGAAGAACATGCCTTTCAATGCAAAGGTACACACCCTACTGAGCGCCTGAAACAGTGCGCCTCGAAGAACAACCCTTGACTCAAACTTAGGCCCTGATTTATAAATGTTGGTGCAAAACTGCACCAACGCAGTTTTGCACCAAAAAGTTAAGCACCAGCTTGCACCATTTCTGAGCACCAGCCGGGCACCATATTTATGGAATGGTGCAAGCTGGTGTAAAAAATAATTACGCAAATTCAGCGCAAAACAAGTATAAATATGCCCCTTAGTACTTACTACCTGAAGAAGTTAGTGATGGTAGGGGCAGGTGGGGAGTGTCATTGGGGCTGAGTATAAGTGGATGGAAGATACACCAAGGATGGAAGTAAAGCTAGAGAGAAGGTCATACATGTGATAGAAGATAAAGGTGCAGGCCCTGAAGGAGGACAGAACTCGTGGTCCAGTGTTTCTGATGAGAGCATCCAAGATCAGAGAAGTGGCAAGTTAAGCCACTGCTTAGAAATGCCCTTGAAACAAGGGATTTTAGTTCCTTTGTAAATGTAGACAGACAGGAAGTGGTGCACAGAGCGGATTGACGTGAGTTCCAAAGTCTTGTGTTATTGCCGTAAAAAGACTGAGACATGGGGCCTGATGGAGGACAAGTATCTTCATCACACACCTATCAGATATCCCGTTCATCTGATTACCAGTACCTTATTTCCTATGCAGTGGCATAACAAAGGCCTCCATGGACCCCGTGGTGCAGGGGGGCCGAGCTCCAGGGTGCCCTCTCAGCACAGTACAGTGGTGTGGCACCTCCTGAGTGAGTCCAGAGAGGGGGCCTCTCCATGTACTGTTTAGGGGGACCCCCTTAAATTCATTATGCCACTGATCCTATGGCACTGATCCTATGGCACTTGTAATAAGGCGACCAGGATCTCCATTATGTTGGTGACAGAGTAACTTGTCTGCCAACTCAAAATCAAACCCACACAGCTGTAGGAGTGGCGAGATGGATCTAAGAAATCCTGTGATGCGTGAGCAACTGTAATCAAGTCTAGAGAGAGCAAGAGTCTGAAGCAGGGACGTTAATGTTTGGTGTTAAACACTTTGTTCTGATCTTTTAGAACAGGGTTTAGTGTCAAAAAGCCTGGGTGGTTGCACGGGTATGCCCATGTACCACCCATTTAATGCCCCCTTGACACTAAGTAACGGAATGTAGCGTTTCATGCTGCTTTGCGTTACTTTGCCACACAAACCAAAGCGATTACCTATTTGCGTTGGTTTGTGAATGCCCAAAAAAGTTTAGTGTCTGTTCAGCGTTAAAAAAGCAACGCTAAACCTTTGGGAATCTGTACCGAAGTGTAGGGTGGTGGGTCAGAGATATATGAGGTAGAAAACGAGTCAGCCTTGATATGTGGCAACGCCAGTGTAGTTCCCTGCTTTCTGGCTAGCTGCCTCATTTGTTCTGAGGTGTAGGTACGTGTTTCTTCTGCGTGTAGCAAGTGACTCTCACATTCATGCCAATAGACCCGATTCAGGCGGGAGAGTCCCGATTTTTTAAATCTTTTAATCAAAAACTGGCTTCATTTTGTCTGTCTCCCTTCTGAAATTGCCTCTGCTTCAATAGAATTCAATGGGGGGGATGCATTCCCCAGATTATTTTCTGAAAATCTTCCTCTTTCCTCCAATAAGATGTTGGCATGTATGCACAGGGGTGGGAGGAACACGGTGCTTGGCAGAGATGGGGCGTTCACTGCACCGTGCCAGGGGTGCCTCACAGCAACGCTCCCTTCACACAGCACGTGTTTTTAAAATACTGACACTGACCGAGTCGCGAATCTGCATTCTGTGTTGTGATGACATCTTCTGTAAAAGATTTGTCACCCAACACATAATCAAGACAATAACTTCACCAGGCCTCTTGTGTTTCAAGTCAATGGTTTCACATACTACACCCTCCTTTGAACATCTTTGGAGCCCTGAAATGATTTTGTTCTACCACTTATGCACTGTATTGAGGACTGCAGCTCCTACTCAGTAGAATGAGGCACATTTTGGAGCGCCCTTTCACATTAAGGATGCAATGAAACATCTCCAGAGGCCAGCGAACAGTGGTTCACTATCTGCTTTTTCTGAAGGTTAACATATTATATAAGAGGGCTGGTGTGCATGTCATAGAGACTGGCTATGGCCGCGCCCTGTGTGTGCTGTGTGCATAGTGTGCGTAGTTAAGGGACAGGGTTTCTCTTTCAGAATCACACAATGCGCCCCCCCAACAATGCCATGTGTGCTCCGTATTTACAATATGGCGCACAATGGCGCTCCACATGTTCAGACAACAGCATCATAATTGATGATGCTTTTGTGGTAGTTTGCAGGTTTAGCACCATAAATTGTGGCGCTAATCCTGCGAAGTAAAGGGAGGCCAATTAAATGTGTGACATCTTAACGCCTGCCCTAAGTGATGCTAAAAATGGCGCAGTGAAATGTTGTAAATTTCACTGCCCCATTTTTATGGACTCGCTGCGTGGGAATGCCCCCCCTTGCACACATTATGGCTGGCGCAGGCATAATGTGGTGCAAGGGTTTGCAAAGCAATGCTATGCATGTTTTGCACCACTTTGTAAATATGGCGAAGAAGAATGGCCTCCTTAACGCCAAATTAGCGTAAAAAAAATAAGCTAGTGTTGTGTTAAGAAGCACTAAGGCCTTATAAATCTGTCCCAATCTTTTTTGGTCATATGGCGAATTGAGAATCCTCCTCAAGATTCCCGCACTACACCCTTGTAAAATGTTTCTTTAAATTTAAATTCCTGTTATAGTTGAACTAAGCTTTAGATTACATTTGCCACACACTTTTTCAGACATCATTCAGAGGAGAATAATACCTTAATCAATAAAAATTAAACAGAAAATACACTCCATGCATTAAAGCTTCACCTCATATTGCAGCCCTTTTTTCCCACTAACATTCCTGCAGGTAGAAGGACTCTACCTAGTGACCACGACAAACACTGCACCTGATTCTCTTTGTGTCTTTCATTTATGCTTTAGTCATACTGGGGGCCTCGTCCCACAAAACATCTTCTCCTGGGTGTGGCTTCCTTCCATCCAGGGCCGATGCAAAAGATAAAATTAATTTTTATGCCTGCAGCAGGAGTCACTCAACAGGCACACGTCTTTCCATGATTCTTATTATTAATTTTGCAGTTGAGTAGGACCATCTGTATATCAGTGTATGTGTGTGTGTGTGTGTGGAGGGATTGGTGTTGTGGACATGAAGCACTCCAATTTTTGTGAAATTTTCCCAGTGATCGTGGTCTCCAGCAGGGCTCAAAAGCAAGTCTGGCCCAGTTGAGCCCAAAATTACAGCCGGTGTCACCTGCTGTTGCTTTATCCATTATCTGTGTCTGCTTCTTCATTTTCTGCAGGCCATTGGTTTCACCTGGAGAGATTATTGTATAGCCATTCACTCACCTTTTTTCCACGGGAAACAGCACACGTCCACCCATTTGTATGTATGGCGTGCTGTATGCAGGTACACACTCGAGCACACCGGCAACCTCACTCTCTTGCACTCCACGTCAAGGTATTCACATGCACACCCATATTTCACAGTGACTCTCACCTCAAATGCTCTCAAGGTAAGTTAGCATAGGAGATTGTAGAAAAATGCCTCTTTAGCCTCTCCCTACTTGTTGCCTGGTTTCTGGTGTGATTTTAACTGTTAGTGCACTGGGTCCCTGCTAAACAGGCCCCCAGTGCCAGATCTTTTTCCCCAAAACTGCACAGTCATTTTGCACAATTGGTAAAACCACTGAAAGTCCCTAGTAAATGGTACCCCTGGTACCTAGAGAATGGCGGAAGACCCCTGAGGGCCCCTGAGGGCTGCAGCATGAATTGTACCACCCTCAAGGACCCTCTCACTAATTGCACAAAGTGCTGCTTTTGCGGGCTGTGTGTCTTGGTGCAGAACTAAAATGAAAACACAACATGGCACACAGCCTGTGTGCCTTGTCCCCTTCACACTATATGCAATATATGTAAGCCACCCCTCTAGCAGCCCTTCCATCCCTAAAGGCAGGGTGCATCATATTACATGTGAGGGCATATCTGCATGAACAGATATCCCCCTGCTATGTCTTTGTCGATTTTCAGACATAGTAAGTGAACAGGGAAGCCATTTTAATACATGTGCTGGACACTGGTCGGTACGAGTTCCCCAACTACATGATGGCTTCTTGAGTCCTGGGATGTTTGCTATCAAACATCTCAGAATAATTAACCTTCACTGATCCCAGTGACAGATTTATTAATAAATGTATGCAGATGGCACCTTAAGGCACCCCCTGAAAACCTACCCAGCTACTGGTGTGTTCACTGACTGGTCCAAACCAGTGCAGCCACCCCAGACAGAGTTCTGGCCCTCTATGGTAAGAGCCAACGCTCTTGGAGGCCCAGAACAAAGGCCTGCTCTGGGCAGAGGTGATAACACGTCATCCAGAGCAGGATGGACATTCCAGGGCGGGGAGCTTAAAAGGCCTCGCTGCCTTTGTAATGCAACCCAAGTCTCTCCAGATGGCGGAGTTTACCGACTTCCCCTGTCCTGACTCTTCTTTTGGTGGCAGCACAGGTGGGAAAATCAGTTAGATTAGGTGGAGAGCCCACTTCATGCCAGTCCCACCCCTAAGGTAGATTAGCTGAAGTGGACACTACTTTTCAATTCCTCCAGCTTGCTTGGACGGGGATTAGGCCACTAGGGTTAGGGTTATGCCCACTTCCTAGCAGAAGTGGTTATAAAAAGGGTGTATTCACCCTAACGGTGGTCAGCCCATTGGCTTCCACCTGGCATTCCTTGGAACGCCCCTAAATTGTGTATTTAGGTGGCACCCCTGAACCCTAGAACTCAGATCCTGACTACCTACGAAGAAGAAGGACAAAGAGGAGTCACCCCCAGCCTCTCAGGATTGTTTTTGTGCAGGAAGGTGTACCTTACTGCACAAAAACAATCCTGCTTACAACTCAGGCACCCTTGAACCATGGTGCAAGAGTGCGTGCGTTGACGATAGGCAGCATCTTGTGCGCCAGCACAGGGAAAAGCCAGGAATGCTCCATACAAAGTTAAGTGTGATGCATTCCTGCCTTTGCCTTATCATGCAGTGCAGTGCAGCAGGGTGACATGTTGTGCAATTTAATTATAAATATGCCCCTAAGGATATAACTGCAGACTTCACCTCCACAAACATAAGAGGCGCTATGAGGGCACCTCAAACATGTTCGTCAATTAAAGCCATATTGACTTTTCCCAGGTCCTGGGAGAAGTGGTTCACCAAAATTACATTGTTTCAAGCACATACATTTGTATTATAAACAATGAAAGATTGTGGTATTAATGTACTATGAAAGGTCATCTGGCCTGAAGAAGTACTTCCAGCCAAGGCCATGGAGGAGAGGAGGGCAGGAGCAGTAACCCTGGACCTGGAGGAGAATAAAATGCTTCTGGCTCATAGGAGGAGCCAGTGAGAGTTGGACATGAAGGCTAAGAGGGCCTCTGAGTCCAGTGTTGATGATGGCAGCAACAGTGAAGTGCAGAGAAGAGGTAAAAGAATCAATACCCCACAAGAACTAGGGTCAGATTTACTAAAATTTGGTACAACGCAGCAAGGCAACTTGCTGCTTCAAATGGAGAGGGCAGGAATGTGCCATAATTACTAATATATGGGGCATTCCTGTTCTCTTTCTGGGCTGGTGCACATGTGACTGCCGAGCACCAACACAGGCACCCTTGCGCCATGGTGCAAGGGTGCCTTATTTAGAGGCAGAATTGTTATTCAGAGAGCAGCACACTCAGAAAGAGGAAAAAAGAAGGAGAAATAAACTTTTCTCCTTGTACGTGTTACTTGGGATGGTGTAGCATTTTAATGCATTTCCAAGTTTACTAGTGCTAGTAAATCTGGGAGTGCACCAAAACAACAAAACACCCACACTCCACCCAGTGCCATATGCAAATCAGTCTTGACTTTGTTCCCCATGGGAACAGTCCAGCCCGAACTGCCAGGCCAGGTCCTCCCTGGACCAGAAACAAGCATCCTGGGTCCCGTGCTTGCTATACCACCAGATTCAAGCTAGCCTGGCTGATGAAGGGTGATACCCAGAAACTGGTCCCAGGATGCTTGTTTCCAGTCCAGGGAGGACCTGGCCTGGCAGTTCGGGCTGGACTGTTCCCATGGGGAACAGGGACAAGACTGATTTGCATATGGCTGGGTCCAAACTGGGGTGGCATGGTGAGCAAAAGAATTGATGGATTAAACCCAGATCTGTGACTGGGGGGTGAATGTTTCATTGGTTCCACATTCCATCCATCATTTGTGTTTCTTTGCTTCTGTCACCATAAATGCAACGGGTATGCCCAGACATGGGTCCCGGGCTCACTGTGCCACTGGATTGAAGCTAGCCTGGCTGATGAAGGGTGATATCCAGAAACCGGTCCCAGGATGCTTGTTTCCAATCTAGGGAGGCCTGGCCTGGCAGTTCGGGCTGGACTGTTCCCATGGGGAACAGGGTCAAGACTGATTTGCTTATGGCTGGGTCCAAACTGGGGTGGCATGGTGAGCAAAAGAATTGATGGATTAAACCCAGATCTGTGACTGGGGGTGAATGTTTGATTGGTTCCACATTCCGTCCATCATTTGTGTTTCTTTAATTTCTAAAAGTGGCATTTTCAGACTTACAATCTAAAAATCAACTTCACCAAAAGTTGTATTTTTAAACGGTGAGTTCAGAGACCCCAAACTCCATATCCCTATCTGATCCCAATGGGAAACTGCATTTAAAAGCTATTTCAAGGCAATCCCCAAGTTAACCTATGGGACATATAGGCCTGGCTATAGTGAAAACTGAATTTAGCAGTATTTCACTATCAGGCAGGGGCGTTTTCTTCTCAATGGCGTAGAAGCATCGCCCCCTTGCCTAAGCCAGGAGCTGAAAGATAAAACAATATTTCTTTATTTTTTATCTTTCAGCTGCTGGCTTAGCCAGCAGCATGAGAAGGGAGGGGCAGGCTGTGCCACAGAAGGTGGGAGGTGGAAGGAAGAGAGAGTGCACATAAGTGCACATGTGTGTTTGGCCAGCAGTCTCGCAGCTGGAGCAAATGCACAGACCTCAGAGTTGTGTCTGAGCAGCAGGCCAAGCCGTTCAGACCAATCCTGACACTGCTTTCATGGTAGGTTTAGCATGAAAGCAGTGCCAGGATTGCTGGGGAGCCTGTGCTGGTGTCCTAGTGAATGCTGGGACACCAGAAGAGGATCGAGGCAGCAGGTGGTGGTGGCGGCAAGAAGTATGTTATTTTTAAATTATTTTTTATTCCCTCCCCCGCCTCCCCCCATTCCCTCCTGCCCCTCCCCTTGAGATTTGAGGTGGCTGCCTTTGCTATCAGGACATGTAAAACACACCAGTACATGTCCTACCTTTTAAATACACTGCAACCTGCCCATGGGGCTGCCTTGGGTCTAACTTAGGGGTGACTTAGATGTAGTAAAAGAAAAGGTTTGGGCTTGGCAAGTGGATGCACTTGCCAGGTCAAACTGGTAGTTTAAAACTGCACGCAGAGACACTGGAGTGGCAGGTCTGAGACATGTTTACAGGGCTACTCATGTGGGTGGCACAATCATTGCTACAGGCCCACTAGTAGAATTTGATTTAAATTCCCTGGGCACACATAATGCACTATACTAGGGACTTACTAGTAACTCAAATATGCCAATCATGACTTAACCAATCACCAATACAATTTAGACACAGAGCACTTGCACTTTAGCACTGGTAAAGTGCCCAGAGTCCCAAAGTCAACAAAAACAGGTCCGAAAAAAAAGGAGGAAGGAGGCAAAAAGTTTGGAGATGACCCTGCAAAAAGGATCAGGTCCAACACAACCCCTTCACCAGCCAAAAGCCAGGGCAGACCAATCAATAGGTTGATGGGCTTCCCTGCTTGGGGCGATAGAACATGGACCCTGGCCCGCAACAGCTAGGCGTGTTCCAGTTCTAAACCTTCCTGAACTCAGTTGGATTCCTCTGTCCATAATCTCAGGTCCCACTAAGCTAACCCATGGGGAATCCTTCTAATCACCTGCAGACCCCATCTGTGAAGCACCTAACCTTACTTGGCTCACATATGTATCACAGTAGACAGACAGTACCACCATGGGCAACATAGGGGTGTGGCCCATTCCACCCTTGGGGTATGATTCTTGTCTACAACCCAAGGACAACTCTGTCCACAAGGACAGCCACCCACAGTGGCCCCTGACAGCTGTCAGTGATGGGAGCCAGGGCTCTCTAACCTCTGTGGTTTCTCAGAGTGGCGGGCAGTAGCCACAGGAGACTGGCACCCTTTGTCCACTCTCCCTTCCACCAGCTCAGGGGTGGTATCCTGAGACTGGTATTCCAGCCCACGGTGTGTACCCTTAGGCTGGACAGAGTCAGGGGTGAGTCCTTCCTTCCCCCGCCCCTGCCCGGGGCTCTGTACCCTACTTTTAGGAGCAGTCCCCAGAATCCACAACTGCCAGGGCGCTTGTGGCAGCCAACCTGCACAATTCTCCCACTATTTCAGGAGTACTCTCCAACAATTGGTCCCCCAACCCTGGGTCTGTACCCTTAGGCTGAGCATGTACCTGGCAAGCCAGCACTTCCAGGGGAGTACAACCACCCCTCAATGGAAACACATTACTCATGTGTTGTGTGAGAGTCTGCCTGACACAGGACTTTCCAGTCCCTTGTCCATCTGACAGAGCATCAAGCCCTCCCAAGCCAATGGTGGCATCACCAGGGTCATTCCTGGGGTGCTCTGACCTCAGAGCGGGCAACCCTGACTCACTGGTCCTTCCACTGGCGACTGTCTCCCCCTCTAATCCCTCCATCTGGACTTCTGCACCCTCCTCTCCGAAGTGGTGCTGCCAGACACCAGAACTGGTGACACTTGTGAGAGCCACCCCCCAAGTTCTCCTGACCCTTTGGGACTCCCATCAGTGGATGGTCTCCTGGTACAGACCAGGTCCCCCTGTCTGTGCCCTCTCTGAGAGTAATCCAAGCACTTCGGCTGAAGATAGGGCGCCATGGGCCTCTACCAACTCCCACCCCTTCTCCTACTCCTGGAAAGAACGTGGTGCCCTTCTCCCCACTACTACACTGGGACCTTACTGCAACCCTCCCACTCACTCTGACGGGGAAAACCTGAGCCACCCCTTAGGACTACTGCCCAAAGCCTCTCCAGACCCTCTGGCACTCACCCAGAGGTCTGCCTGCAGCGCAAGATCCCTGGGGTCAGAGAACTCACACTCCACCAGGTGTTGGCGTAGCTATGGAAAACTGTGACTGAACATATGCTCTCCAGCATTCAAATTGTACAGCCCCTGACGTGTTAACCATCCAGTGCCTTGATAAAGTACCCCACATCATCCCACATCTGGTGAGCCTGTACCTGACTGCTCTTCAAACTCAACCTACCCTCCTCTGGGGTGACTTCACACTACCTAACCAGAGCTTCCTCTGTCGGGGTACACCTCTCCCTGTCACTCCCTTCTAGATCCAGTAGAGTGTCCTTCCCACTACTGGCAATATGACTCCCCATGCCAGTTCCCAAATCCACCTCAGGAACCCTACGCACCTCTGGAGCTACCTCAAATGCCTGAGCCCACTGGTGTATGTCACCCCCCTCCTGAGAAACCAAGGGCCATTTTTAAGAGCTCCTAACGCCACCGGAGTGTCACTTTTCATGGTGTTCCGGTGGTGCAATGCCCTGCGCCATATTTACAAGGTGGTGTTAAGCCACTTTTTGTGCTGGCCATTGTGGTGGTGGGCAAGACTCCTGTCTTTTTTAAGACAGGAGTCATGTGGTATGGATGTTTTTTTTGTCAGAAAATGACTCTAGGCAGGTTAGAGTGATTTTTTTACTCTAACCTGCCTAATGTCATTTTTTGGTGCAAATCCCCCTTCTTCCATACCGCCAGCCCACCCGACTAACGTCATTTTGTTTTTACACTAGCCTACCCTTTGCACCGGCTTGTACCATTACATAAATATCGTGCCCGGCTGGTGCACAGAAATGGTGCAAGCCGGTGCTAAACTTTTTGGTGCAAAACTGCCTTACTGCAGCTTTGCCCCCAAAATTATAAATCCGGGCCTAAGTGTGGGTCCATAGGGGGATACTTCTTCAATATTTCTTGAATTAGACTAGCCATGTAAGTAGATTAGGCATTAGATAATTGGTCCTGATGAATTGCCACCCATCCACTTAGGGAGTCAAAGAGGCAAGAAACATGCTGACCCAGATCAGATCTTTTGGAACCTTATTCTCCCAAGATTTCCACTGTTTTCAATCTTAACAAAGGACCCCACAGGCTAAAGAATCCATTTAGGGATTCCTTTAGTTAATTTTAATTATTTGTCTCACCATTTGGCCAATCAATCTTACACACAGTTAAGTCCAGGAATATGGACTTTTGGCTGTCTTTTTAATTAAAAGATCTCCGGCAAAGAGCCCACTTGAGAGACCCCTTGAGAATTGCAGTACCAGCTCAACGAGCAGCATAAATTCAATGATGAAGCATGACACCAGTTGGCTCTTGCTCATAGGCATCTATGCGGCATTTAGACCTTTTCTGTGGCTCCAGTATCACAATAGATGACTGTGGGCCCTTTCAAACTGCCCACCAGGAGATTTCATTGGTTGCTGGAAAATCCTGCTTTGTTCTAACAGACTTTGGTCTCTGGGTTTATTGGGGGCATAGTAACTGCTCCAACCTGGATTTTGTGTTATATGTGGATGGACTAGGATTACCATAGTACACTGTCCCCCACCCCTCCAACACACACACACACACACACACACACACACATACCCCTCAGAGCCCATGTTTAGTGTGGCTAAAGACTTTTGCCATCTTGAATATGCCCAAAAAGGATAGGGTTCACCCCAGGAGCTTTTACGCTATTGGTTAGGGTGTGCCCAGGAGTCATTCCCACCCACTAACTTGTGGCAGGCACAAATGTGCCATCTTCAGGCGCCCATTTGGGAACATTCCTGGACCTGAGGAAGATCAGAAGAGGGCAGAACCTGCTGTGTGTGACCTGAGAAGAGTGCTGAATGAACTGGACATGCTCTCTTGTACCCAGGACAAAGACGTAGATTCCAAGGGTCATAAGGCTGATTTCCTGTTAAAGCTACAGGAACACAACAAACTACAGATGTTTTTTCCTGCAACTGCCCATCTTACCAGTGGCAACTAGGCCTGGACCGGATCCTGCTGTTTGGGTTGTGTCTGACAGCCTGTGAGACTCTAAGTCCCCTGAGATCCTGGCATATTTAGAAATATACTCCTGTGGTGGGTTGGGACTTAAAGGACAAATTCAGAAGGTAACATCTTTGACCATGAGGATCCTAGTTGGTGTAACCTACTCTTGCTCCATCACTGTCAGTGTCAAATCACAACAAGGTCCCTGTTTACCACAACTATTGACTATCATTGGCATTTTATGCATCTTGGCGCTATTCCTACTTGGTACTTTCAAAATTCATAGCTCTGTTTCCCTTTAATTGGATTTTTGTCATGTGTATGGTATTTTGTTTATTATTTTTCACTCTATTTTTCTAATGCAGTTTGAGATTTTTATAGTTTTATACTGTTTTGGAACTGGATAAATAAATTACTCATTGCCTCTAAGGTAAGCCTGTATGCACTGTGCCTTAGCTACCAGGGTGTTGAGTCACGCACCCCAAATAATATTCCAGTTTCTAACAGAGGAGGTAGTTTAATTCTGAGGGCATTCCCTGTTTGAGATATTATGAAGAATGTTGTTCTCTTGTGAGCAAGGATCAGTCTATAGTGTGAGACAACTTGACAAAGATCTCTGACTTTGATGTATGGTGCTCAGTCTGATGGTACACAAGGTGCCACTCCTAAGATGGGTAAGGTATCAAGTAGGGAGGGCTTGACGGGCCTTTAGTAAAGGGACATATACAAGGTAGCCAGGCAAATGTAATCATGTATGTAGCCATTGCAGAGGACACTACCCGCTGTACAATGTTACTGTGTTCCATAAACTGACTCGTTTGAGGACTGGTACAGAAATAATACAGGGAAAAGACTTGCAGAAAAGGGTAGCAAGATTGCTGGAAGTGTGGCACACTATGTAGAACGTGGGATTCTGGTGAGCAACCAATGACTGGTTCAAGATTCCATTGCAGGGAATCAGGGAAATGCTATGAGTAGACAACTTGCTATGCAAGTAAGAATCATGTAGGATCACTGAGGGGTAAAAAAAAGAATGAAGTGTGGTAGGGGAAATTTCCAGGACCTATCCTGACATATTTTGCTTAAGAACATAGCTATTTCTGCTTTGGGTAAGCATGGAATGGGTTTGGAATGTGGCAAATGGTTGGAATTGCCAAAATGTGACATTAAGAACACCTTGTTTTTATCACCTTGGTAGACAGCTTGTTGGACAGATATGTACACAAAGCCTCTTACTGGAAGACATGGTGGTCCTCATACCTAGCGAGTGAACACACCTACCCACGATGCCAGACATCTACTAGACCCCATCTTCACCAGCTTCAACAAAATCACAGTGAACAAGCACACTGCTAACTTGGACCAACCACATCCTCGATCATTTCAACATGCTTCCCTGCACCACCACAGAACTGCACCAGTGAAATCTGCTCGAGGAGACTGGAACAAGACTCCAGCAGAAACGTGGTCCTCGGAGCTCCAAAATCACGTTCGGCAACAGGACAACAATCTTGCTCAATCCATTGACAACCTCAACACCTGGACACCAAGGCACTACTTAAAACGACCAAGCCTGCCAGAACCAGGCCACAAGCAAGATGGTATACATAAGAACTTAGAGCCACAAAACTCCACTGCAAAAAGCTCAAACACAGATGGATGCAGAACCATGCCAACACAGACAAAAGCACATGCAGGTCGGTCCTCTGACATTACCATCAACAAATCAGATCTATCAAAAGTGCTGCTTACACTGATCGTTATCGAAACCAGCACCAACAATATCAGCATAATTTTGCTGTTGTGAAGGACTTCTCTCCTGTAGCCTAGCCCCACCTGTGCCACCCTTACACAGGACCTCTGCACCAAGCTGTCCATCTTTTTAAGCAGCAAGATCAGCAACATTTACAAAAACTTCGAACCCCGGTTTGAGCCTCACACCCTCGTCGCCCTCCTGTCCATTGAGACCAACCCATAGAAAACCAACTTGATTACCTGACATATGTAATTTACTTGTAAGTCCCTAGTAAAGTGGTACTACATAGACATGTATCAGGTCTGCCATTGGAGCCTGTGTCTACAGTTTTAAACTACCATTTTGACCCAGCCAAATAAACCTTTTGCCAAGCCCAAATCTTCCTTTTTAATGCATGCATGTCACCCCTATGATAGGCCCTGGATAGCCCAGAGGGCATGGTGAAGTGTTAACAAGTGGGACATGTACTTTTTAGTTTTACATGTCCTGTTACTGGAAGGCCTACCTCTTCCATAGGATAACATTGGAATTGGAATTACCTTATTACATCTAATGGGTAACAATTTCCAAATGGGAGCAGGTAATCAGTTCATGTTTGGTGTCTTTGGAATTGTATTGAAACATACTTGCTTTTTTTTTTTTTAAACATCTGTTTATTAGCATTTTCAATACATAAGAAACATTACATCTTGCATCAGCAATAGGATAACAAAATCTTGTAAGAACACAAGCCTGCGCACATATCATGACAAACATTATGTGCTAGCCAGCCAATAACCAGATTTTCAGTCAACACATCTAGCCTCCTTGCCCACAGATTTCACATTACTTAAGATAGTATACAGTTCACTGCCAACAAGAGGATTCATATCATAGGGGTCCAGATCCCGTAGCCGCCCTAAGGGAAGGCCAACATCTAATTATCTCTTCAATCTACACCTGAGTATCAGTGCGCCAATACAACGGATCGCTGGCAGATACATAGGCCCGTATTTATACTTTTTTAGTGCCGCATTTGCGCCGGTTTTTGACGCAAAAGCGGCGCAAATTTACAAAATACAATTGCGCTAAAAAAGTATAAATACGGGCCATAGTGTGAGCTTTCCCCAGACAACAATAAACCAAAACATGAACAAGAACAGCCGCTAGAGTGTTACATGTACAGTCTATAAGGTGTAATTCAAGCATGCCACGGGTACGGGATTCACTGCTTATTGCTTTTCCATACCATTGTAAGATGGGCTCGCGCGCAGTCCACAACTGTCTGCCACCTTTCGATTATGCAACACTCTGCACTACACCAAGGCCAGCCCAGTCCCACAAACACTCACCCTCCCCCACCCCCACTCCTAGCCCATAAACCATCGCACATCTGCCTCTGCAGCTAGCCAGATTCATACACACTCAAACCCAGACTCCCAGCCCGCAGGCAGGCCTCTAGTTCTCCCCACCTGTCTGATAACGGATACTGTCGTAGCCCCAACGCGTCTTCCCGCTTCAATGCTACGCCCTCCGATGCTGCCCACACCCCGAAAGATTGTCTCCAAGCCTGCGCGGCAGGCGGGTCAACTGATTTCCATCTACGTGTTATCAACCGCTTAGCCGTTATCAAGCCTAGGTCCAGGAATCGCACCTCCGCCCTATGCCGCTTACCCCTGGGAAACAGGCCCAGCACACAGACCTGCCAACTGAAAGGAACCGGACAGGCCGTGCACTCCGGGAGGCAGTCGACCACCGCCTTCCAATAACGGTGCAGGGATCCACAGGACCATATCATGTGCAGCAGGTCAGCATCCACATAAGAGCAGCGGGGGCATGCCGCATCTTGTCGATCAAAATACCTGTTCACACGGGCCGGGGTAAGATAAGCTCTGTGAATGATATAGAACTGGATCAGGCGAAACCTGGAATTCCGAGGGACATTAACATGTCCAGAAAGGGCTAACCTCCAATGCGTATCCGCGATTGAGGCAGAAGCATCTCGGTCCCCGGCCGCGCGCAGGGTATCACATTCTAAGGCTGTGTGTATGCGCAACGCATCAGTGAACCACCTGATCAGGCGCCTTCCCTGTCCCATCACCTGTATGTACTGCACCAGCAAAAGTGTGGGGGGGGGGCTACCGACATGTCACCCCACCTGGACGCCAAAGACCTTAACAGTGAATTGTACAATAGAAACTGCCCTGCCGGCAACCCTGACTCTTGAGCCAATGTAGGGAACGGAATCAGGTCGCCACCCTCATAGAGATCACCCAGCGTGTATAACTCCGCTTCGTGCCACGAGCGCAGCTCAGAACTTGACGTAATCGTAGGGCCACGAGGCGTTCCCAGCAACGCTAGAGCCGGACCAAATGGAACCACCCCCCTAGTAAGACGCAAGGATCTACGATAGCAGCTACAAGCCACCTTGAGGAATATTTGTCCCGGTGACACCCCGCGCGTAAGTGGGTGAAATAAATGTGACACCTGCACAAGGGACCAAGAGCCCTCCGTAGTCGCTGTGTCTGCGAGATGAAGGCCCGCCAGCAACTTAGACACCCTCTGAAGCTGGGAGGCCAGGTAGTAGTGCTCCAGGTTAGGGGCCGCCAGACCACCTCTCTCTAATGGCAAATACAACTTTTTCAGTGCAACCCAGCACTGACCCCCATTCCAGATGAAGTCCCTCAAGGTAGATTCCAGTTTTCGAAAAGTGCGTCTATAGTGCGGGAGATTAGAGAAGTAATAGAAATAGAAGTAATAGAGCAAGCGTGGTAAAACTATCATTTTGAGCAGCGCTATCCTGCCTGCCACTGAAATCGGCAGTATCTGCCAAAATGTAATCTGGACTTGATCGAGGATACCGCCCTTTTAAGCTTTCCATCCATTAGGTCTTCCTCTTCATGGTAAATACAGATGCCTAGGTACCTGAATGTATGAGGCTGCCAGGGAACCACGGTCGCTGCAAGACAAAGCTCCGGATCCGGTAACACAGGATCAAAAGGGAAGAGGCATGACTTGGACCAATTAACTTTTAAGCCAGACAGCGAGGCAAATTGGTGCAACAGGGTCCCAACCTCTGGGGGGATACTGGTCACATCCCAAAAATACAGCAGGAGGTCATCGGCATACAGTGACGCCACGTGCAGATCATCCCCAAGGGTAATACCCCAGTCAGTGCCCTTCTTCCACAAAACCGCCGCCAGTGGCTCCATGGCAAGGGAAAAAAGCAACAGGGAGAGGGGGCAACTCTGCCGCGTACCTCTACACACCTTAATGGGCTCTGATATAATGGGCTCGAGCCCCAACCAACCAGGTCTCATCCGCGGGGCTTCGTGAAGCCTCTCTCTACGGGTGTAACTTGTCTTGTTCTATGCGGGCTAGGTCATGTTCAATCGAACAACGTAAGTTCTACTGAGTCCCCATACAGTGGCCTCGGATAAATACCTTGAACGCGTTCCACTCCATTAGGCCCAAAGAGGCGTACCATCGTTATCCTAAAAAAATTCAGGGATCGCTGTTTCCAAGGATGCCTTAAAGGCCACATCTTCTAAGAGCTCAGGACGAAGCTTCCAGGTAGGAAAAGCCGGACAGGGGAGATCCCATCTCAACTGTAAAATCTGTGAGTTGTGATCTGAATGCGTACGCCCTAAGTAATCCATTTCCCCAACCGCCAAGGCCAGATCCCGTGTGCAGAGCATTCTATCCAACCTTACATGGAGGGAGTGCAGGGTAGAGTAGTACGAATAAACTCTATGCACGGCATTCCGCTGTCTACAAATATCTATCATATGCCACTGTTGTGTCCAATCTAGCAACCCACGCGCTGCAACCACCACAGGGGACGTAGGTAAAGGGGGGAAGGAACGATCTAAGATAACATCAAGCACACTGTTAAAGTCCCCTCCCAGTAACCAGGGATATTCGCTCCAGCTCGCTAAATGGCAGGACAGACTACGTAGAAAAGGAGTCTGGTCCACATTCAGTGCATATATAGAGCCCAATACTATGGCTCGGCCCGCAAGTCGCCCACGAACCAGGGCAAACCTCCCCTGCGGGTCTATGATCTGCTCCTCAGCTACAAAGGGGACACCTGCTTTAATCCAAATCAGGGCACCTCTAGCATAAGTGGAGTGCCCCGTAGCATATAGCTGCCCCCCTCCAGCGCCGCTGCAAATGAGGGAGCTCCGAATGTACCAAGTGAGTCTCCTGCAAAAAAGCGAGGTGGACTGAGTGCCTTTTAAGGTATGAGTAGATGGAGTATCAGCGCTTAGGTGTATGTATACCGCGCACATTCCAAGTGATCGCAACGTAGGAATTTATGGTAGCTTCAATTTAGAATTTAGAACACCCCACCACCACTCCTTCCTGCAGGCCTGCCATCGCGCGTGCAGTAACAAGCTCCCAGCACCCAGGCAAGCACCATACACATAATCTAGCGGAACCAAACAAAATCAATACCATCAGAGCAGACAAACAACCGGTCTCCGCCTAAACCCAGCAACTTAACTATCCAACAACATAATCACACATTCTAAACCTCCGTTAGTAGGAGATTGGGACTGGCCAATGCACTCGACAGCAGAAGCGCTTACTACATCGGGCAACCCGGCCAAAGCAAATTACAGAGGGTGGGGGGGGCCGGCAGCTATCCACAGTTTTTGTAAGCACCAGTCAGCGACAGCTGCAACACCCTTGTCTGTTCGTAGAGCCGGTTCATGCGAATTCCTCTCGCCCCCCAGCTGTAGCAGTCACTGGCGTGTAGTGAAAACTATATGAACTCTGCTGTTTAGGGGGCACAGGTGCCCCAACTAGGGGGCCACAGCACCATCGAGTCCACCAAACAGGGCTCCACCGGGCCTAGAAGAGCTCATCCGCTGTGGCGGGAGTCACCGACGGGCATTCCTGAAAGCCCAACTCCGAGAGTCGGTCTGGCGTGGTCGGCCTTTCACTAGCAGGCATAGAATTCTCAGCTTCTGATTTCGAAGCAGCTGGCGAGGCACTTATAGCTGCGGCCGATTGGATTGCCTTGCGCCGTTCCTGTATGAGTTGTTCCAGGTCCGGCGCATGTGCCACTGCATCCACGTTCGCCCCGCTTCCCTTACGGCTTCGTCTTGCCCGACCACGCCTGTTCCTCGATGCGGGTGGGTTCCTCTCTCTCTCCCAGCCCGAGACTCGCCCCGTCGACTCCAACCATTCCCAAGCCGCTTCTGGCGTGGTGAAGAAATGAGCGGTGCCCTCAGCCACAATACGGAGTTTGGCGGGAAACAATAGGGAGTCGTCCAGACTCAAAGCGCAGAGTCTGCGCTTCAGGGGCATATAGGAAGCCCGGTCTCTCTGCACCGCCAGCATGGAGTCTGGGAACAGCATTATTTGTGCATTGTCCACTCTGGGCGGCGAGGACGATCTCACAGTCTTGAGTATGATGTCACGATTCACGTAGTGGAGTAAACGAATTATGAAGGGGCGGGAGACCACTTCCCGGTGGTCTGGGCTACGTGGGAATGCGATGAGCACGTTCCACTGAGAAGAAAGGAGTCAGCGCGCCAGCCAGCACTAGTCCTCGGAGCCAGCCCTCCGAATAGGCCACCGCATCCTGGCCCTCCACTGCCTCCGGCAGACCAACCACACGTATATTCTTCCTTTTGGTGCGGCCCTCCACGTCTTCCACGCGACGCTCGAGTTCCGCCACTCGCGCTAAAACCTCCTCCATCGTGGACTCCAAATGCGATGTCACTGGTGTCAGCTCATCCACACGCGCTTCGATCGCACCTGTTTTGTCAACCAGGTTACGGTGGTCAGCGTGCAGGAGTACAAGGTCGCTAGCCACTTTATCGATCTTAGCCTCCAAAGATGTGCGGGCTCGCTCCAGCGAGTCTCCGATGCGCTCCACCGCGCCCAGCACTGCATCCAACTTCTGACTATCCTGCGCTGCAGCTTCTTGGGGCCTCCCAGACCCAGTACCAGATTGAAGGCGGCCCATCCCCGCCATATCCAGGGCAAGCACAGGCTCCAACCAGCTCCACTCCACTCACCGGCTTCCTCACCACCAGCTCCAATAGTCCAAAGCCTGTCAGTGCACACCACCTGCTTCAGGAGACCAGGCCCAAGGGCTGCCGTCTGCAATGCGGCGCTCTCTCAGCAGGCTGGGCCCTCCAAGGCGACACCCAACCTCGCACTACTCTCCACCTCGCCTTCCCAGGGCCTCCCCGCCGGGCTCTAAAGGGGGCCCCCTTTCCGGCGCATTCACCTCCTTAGCTGGCAGTAACAGCGCTCCCCTGCCACCTCCAACTGCGTGCAGTAGATCTTCTCTCCAGGCCTGCTCCCAGGGCCGGGCCCGCTTGCCTGCACTACCAATTTTGAACTGTGCAGCAGCACGAGCAGCCCGGCCCCCGTCGTTCCTCCACCGCTCTCCCGCTGCCGGCCCTCAGGCCTCCCCTCCGTTCATTCGGGCCGTTGCTATGGCCCCTCCAAGTCAGCTCCACCTGGGAGAGACAGTCAGCCCAGCCACGTGGTCAGCCGGCCTGTCTCTCCCCTTCTGCTCCAGGCGCCGTCAGCAGGGAGCTTATTCCCATCTCCGCGGGGCTCTCAGGCTCCCCCCGCTCCCTCCAGCCCCCGCTGGGACAACCGCTCACCTGCAGGGGGCTGCCACAGTCCAGCTCTCGTGGCCTAGCTGCACCGCGCCGCACCACACTCGAGTGGCACCGGTAGGCCGCGCCCACCGCTCCTGCAAGCCCGCAGACCGCGTCCCCGAAGGCCGGGCTCTGCGCCGCCGCCACTTCCCACCGGGGGGGCAGCACCGGGCTCCACCGCCGCTCGAGCCTCACCGCTACCCAGGGCCGTCAACTGCAGGCGCCGCTGGCCTCCTATCCCCCGTACGGCTTCGGATCAGCCGGGCGGGACGCAGAGCTCCTCTAGCTCGCGTCCGACATGTTCGGCACCGTAGCCACGCCCCCTGAAAAATACTTGCTTATAGTTGTGCCAGATTTTAAATTACAATTTTAAAAATTACACTTTTAGAAAGTTGGCATTTTCATGCCTTAGCCCTTAACTGCATGCAGCCTGTCTTTGGGTCACATGGCTGGATGTAGCTGACAGTTGGGCTTTGTATATCAATCCTAGATAGACACACACACAATAGAGAGCTTAGGTGTGCCAAGATGGACCATCACTGGCAGTATGGGAGGGCCGAGCACTGCCCTACTTACTCTTGAATAGGCTGTGTCCTGCCTCTACACAAAGGACAGCATACTCCCTGTAGTTAGTCCGGAGCAAGGACAGAGAAGGCAGGATGCCTGTGGACTTTCAAGGGAAACCTCTAGAAGCTTCTCCCACTTGAAAGAAAGGCCCAGGTATAAATATTAGACCACTGACACCAACGCTTCAGTACACTTCTGGACCTGTGGATACTCTGCCAGGAAGAAGGACTGCTTAGCTGCTGAAAGGACTGCCACTCTGCTGGACTACTGCTCTTCTGCCTTCTCCCCTCTTGCCTGGAAGAGAAGGATTGGACCTGCATCTGTTAAACCAAGGACCCCAGAGTGACTCCATGTCTAGTTGGCTGGCCTCCTGTTAGAGCCTCGGGTACAGAAGTCTCCAAGAAGCTTGAACCCAGCACTTGGACTCTGGCATCTGTGAGTCCTACCCTGCCAAGTGGTGCTACCCCAGTCCTGGATCCTTGGAAGTGAGCCTGGAGGAGCTCTGCCAAGCCAACCTATCTGTGGAACCAGCAGAAATGACACATCTCCTCTGCTGCGTGGCGCAAACCAGAGCAGAACTGATGCAGTGTCTCTGCTGCGAGGATTCTCTCAAAGCAAGGACTCTGTATCGCCCACCTTGATGCCGCCACTGTGTGAAGCTTCACTGACGCATTCTGTTGCCTCACAAATCCTTGACAATGGCAGATACAACATTGAGGCAGGTTCTCTCATCGGAGTGTCGCAGCTCTTTGGAACCGATGCATCACCTTGATAGCGCGGCAGATCTTCAATACCAGACTTCACATCGCAAGCCCTTGTCGACGGGATCCTCAATGACGACGAAGAACCTCATAGTGCAGCCTCGCAGCTCCTCGGAACCAATGTGTTGTCTCAGCTGTGCAACACATCCTCGATTCGGGACCTTGCATCACTCTGCAACCAGGATTTAAGATACTCTTGTTCAGTGGGCCTAACTGGGTCCCCGTAGCCGGACCGCACTCCATCGCGGTTGGGCTGAACTTGTGACTTTGTCACTGTTCGGTGCAACCAGATATCCTAAGTTCGCACTTTGTGCTATTTTTTACCTGAATGTTTACACTTGCATATCTCCAGTTCTACTGATTGGATGTTTGTCGTTTTGGTCTTTTTTTATTTATCAAAGTGTTCTCTTTTTCTAAGTTGGTGTGGGGTTTTTCTTGTGTTTTGTTTTCACTTTATTACTGTGTGAATGACTGCATAAATATTTTAGACATTGCCTTTAAGTTATGCCTGCCTGCTCTAGCCAAGCTACAAAGGTGTTGAGCACAGGCTAATTTGGGGTTTGCCTCACCCTGATAAGGATTGTGGTGCCTTCTTGCGTAGGGTTTCACCCCCTTCAACCAGTAACCCAATTTCTCACACCTACCCACATCACATCTTTACCAAAGGGGTGGACCCCATCAGCACAGCCCTAACCCAGACACTGAATGACTCTATCTCACAGCCACCTTCCCGGTCACTTAGAAGGATGCCACAGTACTCTCCTCTTAAAGAACCCTTCAGCAGACTCACAGACGCTAGCCAATTATCGATCAATCTCCCTGGTACCATACCAGTCAAAAGTCTTTGAGAAAATCACCAACAAATGGCTAAAAGACCACCTTGATGACACCTACCTCCTCAACACCACTTACTCTGTATTCAAGTCCATCCATAGCACCGAACCCTTTCTGATGACATACAATTAATCCTGGAAGAAGGAGACACCGTTGCCGTCATGCTCCTGCAATTACCCGCTCCTTTCGACATTGTCTCCCACCCTACCCTCATTCAACACCTCCATGAAGCCGACATACAAGGTCCTGTGCTACACCGAATCTGCTCCTTCTTAACAGATCGAATTCAGTCAGTCAGCTTGACTCCCATCACCTCGACTGCCGCCAACCTCATCTGCATCATTCCAGAAGGATCATCATTCAGCCCCTTCGACCCCTACACGACCCTACTCACCAGCATCCTCCGCAACCACGAAACCAATGTCATCTCCTACACAGTCGACCCCTAGCTCATCCTCTCTGGTAAAACACCAAGCACCTGGCCAACTTCACCTCCTTCATGTCTGAAATCTCTAGATGGATGAAAACCAACAGTCTCAAAGTCAACACAGACCAAACTGAAGTTGTACCCTTCGGCAGAGACACATAATTGTGAAACTCCACTTGGTGTCCATCAGAACTCAGATTTACCCACAGCTTTACAACCCTAGCAAAGAATTTCAGGATAATGATCAGTGACCGGCTGGCGGGTTCTATGGCATGCCCTGTCTTGGAGACATGTAGGTCAATTTTTGGAGTAGGCACTTGACAGCTAGTCCTGGTAGGAGCATGTGCTGCACTATTTAGACGATTTCCAGCTGGTTGGCAGGGCATAAACAGACAAGCCTGTGGAATGCCACTGGGTGGCGATGGTATGGGGAAGCAATGGGATAGTTTGACCAAGGGTGACATGCAGTGGACAGGAAGTGTCATTACAGCTGGCCAGAAATGCTTAGGGTAGGTGGAAGAGTTCATTAGGGACTGAGATATGCTGTTTAAGGATGGTGTGGCGATAGAGGAGCACAAGATATGTATGGATAGTTCTCAACTAGTGAGCTTGGAGGGACGTAAGTGTGCTCAATATTAGAGTTATGTAACACCATGGGTCCGAAAGGGGCCAGAAGCAGGGTTTGCGCATGATGATTATTTTTATGTCGCTATTCGAAGGCCAAATTATCTTGTGAGCAATACTGGAACTCAGGACTTCAGGTTATTTGATCTGTGAAAGGGTCAAGGAGTAGAGACCGACAATACTGCAAGACAATAATATTGCTTCCACTACATTGACACAACCACTACATTGCAAGTTACGCCTGGGTGGGAAGAAATGGAGGTAAGAACAGTAATCATACCTGGTGACATAGAGGTAGACGATGTAGTGGACATGAAATGTAGTAGATACAGTAGGCTTATACTATCAACCTTGAGGTAGTGCCATACAGCTGGTAGGGGTCTTACGCAGGGCAGGTAACGTACCCTGAAACCTTTGTAGGTGAGTAGGCGAAAGTTCAGTATTCCGGTAGGGCCTAAATTTCAGGTCTAATACTGATTTAGTTTGAGCAATGGGATATAGGCGTCCTATGCTAGGCTTCCTTTGGATACCTTTCAGTGGGAATTCTCTAATTAAACTGACAGAACTGATGTTGCAGATCAACCCGGGACTTATGGGGATTTGAAATCAATGACCTTATGTGGAAGTTATTCGAACACTACAAAGGCCCAATAGGAAATGTACAGAGCAAAGAGCTTGTGTCCATTGGGACATTTAAGGGTGCTATCACAGAAGTATAACTTTTTTTTGTAGAAATTGAAGGCTGCTGGGTGGCTGCTGCGTGGGGAAAGGACTAGATGTAGTAAGTGAATTAGCAGTCACAAACGCTGCGATTCGGTAAATTACAGGCTTTACAACTGCTAAATAACTTATTCATGCTTCAATCACCTTGATAAGAAAAGCCATGCTTAAATGGTGTGCTTAGAAGCTATTTTGCCTTCTGTGTGAGGGTTATTATAAGGGGTATCTGCGAGCTATGACAGGACAGGTCCAGGTGCCTCGCTAAGGGTATGGAGGCTGTAAAGTGAGGAATTACCAATAAGTAGGTCTGTGTGATGGAAGTGGCAGTAGATGTGTTAGATGACTGGTAGGTAGAGGAAAGTAGGGATGAACTACCTGTCGGCCAGACACAGTACAGGGAGGTAAAGGAAAATAGAGAAGGAGCTTAAAAGTTGAAAATTGAGTATGGGAGCTGGGAGGGGCTTTAGAGTTATAAAGCGCTAGGTTAGAATTTATTAGAGGTCCAATTAGAGCTCTCATTATTAAATGTTCTTTTAATATTTAGGAGTCTATTCACTTGTTCAGCCAATGATGTGTCATTGTGACTTTGTTTGCCTAAATCATTTAGCAGTCTCTTGCCACCTTTAAAGCATGTCCTTGTCTTCACCTGTGGCCCAGTGAAACACCTAGGGGATCATTATGACTTTGGTGGACGGCTATACGGCCGTCCCTCCACAGTCCCTATTATGATTTTCTCGCTGGGCTGGCAGGCAGAAACAGCGTTTCCGCCCGCTGGCCCAGCGGGAAACTCACCACAACATTGGCGCCTGCTCGAAATCGAGCCAGCTGCAATGTTGTGGTGCGTTGGGTGCCTTAGCACCTGTCACGCTTTTCACTGTAATTCGGACAGTGAAAAATCGCAACGGGGCTGTCCATGGGGGCCCCTGCACTGCTCATGCCAGGTGCATTAGCAGTGCAGGTGCCCCCTTGAGCCCCCTGACACCCCCTTTCCGCCAGCCTTTGCATGGCAGTCCGACCGCCATGGAAAGGCTGGCGGAAAGGGGACTCCTAATCCGGAGCGCTCCTCTGGTGGATTACGACTGCCGAGACCACCAAGCTGTTGACTGGCAGCAACCTGGCGGTGCCAATGCTCGGACCGTGGCAGCTTCGCCACAGTTGTAATATGGCGGTAGGACCGCCGCTATGGCGGTGGTCTGACCGCCTCTGTCAGTATGTCGGTCTCAAAGACCGCCATACTCGTAATGAGGACCCTAATGCTGCTTTCAGATGAACTTGCACATCAACAGGGGCTGCAGTCGTGGGGTACCGAGAGAGCTGTACACTTGGCCGTCTATATATCTTTTTTTTAATTCTATGAATTGTTTCCTTTACCCTGCCAGGTTTCAATGCGCTACACACTATGCACAAACTCTGACCTGGAGAGAGAGATAGAGATATATATATGTAGAGAAAGAGACCGTCTCTCTCTCTCTCTCTCTTCCAGGTCGCCTGCAGGTAAAATGACTCCCGGAGAGACGGTGCACTGAGCGTGGGTTGCACTCAGTCCTCACATGTGATGATTTGGACGCTGAGAGGCCTAGCGCCAGCTCACGGTGGACGGTCCCGCGGAGCGCAGCCCGGCCTGCTCCTTCCAAGCAGGCTGCCATGTAGCAGCCCCCGGAGGCCTCCCTGGAAGGCAGGACACAAAACGCTCCTGGAAGACCGAGGCGGCGTCCCTGTCTTTCATGTGTCCGTCCACGACCGGGGAAGCGAGCACCGACGGGGAGGCCACTGAAGGCGCTGGCACAGGGCCAGCATGGGGACGGTGGGAGGGGGCCGCTTCCCGGCCCTCATTTCCATCTGAATACGGGGGTACAAAAGGCGGGGAGCTGCCTCCCGAGCGAGGGCCGGTGAAACATGGAGGAGGAGGGGACGGTCAGCCCTGATGAGGGGGGAGGCTGCGGAGGTGCGCACTGAAACCCCAGGAGGCTTCTGTGGCGCGAACATCAGAGGCGGAGGCCTGGGGCAGCCCCCGGTACTCGAACTGCAGACATTTCCCATGATGCGCGCCAGTGCAGGCCGTAACAAGGGTCCCCGCGGTCCCTGGGGGGGGGCTCTTATGCAGCTCCCAGTACTCAAACTGCAGACATTTCCCATGATGCGCGCCAGTGCAGGCAGTGGCGTAACAAGGGTCCCCGCGGTCACTGGGGGGGGGGGGTCTTATGCAGCTCCCCGGGTACTCAAACTGCAGCCATTTCCCATGATGCGCGCCAGTGCAGGCAGTGGCGTAACAAAGGCCCCAGCGGTCCTGGGGGGGGGGGGGAGGCTGATGCTTATGATGCAGCACCCCGGGTACTCAAACTGCAGCCATTTCCCATGATGCGCGCCAGTGCAGGCAGTGGCGTAACAAAGGCCCCAGCGGTCCTGGGAGGGGGAGGCTGATGCTTATGATGCAGCACCCCGGGTACTCAAACTGCAGCCATTTCGCATGATGCGCGCCTGTGCAGGCCGTGGCGTAACAAGGGTCCCCGCGATCCCTGTGGGGGCCTCTTATGCAGCTCCCCGGTTACTCAGAGTGCAGCCATTTCGCATGATGCACACCAGTGCAGGCAGTGGCGTAACAAGGGTCCCCGCGGCCCTTTGGGGCTGGCGTGGGGAGTGTTGGGGGTGATGCAGCTCCCCCTACTCAAACTGCAGCCATTTCCCCTGATGCGCGCCAGTGCAGGCAGTGACGTAACCAAGGCCCCCGCAGTCCCTGGGGGTGGGGGGGGGTTGGTGAAGCAGCTCCCCATACTCAAAGTGCAGCCATTTCCCATGATGCGTGCAGTGCAGGTAGTGGTGTAACAAAGGCCCCCGCCGTCCTTGGGGGGTGTGGAGGAGGCTGATGCAGCTCCCCGTACTCAAACTGCAACCATTTCCTATGATGGGCGCCAGTGCAGGCAGTGGTGTAATAAATGCCCCCGCGGTGCTTGGGGTGGGGGAGCTTCTGATGCAGCTCCCCCTACTCAGACTGCAACCATTTCCAATGATGCACCCAGTGCAGGCAGTGGCGTAACAAAGCCCCCGCGGTCCTTTGGGGGAGGGGGGTGGCGCTGATGCAGCTTTCCGTACTCAAACTGCAGCCATTTGCCATGATGCAGGCAGTGGCGTAACAAAGGCCCCTGTGGTGCTGGGTGGGCGGAGCTCCAGGGGGCCTCCTCAGCACAGCACCTGGCCAGAGTGCGTCCGAGGGGCCCCACCACTGACTCCAGGTGGGCTCAGCTGCATATCAGAACCAGGCGACCTGTGTCAACAGTGGCCTAATTACGCAATATCCACTCATACTTACCTATATTGTCAGTCTGAATCACAAAGGTAACTTGCACTTTTGAGTAAATATAATACTTCTGGATATTGACAAAATCTGAGTGTAAATTTACTAGAAAAGTCTAACTTCACATTCAGGTATTTGAAGAGGCAAAAAATAGTAAGCTTACTCAAAAGGGGCCAATTCACAAATAACCACAGTTTGTGTAAATGTACTCTTTTTCGATATTCACAATCGATTTAATAGTAACTTTACGATTGTGGAGACTCCACAGCCAGGGCAGAGAACACCACACATAAAAAAGATAAGAGTACTATTCAATCTTTTGTGAATACCAAAAAAGAGTAAACTTACAAAAACTATGGGGCATATTTACAAGCCCCGTGGGGCAGGGCAGAGCAGCAAGTAACCTGCGCCACACGGAAAGGTCAGAAATGCACCGTATTTACAAGATACAGTGCATTTCTCTCCTTTTCTCCCCGAGCTGGCACACAAATGGCTGCCTAGCGCTAACGCAGGCACCTTTCCACCAAAGTGGCTTTGCATGGCCTCGTAGATATAGGTCTGCACACTGTGCCACCAGAGTGTCAGAAAAAGTGATGTACTGGCGGCACACCGGGCTTGTAAATATACCTCTCGAAATTTACCTTTGTGAATCGGGCCAGAAGGGTATAGCCCCTGGCCTTTCAGTTTGGAATGTAGTGGGTAGCCTCCCAGCTACCTGATCTCTCAGTGGGTCGGGCTGGCCTGATTTACTGCAGACCTGATGGATGGGCCACCATGTGGCTGTGCCTGGAGAGGCGGGCAACAAGTGGGAAGGAGTCACCCGCATTCACCCTGCAGTCCATACCTGGGACATGCACTATTGCTACAATGACAATACTTCTCAACCATTATTGGAGGAGTAAATGCAGAATATAAATCATTCTTCGTGCTGTACATGGGCTCATTTGCACACTGATTCAACTAGGGAAGAGCCCCTTGAGCAAATATCCTGTGATGAAGAAGAGGAATTTCACGAATTACATGCACATTGCCATCTCCTTTCCGAGTGTGACATTTTCGTCATCCAGCTTCCACCTTTTGCCACAGAGCGCCCATATCAGATTGCATCCTCTTCCTTTCATCTTGTAGATACTATCCATGGACTTTTCTGTGAAATTGGAAACAGCAGTATCTTTATGGGACATGGTGAATTCAATCTGGTGTGACGGATTCAGTTGCCCATTACTCTGTGCTCCCTGCACGGGTACCATTTTCCCGCCAAAGCATAACAAATGGGTTCAATACCATTTTCATGTGATGGAGTAGCGCCTATGCTTGGTTACCTAGATACTGGTCTAGATCCAGTTATCCCATTATATTTGCGCCAGCCATCAGTCACTCTACGAGAAACCCATGTCCTTCACAAGGCTCCACCACCATGCCTGGTCACTAGCATATGGAGAGCTTATCAGCTATAAATCCAGGCTAGTGCTGGGAAACACTGCTTCCAAAATAGGCAAAATCCACCCATTTAAAAAAAATATTTGCTTTGAGAAATTGAACTTAATAAAAGCCAAAACTCACAAACCTTTCTGTGGTTCTCTCTGACAAAATGAGACCCAGAGAGAAACTACAAACTACTTGAACTGCAAACGTGCATTTCATGTGGTTCGTATGATTCTTTCTGGGCATTGTTTCTCTGGGAAGAACCACAAAAACTGGCCAAACCAGTCAATGTTCAGTGCAGGCATTTTTTTTTTGTTTCCATGGATTTCATTGGAAGTCTCTTTCAAATACCTCAGAATAATTAAAAAAAAAAAAAAACACAACACCACTCTTGACTGTGCCTCTTTGAAAGAGTCGCTTACCTGTGGCTACACCTCTTGCTGCTTACCTACACCTCTCTCGTCCTGCCACTTAGTGACTACTAAGAAAACTGGTGCCAGGACTACACTGAACACTACAACTGAATGTAAGGAAATCATATAGAAAAAATAAGTCTTGTGTATTTTTGCCTTTGGAATGAGTTTTGTTTGTGTGACACATAGTGCCCTTAATAAAAGCCAAGAGATTGTACAAGTTCGAAAATGTTAAGTTTTAAAAGTACTTACAAATCCAAGTTTACTTAAAATACGATTTACTTGAACAAAAAATAAGAACTAAGGCCCTGATTTAAGAAAAGTGGTGCTGCACCCAGTGCAGGCAACTTTTCTTGCACCCCTTAGCGCCCCCTAATGCCACCATGTGTGCACCGTATTTAATATACGGCGCACCATGGCGGTAGTTAGGGAACTAGCGTCAGAATTTCTGATGCTAGTTCGGAGCTTTGCAGGATTAGCGTAATAAATGTTGACACTAATCCTGCACAGCCCATTGAGGCCCATTGTAAGCAAGCTAAGCAGGTGTTAAAAGTGCCGAAAAAAATGACGCAAAGAACTCTTTTAGATTTCTGTGTGGCATTGGGCCTCCTAACGGGGAACGCCCTCTTTGCCTACATTATGCCTGATGCAGGCATAATGTAGCGCAAAGTGTTGAAAAATGGTGCAATGCATGCATTGCGCCACTTTGCAAATTTGGCGTGGCGATTTTGGCCTCGTTGGCCACATTAGCATTAAAAAAAAATGACGCTAATGTGGTGCAAGGAGGTGCTAGGCGCTCTTAAGTCTGTCCCCAAAAGCAGTATAGTGGATGTTTCCTGGACGAATTTTCAAAGGGATGAACAAAATGGGCACTTTTAAAGTGGTTTTCTTCACCCTTTATCAAAAAAAGGAGCAGATTTTATGGTTGCCAAAAGTGTACCAGCACAGGGTGTCAGGAGAACACATCTTAGTAGATGTGACACTGTTCTGTCCGCACACCTACTTTAGTTTTTGTGCTGTGTAGCAGACTTCTGGCCCCGTGCTCAACACTTTTGGGCACTTACCATCAAAGAGGGAGGAGAGGCCTTTGTCCCTAACAAATGCAGCTTTCATAAACATTACCCTACAGGCTCATAAATTGGAGCCACAAGGAAGTGTTTGTGGGGTACAGAGTACTGTTTCTGTGTGCGTTACCACTCTTTGTGAGTACCTGGAGTATGAGAAGTACCCATGGTGTCCTCACACAGAGGCAAAGAATGTGGCTCTTCAAGTAACAATATCTATTTTGTGTCTGCCTAGGTATGCCAACACCTGGCTGGCCTTACGTAGATTATTGATTACCCGAATATTCTAGCTAAGAAATCTCACCATTTAGGATCATGGTAAAGATGACTTGAGTGCTGTGTACCATCAAGGAACCACTATGTTAATTCTGATCTTCCATGTCTCCTCATCGCCATGAGATGTGCAGCGATCATGATTTAAAACCAACCACTAAACTTACCCTCCATCTACATCAACACCCAAACATTAGCATATCTATATCCCATAACAGAACAGAGAACATAAACCAAATACTGCAAATAATCAAGCATGGAAAAAAAACAATACACTATGGTTTAATACTCTCCCTCAGTGTGTTGAGTTCACTAGTACATCAGTTTGGATTGTGTAATCATTTAGGCCGGTGAATCAAATGATAATTTTATCGCAGAAACACTCCATTCTATGCATATTTTTTTGCAGATTTATGTAGCGCGCACTCGATCCAAAGGTATTGGAGCGCTTTACATGAGCACCAGTTACATTACACAAAGAATACATTCATTATTTTTTTAGGCACAGTCAGATTAAGTGATTTGCTCAGAATCACAGGATGTTGAGCCGATGCTCAAACTTGAACCTGGTCCCCCAGTTCCAAAGTTGCTTCTCTTGTTGTTACTCAACATCCTCTTCCCATGGTGATATAACTTCCTGTCACCCTTTTCCTGCAGTCAAAGGAAGGTCATCATAGGACTGGGGTGTAGAGTGAGCCATCAACAATGGCATAAACATAACAACAAAACAAAACTACCGGAGGCAGTAGTCTGGCAAACCTGGAAATGTATAATGCCCTCAGTTGGGGGGTAGAGTGATGAGGTGGGGCTTAGTCACTGTCACTCAAAGTGGAATCACCATGTGTGAGCAGATCCAGCAACAGTCAGTGCTTAATTTGTAAAGAAAAAAAAAAGGTGCCAGGGCCCTTCTCAGGAGGCAATTGCAGCCTGCACTACCACCAGCCTGCGCCATGCTTTGCCCCTGCCAGCGCAGCCAATAACAGTACCAACACAAGTACTAGCCATCGCACTACAAGTGTGACAATTAAGACTATTCCATATCACCCAAAGCTATAAGAATAATGGGCAGCAGCTATTTTAAATTTTAAAGTGTAATTTTAAATTAAATCCTGATGCTGTGCTCATCTCAAAATTATTCAGACGTTGCCACCATGCGGTGGCCTGTCATTAGTGCAGGTGTTGATAATTAAGTGCCAGTGCCAATACTGGAAAGTACTGCCTCAAATTATGGACTGAAGAAAGATCTCAGCCTGCCAGTCCCAGATCTGGGTACTCTCTGCGCGTAGGGTGGACATTGATAAATTTCATTGCTGCGTCAGGCGTAGACAAAAAATGGTTTCCCTGTTGGGTTCATACGAGGTGTAGAGTTTCTTTTATGTTCAAGTGAGTTACAGAGTTTATGCTTTAAATGAGTGTGGGCTTACTAGGTTTTTCGAGATATTTGTGTAGTTGTAGATATTATGCTTACACGCTGCTGCCACAGGGGCTGCAAAATTAAATTTCGGAGATTTGCAGCCAGCCACTGTTATTATTGTACTAGTTTGAGAGTAATAAATGGGGAGCATCCTGGACTCCAACACCCAGGAATGAGACAGGCCCAGATTTACAAAGGTGTCACACAAAGCAGCATAGCACCCAAAGGTACAGCGCTGCATGTGTGAGAGGGATAGAGCTGGAAAGCACTATATCTACAGATATAGGGCACCCTCCTCCCTTCTCTAGCGCCGGTGCAGAATTTTGATGCTGTGCTGAGTCTAGCATAGGTTTTGTTCTTGAAGGGTACCCTTCAAGTACAACATACTATGCCTAGATTACTTTTAAAACTTTTCCTACAGTATGTGTGCTGTACAGTGCAGCGCACACACAAAGTCAGAAAACAAAGGAGAAGTGAAAACATTTCTCCTTCTTACGCCTGCTTTTAAGTGGCATTCATTTTTGACACAAAACCCTGTCTATTTGTGTTAGTAGATCGGGTTTAGCATCAAAAAGCATGGGTAGTTCATGGGAAGGCCCACGCACCATCCTTGTAACACCCCCTTGACGCTAAGTAATGCAAAGCACTTTAGTTTTCCTTACAAACCAACACAAATAGCAATTTGTGTTGGTTGTAAAGCCACAAAAGGTTTTGTGTTTGGTTTGCTTTAAAAAGGAGAGCAAATGTGATGCAAAACCTTTTTAAATAAGGGCCTTAGGATGTTCATGGGAATACACACAGCACACCAGTACTAAGAATGTGGCCCTGCTTATGTACAGGTTAGCGTCAAAATATACCATATAGGCTGTATTTATCATAGAGTCTTGAGGGCTTATTTACAAGGGGCTTACACCACCGGTGCGTCACTTTTTATGACTCACGAGGAGCGCAGGCTGCAGGCCCATATCTACAAGCCCACATACAGCCACTTTGCGTGGCTTTTCTGGCCTTGTAGATATGGAGTAAGGCAATGCAGCACAAATCGCTGTGTTGCCTTACTTTGCGTCAAAGAGGCATTCCCTGGGTGTTGCGGTGGCTGATCCCACACAACACAAACGGATTTTGTAAATCTGGGAATGTGCCAAAAGCCCATGCCACCCCAGGAGGGACGCAACAGGGAGAAATATCTTTGTTGTTTCCTCTTTCTATGTGTGCTGCATTTTGCAACACACATAGAAGGAGGAAAATGTATCTCAGGATTGTTTTTGTGCAGGAAGGTGTTTCTTCCTGCCCAAAACAACTGTCCCCGCAACGCAGGCACCCTTGCACCATGGCATTGGCGCATGGCAGCAATTTGTGCTGCAGCTCAGGGGAAAAGGACAGCAATGCACCATCCTCTCCTTTTGTTTTGACGCAGGGCAGCGCAGCAAAAAGCTTGTGCCGCTGCCCTGCGCCAAAACGTTGTAAATGAGGCCCTTGGAAACCAGGGATATAGGCGCAAACGAGTAGGCTCTTAATTACATTTACACCTCTAAAGCTATTTAAACGAGTAATGGAATGTCCTCGAAATAGTTCATTAAAATAAGCTCAGAGGTGGGTGAAATTGTAGAAAATTGCATGAAACTACCCCATAATCACCAAGTTAATTGTTCTAATTCAGTATGAATTTCCCAAGGAAATCAGCAGGAAGCCTCCTCCCTAACTGCTATGAAGTGTCCCATAATGAAGAGATAACTCTCCTGAATTGTGCATGTTTTGTCGAACGACCCCAGGAGATGTTCCTTGAAAGATGCATCCGGATGCCTTTGGAACTAAGAATGTTATTGCTCTCACTTAAACCAAATAAAACGAAATCATCTTTACTAGTTTCTAGTTTAAAGTCTCCACTACACTCACAAAGCACTGCTGCAATATTCAGGCACAATAATATGTTATTGCTGCTGTTCAAAAGCAATAGTCATTAAAAAGCTCTTAGCATTAATCACATCAATGAAACGCTGTGTGCCCCAGTGCACATATTCACAATGGCAGCTCTTTCATTTAAAACTAGCTGTACACCTGCTGATCATTGTAGCAGTCGGATGACTGATGAATTATTTGATAATTTACAGGGCAACAAGCTCTTAACATTTGATCACCTGTGTAGTCTTTAAATTTGACAGAGACCCATTCATAGATCTAGGTCAAAAGTTTAAATCCTACATATATCCTGCAAACTAAAAATCAGATTTTCCACATCCAGGAATAAATATTTGGTTGCCCTTAAAAGATCCACCAAATTCACTCTCTATTAATTATTCATATCAATTAGATTACCTTTAGGCACAGTCAATGACATTGCCACCGAATTGCTCCAAAATATTTTTAAATTACAGCTAAATGAACATTAGATTGGCCCTAAAACATGAGATGTGGACAGCATGAGCTTTGGGGAGCCACACAGCCCTTCTGTTGTTGTACGCCCTGGTAGTTATCACCTCATAGCTCTATATCTGCTAAACAATTCCCCTACTTTGGATTCTACCAGGAGTTACTGAAATAACCTCACAAGGTCAGCTATGTAGACAGATTACTTGGAAGCAGCAAGACCCAATTCGAAACAAGATGAAGCCATTGTTCTCTCACTAGCGCCATGTCTACTAATCATAGTTGACTTGAGTTGGACTTCAACACTCAAGCAGAATAACGTGAGTTCTCTGATTGACAAGCTTCATGGGCTCGCGCCTGTTAGATGCAGAATCGAAGAAGGCTGCAACCTAGTTATCAACAGGAAGAACAACAAGCATTTTCAATGCAACGGGGCTCGCATTTGCTCGAGTTGGAGCTATTTGCGTTGTAAGCTCCTAACCTAACTTTTCTTGCCACACAAATTAAAAGAAAAAAAACACAGCGCGATCTCGCTATGTAAAATGCAGCACAATCGCGATGAAATTGAGAACGAAAAAACTCAGCATGATCGCCCTATGTAAACCCCAGTGCGATCGCGCTGCGGGGAAAATTAACGGATAAAGTAGTCCAGAAACCAGGCTCAAAACATCGAGCCTCGTATGTTTCTAGTAGTTTACCGGTGCCGTGTAGACAGGCTAAACACCAGAAAAGGCATGACATATGCATGCCTTTCACAAATGAAAGCAAGCAGATTTTAAAGAGCAAGCCCAGGAACCAATGAAAGAGACTGACGTGACCTGGGCGTGGTTTGAAGCCCAAAGAGAGATTACTTTATGGACGGAGCGCTTTGCTCTCGCCCATAAAAAGTAAGTGGAACAAAGTGGCAGGACATGAGGGGCTGCAGGGGACACGGAGTGGGTTGGCAAAGGATCATTGTTCAATGACTGACAAGAGAAGACAGCAAGGTCTCAGAAGTGACGCTTGAGTTCCAAATCTAGTACTCAACTCTTCTGAATCTCAAGCTAGGCCTGCAGGGAATTAGCAGGTCTGCTTTTCTCAACAGTATGGTGAAAGCCGAAATAGAAAAAAGTCTAAAGGTCTGATTTAAAGTTTGGGGGAAGGAGTAGTGTCCCTTAGGATGGTGGATGATATTGCCATAACCTACACCATCCTAAGGGTACTCCACCCATCAAATTTATAGATGGCCACGAGCCTAGTGGTCTTTTCTGTACATTAAAGTAACTGCTGTCCCAGTGTTTCACCTTCAGTTTACTATTAGTTTAGTCTACGTCGCCAAAGGTTTTGACAGCTGTACACCACACTATTGACATTTATTGTTTTACCAACCTAAACTGCCAAAGTAGGTTTTTGTTTTTGAAAAACAAAAAACAAATGTCCACCATACCCTGGGAATTTTCTTGGTAGATTCAGTCTCCTGGTATCTGCTTTCTCACACAATTAGGGGCATATTTATACTTGTTTTGCGCCGAATTTGCCTCATTTTTTCCTCCAAATTCAGAGTAAAACTAACTCCATATTTATACTCTGGCGCTAGACCCATCTAGCGCCAAATGTATGGAGTTAAAGTCATTTTTTGGACGTGGAAACCTACTTTGCATCAATGAAATGCAAAGTAGGCGTTCCTGTGCAAAAAATGACTCTATGGCCTAAGTGCCATATTTATCCCCCATGCTAAAATCACGCACGGGGGAGGAGGGATCATATAATGGTGCAAAGCTTGCTTTGCACTATTATTTAATGCCTGGGTCAGGGCAGGCGATAGGGGACCTGTGGGCCTATTTCCATGGTGGAACACCATGGAATGAGCCCCTTGGTGCCCTCCCCAGGCCCCAGGGACACCCCCACCCACACCAGAGGGACAGTGGAGGATGGGGGACCCCATCCAAGGTAATTATAGGTAAGTACAGGTACGTATTTGTTATTTTTTTTAAAGTGCCATTGTGGGCCCTGAAGTGGGCCCCCCTACATGGCACTGGGGCAGTGGCCATGCCCAGGGGACCCTGGTCCCCTGGCTGGCCATTGGGGTGGTGGGCATGATGGTTTTGTGTCAGAAAATGACGCTAGGCTGGTTAGAGGCATTTTTTTTTACTCTAACCTGCCTAACGTCATTTTTTGGTGCAGAACCCCCTTCTTCCATACCGCCAGCCCCACCCGGCTAACGTCATTTTTTACGCTAGCCTACCCTTTGCACTGGCTTGCACCATTCCATAAATTTGGTGCCCGGCTGTGCTCAGAAATAGTGCAAGCCGGTGTTAAACTTTTTGGTGCAAAACTGCGTTGGTGCAGCTTTGCACCAAAAAGTATAAATCAGGGCCTTAGTTTGACTTCTCAATGTAGTGGAGCAGCCACTCATTTCGGGCAAACCCATCTAGGATTCAGAGCCTGTTCAGTTCTGTTCCAAATGCCGCTGAGCTCCACCGCAGCTCATCCACACTTCATTCCATAAAACACTGAAGACCCATTTTGTTCTACGAATCCACTCGTTCCATTTTTCACTCACCTCTGCTGAATCAATCCTAGCTCCAAGATGCCCCGAGGTGACATTCATTCAAGAATGGGAGTTGGTGACATGAGCAGTTGCATTGCACATTTTTTGGACATGGATACTGTCTACTGCTGCATAGAGACTTCTCATGAATGAGGAAGGAATCAAGCTTGCCAACCTGAGCCAAAACTAGACAATCTTCAAAGGCCAAGATTTCTCCTACACCTGAAAGCCTGAAATAGGTCACAATTTCGAACAGAGATTCATGCCTTAAGCCCCTCTCATGCTCCTGAAGGCTACCGGAGGCAGGCGAGTCGTGGTCGGCCTTGAGTCAGACCTTAGCCAAGCTGGTACCCTCCACATGCAAGGGTGAGAGAGTAAGCACTTAGTCAGATGCTGCTCCGACAACTCATGAATGGATCATGCAGCCCAGATTTACCCTTCTGATGTTTGCACTCCGCGAGAAGCCTATATTTTTTCATAAAACGCAGAGACCCTTGCTCTTTCAAGTTTTGCTTGAGGGGCATACTCCATCGCTTCTAGAACTTCCTCCCAGACAATACCCATTTCATTATTAGTAAGGAACGACATTTAAACCTAGAAGAGTGACAATATGGTGAAAGGAGACTCACCTGCATCCATTGTTTCGGCTAGGACAGCAGTGTGAGCTCAGCAAAATAATATTAATTTAAATGTGTACCCTATGCGAGGCTCACGCTGTTGATGAAATGGGAACCCTAAAATATGGGCCCAGTGGGAGGCCATAGTGTCGTCCTCCCTGAGGGCATCCTGTTGAGATTACAATTATTTGGCTTCTAACATGTGAGTACAGGCCCTTGGAGTTTGCTGTTGTAGGTGGTATGATCACCCAGTGCAGGATCTCCACTAAAATAGCCTTAGGGTACACCAGTGAAGCAGAGCAAACCTTGTATGATTGTATCCATCTTTTCCACCATCGTTTACTGAAAGCATCTGGGTTTTCAGGGCAGATTGCTGTGATCTTCTTCTGATTGGTGGAAGTTGTGTTTGTAGATGATGACGTCACAATTTGCTATAAGATGGAAACTGCACTGGAAATAGGAACCCAACTACTGTGTTAGGAGGGCTGAGGGAGACTGCTGCGTTGATGCAGACCAGCTCTCAATTTAAAGTCTAGACTGCTGGTCTCCTCTAAGGCAGTACCAATTTCAGACCTGGAGAAGGGAGGCGAGAGACAGGAAACAAACACTGATCTCCCTGGCACAGACATGCATGCATACCAATACAACATTTTAAAACTGGAAACAGGGGCCTAGCTTAGTCAGTGAGATTCAGGGTGTGTGAGTCGCAAATTTGCCAACTAAAAAAACAGCTAACTGCAGGGTGGAGGGGTGAGATCAACAGGGTTTGGCATGGACTGTTTCCATGAGGGACAGGGCCAGTACTGATTTGATTTAGTTGGGCCTCTGTCTAGGGTGGGTGAGAAGCAGTGCGTTAGAACATTACCCTGAGAGATTGCTACTGGTTAGATTATTTGCAAGCACTCATTCCATCATCTTGTGGGTGTGTGATTGCCAGTAGTATGCCTGGAAATCTGAGTTGCCGTAGCTTTCCAAACTTACTACTGCCAATGTTTATGGATTCTTTAAAGTAGTAAATTTGCACGGATTCAGGGAGAACTTCTATGTAGGTGCTGATGTACTGCTTTTTTGGTAAACTGGCCACTGTGCACATTTATGATTCGGATCCAAAAAATTAACAAGTTAAAACTTCTTAATGAAAAGAGAACTAAGGGCAGAACCGACATAGACACAGCAGATCGACTCGGGCACCCATGCCCAACTACCAAACCAAGAATGCATTTGAGGGGTGTTACACCCCAAACACCCCTGCTGAAGCTATACCTCCGCCTGTCTCACTTGGGCCTTTATTTCTTCCTGAGAACTCCTGACTACAGTCATGTACATCATAATCGCCTGTAGTCCCTGCCATGGGATCACTTATTTTAAATGCATTTTCACTGTACACACTTTTCTTCGTCTCTGCTGCAAGAAGCCATAATGGTAAAGTTGTCAAATCGGTGCATGTGATATGTAGGTTTTAAGATGCTTTGCAGTCTTCTTACTATGTATAATTGTTTATATTGCATTGCCTCTTACCCTGCAAGAAACCTAAATAATAAAAAAAAGGGTGCATGTGGGCAGTGCACCATGTTTCTTCAAAATTAAAAAAAGTGTATTTCTTTAACATGCAGGAGCGTTTCACCTTAATACATCAGATTATATCATTCATTGAATAGGCAGACATGTATTACAAGTGATCGTTTTTAGAGACATTCATGGCTCGCCACTCAATGCCCCAATGAGGGAGTGAGAAATGCTGCTTGTTAAGGGAGCTGTTGTGAGTGATGGCATAGTTGCAAGGGGGGGCCTCCTGTCGGAGGTAGAGAAGGAACAGGGACATAGCAAGTGTGACTGCAGAGGATGTACTCAAGTTGTTATCCTGTGGAAATGGTCACCAGGTTCCAGGGAGACAAAGATCAAGGCACTGGGAAGCTCTGAGGCAAAGTCTGAATATCTCTGGGCAACCTCACCAAGGCAGATGGCCAATTCCTGTGGGCTGAGATACATAGTGGCAGAATCCTGCCAGTGTGCTCGCTGATAGTAAGAGGAAAAAAATAGGTCTTACTTGTCTGGCAGGTCACAGTAGGAACCTCTGCTGAGAAATTGTAGAGTCAGTGATTTCAAATGGTACACATTGTGATATGGGATCCAACGCTAATATTTAGGGTGACCAGCTGGCACTGAGGCAAATTCTGGACAGGACTGTAAAAAATTCAGGACAAATGGTCAAAATTCAGGACAAAAATTCAAGAACAAACGTCAGTTTCACAGGCACAGGCAAGAGAGGCCATGCCTCACTATGTTGTCAGTGCATTTATTTACTCTTTTTTAACATATCACTATTTATTCACTGTGGTCTTTTTGTGATTGCCTCCTGGTATGCTACATGCAGGTGTCACATTACGTCCTTGTTCAGTAGTAAATTAATTCCCCTTCAGTACTGTGGCAAGGCCATCACCCCAACCCAAATCTACCGAATCTTTCTTAAAGAGAAAGTAACAGCAAAACTTTGATTATGTTTCTGAACATTTTAAAACTCCTGGCAAACAGTTTGGGACACATTAAGGTAATTAACCTTATGCTAGTTTAAACAAATTGAACAAAAACATCCGGCTTACCCCAACCGCCCATGGACTTTCAACCTAAAAAAAAAAATGAAAGAGGCAGGGCAGATGGTGTTGGTGACAGTCTCACACCTAATGTCAGGATGTGAGGAACCCACAACTTGTCTGTAGTCTCACAGCACTAGAGTGTATGTCTGGGACTCTACATTTATCTCAGAAATGGGAGCCCAGACTATCAATCAAAGATAATAAAAGAGGAGGATGAAATCGAGATCAAATGGGAGATCCACGGCAAGTGATTCAAAGGGTTGTTGCCAATAACTGGCTAAATAAGGAAGAGAAGAACAAGGTGGGATAATTCCTAAAATCCTATAAGATGGGTCCACCAAGACTAACGGAAGGTATTGGGTACCTGGAGAGTTGTCTCTGCACACAGGAGAGAAACAGAAGAGGCACTGTCAAGTGGTTGAACAAGCAACACCCATCCACCTTGGCAAACTCTTCTGGTGCAATAGTCCGCTGTTTGTGCTCGTGAAGGGTGAGCAGGGGCCAGACCCCTTGCAAGGATGTGCAAAGCAATTGCCCGCTTTGTCCATGTCTCTAAATGGTTTTGAAATTGAGCAAAAGCCAAACTAGTGATCTAGGTTATCCCTAAGTGTCAAGTACACATAGAATCTCCAAAATATTTGGGATGTAAATTGCACAAACAAAATGTAATTAGTGTTTCTTTAACATATGGCACTGTTTTCCCGTTTATATACAATTAGATCTCAGATTGAACTGGGAACCAGTTACCTTTTGATACCTAGTGATTAATACCTACCATTCTGCAGGATGGAAATCTTGGCAGAGCGTCACGGTCCCTTCAACCCCAGTTTGCTTTTTGGTCTTCTCTTCTGCTTTCTGTAGTGGGCCACGTGGCACTAGTGAAGATGGTGTGCTACCCCAATGATTGTATTATTTTGCAAACCTTCCCTTGCTCGTCCTTCATTCCTTCTCCAGACATGCCACACATCTGATTTGTTCACTGCAGCACCGTCGGGTAGCTCTTTCCACTCTTAAGCTACCCGTGACTGCGGGTGGATTAGGTCTTCTGGACTTAGAATGCCACTATTCAGCTGTACAAGTCCAATGGGTGGCTCGCTGGCTTTCTCCCCACATCCCTGCATGAGATGGGGTTGACCAGTAAAGACTTTAAGGAAGGCTTAATGTACTGCTCATTGTTTCCTAATGACCATTCTTCGGATAACCATCCGGGGTTATCATGCACAGTTTTCTCTTGCCTTGCTAGAACCTGTAAACTCACTGACACAAAGAAACCCTGTGCTCCTGCACTACCTTTGCTAAGTCTTCCCACTCGAACAGGATGGCTGTGCTCAGAGCAACTCCATCAGTGGCATGTTGCAGGTATCTTAAAATTGGGAGATTTGTTTCTGGAATGGCGAGCTACTAAATTTCCATACCCTTGTGGCAGACTACCATCTTCACCCCAGTCAACTCCTTACATCCAACCACCTTAAATAATCATTAAATGCCCTATTTCATGTCTGCCACCTAGCATTAACCCTACAAGAGGTGTGCCAGAAGCGCTACACCATAGGAAGTGGTGGCAAACTGATAGAATGGGTGTACAGACCTTTCCTGCAACATGGAAACCACCCCAGGTCTTCTCGTCATCCTACCTGGGTGATTGATGTGGCCAAACCTCTGAAAGATATGGATTGGACTAAAATACTGGACTTTCCCCACAAAGTATCCCACGGCTGTCACTTTAAGTACATTCATAGTGCTTCCTTGTGAATGCATTCCACCTGTAGCTTGCCATTGGCCTTGTGGTTTGTAACTCACATTTTGTTGATTTCAATTTGCTGACTTTATTTGTTTTAGGCTAAGCAGCTTGAGTTTGTCCTTTCCCTTGTTAAAACCTTATTTACAGTATTCTTCCAAGCGCTCCCTTTCTGTAAACAGGCCTATAAATCTTGTTCTTATCTCATCACATTTGCTGTGCATTCAAAGAACAAAGTCAAATGTCAGGCTCTGTCTTTGGTGTTTACTTTAGTGTTTACTTTTCTTTCTCTGACTTCAAAGTGAGAGGATTTATGCAACAATTTTGCTGGATACTGGGGTTAGGAAAGAGTTTTTTTCTATCACATGACATCATTTAAATAAACTTCAGAATATATCAGAATTAGGAGTACAAATGAAGCACATTTTTGTTAATTCTGAACTGTGCTGGAAACAAATACCTTTCTATGATTAAAGCAAATCATTGCATTAGGTGATGCAATTTCCACACATCATTGTCTGTGCACAGTATAGTTTGATTTGAAAAACTGTATATCTGTGCAAATGTAATAGTCATTTCAATCAAAAATTTGTTGTCTGTAATGGCAGTGTGTTACCACACCATGTATACTCCACTCTACTCTGCTCTGCACCACTCCACACCACTGCACCTTACTATGTATCAATCCACGTTACGCCACTCCATGCCACTGCACTGCACTCTTCTCCATTCTGAACCACTCCACATTATGCCACTGCACTCTATGCTACTTCACGCTATGCCTCTCTACTCTACTCTGTACCACTCTACTCTATGCCAATGCACTTTACGTCTCTCTACACCACTGCGCCCTGTTCCTCTGCTCCACTGCACGCTATACCACTCCAGTGTAGGCAATACCAATCTAGTCCGCACAACTCCACTCTATGCCACTCTGCAACATTGCACTGTACGCCACTGCACTCTAAGCTAATACACTCTATGCTAGTGCACTTTATTCTGTAACACTCAACTCTATGCCCCTGCACTCTACATCAATACACTGTACGTCACTTTAATCTACTCTGCATCTCTGCACTCTATGCCACAGCACTCTACACCACTTTACTCTATGCCATCACACTCTAGGCCATCACACTCTATGCAACTCCACTCTACCCTGCACCTCTCCACTCTAAGCCACTTCACTCTACTGTGAAACAATCAACTTTATGCCACTGCACTCTGTGCCACTGCATTCTATGCCACTGCACTCTACCCTGCACCTCTCCACTCTATGCAACTGCACTCTAATCTGAAACAATATATTCTACGCCACTGCACTCTGACCACTGAACTCTAGTTCAATGCACTCTACATCACTGCACGCTGACACTCTACTCTGCAACACTGCACTGGCCGCCACTTTACTCTACACCACTCTACTCTGTACTACTACATTCTGCACCAATACACTCTAATCCACTGCACTCTATGCCACTCTACTTTTCCCCATGCCACTCTATGCCTCTGCACTCTACACTGGTGCACTCCAAACAACTGCACTGTATGCCACTGCCCTTTACTCTGCAGCACCGTACACTATGCCACTTTTCTATGTACCACTCTACACCACTGTACTGACACTCTACTGTGCAACACTGCACTCTACACCATTCCACTCTGCACTACTGCATTCTATGCCACTGCACTCTGACACTGCACTGTGCATCACCGCACTCTACACCACTGCAGTCTAGGCATTATACTCTACTCTGCACTGCACCACTCTACAATACTCCACTCTGCACCACTCTACGCCACTGCACTCTATGCCACATGAGTCTACTCTGCACTCTGACACTGCACCACTCTGCATTACTGCACTCTCTGCCGCTCTATTGTATGCCACTCTACTCCACTGCACTCTATGCTACTCTACCCCATGCCACTCTATGATACTGCACTCTGCGCCAATGCACTCTAAACCACTGCACTGTACGCCACTGCCCTCTACTCTGCACCACTGTACTCTACGCCACTGCTCTCTGTGCCACTCTACTCCACTCTACATCACTGCACTGACACTCTACTCTGCAACATTGCACTCTCCGCCACTGTACTGTACACCAATCTACCCTGTACTGCTGCATTCTACGCCACTGCATTCTATGCCACTGCACTCTATGCCACTCTACTTTGCATCACTCCACTCTACGCGACTGCACTCTACAGCACTATACTCTACTCTGCACTGCACCACTCTACACTACGCCACTACACTCTCTGCCACGCGAGTCTACTCTGCACTCTATGCCACTGCACCACTCTACAATACTGCACTCTCTGCCACTCTATTGTATGCCACTCTACTCCACTGCACTCTATGCCACTCTACTCTGTCCCATGCCACTGCACTCTAAACCACTGCAACCTAAACAACTGCACTGTACCCCACTGCACTGTACTCTGCACCACTGGGCTCTACACCAGTGCTCCTATGCCACTATACACCACTCCACACCACTATGCCACTAACTTTTAGCCATGCTGAACAGCAACCACTCTGGTGTATAACATGGCTAAAACACATTGGCAAAGCCAATAAGTCTTGCGTAGATGAGACCTATTGGCTTTGACAATGTTTGTTAGTACTATGAGGTACAGAGGTCCCTGAATGAACTGTGAATGTGTCAGTCCTTATTTTAAACATGCACTCGACGCCTCGTCAGGGGTAGTAAGCGCTATATAAATACAATTACATCATATTATAGGCTGCTACAAAATGTGCAAATATATTTCGGTTACATTTAAAAAAGTGCTTCTCAAATACAGATTTGAATAATATACAGTTTATACCTAGTACTAATATTTTTTTTATAACACTCCATTAAAATCACACACTCCACAGCTCACCTTGGAACACCATTACAGTATCTCTCTAAAAGAAAATATCTTTGCCATCAGAAAGATTCAAGTGACTCCTTTGGTTAAAGTCAATGCAGGTTTTCAAGCCCCTTTGCATTTGCAGATTTACCAGTTACCCACATTTGCATTTCTTTAGGGAAGGAGACACCCTGGCAAGAAGGTCTGTTTCTCACCTGTCTGCCCCTCCCTCCTTCCGAGCACAGGAAACTCCCTGCCTTTCAACCCAGCTGGGGAAACTAATCTGCCCGTAATTTCACCCTGCCTCCGTTGTCCTCTTGATGAAAGGCTAAAATTACGGACAAATGCCGTCTGTTAAGCCTTTCATCACGGACAACGGACGGCAGGGCGAAATTACGGGCAGTCTGTGAAATTTACAGACGGGTGGTCACCCTACTAATAGGGTGCTGGCTTTTGAAGAAATAGTTTGTCCCTGAACGTCTTTACACAGTAGACACATCCTTTAGGCAATCAGGGGATCCTCCTCTTTTCTGGAATGATCAATGGAACTCGCTAGATCACATCTCAAGAGGCCAATCCATAGAAAGCAGCCAGATTTCCTCAGAGCTGCCAACTTCATAAAAAATGTCACAGTGTGAGGAGGGGTGGAGCCTTGGAGGGGGCATGGCCTCTTGCTGAGAAGCACTTAAGAGGCACTTTTGCCCCCACCCCATCCTCTAAAAAATAGAAAACAGCTTGCTGAGGCTGCTGCCGATGTCCTGGGGTGTTTTCACACACATTAATGGAGATCAGCAGTTAAAAGCCTCCGAAAATGAGCTGAAAACCACTGTCTACAGTGGTTTTCAGCTCGTTTTCCCTGCCACCATGTGATATTGGCTCCTCACTGGGAGACAGTGTGAGGGGAGCCAATGTCATGTGTCACACGGTGAATCGTGTGAGTTGGCAGGTCTGCCTCCTCTTTGGTCCATGTACATCTGTGAGAGAGATCTCACAGTTTCTAGGTCCTCCATGAAGTTACAGTCCTTCAGAAGGCATTCACCATGGCTAATGTTTGCCAAGAGAAATTCTTTATTCACTGGTGGCAAGCAAATCTAATCTCTGAGTACGGTTGAAACTTCAAGAGCAAGTTGATCAAATTGATGCTGAATCCTGTAGGGGTCGTGAGGACCAGATAAAAATGTTATGATGCCCATGGTGAAGCACAGATAAAGCCTTTCAACATGATGCTACCACTCAGAAGCATCACTAGAATCCAAAGTGGAATCAGCATGTAGTCCCGCCCGCATGCCAAGGCCACAAGGGCCTGGCCGCTCCTGGCAGCATAACATCTTCAAACATGCTGGTGGTGTATTGGTATAGGTATACCATATCTCCTGTGGCTTCTGACCAACACTTCGGTACTAACACTAGCACTTCCTGTGTAGTACGGCACTGGATGTCCATCTTACTCACTTACAGTGGTCTGAGATCCCAGCAGCGGCTCCACTGGCAGTAAACAACCTAGTAGGTTTTTGGTGCTAGGCAGGAAAATGTGTACCTAATAGGAATTTCCACTTACCATCATCTCTGAGGTGTGCGATGAAAGGACTTGGGTGATGAAAAGTACCAATTTTACAGAGCTATTTACCCCAGCATTGAGTGTGCTTGTGGGGTCAGTGTGATTCACCTTTGTTTACAGTACCACTGAGGAGCAGGTGGGTGGGTTAAAGGCAGTCGCGGCTCGGGGATTACAAGGGGTGGGGCGGCACGCGGGGGATTTTAGTAATATATATTTTTTAAATTTAAAAAACTTACCTCTGCTCCGCGCCGCTGCTCATCCGTCTCCTCAGCGGGCAAAGGCTCCCAGCCTGCCCCGTGGCCAATCTTGACACTGCTCAGAGCAGCATTAGAATTGGTTGGAAGCACCTAGCCAGGGCGCTCCTAGGCAGACTGGGGGCCTGTGCCTGCTCTCTGCAGCCCGGCAACACAGCTGGAGAGAGCACTGTGCGCATGTGTGTTTGGCCAGCCCGAGACGGCCGGCCAAACACACATGCGCACTGAGGGGAGTGCACAGTACACTCCCCTTGTCCCCGGCATCCCCAGTGCCCCGCTCCTTTAACAATGAAAGGATAATAAACTTAGGCCCAAATTTATGCATTTTGTCGCAAAACTGCGCTAACGCAGTTTTGCGGCAAAAATATTAACACCGGCTAACACCCTTCCTTAGGGCCATCTTAACGTCATATTTATGGAATGGCGCAAGATGACCCTAAGAAATGGCTAGTGTCTCAAAAAAAGATGCTAGCCGGTCAAGAATGGCATTAGGGATTATGGAGCTAGTGGGTCAGAAATTACGTTAGGGTGGTTAGTGGCAAAATAAATGCCGCTAACCAGCCTAGCGTCATTTTCTGATGCACAAGCAGCCACATACATGATTCCTGTCTAAGTGTAGACAGGAGTCATGCCCACCACTCCAATGGCCAGCACAGGGGACCAGTGTCCCCTGGGCAAAGCCATTAGACCCAGTGCCAGGCAGGGGGCCCCGTGCCAGGGGGCCCCCAATGGCACACCTAAAAATAAAAAATAATACTTACCTAGGTTGGGGTCCCCATCTGGTGTGGGTGGGGGTGTTGCTGGGGCTTGGGGTGGGCATCTGTGGGCCCATTCCATGGTGTTTGGCCATGGAAATAGGACCACAGCTACCCTAATGCCTGGTCTGACCCAGGCATAAAAAAATGGCGCTAAGCAGGCTTAGCGCCATTATTTGGGTCTGCCTACTCCGTGCGCATCCTCTCTGCGCCGGGTATGGATATGGCGCTAGGGTGTTAGAGTCATTTCTAGTACAGGAATGCCTTCCGTGCATCTCATTGATGCAAGGTGGGTTGGCGCATTCTAGAAATGGCGCTAAGCCCAATATTTTGACGCTAGATGGGTCTAGCATCAAAGTATAAATATGGCATTAGGTTTGCGCCATTTTAGCATAAACAAAATATGACGCTACAATGGCGCTAAGCAACCATAAATATGGGCCTTAGTTTATTATCCTTTCATTGTTAAAGGATTTGCAGCGGTTGCTGCTGGCGGGGGTGCGGCGCTCCTCCGCCATAGCGGAGTAGCCATCGCTGGTTAAAGGACCTGTCAGAGCTTCTATAATGTACAGTACCATACACAATACAATGATGGCTTTTGGTAAACACTCTAAACCATAGAATGTGATTAAGCACTCTGTTTTATTATCCTTATGAGAAAACGTCGGGTAAGACCAAAAAATGAAGCAATGACTACATATGATATGAGTGAGCAAATATTTAAAAAACGCTTACACAGGCCTGCACTCCAGCTTAAGCGTCTATGTGTCCCTTTGTGAAGACTATGGAGCTTGACTTTGCAGGTACCTAATCTGAAAAAGCAGATGAGGCAACTGGAGTGGTGCACTGTGGGTGCTGGTGAAGGTTCAGCTGCCTGGATACTAGCACATGTGTGAACAGGCAGCCCACAAAGGTGGGGAAGGACACATATGAATGATGGGCTGGCTGGCAACCACAGAATGGTTATAAGATGCGCCTGTATGGATCCCTGGAGGAGACAAGTATCCAAGAAGAAAAGGTGAACAAAAATCAAAATAAAACTCAGGAGAAGAGTAATAATTCACCTGTCTCTTGTTTCTAGGAATTCGTCCTGATCATGAGATGAAAGAGCTTCTCTTTGAGATAAAACCTAGATCCCTCCCATGTTACGGCCTAGGATAGGTTTAATGCATACCATGGACACTACCCTGTCATCTGGAACTGCATTAGAGCACTTGGGGCACCTCCAGGAGTGGCTCCTCCGCAGTGGCAAAGGAGTGTCGCCCCCTGGCTAAGAGCCAGCAGCAGGAAAATAAAACGATATTTGAATAATATATTATTTTTCTGCTGCTGGCTCAGCCAGCAGGTGCAGGGAGGGGAAGGGCTAGGCCATGGGAGGTTGGGATGAAAAATTGTGTGCACTAAGTGCGCATGTGTGTTTGGACAATCATGCGCACTTAGGTTTCTCCCGCCCGGCTGAGTACACTGGAGAAACTGCACAGGCCCCAGGGTTGTGTCTGAGTGGCAGTCACTTCCGCTCAGACCAATCCTGACGCTGCTTACATGCTATGTTCAGCATGTAAGCAGCACCAGGATTGCTGGGAGCCTCTTCTGGTGTCCCCGCGAATGCTGGGACAGCAGAAAAGGAAAGGAGGACGAACGAGGCGGCAGGAGAGGACCGCGGTGGCGGCAACGAACGGTAAGTTATTTTTATTTTTATTTTTATTTATTACCCATTGCCCCCCGCCCCTCCTCTTGATATCTGCAGCAGCTGCCGCTGGGTACCTCTCAAATGTGTGGCTGAACTCCAGGCTTTTCTCAACTTGGCCTGCACCAAGTAAGAGTGAGATTGTGCTTCCTGCACATGGGGGCGTGGGAGAATGCCATCACTAGTGGATTATTGTTCCAGACACCCTCATCTCCACATGGCCAGGAGGCAACGTTAAATCATACTCTTTGGTCAGCTAGAACATTGCTTTTTTAGTTCAGCTTTTACTGAACGACACAGGAGCCAGGCACCATTAGAGTCACATGTACACACCATGGGGCAGATTTGCAAGCCACTAGCGCCTCTTAGCGCTGTTTTAGCATCATTTTTTACGGTAAGGCGGCGCTAAGTAGGCCATTCCCCCGTGCCATTTTTACAAAGTGGCTCAATGCATGCATTGTGCCACTTTGCAATCCCTTGTGCCACATTCTGCCTGCACCAGGCATATTGTATTCAAGGGGCGCGTTTCCCCGCAAGGAGGCCTGAAAAAATAGTGCAGTGAAATTTACAAGATTTCACTGCACTATTTTTTTCTGTCATTTTTAATGCCTGCCTAAGGCAGCCGTTAAAGTGGGGCTCCTGTATTGGCCTACGGGCCTCCCTCTGCTTTGCTGCACTAGAGCCAACATTTATGGCGCTAGTGCAGCGAAGCACCACAATAGCGTAAAAAAATTAGATGCTGCTGTGGTAATGAGCGCCATGGTGTGGCGTAGTGTAAAAACGGTGCAACCATGGTGTCCTTAGAGAGGCGCAGGGGGATGCAAGAGAAGTGGCGCATCGGGACCAATGCACCACTTTCTTGTAAAGATGCCTCCATGTGAGCATTGCATCGTGACGCATATTTTCTTTTTTTTTTTATGTTCCAGCACAACATTGGTAAAAAGTGTTTTGCTTTTTACCAGTGCTGCACACCATCGCCACAAAGTATTGTCAAAGCCAATAGATCCCAAAGATGAGACCTACTGGGTTTGCCAATCCAGGGGCGACTCCTCCGCCCACGGGTGGCGTTAGCATTGCGCAACGAGGAGAAATGCTTTAATTTCTCCTCGTTTTTTGCTCTCTCTATGTGCGCAGCATTCTGCAGCACACATAGAAAGGGCAAAGGGCCATTGAAGATCGTTTTTGTGCAGGAAGGTGTCCCTTTCTGCACAAAAACAATCGCCCCCGCAGCACAGCTATTCTTCCACCATGTCGCAAGGGTGGCTGTGTTGGCAGCTAATTTAGCACTGGTGCAGGGGGAAACACAGGTGTGCGCTGTATTCTATTAAATACGGTGCATTCCTGCATTTTGAAAATGACATAGAGCGGCGCTGCCAAATTTGGCGCAGCGTTGCGCTTCGTCATTTTGACTTTAAATCTGGACCCCAGTGTGCATGTCTGTTTGGCCAGCCGTTCTTCGGCCGGGCACACAGACATGCGCACTTTGCACTTCTCCACCTGACTGTATTGAACAGCTGGGAGTAGAAAGTGCACAGGCCTCACTCCCTCTGTGAGCGCCGAAGCAGGGCGCTCACTATGTGTCATTGGAAAGGTTTCATTGTAGTTTATAGCAACAAATAAGAGGCAGCAGGCTCCCAGTTCTCAGCAGAAAGCTCTGGAGCACACGTGCATCATGTTTAAACAATGTACAGATAAGCAGGCAGGGCTGGACTGGGAGGTCAAGGCAGCCCTGTAGCATGTTTGTACTGGACCCGCCCAAGTGTATCAGAGTAGATGAGCACGAGTGACCCTCTTACCTGGGTTTTAGGAGGCGACGTCCCCAGAAAAGTATTTTACAACAATAAGGACACACAATTTGCAACACATTTCTGAACATACTGGATAAAGGGGCATCAGACTGGCAGGCAGTCCCGTAGAAAGACTCATGAAATATTGCAATACTTCAGCGTCTGGGACAGTACTCAGAATAATGAGCACTGATTCACTTCAGCAGCAAATCACTTAAGCGCCAATAGAACGCTGTGATGCCTCCGCAGCGCTATTTTCAGGGCTGGCTGGGCGGCGGATCCCACAGCCCTCCCGGGTATAAAACCAGCCCAAGCAACCCTAGCCTCCTAGTGGTTTGCCCCATCTCCCCATATGTCCTGTCCAGCCCTGAAGCAAAGCGCCTGGACTCACCAGTCACTTGATGCTGCGAGGTATGTTCAGAATTACTGCGCTGCAATCCCTGTGTGAAAGTTTGTCTCCAATTTCCTTATTACAGGCGACCTATGGTGTCTCTAGTTGCCCGTAATAAAGAAACAAGGTTGGTGCTTCACTGTGATAACTTATTACAGTTGAGTTCTGGCCTTGCAACCCTTGCTGCCAGACCCAGCAGCCAAAGGAAAAGGCAGAACATGAAACACAAGTAAAGATGTAGTTTAAAAAAAAAAACTAGTGTCCCCTTCTTCTGCCGTTTTTCTGCATGAACAGCGATCAGCCTAAAGGAGGCATTTATGAAAACTTGTATTTTTTAAAAACTTTGGATAATTATAGGACATAGAGGGGCAGATTTAAAAGCCCTAGCGCCTTCTTTTTACGCTAATGTGGCCCAACAAAGCCAAAATCACAGCGCCAAATTTACAAAGTGGCGCAATGCATGCATTGCACCGCTTTGTAACCATTTGCGCTACATTATGCCTGCGCCAGGCATAAAGTATGCAAAGGGGGCGTTCCCCCGTTAAGGATGCCGAAAAAACAGCGCAAAGAAATCTAAAAGATTTCTTTGCATCATTTTATTTTGGCACTGCGTTTAAAGGAGGCACACCGTTGTTTACAACGGGCCTCAATGGGCTTTGCAGTATTAGCGTCAAAATGTTTGACGCTAATCCTACAAAGCTCCGAACTGACGTAAACATTTTTGACACTAGTTCCCTAACTAACGTCATGGTGCGCTGTATCTTAGATACAGCGCACACATGGTGGCGTTAGGGGGCGTTCAGGGGAGCAAAGAAAGTAGCGCTGCACTCGGTGCAACGTCACTTTCCTTAAATCTGGCCTATAGAATGTCTGCATAATTCTACACATTCTACACATTCTGACCTACAGTGTTTTTATAATTCGACTTGCATTAAACTGATTCCAATATCTTTTTACAACAGCTATCAAACTTCTTTTTGATGTGTTTGTTGATTCAGTACAAATTCTACTTTTATTCTTCATGTTTGCAAACAACTTATCTCTTTCATATGAAAGGGAAACACGCCAAGGATTCAGCAGTTTGTGGGAAGTGTGATGGTGTGGTCAGAAATGAAGTACCCCTGCCATACTTTATCAGAATATTGCAAGTTACCCTAATGTTCCTTCACGTTATAGAGGAACTTCGCACATTCCTCTATATGATTACGGAATTCCTCTCTTATTTGCTACATCCTTAGATATAGAAAATGGAGTACTTTATCTTAGATATATAGTGAATAACCATCTCTTGCACAATATGATACAAAAACAGTGAAAACAATAGGTAGATGTCAAGATACTTTATTCGCCTATTTTCTCTCCAGTCTAGTGTGCAGAAAGGTCACAGTGGATTCCTGTACTAAAGCCTGTTCATTTACATTGCTCAATGTTTGTTGTTTTAAAAATTGAAAACACTTTTATTCCATCACAGCGTTTTGCAGAGGCGACGCAGTGGGGATAAACAAACAGAAAAAAAGGCCCATTCAAGCACTGAAAAATGATCCCTGTGGGAATGGATCCTCTGCTCTCTACACCTAGTTCAGCCAATTCTAGTGTAATGAATCCTGGGTGAGTGGATCAACTGCAGCTTCAGCCACTGCAGTAAAGGTCGATGACCATCCTGTGATCAAACAAGATTCCGTTGGACTGGAACACGGATACTCTGGCCCATATTTATACTTATTTAGCGCCGCATTTGCGTAATTTTTTGATGCAAAAGTGGCGCAAACTTACAAAATCTAACTGTATTTTGCGCCACTTTTGCGTAAAAAAAGGACGCACATGCGGCGCTAAAAAAGTATAAATATGGGACTCTGTTCCTGGGGTTGAAAGCCAAAGATCCACTTAGATTTCAGTCATCTTGGTGTGTTTAGTATCTTGGCATGAGTGTCAGCGTGTGCGGTCCCTAAGATGCTGTTGAATCAAAAATGTCTTAGCTAACATGAAATAAAGTTACAATTCTATCAAGGAGACACAGGTGAGAATTATGGGGTTGATTTAAGAGCCCCTAGTGCCATCCTAACGACACATTAGTGCCATTTTTGAGCTCTGCTGTGTCCTTAGATGGCCAAAAATGCAGTGCCAAATTTAGATAGTGGCACAATGCATGCGTTCAGCCACTTTGTAACCCTCTGCGCTACATAATGCCTGCGCCAGGCATATTGTATGCAAAGGAGTCGTTCCCCCGTTTGGGGGGGAGGGTGAAAAAATGGCGCACGGAAATCTAAAAGATTTCCTTGCGTTATTTTTTTCGGCACTTTTAACACCTGCTCAAAACAGCCGTCAAAAGGGGGCTTCCATTGAATACAATGGGCCCCTATGTGCTCTGCAGGAGTAGCACCAGAATTTTGGCGCTACTCCTGCAGAGTACATCAATAGCGTAAAAAAAATGATGCTATTGTCCCCTTTCCTGCACCATGGTGCACTGTATTTTAAATACGGTGCACATGTGGTGGCAGTAGGGGGGGCGCTAAGGGGCGAAAGGAAAGTGGCCCTGCACTGGGTTCAGCACCACTTTTCTTAAATCAGCCCCTATGAGTTCAATGCAGCTCTGGCTCCCGTGCCAGCCAACAAGTGTCACAGCCGTCAGCTTTAATGATGCATTCTTTCCAAGGTCACTCCTGTTAGTGATGGTCGGCCAAGCCTGTCAAGGCCTGAACCTGTGCTGCCTGGAGTCCCACAGATATCTGCCCTACCCGAAAAGGAAAAGCACGGCAGGTGCTACCAATCAATTCAAACTCAAACATCATCTTCCAACCAATCTCAATCAATTAGGACAAGCATAACTCCAAATACACAGCCTAAGACTTTCACAAAGAACAGGAAAGTCCTCAACTGGCTGTCAAGTAGTAAAAATGGAACAGGGTCAAGAACAATTTTCACATGGCTGGGCCCAATTTGAGGTGGCATGTTCGGCGAAAAACAATGGATGGGGATGCGACCCCAATCGATTAATAGTGGCTGAGATTCATTCAAGCATTCATCCATCACATGTTGTTTGGTGCCTACAGCCTGTCTCTGGTTCTCATGACTGGGTGTACTTGACAGTTGAGCTGTCTATATTCCTCCTAGACAGCCACACACAATAGTGAGCTTAGGTGCGCCTCGATGGGCCATCACTGGCAGCATGGGAGGGAGGAGCTGGGACCGGCACCACTTACACTTAAACAGGCTGTGTCTTCCCTCCACACAAAGGGCTGCATACCCCTATTGTTGGTCTGGAGCCAGGAAGACAGGGCGCCTGTGCAATTCAACGCATGCCTCTAGAAGCTTCTCCCCATTTCAAAGGCACAACTGGGTATTTAAATACTAGACCTCAGACACCAACTCTTCAGTACACCTCTGGACATGTAACTGCCACGAAGGACAGCTGTGCTGCTGAAAGGACTGCTGCCCGGCTGGACTGCTGAGTTGCAGAACTGCTGCCCTGATGTCCTCTTGCCTGGAAGAGGAGAACTGGACCTGCAACTTCATCTTGAACCCAATGGCTAGTCAGCTGACCTCCTGATCTGAGGCTCAGGGACATAAATGGCTCCCTAACATCCTGCACCAGCACCTAGATCTGGCTAACGTGAGTTCCTGACCCCCCAAAGCGGTGCCCCTCAGGTCCTGGACCTTTCGTGTGGCATCAGAGAGCTGTATGTAAGTTTTTGGGCTCTTTGCGACCCCCAAACGGCCTGTCGCACCAAGACATCTCCACCCATGCTGTGATTCAGTGCGAAGCTCAGACAGCCGCCTGTTCTTGCTACAACATCGGCCGCTCGCGGGGGCCACCAATGCAAAGCTCCAACATTAGGACTATAGGCATTAATGGAGCACTGGGCCCATGTTCTTATCATTACCCCTTGGATAGATATTTTTAGGGTGCCTGAGTGGTAAAGAAGAGTAGTTCAATTTCACAATCCAATGAACAGTTTAATCCATTTAGTCACACATTAAGGACCAAGAGATGATAGGCAAAGTTAACTGAATTTATTACAAATTAAGGGCCATGAATCTCAGGAACATGCTATATAAGTATAGAATCACCAAAGGTGAACCGAAGTGTTGAATAAGGTTAAATTGCAGTAGCATAAGGCATACAAGAATCTCAGTTGAGGCAATACAAAAGATAAGAAATAGAATCTGAGGATCAGTGTACAAGCTTCGATCCTCCTGTCCAAGCATAGACAAATGTAAAATAATCTATATTTAAATCTAAACTAAACTAAAGTTTGGAAACCCTATTTAGTTCTTGGAAAATCGGAAAGTGTCAGCCTAGTGGTCACTTCAGTAGAAGTTCTCCAAGAGAGATGTTGTATAGCATAAAGTCACTCAAAGAGAATAAGGGTAGAGAGGTGTGTACGCCTCAGAGTCTAAAGGGAACATGCTCTCGACTAACAGTGTGAATACCAATTAAGCCCAGAGAACCTTGGAGAAGTTCACGCCATCAGCACCACTAGTTTTTCATCTATTGACAGTTGAAATTGGAAACTCCCATCGAATCTTCCATCCCACGGTTTGAACATCAGGATGACCTTGAGTGTCTCCCTGCTCCTGATACACAAACAGCAGTCTTTTCTTCTCAGTTTGTTAGCGCCTCTTGTCCTTGCCAAAGTATTCTCCCGGACCTCACTATCTCTAATACACAATGGCCCAGATTTAAGAGGGCCTAACACCATTCCAACACCACATTAGCGTAATTATTTTTATGCTAACGTGGCGCTAGAAGGCCAAAAACACCGCACCATATTTACAAAGTGCTGCAATGCATGCATTGCGCCACTTTGTAACCCTTTGCGCTACATTATGCCTGAGCCAGGCATAATGTAAGCAAAGGGGGTGTTCCCTTGTTAGGGGGCCGTAAAAATGGCGCAAGGAACTCTAACAGATTTCTTTGCATAATTTTTACCAGGATTTTTAACGTCTGCTAAGAGCAGGCGTTAAAAGGAGGCACCCATGGGTTTCAATGTGCCTCTGGGTGCTTTGCAGAATTAGGGCCTGATTCTAACTTTGGAGGACGGTGTTAAACCGTCCCAAAAGTGGCGGATATACCACCTACTGTATTACGAGTTCCATAGGATATAATGGACTCGTAATACGGTAGGTGGTATATCCGCCACTTTTGGGATGGTTTAACACCGTTCTCCAAAGTTAGAATCAGGCCCTTAGTGTCAAAACTTTTGACACCAATCCTGCAAAGCGCCGAAATAGCATCCAAAATTCTGACGCTAGTTCCCTAACTACCGCCATCGTGGACCGTAGATTAAACATGGCGCACACATGGTGGCATGAGGGGGGGCGCAAGAGAAGTGACACTGCACTGGGTGCAGTGTCTTTTCATAAATCTGCCCCAATATGCCTTTCACTAACTTTGGGATCACACAAATGCACCTGCAAGAAAAAGAGCATTGTAGCACAAGTAAAACTTCACCCTGAAAATTAAACACATGAAACCATGGGGCATATTTACAAGCCTCTACCTCCGCCTTGCACGGCCCTCACATCATTTTTTTTTTACTCGAAGGCGATGTTAAGGAGGCCATTCCCCAGCACCATATTTACAAAGTGGCGCAATGCATGCATTGAAGTGACGCTCCTGTATTGGTCTATGGGCCTCCCTGTGCTGCACTAGCTCCAATATTTATGGCGCTAGTGCAGCGAAGCGCCACAACAGTGACAACAATGTAGACGCTGTTGCGGTAACGACCGCCATGGTGCACCGTATTGTAAATATGGCGCAACCATGGTGTCGTTAGGGGGGGCGCAAGAAAATTGCCACATCATGACCGATGCGCCACTTTCATGTAAATATGCCCCCAAATGCTTAAGGACGTTGGCCATGCTAACCTAATAAAACAGCCAATGCACTTTCAGAATACATGATTATAAATGCATCTTACAATAACAGAATAAATGCAACAATTATGAAACATGAGTATATATGGAAACTTCAACCAAGCGATATAACTCAAATGCATACATGTAAATGTGAGTGTGAATGAGTACTACAAATTTGCATGTTAAAGTTAAATATTAAAACACACATATATTGATCTCTAGTTTTCTACAATGAATGCACCTTCAATAATATGTTTTGGTGCTTCACATTACATTAGCAATGTACGGTACACAATATATGTGTCAGTTACTTGTTTATATGATTTCTGTAACATACAAGGGTTGAACCACAATTACGCTTCCCCACCATACTGCTGACATTATTGATTATAAATTCTTCATTAAGGTTAATCAAATTCAAAATGTGTTGTGATGGTTTTTTGATTTCGGACCAGTTACTCTGGCATTCTTCATTATGGTATTCCTTGTTACGACATAGATCATAACAATGTTGTGTTATTTGTTAATTCCTTAATAAATAAATGAATATAAAGAAAGAAATAAGGCAAGTCTCCCTTCAATTTAATATACCTTCTACTTGTTGCACAGCATTAACGGTGATCTTCTTCCCAGTGAATATCTCCGCCAATGTGCCCACCAACAGGTGTCCAAATGTGGTATTTATATCCCTCCACTGTCAGGTCCAAAAAATTACAAAGGGGTCACACAGCACAGCAACCAAAGATGTTACGCTGCATTGCATGAAAGGGACAGAGCAGGAAATTACCAAATCTATTAAGATATAATACTATCATGCTCTACCCCTAGCACTGGTGTATAATAAAGTTGCCTAGTACCACACACACACACCTTTACAACATAGTACAAAGGATCTGCATGATGTCTGGTATAGGCTTTGTACCATCCTATGCTTTGACAAGTTCTAAAACTGTTCCCACTTAGGATGTGTGCTGTACAGTGCAGCACACAGGTAAAGCGGGGAAAGTTAGGTAGTGTTACTTTCTGGTACAAAACCCTATGGGCCGTATTTATACTTTTTGGCGCACAACTGCGCCAACGCAGTTGTGCGTCAAAAAATTTAACGCCGGTTAACGCCATTCCAAAGCGTCATGCGGGCGCCTTATTTATGGAATGACGTTAGCCGGCGGAGCTGCCTGGTGTGCGTAAAAAAAAATGACTTACACCAGGCAGCGCCGGCGTAGGGGAAAATGGAGCTTGGGCGTCAAAAAATGGGGCAAGTCGGTCTGAGGCAAAAAAGCTGCCTCAACCCGAGTTGCGCCATTTTTTTTTGACTCCCACCCTCCATTGACATGACTCCTGTCTTAGCAAAGACAGGAGTCATGCCCCCTTGCCCAATGGCCATGCCCAGGGGACTAATGTCCCCTGGGCATGGTCATTGGGCATAGTGGCATGTAGGGTTTTGTGTCAAACACCATGTGTGGTTGCATGTATCAACCACAGAACGCCCCTTTGGCAAAGATTAACACAAAATAGTGCTTTCACTTAACTTTGTAGAGCAAAACAACGTTTGTGCTGAAAAGTAAATCCAAAAAACCCTGGGGTTTCCAATATTTTGCCCCAGGGCAGCGCCGCAAGGCTTCTTGCAGCACTGCACTGCGTCACAATAAAAGGGCAGGGGTGCGCTGTAACTATGAGATACAGTGCACTTGTTTCCTTTTCCACTGTGCTGACACACAATTGGATGCCGTGCACAATGCAGGCACCCTTGCACCATGCTGAAAGGGTCTATGCGTTGTAGGAATGATTGTTTTTGCACAGGAAGGGACACCTGCACAAAAACAATCAACGGAGGCGTGTGCAGAAAGCAGCACACATATAAAGAGGAAACAAGAAGGAGAAATGAAGTTATTTCTCCTCGTTACGCCTCGGGGAGGCGTAGGCTTTTGATGCATTCCCAGGTTTACAATTCCTTTTAAATCTGGGAATGTGTCAAAATCCATGGGCATTGCGTGGGAAAACCCACTGCAACACCCATGGAACTCCTCTCTGATGCAGAGTAAGGCAATTCAGCAACTTAAACTGCATTGCCTTACTCCATAACTACAAGGCCATGAAAAGCCCTTGCTTTTGCAGCTGTTTTTTGTGTGCCTTCTCCTTGCTTTTTCCTCATTTTCACTGCTTTCACCTTGTTTTATCCCCTGTTTGTGTAGCTTCCCCACGCAAACTCCAGACCATCACCTCACTTCTGGAATTCCAAAGGACCTTCAAGACCTGGCTGTTCGAATGAGCCTCCGGGACCCATAAGCGCCTGGCTACCCTGTCGGGTGATTTGCTGCGCTTAACAAATCCTGATTGATTGATCGACCTGCTTACAAATCGCGTGAAGAGGTATCCCCAGGTCGAATATTACACTTATGTAGTAGATTATGTCTGGCTTCATGATCCTGTACCCAGATTATCCAGGTGCAGGAACACCAGGCGTAATTGTACTGGCTAGAAAAGCAATCTCATAAAATTGCAGGAAGACTGGGCAGGGGCTGCTGTTACAAATGCAGCTGGCCCCCTCTAAACCCTCCGACGGCACGCAGGCAGCATGGTTGGCTTCTCCTGGCTCTAGCCTCACACAGGAGTGGCTTCCAGGACGGAAAAGTGGCGGGCGGCGCATGGCGGTGCATGGCTGGGCATGGCGGATGGGAAAGGAGGGAGGGCGATGAACAAAAATTAAGGGCCGTATTTATACTTTTTGGCGCACAACTGCGCCAACGCAGTTGTGCGTCAAAAATTTAACGCCGGCTAACGCCATTCCAAAGCGCCATGCGGGCGCCTTATTTATGGAATGACGTTAGCCGGCGGAGCTGACTGGTGTGCGTAAAAAAAAATGACCCACTCCAGGCAGCGCCGGCGTAGGGGAAAATGGAGCTTGGGCGTCAAAGAATGGGGCAAGTCGTTCTGAGGCAAAAAATCTGCCTCAACCCGATTTGCGCCATTTTTTTTTACTCCCACCCTCCATTGACATGACTCCTGTCTTAGCAAAGACAGGAGTCATGCCCCCTTGCCCAATGGCCATGCCCAGGGGACTTCTGTCCCCTGGGCATGGTCATTGGGCATAGTGGCATGTAGGGGGGCACAAATCAGGCCCCCCTATGCCCCCCAATTTTTTTTTTTTAAAAACTTACCTGAACTTACCTTAAGTTCCCTGGGATGGGTCCCTCCATCCTTGGGCGTCCTCTTGGGGTGGGCAAGGGTGGCAGGGGGTGTCCCTGGGGGCATGGGAGGGCACCTCTGGGCTCCTTCCGAGCCCACAGGTCCCTTAACGCCTGCCCTGACCAGGCACTAAAAAATGACGCTAAAGCGGCTGGACATCATTTTTTTTGACCCGCCCACTCCCGGGCGTCATTTTTGCCCGGGAGTATAAATACGGCGCACATGCCTCGGAGTCATTTTTTAGACGGGAACGCCTACCTTGCATATCATTAACGCAAGGAAGGTGTCACGCTAAAAAATGACGCAAACTCCAAAATCTTTGGCGCTAGACGGGTTTAACGCCAAAGTATAAATATGGAGTTAGTTTTGCGTAAAAAAAAAATGACGCAAATCCGGCGCAAACAGAGTATAAATATGCCCCTAAATATTGTAATTTTTTTTAAAACAAACTTTTTTGTACCGCACCTCGCCGCTCCCATCCGCTCCTCGGCTGGACTGCAGGCACATGAAAGTAGCGTTAGGATTGGATGGAGCGTCCAGTCAGGGTGCTTCGTGGCAGACTGAAAGTCTCTGCCTGCTGTCTCTAACCCAGCAACGCAGTGCCTGCATGCTGTGTGCATGTTTGTTTGGCCGGCCCGAGACGGACGGCCAGCCAAACATACATGCATACTGAGGGGGAGTGCTGTCCCCGTCACAGCCCCAATGCCCCTCCCCTTTTAATATAAAACGATAATAAACATTATTATCGTTTTATAGTAAAAGTTGTGCAATAAAATGATCATAAACATAGGCCCAAATTTAAGAAAAGTTGCGCTGCATTATATGTAGGGCCACTTTTCTTGCGCCCATCAGCACCCTGACACCACCATGTGTTTGCCGTACTAAATATACAGCGCACCATGGCGCAGGTTAGGGACAATAGCGTCATAATTTTTTACGCTATTGTAGTACATTGCAGGATTAGCCCCCAAAAAGTTTCCACTGCGCCATTTTTGTGATCCCATAATAGGGGAACACCCCCCTTGCATACATTATGCCTGGTGCAGACATAATGTGGCACAAGGGGTTACAAAGTGCAGGCATTGCGCCACTTTGTAAATCTGGCGTGGCGAATTTGGCCTCGTTGAGCCACATTAGCATCATAAAAATGATGCTAATGTGGCGCAAGAAGGAGCTTGGCTTTCTCAAATCCGGGCCATAGTTTATTATTGTTTTGTAAAAGGTTTGCAGCTGCTGATGCTGGCGGGGGAGGGGGGTAACGCTCCTCTGCCATAGCGGAAGAGCCGCCACTGAGGTCAGGAAACAGAAAAGACCGGTGGTGAGCAAAGACCAGGGTCGACCACTTTTGAGAGAGCCTAAGAAGTCTGCCTCTCTCTCCACTAACTGGAGAACCACCATAAAGGTGCCTCCCAATTTCTCCTAGCTGGAGCTGCCTTGAGCTGTCTGGAGCTTTCGCAAATGAGCGCCAACCCAGAGTCCTTTTGGCCCTTCAGTAAGACTTTCAAAACATCACAGACCATGATGTTAGGCACCTCTTCTTCTCCCTATTTTGAGGTAACCCCACTTTGTGCACCGAAGAACCACTCTTGTTAACCAAAATAGCGTGGAAACCTGGCATGCCCCAGCGAAGCCTCTGTCGTGATGTTGGAGAGGGCTAAGGCATCCTCACACTCCTCCATTTCATGCAGAATGTGGTGAACTGAGAGAACTCATCCTGACTGCGCCTCCGTTGTGATTCCATAGTTTTGATCACTGCTGCACTTTATACATTTCTGACGTATGTAGCATTCTCCCCAGCCTGGGTACCCGCCAATAACTACACCACACACTGAGCTGAATATTACACGTCTTTATTCTTCTGCGTGTAACTGCAAACTCAACATTCTAAACCAAGCTTTCATTGCATTCCGCTCTAACAACTATGTCACACTTCTAGGTTACGTCATAAAACTCGCAAGACACTACAGCATACAGGTGGTTGGATTTGTGAGATGGCATCAATAGTCACTCGCCTTTGGATAGCTCTTGTTTATCTGTGGAGTGCCCAGGACCTGAAACCTGCCTGGGACCTTCAGGAGGGTGAAATTAAAAGCATAGACAGCCCAGTTCTTTCTATTTCTGTGACATGGTTGCGCCTTCTAAATGATTTTACAACACACTGCCAGTTTACCTTATCTACGTAGGTCAAACAGTACATGCACCTTTCCAGTAGCTCTTTTTTGGTCATAAGCCGGGTCAGGGAAGTAGAAACACATCTGAAAGGCATCCTCCTCCCTTTTCCCTACACAGAGACCCCTGATCTATGCTGGCCACTGCCTTCTCATTGTGTTCTGTTCTATTCAGAGATTTTATATAGCGCATAGCTGTTTGGAGGCCTCCCGGAACTAGAACAGTTCCAAGGTGTCAACTAACCGGTAAGAGCTAATTTGAACAGAGACAGGTTTTCAGGGACTTAAGGAACGAGCGCTCAGGAGGTACAAGGAGCAGCTTGAAAGGAAGAGTGCTCCACAGTTTAGGGGCTAGATGGGAAAAAGAGCGCACAACCCAACCCCTACACACACACCAGGATTTTTTCATTTTGAAACATGCAGCAGATGGGCAGAAGAGGATCTAATAAATCTTTTAGGGATATAAGATGTGGCAAGTGATCTTAACACAGTGGGGTCTCTTTTGTGACATGATTTCTGCAAATGCCTTGAATTGGATGCGTTGGTCTACAGGAAGCCAATAGAGGGCATACAATGACTTTCTTGCAGAGTGATGCCTTGGAAGGTTCATCAGTAGCTGGGCGACAGCATTCTGTATAATCTAAAGCCTTTTAATCACATATCGAGGAGAGCAGAGATAGAGAGCATTGCCATAATCAAGGCGGGAGATGATGATGGCCTGGACAATTAGGGCCATATTTACAAACTTTTGATGCAGGTCAACGTCACATGCCTTCTTGTTGTGCTGCCTGGCATCAAAAATGAAAAGGGCAGGAATTTATTGTATCTACAAGATATGGCGCATTCATGTCCTTGTCCCCTGCGCTTGCGCACAATGGGCTGCCATGCGCCAATGCAGGCACCCTTAAACCGTGGTGCAAGGGTGTCTGCGTTCTGGGGTTTATTGTTTTTAACAATCACAAGAGACATTTTCCTCTTTCTATGTGTAATGCAGCACAAACAGAAAAAGGAAAAAAGGACGAGAAATAAAGGTATTTTTCCTCATTGCGCTTCCCTTATGCCTCCCCTGGGGAGGTGTAGGCTTTTGACGCATTCCCAGGTTTACAAATCCTTGTAAATTTGGGAATGCGTCAAAATCCATGGGTGTTGCTTGGGAACCCCCACCGCAATTCCCATGGACTGCCTCTTTGACGCAGAGTAAGGTAACACAGCGACTTGTGCTGCTTTGCCTTACTCCTTATCTACAAGGACATGTAAAGCCACGCAAAGTGGCTTTGCATGACCTTGTAGATATGGGCCTGCAGTCTGTGTCGTCGGTGCATCAAAAAAAGTGACGCACTGGTGGCAGAAGCCACTTGTAAATATGTCCCTCAGTCTTCTTGCTAGGAAGGGGAGAAGGTTTAAGACCTTTCTTAAAAGTGTAGCGATGCCAAAACAGGTGGGCGCATGTTTTTTCACTTGGTACTCCATAGTGAGATTGGACTGCAGCCACATTCCAAGACTTTTTATCACTTCTTTGGGGCTAAAGAGCCCTTCCAGAGAGGCAGGTCATGGATTTGGGACTATCTTACTGAGGTTGTTACCCAGTATCATAACCTCAGTTTTATCAGCTTGAGCTTCCGCCTTGCTTTTACACTGCCCTGGACCCATTCTTGCTAGGGTATTTTGCATTCAATCCACTGGTTGGACTGTTGCAAGTTTTTCAAATCAGACATCTTTGCTAATTCACTTTGGGTCAGCCCAAGGCTGGATGCAGAGTTCGTCACAAGGTTCTCCTCTTGGAGTCTAGCTTTCTGTTCTGGAGACACATACCTCTTTTTGTCTTTTCGTTTTACTTCTTTAGGGGGACACTGATAAGGCCTTTGTGGTTTTTAGAGTTGTGCAAAGGAGGGTCTTTCAGAATCCACTCTCCTGCCGCCTACTGAAGTTTCTGGTTCACAAATTCCATCAGGCTCCAGGCCATCACTTCACAAGAAAGGCTGTTGCTTTCAGGCCGAGCCCTCCTCTCCTGCTCTTCCAATCAGAGTCCTTCTCCCCAATCCTCACTTGGTCACACCTACGCTCAGCCCAGGGTTACCTCTACGTATTGGCACATCTGATGGCTGATGGTCATGCATCTTTTCCTTTGGATCCAGGAACATCTTAATGAATTAGGGGGCCCTGGGCCAAATGTATTTGTTCAGAACAACTTTGAATTTATGATCCAATTTGAGCTTTTTCATGCCCTCTTTGCCCAGGTCACTGGTAGTGCCCAGGTACTCTTGTCCAAATTCTAACTGTCTTTACATCTAATATTCAGGGATAATGAGGTGTGTTTTTAATATTGTAACACTGCAGCAGCTCACTAATATTACTGCAGATAGTCTATGTGAATCCCTCCCATTTCTCATATGTGAGGTCCTGTTTTGACCTAAAAGAAACTTTTTTTATAGCTGTTGCATGAAACATAAACACAACATTTCTCTGCAAAATGTACGTAATAGACTGTACATCATCCACATTAAAAATAAATTAAAGGGAAACTGCATTTAAAACAATCTGTTTAAGAATTATTCAAGGTCACCAGGGCAAGCCTGTTCGCAGAACATAGCTGACTCTATCGGGGGCCCTACAGGCTGCGGCCCTGGGCCAGAGCCCACTTTGCCCATGCCTTAAAACATCTCTGTTTGGGTCCCCACATTGCGGAGCATAGCTTGTCACAACTGGGCTGCCGCCATCTTGCTTTGTTCATGCAGAGCCCCGCAAGGGTGAGGACTATGGATTCACTGGCTTGGGCCCCCGACCCTGGGAGCTTGCCTTGTGTCGACTCCCTGCACTGCATCTAAGGCACTCCATAGCCCAACCCTGACTCAGCTCCGGACTTCAGACATGGCCTAGGTAAGGGGAGTTGTGTTGGGGCGGGTATCTCGCAGCTCCACTGGCTCCGCCCATTTCATTAGCATTTAAAAGGTATACTCCCTCTTGTTCTGATTAAAATACACCTAGTAGAAAGGGTAACTCTTGGACTCTTATTACGGTGCTGAGTTGGACACGGTCTTTGAGTCAAAGATTTTTCCCCTTGTATTTCCACAAGGAGTTGGAAGGGACCACGTCTTTGACTTCTTGAATTCTTCTGTTGCAGATATCGTGGTAAGTACCACACTCTGAACACCGTCATCTGTAGAAGAGACTAGCAATTGGTCCATCGATGCCTGCATTGTTTGATCACCTCTCCATGTTGTTGACAATTGCCTTTCCACACCAACTAGCAATGACATTCTAAAAAATTAAGAAAATTCTAAATTCACTTCAAACTGAGATGGGGCTTAATGTAACAGTTCCTTCTTATTAGTTATGAATAGGTCTTCATGTTTTATGGTATTTATTTCCTGACATTACTGTATATATTTATCCACATATATATTTTGCTAATTTTACCTGTATTTACCCATATTTATGTTGGATTTTGTGAAAAAATTAAGTTGAAATGAGTATATTTGCATATTTAATTAACTGATAAATGTACACTCTCATTTTAATTCCTGACAGGTTTTAATGATAAGAACACCCGCAGATGATAAATCGATTCACTTATAAGAAAACATTCACATTTTAGTATCACCTTTGTGCATATCTAGTGCTTTGTAAGCATTATTATTAAAATGTATTTATTTTCTAACCCCTTTACCTGTCAATCCTCACAGCTATTGGCCTGTCAGTCATGACTGACCTCATTTAGAATCACCTAAAACACAACCTCATTTCCGTTTTTATCAACATTTAAAAACAAAAACACACAGAAAATATGCTTTTGTTTGTGTTTGTATGTAAAAATCAGTAAAAACGGAAATCAGGGAAACCTTTCAATGCAATGCTTTACGTGGGCCGGTACTGGCTGAGGGCAGGACCCGAACTTCTCAGTTTTCTCATCTTCAGTACTGTAACTTCTTCATATCAGTGGCGAGCACTAACACTCAGGCGCTGCCCGTCCTTTAGGGCAGAGGGGCCACGCCCCCCCACCTTTTGCCCCCCATGAAGAGTGTCTGTCAGGCTGAGCAAAGGTCAACCTGACAGATACTCTTCATGTTCAGGTCAGGCAGCCAGGAGCAGACATGCATGATTTGCCCAGACTCCTGGCTGCCTGAGCTGAACTTTGCTGGGCTGAAGAGGTCACAGCTTCTATGGGCGTGACCTCCTTGGCTCAGCAAAGGTGCCTCGAGGCCCTCCCCGGGTGACGAGGAAAGCATTGACTTCGACCTGGGCGCTTCAGGTTTAAGCCCTGAAGCGCCCAGGACGAGTGTCAACCTCGTCACAGAGTGGGGTGGGGTCAGCAGTCTCACTGACCCCATCCCACTCTGTGACGAAGTTGAGACTACTGCCTTCCCTCACTGGCTGACCTGAGGTCAGCCAGTGAGGGAAGGCAGCAGTCCCAACCCTCCTGGGACGTCCGAGGCTGAAGGTAAGTGTGTGTGATCTTTTTAAATGAATGCTTGGTGCGTGCTTGTATGTTTGAATGTTGATGAGTGTTGTTAATGGATGTGCGTGCGTGCATGCGTGTGTGTGTGTGAAAGTGTGAGTGTGCTTCCCGCCCCCCCCCTCCCTCCTAAAACTCCCAGCCGCCACTGCTAACACTCATGCCACAGGAGAAGGTCCACAGGTACGGGGCCAGCTCCCAACCCAGTGGGCCTGTGGCTGATATCTTTCATCCGCCAGAAACAGCATTTTAAGCAAATGCTTGTCTGGACATATTACTATGTCCTAGTAGGGCTACTATGGGCCAGATTCATTAACACTTGCGCAATGCAGCCCTGCATGAAAATCTGCTGTGCTATATTGTGTGAATGTTAAAGCATGCTAGGAGTCACGTGCAGGTTGTCATCAGCTGAGTCACATGCTGATGAAGTCATCAGTTGTGAGAGTGGACAAGTGCTGTATAGCCTTCAGCACAGATTTAGACACAATTGCAGCCACCAACAGGTAAAGGGGCACGTTTACTAAATTTTCACTCAAAATAGAGCTGCAAGCAAAGTTGCTAGCTGCAATGTGTGAAAGGGAGAGAGCAGGAACGATTCGTAATTACAAAGATATGGAGCATTTTTGCTCTCTCCTAGCGCTGGCGCATGAAACAATAATGGCATTGTTTACTTTCTATGTGTGCTGCAGAACGCAAGGAGAACACAAGGTTCATAAATATGGGTCAAAATGTGTAACTTCACAGGCATTGCCATTCTTGCCTTTGTGTCTGTTTTTATTTGGTGTTAAGATTTGACGCAAGTCCGGTACCCTACACAGCATAGTACGTCTGGCTTTCAGTTATATGTAAGGGTATTTGCACACACATTTATGAAGCTTTGGAACAACACCCTAACCCATCAGTTCCCAACCTTTTGACTTCTGTGGACCCCCACTTTATCAATACTGGAAACTGGGGACCCCCACTGAATCATTATTGAATTGCGGGGACCCCCCACTGAGCCATTACTCAAAGATGGGGACCTAATCTGTTAAGATTATTCAATTTTCTAAGCAGTTGTGGACCCCCTGAAGAGGCTTCACGGACCCCCAGGGGTCCCCGGACCACAGGTTGGGAACCACTACCCTAACCTATCTACAGGGTGTTGAAACTGTTAACAAGAAGGTTACCCAATTTCCTCTGGCTTGTGCTCAATTCACAGATGTGTAGCTATCATACACTGAGCTCTTTCATGCAACATACACATGCACTATGCCTGCTCAGGATTCAAGGACTCATTTTATTGCTTTTTATGAATATTCTAAACAGCTTCATACAGGCAGTTGTGATACACAAATGAAACAGACAGCAGTTGTATAGTGCATGGTGATTGATTTCCCCCAGGCATTTAATAGCATGTGCTAATATTAGTATAGTGTACTCAGAAGGAATAAATCTACTGCCAGTGGTTGGACATCAGCCCCTGAAGGGGTATTATCAGGGCAAATGGAACTATGCGGCAGGGGAGGGCCAAATTATGCGGCAGAGTTAAGTAAATTATGAAGCAAAGAAAGCCAAATTATGTGGCATTATGCAGCACATTTTGTGATAGTATTACCTCATTATTTTGTCATTTTGAAACTTGCTAACCCTGTCCGGGAAATAGTTGCACTTCATTAGTACTAGTTTGTAAAGTGCCTTACACTGCGTTGTAACACGTGTTCCTGCATTTTTAGTAACTTTTAAACCATTTGAGCTAGAAACAATTTTGTTTTTGTTAAAACCTGCAGATTATACGGCAGATGATGGATTAGGTGGCAAATACGGCAAATCTACAACTATGCGAATGACTCCATGCCGCACAATCGCATAATTCCAGCGGCCCTGGACATTATGGCCCTCATTCCGAGCCTGGCGGGCACAAGACCGCCCGCCAGCCCAGGGGAAAACTCCCTTCCCACGATGACGCCGGCTCGTAATAGAGCCGGCGGAGTGGGAAGGTGCGACGGGTGCAGTTGCACCCATCGCGTATTTCAGTGTCTGCTTTGCAGACACTGAAATACTTTTAGGGGCCCTCTTACGGGGGCCCCTGCCTTGCCCATGCCATAGGCATGGGCATGGCAGGGGCCCCCAGGGGCCCCGCTACTCCCCCTCCCGCCATCCGGTTCCCGGCGGGAGAACCGCCAGGAACTGGATGGCGGGAGGGGGAGTCGGAATCCCCATGCCGGCGCAGCATGCTGCGCCGGCTTGGAGGATTCCTTTGGGGCAGCGGGAAACCGGCGGGAGACCGCCGGTTTCCCTTCTCTGACCGCGGCTGAGCCGCCGCGGTCAGAATGCCCCGCGGGGCACCGCCGGCCTGTCGGCGGTGCCACCGCGTCCCACGGCCCTGGCGGACTTGTTCCGCCAGGGTCGTAATGACCCCCTATATGCCATAAAGGTACAGGGTACAATGGGCCTTGGCAGTGAATCCTTTCGACCGGAATCCGACTTGGAAACAACCAGCTTGTCTGATGAGCCGTCAAGTACCACTCAATCCGAGGGCGGAGGTCTGGGCAAGAAGTTAAGCATCTGCCCCATTTTAGCTACAGTACGCCAAGAATACTCCACGAGGTACCAGCGAGAGCAGTAGTAACATCTCTGTGTTGAGGACGTATGAGAACCTACCCTAAAAAGGGATCTATGGAAAATGTGGCATTTACATTAACCTGGGGGCAAGGAATGTTTTAGCAGGAAGAGCGCAGCACTCATAAACGTAGGACACGCATTGCAGTGGGAAAATGTATATCTAACAATGTACAAGTTCCACAAAATTAGCTGTTTATGGGTCTGCTGTTGCATTAAGTGCTTTTTAAAATGTGAGTTACAAATATTTTCTAGAAATATTGCAATGTGTATCCTTGCACCCAGCTTGCATTATGCGCGCTGGAGCAGTTTATGCTGAGATATTTGTTTTGTAAATGCGTGATTTACACCCGCGTTAAAGCTCTAGGCAGCGAGGTTCAGCCGGTTATAAATGGCCATTGGCAGCATTTTGCTAACAGGGCCGATTTACTCCCTCCCAGGGGCCTGGGATCAGTAGCAGTGCACACCGCGGTCTACGTCCTAACTTTACGAACACAATTAGGACCCTTCCACCTTGGGACTTGTGAGCCATCCGTGACATTATTTATTTATCATTCTTCAATTCAGCAGATTGGCTCAGCAGTGGAAACCGTGTACCAGCCACTCTGGGACGCATTAGCCCTCCTTACATATTTTCAGATGCTCACAGTATATGTTTGTTGCCTGGGTGATGACCTCAGGACCTACAGCCAATAAAAATGAATCCTCTATTGGATGAATGAACAAGTGACCACATAACAGTCATTTTGTTAGAAAACAAATATGTTTCTCCTTTACACAAAAGCCTTTTTATTTATCTGAAGTTTTTATATAGCACCTTATTATCAGGACCGGTGTTAAAGCGCTTTACAGTGAACCAAACATAGGCCCATATTTATGGGCATTTGGCGTAGGGCAGCGCAGCAAGTCTCCTCGCTGTGTCAAAAGGAACGGGCAGGAATGCTCCGTATCTACATCATACTGTGCACTCCTGACCTTTCCCCTGTGCTGGCGCACAATGGGCTGCCTTGCGCCAACGTAGGCCCCTGTGCACTATGGTGCAAGGTTGTCTGCGCTGCATGCATGATTGTTTTTGTGCAGGAAGGGGGACGAATTGTTGTTCCTCCCCTGGGGAGGCGTAAGGTTTTGGTGTATCGCCAGGTTACACGTCCTTGTAAACCTGGGCATGCATCAGAATACATGGGTGTTGGGGGGAACATCCACCGCAAAGCCCATGGAACGCCTCCCTTGTGCAGAGTATGGAAACTGCCTTGCCTTACCCCATATCTGGGAGGCCATTCAAAGTCACGCATAGATATGGGGGAATGTTTATGAGAGCCTTGCCTCCCTTTTACGCTTCGGTGGTGCAAGTCTTTCAACCATATCTATGAGGCCACGCAGAGCCACTTTGCATGGCTTTTCATGGCCTCATACATATGGAGTAAGGGAAAGCAGCGCAAGTCGCCATGTTGCCAAACGCTGCGCTAGGGGGGCGTTCAGGTTTACCCAAGCAACACCCATGGTTTTTGATGCTGCCCCTGATTTACGTAATGATGTAAGCCTGGGGCAGCGCCAAAACCTTACACCTCCCCGGGGGTGGCGTTAAAATAAAAAATATTTCTCCTAATTTCTTCCTTTTTCCATGTGTCCTGCATTCTGCAGCACACCTGGAAAGAGAAATACACCTCACAGGATTGTTTTTGTGCAGGAAGGTGTCCCTTCCTGTGCAAAAACAAACCTGCATGCAACGCAGACACTCTTACCCTTGCAACATGGTGCAAGAGTGCCTGGGTTAGTGCTAGGAAGCAAATTGTGGGTCGGCACATTCCTGCCCTTTCCCATTGGCGCATGGTGCCACAGCAAGAAGACTTGCAGCACTGCCCTACGCCAATTGCCCATAAATATGGGCCATGATTTCAAGGTTTGCTCCACCGTTGTATCACAATGTGACACAACGGCGGCGCATGGGTCTCATAAATATGCCCCATAATGTATATGAATTACAAAGTGAGAAGGTTCGACTAGGGAGGGGAAAAGGACACGGGCAGGAGATGAACAAAGTCAGAAAGAAAGTGGAAACAGAAGGATAGAACCAGCATTGAAGAACAGCTGAAGAAAGATAACCTGGCAATTATCAGGGATGCCAGATTGCTTCCTTCAGGCGGTGAGGACGATGGTTAATCTTACTACTTTCTGCTTCAATCATTTTTGTTTGATTTTTCAACACTTTATTCTGAGTTTACTCAAGATATCTTGATTTTCTAGATATAGACAGATCCTTGTGATTGATCTTTTATAGTAAATATTTGCTTCTAGATGAACCATTATTTTGGTTAAAACTGGTGTGTCCAGGTTCACCTTGTGTTGAGCCTGACCCTGTTTTTTTATTGTTGACCACTTGGGGCGCATGTTTCACCTGATGAACATGAATGCAAGGAGCTCCCAAATGCGCACCGAAGTGAGGTTGTGGCACCAAATACTCACAAAGGAGGGTCTGTCACTTATCTAGATTTAGGGGCAGATTTAAGAGCCCCTAGCGCCTCATTAGTGTCATTTGTTTAACGCTAATGTGGCTCCATGAGGCCAAAATCGCTGTGCCAAATTTACAAAGTGGCACAATGCATGCATTGCGCCACTCTGTAACCCTTTGCGCTACATTATGCCTGAGCCAGGCATAATGTATGCAAAGGGGGCGTTCCGCCGTTAGGGAGGCCAAAACAATGGTGCAAAGAAATCTAAGAGATTTCTTTGCATCATTTCATTTTATCATTTTTAACACCTGCTCAGATAAGGCGTTAAAAGGAGGCTCCCATTGGTTTAAATGGGCCTCTGGGTGCTTTGCAGGATTAGCATAAACATTTCTGACACTAATCCTGCAAAGCACTGAACTAGCGTAAAAAAATCTGATGCTAGTTCCCTAACTACAGACATGGTGCGCCGTATATTAAATATGGCGCACACATGGTGGTGTTAGGGGGGCGCTAAGGGGCGCAAGAAAAGTGGCACTGCACTAACTGCAGCGCCACTTTTCATAAATCTGCCCACTAGTCTTCTCTCCCACTAAGATCCCTGTCATAGCACTGGGGAAAGAGCTGGGAAGTACCCTCGACGAAGAGATGGAGGCCGCTGTGGCCGCAGAGAGGCAGATGCATCACAGGTTGTCTGCACATGACGTGGTGAATGATGTCAAGCCAGAAGAACAAAATGGCCTCCGTCACTTGTACAGCAGCAACCAATGAAGACAGCGGCTGGTGAAACTGTCAGAGACTGCTATAGAGTCTCAGTGTGCCCTGCAAAAGTGATGTCTCTCCAGCAGTGCCGTGCGACAATCCGGTCTGAAAGCAGGTGCACACAGGTGCACGGGAGTGCACAGGTAAACTGAGGGCCTGATTATGATCTTGGCGGACGAGGTTACTCCGTCACAAATGTCATGGATATCCCGTTCGTTGTTTTACAATTCCATTATATCCTATGGGAATCGTAATACGGCGGACGGCATATCCCTCAAGATTGTATTCAGGCTCTGAGAAACGTCATATTTACCTATTTACAAATGCATGCATTGCACCACTTGGTAATCCTTTGCGCTACATTATGCCTGCGTCAGGCATAATGTATGCAAAGGGGGCATTCCCCCGTTAGTGGGGCTGAAAAATGGCCAAATAAATCTAAGAGATTTCTTTGTGTCATTCTTTCGGCACTTTAAACGCCTGCTCTGAGCAGGCGTTAAAAGGAATGTCCCATTGGCTAAAATGGGCCTCTGGGTGCTTTGCAGGATTAGAGTCAACATTTGTGATGCTAGTTCCCTAACTACCGCTATGGTGCGCCGTATGTTAAATATGGCGCACACAAGGTGGCGTTAGAGCAGCGCTAAGGAGCTCAAGAAAAGTGATGCTGTACTAGGGGCAGCTCCACTTTTCATAAATATGTCCCTTTGTGTCATGTACTCTATTGCTGGTTACTCTCACTGATGCAAGAGTAGCAAATCTGATTGTAGTGCACAATAGCCATGCCTAGAGCTCTGACACTTGTGGAGATGGTGAGTTCTTGAAATTTGGGTAGATGTATTGCAATTGCTCTGGCCACCACCTACTCAAAATCTTAGAGGATGGTACTCCAGGAGAAAGGTTACTGTTCAATGGAGGCTGCTGTCAGCCTGCCACACTGTATGTACTTTCCAATTTCGATTCATGGGATAAGCTTCTAGATGCAACAGTAGTCCCAAACACTGTTCCCGACTACGAAGAGCCGATCAACAGGATAGCTTGCCTGAGGGAGAAAACGAGGTTCCATGGCATGGATCCTTGGATCTCTCATTCAAATGTTATGCTGATGCTGCCTAGCTAAATATCCTTCCAGATGGCAATGCAGCCTATCCAAATCGCAATTTTGCAACTTCATGCTGGCAGTTGCAGACTGGATGAGAAACAGCTGCCTTGAAGTATTCACTGGGGAATGATGGACATCTAATCTTGGCCTTTGCTCTACCCTGGTCATCACCATAAAGTTAGGAGGGACTTTTGATAGTAACATCTCCATCAACCCACAACTTTCTAAATATCTGCTATTTGTTTTCATAATGTAAAGATCTTGAAGAAGATGTTTTTTTCCCTCTCTAGCACTCAGTTTTTGGTTATTCAAGCGAAGAGGGCTCACACCTAGACTACTGCAACTCACTGTTCCTGGTTCTTCCACAGTGTTGGATCCTCAGACTTCAGCTGGTTCAGAACTTTGCTGCTTATCTGCTGTTTGTTCTTTCTTAATGCACCTTATTTTGAATCATCTGAGAGAACTTTAATCAATCAATCAATCAATCAACTGTGATTTGAAGTCAGTTGAACAACCTTGCCTACCAATAGACCAAAGATCCTTTGGCATTCCCACTAAGCACTTCTTAACCAAAGACCTGCATTTATTAGTTTTTACCAACCTACTTATTCTTTACCATCAGTGTCTCCATTCCATTTACAACTCCCCAAGAAGAGGAAAATCAGTCAAGGAGGTCATTCCTTTCCCTACCAAATGGCTAAAGATTGAAACCCTATGCCTCTCATGTCAAACTCTTCCAGGACCAAAAGGACTTCAGAAGGCTACTCATGACTTGGCTCTTTGACCTCTAACCTCACCTCATATAAGGTATCCTAGCACCAAGACATCTAAACTGACATTGTTATGCTGTTGAAATGTTCAAAATAAAACAAAAATAATAAGTATTAACAAAGCTAATAGGTCTCGCCTTTTGGATCTATTTGTTTTGCCAATGCAATTTGCCACTATTGTGCAAGCTTTTTGCTGGTGCTGCACACCATCTGCAAAAAAAGAAGCAAAAACGTGCTCTGATGTGTTGCATCATTCTGTAGGCGTGTGCATGCATCACCACTGATGTGCAGGTTTACATAATGATAAAGGCACTATTTTCCTTGGGGCCTGCTACATGCCATGTGCTGCATGCGCTTTGTAAAATGATGGGGCCCCCTGGAGAATGTGAGGCAGGGCCTGTGTCTCCCATCCGTCCCAAATATTGATTGCCTCGAGCTAAATGGGACCCCACTGGAAGGTTTCGGGCCCCTGGTTCTTGCTTTCAAGATATATTGTAATTAACAAAGGTCTTGCATTCTGCCCATTGCTTAACATTTGTTGGCTTTATTTGCACTCTTATTTGCTGCCTTCTAATTGGCCAGCATGCTGGCTTCACTTCTAGTTCTTTTGGTTGGAGCATGGACCAAGTACTGATTGCTTCAGCTTGATTGCTGTCCTTCTGCTGATTGCACTGTGATTGAGGTACTACATTTATTGTTCCTTCTTTTCTGTGGTCCTTGTTGAACCTTTTGCCATTTGTAGCTATGTTTTACTGTGCCACATGCAGTTTAAAGAAGCCACTTTCTCCTTTGAAGTTTATGTTTATTGTGATAACATGTTACCTGCTTTTATTGTGACAATAGATGCTATTTGCTTCCAAATGTATTTTCACTAAGACAGGGGTGCAATGCCTTTCTTTATGTGATAAGACGTTTTGCTAAATGTCATTTTTTTCCCTTTTTCATGCATGGGAAGACAAACTGATTTACTCAGAATTACAGCGGTCCTGTGGCGAGATCTAACAAAAGTTGGCAAAACCAATTGGATTAATCTTTGAGACTATTGGCTCTGCCATTGCCTTTTGTTCATGCTGTACAGCATGGGCATTGTCAACCTTGGCAATGATTTGTAGCCATGCTGTATATCAGCATGGCTGCTGTGTAGCATGGTTAAAACTAATAATAAAAAATGGTGCATCCAGAGCTGATGCAGTTTAAAAAATAAAACAAAAGTGCATTTACACTGGCTTTGTCATAGCGTTTTCTTAAATTACTTTTAGCCACACAGCAAGGCATCTGCACTGCTGAAGAGCATGGCTACAAAACATTGCCAACGCCAATAGCTCTCATAGGTGAGACCTATTGGCTTTGCCAATGCTTATTTTATTTACTGACCCAAGTTGATGAACCTAACTGGAAGAAGCTTTTGTGCTTTCTCAACTCGACTGAGATAAGGCTGTAATAGCTGGCCTACACAAAACTTCAATGACACATCTAAAGCCCATTCTACACACTGCAACATGCTTGGTATCCAGCACAAAAATATCAGATCACTTACATTTCCAAAACAAGTACACAGATTACCATTAGAAGCAAGTACAGTCAAAGTACATAACAGCGGCATACAGAGAATGACAAGAGGCAAATCTCTGCTTCTTCTGTCCCCAGACTTTGAAGTTAAGGGGCATATTTAAGAAAAGTGGTGCTGCACACTTAGCCCACCTAGCCCCTTAGCGCCCCCCTAATGCCACCACGTGTGTGCCGTATTTAAAATGCGGCGGACCATGGCGGTAGTTAGGGGACTAGCGTCAAAATGTTTGACGCTAGTCTGGCGCTTTACAGGATTAGCGTCAAAAATGTTGACGCTAATCCTGCAATGCACCCAGAGGGCCATTGTAACCAAAGGAAGCCTTCTTTTAATGCCTACTCGGAGCAGTGCTGAAAAAAAGGGAGCAAGGAAATCTCCTAGGGGGAACGCCCCCTTTGCATACATTATGCCTGGCGCAGGCATAATGTAGTGCAAAGGGTTACGAGGTGGTGCAATGCATGCATTGCACCACTTTGTAAATATGACGCAGTGTTTTGGCCTCCTAACGCCACATTAGCGTAAAAAAATGACGCTAATGTGGCATTGGAATGGCGCTAGGGGCTCTTAAATATGCCCCCAGGTTTCTGAAACTGTTCGTCTGACTCATAATCTTCACTCTCGAGATTCATGTAGTAGACTAGATTGTCCTCTCTTTAAATGTACAACCTTCTGTTGACTCCTTTCATCTCTTTTTCAATTCTATTGCTTGCTATTGTTACTGATTGACACCCCTTTCTTCTGTTAATATTATTGTACTTGAGTTATGTTGTGTGTGAAGTGCAGGAGTCCCTGTGCCTAACTGTATAACTCTGGAAACACTGCTTCATCATGTTAAGCATTGGTAATGGCTAATCCTGTAGTTTCCCCTATCAATCTGTTGGCTCTTCATTTAAGACCATTCCCTTAGGAGTGATAAAAACAATTTCACTTGTGTTTGATGCCCATTTCTTTAAGAAACCTCAACATAGATGCACTGGTGTGTGGGTTTAGCTGGAGAGAGGGGTGGAGGACCGTATATCCTTGTACTCCTGGTGTCTCCAACCAGTTAATCACCAGCTACCAGTAGTCCGACACCTTCAGAGTAGGTCACAGCCTAGAGTTCATATTTAAATAGGCACAGGGTCACATTTTCCTTTTAAAGTTACGGGAATGTTGTGTTTGTTTTTTACTTTATTATCATCAGATTCCTGATAATAGGGCCTGATAATGAGCAGTGCTCTGTCAGATTTATGTCCCAGGCTAGGTACCCAGGCTTCAGAACTGAAGCACTTAAGTATTTAACTTCTACATAAAAGTCCTTGTCAACTCAACATTGGAGCATGACAACAAAATTATGTTTCAGAATACTTTTAAATGGGAGAAAATTAAAATACATATTTAACTTATTTAACTTAACGATTAAGTTAACTCTTTGTTTTATTTTTCTCCCATTTCAAAGTGGTGCATTTACGAACAGCAGGCTTCTTGCACCCAGTTGCCAGGAGACACTGTGCCATATTTATAGCTGAAAATTGCAGTTCTTTTTTTTAAATGGAAGAAATGTAAAGTGAAGAAGCCCGTTTCTATGAAACATTAAGGCCCTCATTACAACCTCGGCGGTCTTTCAAAAAGCCCGCTGAGGCTGCGGGATTCAGAATACCGCCAGTGCTGGCGGTATTTCTGGCTCTCTATTATGACTTTTCCGCTGGTCCATTGCTGCCGGCTCGTAATAGAGCTGGCGGCAATGCTGATGTGCAGCGGGTGCAGTAGTAGTACCCGTCGCGCATTTCACTGCCCGAAATTAGGGCAGTGAAATGCGCGACGGGGCTATGCCTGGGGGCCCCTGCACTGCCCATGCCCTGGGGATTATGACTGCCAGACGAAAGCCTGGCGGTATAGTGGAGGGACCGGCGGTATGGCCGTGGCTATTGCGCCACGGTCATAATAGCTGGAGTAACACCGCCAGCCTGTTGGCGGTGTTTCTGCCAGCTTACCGCCGGCCGCCAGGGTCGTAATGAGGCCCTAAGTCTTAATGTTTTTCTGCAGTTTCAATTCAGTCAAGTAAGCCTTTGTGTTTTATGAAGCATGTTTCTTCACTTTAAATTCCCCCCATTTAAACATATGGTTGTATTTTATTTAAATGGGAGAAGTTTAAAGTGAAGACATCTATTTCTATGAAACATTAAGGGCCTGATTTAGGTCTTGGCGGAGGGGAATACTCCTTCATAAATGTGACGGATATTCTGTAAGCCTTATTACGATCCCATGGTATACGATGAAGATCGTAATGAGGCAGATGGGATATCCATCACGTTCGTGATGGAGTATTTCCTCCGCCAAGACCTAAATCAGGCCCTAAATCTTAATGTTTTTCTCCACTTTCAATTAAGTCTTAATTTTTTATGAAGCATGTTTCTTGACTTAAAATTCCTCACGTTTAAGCAACTGGCTATATTTTGCTAATATAAATATGGCACTGTGTCTACAGGCCACTGGGAGCAAGACAGCTGTTGTTTGTAAATGTGATACTTGGAACTGGGAGAAAATTGAAATGACAGGTTTTTATGGAATCCATATAAACATAAGGTTAACTTTTCATTTGAATTTTCTCCCATTTCAAGGTGTTGCATTTAAAAACAGCAAACATCTTGCTCCCAGTGGTCAGGAGACACTGTGTCACATTTGTAACAGAAAAATGCAGTTATGCTTTTTAATGGAGAAATTTAAAGTGCAGAAAAATGTTTCTATGAAACATTGAGGGCCTGATTACGACCTTGGCGGATGGGATACTCTATCGCAAACGTGACGGATATCCTGCCTGCTGTATTACGAGTTATATTATTGCCTATGGAACTTGTAATACAGCTGGCGGGCTATCCATCACATTTGTGACGGAGTATTCCATCCGCCAACGTCGTAATCAGGCCTTAAGTCTTAGGGGCATATTTATACCTTTTTCATGCAAAACTGCGTTAGTGCAGTTTTGCGTGAAAAACGATAGCGTTGGTTAGCGCCATTCCAAGACGCCGGCCGGGCGCCATATTTATAGAATGGACGCTAACAAGGCTGGGGAGGCATAGTAGAAACCTGGGCTTGTGTGCCAAATTATGGCGCTACACAGTTTAGAGGCAAAAAAATTGCCTCTAAGCAGTGTAGCACCATTTTCTGGTGCACAACCCCCATGGACATGGCTCCTGTCTTCGGAAAGACAGGAGCCATGCCCACCACCCCAATGGCCATGCCCAGGCGATGAATGTCAGGGCCCCTGAGCGGTGTTGTGTAAAAAAAATAAAAATACTCACCCGGACTTACCTGGGATGGGTCCCCCATTCATAGGTGTCCTCCTGGTGTGGGTGGGGGTCAGTGGGGGTGTCCCTGGGGCCAGGGAAGGGCACCTATGGGCAATTTCCACGGTCTCCAACCATGGAAACTTGCATACAGGTCCCCTTATGCCTGCCCAGACCCAGGCGTTAAATAATGGCGCTAAGGCCCCCATCCCCCTGTGCTGGATTTTACCATGGGGAGATAAATATGGCGCACAGGCCATATCGTCCTTTTCTGGACGGGAACGCGTACCTTGCATCTCATTGACGCAAGGTAGGTTTTCCCCTCCAGAAAATGACGCTAACTCCATAACTTTGGCGCTAGACGTGTCTAGCACCAAAGCATAAATATGGAGTTAGGTCTGCGCTGAATTAGCGTAATAAAAATGATGCTACTTCAGTGCAAACCGAGTATGAATATGGGCCTTAATGTTTTTCTCCACTTTCAATTAAGCCAATAACAGCTTAATGTTTTATGAAGCATGTTTCTTTAAATTCCTCCCATTTAAACAAATGGCTGTACTTGTCGATTATAAATATGGCACTAAGTCTACATGGCACTAAGCACAAGATGCCTGCTGTTTGTAAATGTGACACTTGGAAATGGGAGAACATTTAAATGATGGGTTTTATGGAATAGATATAAGCATGAAGTTAACTCTTCAGTTTAATTTTCTCCCATTTCAAAGTGACACCTTCACACAAAGCAGGCATCTTTCTTCCAGTGGCTGTTGGTCACAGTGGCATATTTATAACTACAAAATACAGCCATTATTTTAAGTGGGAGAAATGTAAAGTGCAGAAAAATGTTACAGGTTATGAACATTTTTGCAAACCACTTTATTTTTCTAAACTTACATTTTCTACCATTTAAAAAAAGGTGTTTGTGTTATATGTATAACAATGCCATATATGATGAAAGGTATGTCCTGTGCCACAAGTACATATGGCACAGACTCTCAGTCATTCATACACATATATCCCATTCAGATGCACACATGTTCCTACATCGCCAAAGACCACACATTCACTGACTCACATTGAAGACCTGTCATAGTGCCCCTAGTAGTCAAAGTATTTTGTTCAAACCATAGTATCTGGCTCTATGGACATTAGGCTTAAAGTCGATGAAAGTGGGGGTGCACAAGTTGCTTACCCTTTGTAGCTCACAATGATTTTCACTGATCAGAAGTAGCGCTCTCTATAAAAAAATGTTGGAAACACCTGCTACATGCTGATGATTTTTTTTCTCTTCTTAAATAAAGGTCCCGCCCCTAATGGGCAACCAAATTGTACAAATATGGGAGCTCTATGGGGAGGCGATGGTACTCCAGGGGAAGTAAATAACTACGGGTGGCTTAACCAGATGCCAGTGTGTACAGATGGGTTTAAACACCTGGGAATACATGTAGCCCTGCCCGCTCATGTGGAGCAGGAGAACACTCTTGCACCTCTAATGGAACAAACTAAAAATATGAGGCCCTCAGCACTTCTGTCCCTCTCCATCATGGGTAGGATCACATTAAACAAAATGATTGCACTCCCTAGACTTTTGTTTGTTCTGCGGAATTTTCCACCCAAGGAGCCGCCTCGCACATTACATAGCATCCAAGCTGCATACAGATACTTTCTCTGGAAGGAGGCCAGGCCAGAGTGTCCTTTGTAAAGTGTGTCATGCACTCATGAAGAGGGACCTGGGGTACCAGATATTTAGCCCTACCATTGGGCAGCATAGTTGATCATATTGAATGATTGGCTTTCTGGACACTGGGATGATCCAGCTCACCAAGAGAGCTCAAAATTTTTGGTGACCATAGAACACCTCACTTCCTTTACCTCAATAGGTCTACTCTTGCACTGCCTGACGTCATGAGCATTACATTAGTGGCATGGATAAATGCACTATGAAACATAAGATGGTATGGAAGTCTAAAAAGGTGGCACCAATGTATTTCAGAAATTGGTTGCAGAGCCCCAGAATGGTCCAATATTTCAAGGGCTGTGATAATATTGGCCTTACAAAGCTGGGGGATGACAGGTAAAGAGGGCACATGAAGTTGTTTGAAGCACTCAAGGGGGAGGTGGACCTACATAACACTCGATTGTTCCATTCCTGCAAATAAGGCACCAATTGGACCCATTTTGGGCTCTCTCAGACACCTTTCCAGAATTCAACCACCTAGAGGCCAAGTTAATGCTGGGGCTCATGGGCCAAGACTATGGTAATCCCTCAAACTCACTGTTCCTGATTCTCATGCTGGCTTGCAGGAGGTGTGGCAGGAGGATCGGGGAAATTAGGTAAGGACAAGCTGCATGATGTCAAGATGGCCCCATGGGAGTTGGCGATCTTGGCCCGCCTACGATTAATTCAATTCAGATATTTGCATAGGACTTATCACACCCCACTAAAACCCTGATAGATGGGTAGCCAACCTGATCTGCACTATGGGGATCATTCCAACCCTGGCGGTCGGTGATAAAGCGGCGGCCAACCCACCAACAGGCAGGCGGTCCAAAAAATGCAATTCTGACCCTGGCGGGAACCGCCAACACAGACCGCCACTTTAACACTCCGACCGCCACGGCGGGACCGACAAACAGCGCGGCGGTCACCGCCAAACAGGCAGGCGGCAGACAATGTACCGCCCACCCTATCACAACTCACCAATCCGCCACCTTTTCCGGGGCGGGAGCCCCGCCGATAAAAACACGGCGGAAACAGACTACGAACGGGAAAACGCTCACCTCCACACACTCCACGAGGAATCTGGACAGCATGGAACCCGAATTAAACATCCTACCAGCTCTTGTCTACCTGCTCATCTACCACGAGTACGAACGCTGGCGCAGACGACAACAGTTAGTACTGCACCTACGACACAGGGGAGGGGGGAGGAGGAAAGGTTACGTGCACACACATACGCGATACACCCACCCCCCCAACCCACCCCCCCAATACCTACACACCAATGCAGAGCAACAAGTCAGAGTGACACCCCCCCAAACCCCCTGGAAGAATGCAAAGACATAATTAAAATGAAGTTTAAAATTTATGTATAAACTAGGTTCATTGAAGTCATGGTAAATATGCCATATGAAATATACAAAAGAAATAATTAACATAGTGCAAAGTATAAACATAGTCAATAAGTCCTGCACAGTCCGTTAAATATCCATAGTCCGTGGGCCAATGTGTACAAACACATGGGCAAAGCCCACACAGGAGACCGGATACCATTGGAGAGAACACTGCAGGGGCATCAGATGATAAAACAACAGGCACCTCAGGGGGAAGGGAAAGGGGGGAACCTCAGCCACATGAGTCCACGACGCCAGATCCACGAGGGGCCTCCATGCCCACTGTACCATCCTGGGGAGTGCAAAGCCACAGTCCATCAGATGGATAACCGACTCCACTGGTATTGGAGGAGGCATGGTGCCCAGAGTGCTTCGTGAACACCTGCTCGACACAGAACCGGCACTGTCAATGGACCAGCGGTGCTTGAGACGGCGGTGCCCAGCGGAGCGGTGCTTGAGACGGCGGTGCCCAGCGGAGCGGTGCTTGAGATGAAGGGCCCAGCGGAGCGGTGCTTGAGATGAAGGGCCCAGCGGAGCGGTGCTTGACAGGAAGGGCCCAGCGGAGCGGTGCTTGAGATGAAGGGCCCAGCGGAGTGGTGCTTGAGATGAAGGGCCCAGCGGAGCGGTGCTTGAGACGGCGGTGCCCAGTGGAGCGGTGCTTGAGATGAAGGGCCCAGCGGAGCGGTGCTTGAGATGAAGGGCCCAGCGGAGCGGTGCTTGACAGGAAGGGCCCAGCGGAGCGGTGCTTGACAGGAAGGGCCCAGCGGAGCGGTGCCTGAGATGAAGGGCCCAGCGGAGCGGTGCTTGAGATGAAGGGCCCAGCGGAGCGGTGCTTGAGATGAAGGGCCCAGCGGAGCGGTGCTTGAGATGAAGGGCCCAGCGGAGCGGTGCTTGACAGGAAGGGCCCAGCGGAGCGGTGCTTGAGATGAAGGGCCCAGCGGAGCGGTGCTTGACAGGAAGGGCCCAGCGGAGCGGTGCTTGAGATGAAGGGCCCAGCGGAGCGGTGCTTGACAGGAAGGGCCCATCGGAGCGGTGCTTGACAGGAAGGGCCCAGCGGAGCGGTGCTTGAGAGGAAGGGCCCAGCGGAGCGGTGCTTGACAGGAAGGGCCCAGCGGAGCGGTGCTTGAGATGAAGGGCCCAGCGGAGCAGTGCTTGAGATGAAGGGCCCAGCGGAGCGGTGCTTGAGATGAAGGGCCCAGCGGAGCGGTGCTTGACAGGAAGGGCCATGCGGAGCGGTGCTTGACAGGAAGGGCCCAGCGGAGCGGTGCTTGAGATGAAGGGCCCAGCGGAGCGGTGCTCTTCACGGCGGGGCCCTGTTCAGCGGTGCCTGTCTTGGCGGGGCCCTGTTCAGCGGTGCTCTTCACGGCAGGGCCCTGTTCACCGGTGCCTGTCTTGGCGGGGCCCTGTTCAGCGGTGCTCTTCACGGCGGGCCCTGTTCAGCGGTGCCTGTCTTGGCAGGGCCCTGTTCAGCGGTGCCTGTCTTGGCGGGGCCCTGTTCAGCGGTGCCTGTCTTGGCGGGGCCCTGTTCAGCGGTGCTCTTCACGGCGGGGCCCTGTTCAGCGGTGCCTGTCTTGGCGGGGCCCTGTTCAGCGGTGCTCTTCACGGCGGGGCCCTGTTCAGCGGTGCTCTTCACGGCGGGGCCCTGTTCAGCGGTGCCTGTCTTGGCGGGGCCCTGTTCAGCGGTGCTTGTCCTGTCTTTCAAGGGAGCCAGACCTGGCCAAGACTCCCCGCTTAGTCGCCCTCCGACCTTGTGGTAGCGGGGCCCTCCTGTGATGGAGTCTTGGGCCCGTGGGTGTCGTCCGTCACACCCGGTATGGGGCTGGTGGGGCCCTCCTGGTGCGCTCGCCTGCTGCATGTCTTCTCCGCCCTGCTGCCCTTGCCCTCCTTCGCTGCAGCTCTCTGGCCCTTGCCTCCCTTAGATGATGTAGCAGGTGATGGGGCAAGGCCACTCTCCTTGGTGGCAGCCGTCTCAGGCTGTTCGCGCCGGCCCTTAATTTTTCTTGTCCTCTTCCCAGGGGGTGGGCTGGCTGTCCCCTTGCTGCTGGCCGATGTTCCTTCCCTAGGAGCTGGTGGACTCCTATAGCCCTGCACTATGGTGATACTAGATGCAGGGCTGGTGGTGGCTGAGGTGCTCTTTGGAATCTTACCAGATGGAGGGGGTGGGTCAGGTGAGGCAAAGAGGTTAATTTTGGAGAGGAAAAGTTTTTTAGGAGCAATGGGAAGGGTAGGTGCAGTGGGTATGGGAGTGGAGGAAGAGGATGTGGTTGTAGGAGAGTCAAGTGTGCTGTCTTTGGGTGCAGGTGCTTGGGCTGGAGGCTGTCGTGAGGTGGATGGCTGTTGGGTGGGTGGCTGCCTGCGTTTGTGTGGTTTGGAAGAGGGGGTGACAGACACAGTGGGAGAGGACACAGGGGACGTGTAAATGGCAGTGGGGGTGGTGACTGCATGTGTGCTGACTGTAATGGAGGGTGTGCTGGTGATGGAAGTACTGGCTGATGGTGGTGTGCATGCAGGTGTGAGTGGAGACGTCACAGGGAGGGAGGAGGGAGACGAGGAGGAGGGGGACACAGAGGTGGTAGTGACTGTTGGCATGTCTGCATCTGGATGTTGTTTGTGTGAATGCTTGTGGGATCTGTGGTGCTTATGTCTGGATGAGCTGCCCTTGGGTGTTGAGGTGTGTGCAGGCTGGTCTGATGGTGTGGATGGGATAGGCTGAGGAACAGGAGACTGGGACTGGGTGGAGGGAGTTAGAAGAGGGAGGCTGGAGACAGGGACAATGGCTGCCGTCAGTGCTGAGGCCAGAGCGTTGAACGATCGCTGATGGGCAACCTGACCCGAATGAATGCCCTCCAGGTATGCATTGCTCCGATGCACCTCCCTTTCTACACCCTGGATGGCATTCAAAAGGGTAGACTGCCCAACAATGATGGTCTGGAGGAGGTCAATGACCTCCTCACTGAGGGCAGCAGGGGTAACTGGGGCAGGGCCTGAGGTGCCTGGGGCGAAGGAGATGCCCACCTTCCTGGGTGAGCGGGCACGGAGCGAAGGCTGAGGGGCTGCTGGGAGGGCGGGGCTGGTGCGCTGGGTGGCGGCTGTACCTGTTGTGGCGGTGGGCACGGATGTTGCCGCCACCGCAAGGGAGCTCCCTTCCGAGGACGTGTCGGTGTCGCTGACGTCTCCACGGGTCCCCGTTGTGGAGCTCCCCTCGCCCTCCGTCTCACTGGTGAACTCGGAGTCGGTTGCATGGCCCTCCGGGGCCATGTGAGATGCAGCTCCCTCGTGCGCCGATGCCACTTCTCCTCCGCCTGATGATGCTAATGCACACATGCACAGGAAGAAAAAGAAAATGGGTGGGGGGAGAAATGAAGACAGGTTGAGTGCATGCATTGGCAACACCGTTGGCGGAGAGGACAGAAACAGAAGCCCCCTGCACTACGCTGCGCAATCGGGGTACACTACTCAGTTCTTGTGACTAGGCCTACAGGTCTATGGACGACAAATGCACACATGGGTGATGCAGGACCATGGATAGCTGTACTTGGCACCCTACAGAGGTGGGGGCGGGGGCACAGGGCCATGCCTAACGGAGGGGACTAGCCTACAGAAAGCGCCCTGGCCTTGAGTTACCCACAGCCCTCCTCCCCAACCCAGACACCTCAACTGCGCGCAAAGATAGCAGAATGTGCTGATACTCACCCCCTTGTGTCTGCTGTGATGTCCTCACGCGCCCATCCAAATCGGGGTAGGCCACCGCCAGGATCCGGGACATCAGGGGGGTCAATTGGCGGCTGGCACCCCTCCTACGTTGGGAGGCCATCCCCAGCAGAGACTCGGCAGTCTTTCTGGTCCTGCGGCGGATGTCCTCCCACCTCTTTCGGCAGTGGGTGCCCCGTCTGTTGTGGACCCCCAGGGCCCGGACGTCCTTGGCGATGGCACGCCAAATGTCGATCTTCTGATGGGCGCTGACCTATTTGACATGTACAGGGTGGGAAAGGAAATATCATCACTTTTCTGCATGGTCGATGTGAGTGGCCCCCCCTCCCCAACCTTGCCATGTGGCACATGTTCCCATCTGTCGTGCGTTGCACTCCTCATTCGCTCCCCTCCCCATCATCTTACATCCACCCCACTCAACACAGGCATAGCCCATTCAGCGTGCACCCTGTGTACTAACCTGTTGGTCTGGAGGACCGTAGAGTAGCGCATACTGGGGGAGGACCCCATCAACAAGTTTCTCCAATTCCTCAGATGTGAAGGCAGGGGCCCTTTCCCCAGTCACAGCAGCCATAGTATCTCCCAGACCGAGGTCACAGCAGCACTTGCAGTATAGGTCCTCTCCTGTGGATGATCAGGTCTCGAGTGATTAATCAGATAGAAAATGGCGGTCACGCCTGCGGCGGTGCGTACTGCGACCGCCGGCGCACATCGTCATTGGCTCATGAAACCCATAGGGTGCAATGTTAACCAATGCGGCTTCGCACCGCGGTCTTCGACCGCCTACCGCCACGGTGTGCCACGCCAGCGCATTGACCTCACATTCCACTGTCACACTTCACAGGTCAGGCAGCCGCCATTTCCAGGGCCCACATGGCATAATTTCAACTGCGTCACACAGGCCTAGGCCGTGCATTGCCACTCATACAAGCCTTTCAATGCATTGCGATTCTTTTACTGTGCAAGCTGTGTGAACGAACCTGTGGTTTGCTTGACTTTCTGCTCCATCTTGTCCTTCCTAGGCACCGTCCGCTGGGACTTGTGAGGAGAAGGATAAATCCTCCCGTGTACCGACCGCTGGTGGACCTGTCGACAATGGAAGAACGACATGTTATACTTAGGTACAGACTTGACAGAGCCACTATACATGAACTGTGTGCCCAGCTGGAGCCAGACCTGATGTCCCCCATCCGCCAACCAGCAGGGATTCCCCCTCTGGTGCAGGTTCTGTCAGTACTCCATTTTTTGGCAAGTGGGTCTTTTCAGACAACAGTGGCCATGTCATCTGGAATGTCTCAGCCTATGTTTTCTAAGGTTTTGTCCACAGTGTTGTCTGCCCTGATGAAATACATGCGGAGCTACATTGTTTTCCCTGAGGAGGATGATTTGGCTACAGTGAAGGGTGATTTCTATGCCCTTGGACATATCCCCAACATCATTGGTGCCATTGATGGGACCCATGTGGCTTTGGTTCCCCCCAGTGGAAGTGAGCAGGTGTACAGGAACAGAAAAAGTTATCATTCGATGAATGTCCAGGTGGTCTGTTTGGCAGACCAGTACATCTCCCATGTAAATGCCAAGTTCCCTGGGTCAGTGCATGACGCGTATGTTATGAGAAATAGCAGCATCCCTTATATGATGGAACAGCTACAGAGACACCGTGTGTGGTTATTGGGTGACTCTGGTTACCCCAACCTCTCCTGGCTATTGACCCCAGTGAGGAATCCCCGGACCAGGGCAGAGGAACAGTACAATGAGGCCCATGGGCTAACTAGGAGGATCATAGAAAGGACCTTCGGCCTCCTGAAAGCCAGGTTTAGGTGCCTACATATGACTGGTGGATCCCTAATGTACTCACCAAAGAAGGTGTGCCATATCATCGTGGCCTGCTGTATGCTTCACAATCTTGCTTTGCGACGCCAGGTGCCTTTTGTGCAGGAGGATGGTCCAGATGGTGGTGTTGTTGCAGCTGTGGAGCCTGTGGAGAGTGAAGAGGAGGAAGACGACGGGGACGACACGGACAACAGGGATACAGTCATACAACAATACTTTCAGTAGCACACAGGTAAGAAACAGCCACCCCAATTTACATTTACTTAAGGCCTCCTGCGTCTCTACTGTCTGTGTTTCCCCCCAGTTCCTTTTAAGTTAATTGTGACTTTCCCTTCCCTTTTCAGAGCTTTATGACCGACTGCGTGACTACTGCTTTGTTTGCGCATGGACTAAAGCTTATTGACATTGGTATGTTGTCATCACAATGTTACTGAACATAATTGCACCGTTATGTGTAATACATTTGTGAAAAATACAAGCAGACTCCTGTTATTTTAAGTGCAATGAGTGATTTATTTCAAGTGCTACATATAGGTAAATGATTGGGAAGCGGGGATGGGTGGGGGTGGAGTAATGTCCATGGCAGAGTCCAGTTCTCAGTCGCACAGGTGCATTGTCCATATGCCTGTGGAAGGATGGAGCAGGGGCAGTTCAAGGTTGGACAGGGTGACAATGTGGGACAGTGGGATGACATCAGGGGGTATCATATGCTGGCGGGGGTCTTGCAATCCTACTCTGTCTTCTTGTGAGATCTCAGGTTCCGCTTGCGGGGTGGTTCTTCTTGAGCAGGAGGTGGGGTTCTGGTGGACTGTCGTTGTGTGGGGGCCTCCTGTCCACTAGCGCCGGCGGATGTTGTAGCCTGTTCCTGGTCCTGGCTAGTGACAGGGGCCCTTTGTGGTGCCACATGGTCCCGCAATGTGGTGATTATCTGGTTAAGGGCCAGGACGATGGTCCCCATTGCGGAACCGATGTTCCTCAGTTCCTCTGAACCCCATGTACCGTTCCTCCTGCTGTGCCTGGATCTCCTGGAACCTGGCCAGTACCGTCGCCATCGTCTCCTGGGAGTGGTGGTATGCTCCCATGATGGAGGAGAGGGCCTCTTGGAGAGTGGGTTCCCTGGGCCTGTCCCCCCCCTGTCGCACAGCAGCCCTCCCAGTTCCCCTGTTTCCGTGGGCCTCTGTCCCCTGGACGGTGTGCCCACTACCACTGCCCCCAGGTCCCTGTGGTTGTTGGGGTGGTGGGTCAACCTGGGTGCCCTGTAGTGGCGGACACACCGCTGATTGACGTGTCCTGGAGACAGAGGCATGGGCCCGCTGGGTGGGAGCTGTGCTGGTGTTCCCAGAGGGGGTTGGGTCTGGTGTAGCCTGTGGCTGTCTGTGGGGAACCGACTGTCCAGAGGTCCCCGATGGGCCGGGCTGGTTGTCTGGCTCCAGGGAGACAGAGCTGCTGTCATCGCTGGGGGCCTCATCTGGGGGTGGGATGGACATCTCTGGACCCTCCGTGGCGGTGTGGTGGCGTTCGGGTCCTGCAGGGGTATTAAGGTATGGTTATAGCTTCTGTGTGTGCCATTTCGTGTGATGGGTGGGTGTCCGTGTACCCAAGTGCAGGCATTCCCTTGTGGGGGCTTTTGTGAGGGTGGCTTGTGGGGGTGATGTGTGTGTGCAGTGGGCATGCTTTGGTGATGGGTGTCCATGCTTTGTGGTCGCATGCAGGGCTTGGTGTTTGGATGGGTGGGTTGTGATGGTGAGCCTTTTGCAAGGAGTTAGTGTGATGGGGGTGGGGGTGAGGGTGGGGGTATGTGCTGGCATGCAGGTGGGGTGGGGGTGGGAAGTAGTAGTTAAGATTTGACTTACCAGAGTCCATTCCTTCAGATACTCCTGCGAGGCCCTCAGGATGCAGGATGTGCAAGACTTCCTCCTCCCATGCTGTAAATTCTGGGGGAGTAGATGGGGGTCCGCCGCCAGTCTTCTGCACCGCAATGTTGTGCCTTGATACCATGGAACGCACCTTCCCCCGTAGGTCGTTCCATCGCTTCCTGATGTCATCCCGATTGCGTGGATGCTGTCCCACCGCGTTGACCCTGTCCACTATCCTTTGCCAGAGCTCCATCTTCCTAGCTATTGTGGTGTGCTGCACCTGTGCCCCGAATAGCTGGGGCTCTACACGGACTATTTCCTCCACCATGACCCTGAGTTCTGCGTCAGAGAACCTGGGGTGTCTTTGGGGTGCCATGGGGTGGTGTGGATGAGGTGAGGGGTGGTGTATGTGTTGTGGAGTGTAATGTGTGTGGTGGTGTATGGTGTTTTGTGCGTGGTAATTGTGTGGGTGATGTTGTGATTTGCCTCAGTGTGATGGTCTACTCTAAGCAGTGCTGTCTCTCTCTGTCCTTGATTCGCAATTGTTGTCGTAGGGGTTTGTGGGTGATGTGGGTGTGTGTTTTATTTTGTATTTGGTGTGTGGGAGTGGTGTGTATATGTATCTCAGGTGTGTGTGTTTCAAATTGACCAATGTGTGGATGTTTTGTAAAGGTGTGTGTATTTCGACCGCGGCGGTGTGTACTGCCAATAGAATACTGCGGTTGAAAGACTGCCGCGTGGATTCGTGGGTCGTAATGGCATGGGCGTATTTCTGTTGGCGTGACGGTGGAGGTTTGGTCATCGCCATTTTTTCGTTGACCTTTGGTGTGGCGGACTTTTGTGGATGTCGGGTGTTTGGAGGTTTTCAAGTTGCGGGTCAGAATGACCGTGGCGGTTTACCGCGGCCGCGGCAGTGTTATGGCGGGCTTCTGACCGGCGGTAAGCGCCTTTTACCGCCGAGGTCAGAATGACCCCCTATATGTTTGATGAAGGAAGGGACGTACTTACATGTGGTTTGGAGAGGCCACCTGATCTTGACATCCTAGATACACATAGCTCATTGCATGACCAGTGTTGGGCAGGCCAATGCAGCTTATCTTCAAGATGCCCCTCCTTTGCATTCTGGTGGAGTGGGGAGGGAACAGGTTTGATAGGATCCTTTTGGGATTGGGTGCATTCTGGTTAAGAGGGATATTGAGGAAAGGATATCTAAAGAAGCTGGAGGATGAGAATAGGCTACTTTTCAGTCATAGAAAAGAAAGGAGGGATACAAGGCTAGGGGATGCCCTCACAAGTCCCCTAAAATATGAGGGGAATGGGAGGAATATTCTTAGTCATGGGACATATGATCCTAAAATCTGTGAAACAATGAGATTAAAAATGGGTGGGGACTCTTCCCTGGTTTTCAATGTGACCAGCCCTGCCTCTTCATGGAACTGAGGTATGACGACCGTCTCTAGGAACCTGGGCACCTATGTATAACTTACATTGTTTAATATATGGCTGCACTGAAACTACAGTCAAATGCACCAGATAAGACTTTTATATACAAGTTTACCGTTCTATGTAATTAAAATGGTCCTGTGATGTATTGGATATGATCTATGTCCATGTGTATAGTTGGAAAATTAAATAAAAACATTCATATAAAAAACTCATCATGACATCTGATGTAAACAGCACCCCATTGTCTCTCACAAGAGTTTTGGGAAGATCCCTCAGTCAGAATATTCATTTTAGAAAATCAATATCTGCAACTGTGTTGGGAACTTTAACAAATTCCATTTTGATCCACTTAGACCTAGTGCCCGCTAAACCTAAAGCACATTTATTACCAAAACTAGTGAATAGATCTAACTTCTTCCCTGCATTCTCCTGTAACTCCACTGTCGCCATTGGTGGTGTCCTAACAGTCAAATGTTTATCGGAACCCGAAATTCCTTCACTTTCAGTTCTACATCAAAATCCTTTTTCAGCCACCAATATGTTTCATGCACTCTCTTTTTGTTCAATGTCATCGCCAAATGCCCTACATGAACCAAATCCAGTAATGCATCTTCAAAGAAGTAGAAGGAATTAATTTATCCTCTATGTAAAGAATCCCTTCTATCAAATATAATTCAAAAGTTATTGTTGCAAAACTGAAAGATTCCTCTCTTTAGGCCAGCCCTGAATTACATACCAAATAATTTGGCACAACTGATTATGAATAGATATTGCATTCAACAAATAATCTTTGGAAATGCAATTTGGTAATTGAAATCAATACGGCAACAATACATTCTATGATGTCTGTTTCTGACTGCATGTTTTCTTCTTGTAATGAGATTCAGGGCAGAAAAGCTGCCCTTGTAGAGGTAAACCCAGGAATATGAACTACAGTAAAATTGTATTCAAGTAACTTAGTGGAAAACCTGGATGACCTTGCAGTATTATTTTCAGAATGAGCATTAGGTCTGGTAAAAATGTATACTAGTAGTTTGTGGTCTGTTTTGAGCTGAAAATGAATACCCCAGAGCAGATTCCTGAACTGCTGCACAGCTAACATTTCTTTTTCAATCACTGAGTATACTTTTTCTGACTCTCTGATTAGTCTTGAAGAAAAAGCAACAGTTTGTTGTAATTTGCACACCTTTGTGTGTGACTACAGCTCCTATTCCTCTATCACTAGAATCCACATTAATGCGAACTTGGAGACGTGGAACGCACGCTTGTGAGAGAAGTGCTTGTTATAAGACCGTTCTCATTTGTAAAAAAGCTTCTTGTTGCTGATCACCCCCAGGAAAAATCTACTTTTTGTTTTTAGATGTCTAGTGATAGGTTTGCAACCAATTCAACAAATTGGTAGACATTTTGCATAGAACTTAGACCAATAAATGGTATGACCTGGTTTTTATTGTTAGGGTCTGGGGCTCCCTCAATGGCTGTGTATAAACCCAGTGTGTGCCTTATCCCTTGTGCACTTCTTGAAAAGTAAGAGTTCCTTTCCTAAAATGTTGTCTATTGCTCTTTGAAAACAGAGGCAGCAGATGCTAACCTAAATGTCAGCCATTTAAATTGGAACACACCATCAGGTTTTACAAAAGCTTTAAGATGACATGAAGAGCTAGCTAGGGCAATTTTATGGTAAGCTGACAATAAATCTAATTTGCTAAACTATTTTAGCGCCATTCGATTTCACCATCAAGTCCTCAATTCAAGGTTGTGGATGAGCATCAATCCACATATTACTGGAAAGCAATCTTAGATCTATGCAAATTGGTAACACCTTGTTGTTCCTCTTTCCTCTTAGCTTTGACAAAAGAAAAAAACAAAATTGAACTATTAACATTTTCAATTATCTCTTGTGTTTGTAACGTGTAAAGCTCAGAACAAATCATTTCTGATGCGGAGAGGAACAATCTTTAGTTTATGCTTCACAGGTATAGCCTCTTCCTTCAATTTGATATCCAGCTCAAAATCCTTCAACAACCCCAGTTCACTGTTTAGAAAATCTTTGGATTTCTCAATGAAGAGACTGATTCATGCATTGGAAATAATCAGAGATGGAATATAATTACTGCCAATATAATGGTCTGCCCACCAAATTTATATGTGGGTGGACCATAGTTTGGCAATGACAGAGACTACTCGTGTCAGCCGTGGCCAAACCTCTCCAATGGCCTGACAGAGTAAGGGCCCTCAGAGAAATGGCTACATGTCCGCCCAGCCAATTTAGATGGGCAGACATATAGCTGTTTTCTACTGCCCGTCACCGCCAGGCCAAAAGCTAAAATACCCCCTGGAGAGGGCTTTTTTTTGTTTTCCAAAAGAAAATCCTGCTTTGAGATTTCTAATTTACTCTATCACCCTGACAGCCAGCCAATGGAATCATTTACACCATCCCCCCGGTGGACTTAACTCCGCCCAGCAAATTATAAATGCAGCTACAAATCTTGAATCTGCCAGTGAATCTCCTCACCAGTGTTAATACTAGTCACAGGGTAGATAATGGAAATACTGCTATGAACATTATGCTAACCATGTTTCGTCAGTGAGTCCATGAAAAGACATTCCTTTTTTTATCTTGCCTGGTAAAAGAACAGTAGTTAGCATGATTAGGTGAACTCAACCTAAAAATGTTTTTGCCTTTAAAAGTAACATACATTTTGGCAGTAAAACAGTTGTTCTAAAATTGAGCTGAAGTGTAAAAAATAACCCATTAAGATCAATTCTAGATCCCTAAAAATACTCTGCTTTGATATCAAGGTCTGCTGTAAATTCATTTTCCCAAAATTTCTAAAAAGTGTTATGAGTGATGATGGTGACTCTAGCATCAGAATTCATTAACCGCATAACTTCCCAAACCTATGTCAGCAGTAGTAGTTTCACAAATTGTAAGGTCAGACAACTCAATGCTCAGAACCAAACTGCTTAAGCTGCCTTGTAATTCATGGTCATCAGAAATATCTTCCTTTTCATTGACCTGGGTTTTATTGTAGATGCACACTCTAGCAAAACATGCAATAGCACCACACTGGTTGCATAATATCTTTGCTGCTAGACCAAACTTAAAAGATGCTACATGCTGCGGTGAGCCGCAACAATACCGTCCACAGAACATATTTTAAGTAACAACTTCTAGAGATTTATTTTGAATTGGCAAAGATTTGTTGACCTGAAAATTGCTTTAACATAGAACATTGACTCCTCTGAGTTTCTTCCTAATATTTGCCACTCTGCCTGTGATGATCCATTAACCGAAGTTGCTTCCTCGATAAAAGTTTCTTCTAAAATACCTTTTTATGGAACCTGATAATAAGTTGATCATTGAAAGTATCGCACTCACAGGAAGCCGCCCACATTCCTAATGCAGTCACATAAGATTCCACATATTGTTCTCGTTTTTGACCAAATACATTGTTTGACTAACTTCCCGACACTGTTAAAACTCATGAAGCTCTTTGCCATCAGTACACGTTCATGCTGGCAAAAGTTCAGAAATGCACTGGCCAGTGCTTTATTTGTGGAAAACAACTAATTGCCGGGGCCCTCGTCAGGAGGCCACTGCAGCTTGCACCACGCATTGCCCCAGCCAGCCCTGCCGATGTAAGAACCAACACAACTACTAACCATCACACTCCTGCAAGTGTGAGGATTCAGACTATTCCTGGTCTGCAAAGCTATAAGAATGATTTAATGGAGACTGAATTAATCAACTACTGTTGTAGTGCTCATCTCTAAATGAGACCATCAGTGCCACCATGTGGCAGACTGCCATAAGTGCTGGTGTTGGCAGCTAAGAGACCACCGGCTCAAATTAAGCACTGGCCTTCTCACTCCTAAGTAATGCTGTAAAATTAATTCTCTCCCTTCTGCCTTTTAGTGTTGCAGACTTATTATGCCTAGATAAACATTAAAATACCTTTACCAGTTCCTTCCTTTATATGACTGGTTCACCAGGCAAATCTGAGAAAGGCGGAGGGGAATGTACAGCTTGCATGGTGAAACAGAACCCTATGGTACCACAGATGGACTGGAACTTTTACCAAATAATGTTGCCCAGTCATACAATGTGCACAAGAGACGTTGCTAGTATGTAAAAAATGTGCGCCTTACCAGCGTGTGGAATGCTAAAAGTTTTTCTTTAAAAATGAAAGAGAAGAAAACATTTTTTTTAAACCTATTGCTTCTTTCACTGCGTGTTGTGCATAGTGACCAGAGAAAGGTAATGTGACCGAGTCAAAAGTCAATTTTGAAATGCGGGTCAGAGAAAAAAAATCCGACTGAACATAAGTGTTTGCTGAGACATGGCGCGCTTTATAAAAATGAGTTCATGTGAGAATACTGAAGTACTGACTTCTTTTTCGTAGGTCTGGAGCAATATTTTGATTAAGTGAAAGTGAGTGTGTTTTAAAAGTTAATGAAAACTGTTTATTGCTGTTCTCACATTGGTGATCAGAACTCTGATGGCCACGGTGTTTACCTTTCTGTCGACTGTGATCATTATTCCATCTGCACATTACCTTGCATAGGTATTTTGAAGTAGTTTGTATGTGCATAGTTTGTTGGGGAACAGTTCACGCTATTTTACAGCACTGATTGAAAGTCCAGTAGTTAGTAATACAGTTTGGGTCATAGCTACATGCAAAGTGATTCCTGCCCTTCGTCCTTTGGTCACTAGATGCTTTGGTGAAGTACGTATGTGTATGGGATATTTATCTCCATCTTGTAAACATTTTGGCCCAGATTTAATAGGGCTTAGTGCCATCTACCGACACATTAGTGACATTTTTTTACGCTAATATGGCCATAGATGGGCAAAATCACTGCGGCATATTTACAAAGTGGCGCAATGCCTGGACCTTCTAGGCAAAAGAATTCAAAATCAGAAGCAACCTGTATGCGTTAAACAGAAAATTTAATTCAGTATATCCATTTATCACGCAGGTGCTCCAAATACGAGCCAGTGAAAGTGTAAAGTGACATCAGTGAAGAAGATGTGCGTTGTTGCTGTACAAAAAATATCCACTGGGAAAAAAACGCCGGTGTATGAAAAGCACCTGTACACTGCAGGTCGCAGCCCCACAGCACGATCCATGCGTTCAGAAGCCCGCGCCACCCATCCTTGGGCGGTGCTTGTCATACGCAGAGTTTTTCCCATCGTTTCTCCAACTTTATCTTGATTCATTAGCTACATCGCGGGCATATTTCCCTAATCTTCGCTACTGTTGTTTCTTTGTCCTGATGCTGACCCTGACAAATTATGTGTAACAGGTTCGAAACATCAGCAATTATAATAGTGGATTGATATGACTGACGATGATAATCACTATGTACTCTCGTTTGGAGTCTTGCAAAGATCTATCTATCTATCTATCTATCTATCTATCTATCTATCTATCTATCTATCTATCTATCTATCTATCTAGTACAGCACCAACGCACATCATCTTCACTGATGTCACTTTACACTTTCACTGGGTCGTACTTGGAGAATCTGCATCATAATTTGATATATTGAATTAAATGATCTGCTAAGTCATACAGATTGATTCTGAATTTGAATTATTTTGCCTAGGAGGTCCAGGCTTGTGACTTCCCCCGGAAGGAACATTTGTTTTGTTGTGTATTTACTGGCTCCCAGGGTTACATGGTTGCCCCTTTATGCTTTGTGTGTCAACACGAAATGAGGGCCTTTGAAGACAAAGCAAAGTTGCAACTTTAAATACTGATAAACCTTTTGCATAAATATCACTGTGCTACCATTAACCGTTTGTTTCTAAAGTTTGGGATTGTGACGTGTAAAGAGTGCCAAAGGGTTGTAAAGGTCTTTAGCACCCAAGACCATTGCGAGGACTGAAGGAAACCATGTCTGTGAGTTTAACAGGCAAGCCAATGACACATTACACTCCCTTATGATTGTGAGTCCAGAGGTGGACACTAAACCCTGTTGCAACAAGTCAAATCAAAAGCATATTTTAATTGTAAATAATAAAAATTATCAAAAGCATATTTTGATTTAAATGATGTTTACAAGTAATTTTAGATTTAGGTGAAGGCAGGAAATGGTAAGCAGAAGTGATATTGATGGAGGTAATGGCTATTTACAGGAGTGTGTGTGTGTGAGCACTTGTACACAACACACAGATTTCTTAAAAACCTCTAAGCACTGGGCAAGCTGTCAGAGTGCACTCTCCAGCACACACTCTTATCATGTCCTGGTCCATCTGGAATACTTTATTTCTCTTCATAAGCCAGATTCCTGTATCAGTGGCAACCACCACCCCACTGCCTGAAATGCATCATGGGCTGGTGCAGATAGACCAGAGGGACTTACCTTTCCTAATGTTGTTATTTCCACTTCTGTGCTGCTGACCAGAGTCTAGAAGTGTTTAGGTTCAGACTGTTGTTCCTGATACTTTTATTAATATCTTTGATTCCACTGCCGGTTGGCAGCTGGAGATGGACCTACCGGCTGAGATACAACCTGCCTTGTTTCCCAGGTTGGGTGTTGTGGTTGCAGTTTGGTTCTTGATTTACACGACACTGTTTCATGAAAAACCCAGCAGGCAGTAAGTAAACAGAAATATTTATTTTTGAAAATTGGCACAAGATTTGTCCTTTGAGGATTTTTGCTGTACAGATATAGTAAAATGTTCCTCCCGCCACCCACCCCTTATGGCTTCCTTTGTTTGAAGCATAGTATGGCGACTCTCAGGGACCCAAGAACATGATTCACATTTTCCAGAGTTTTAGTACGTTCATAGAGGTGAGTAAAACAAACTGTACAAATCTTCAGACATTTTAGTTGTGGCATCAGAGGCTTTCTGCTCCAGCAAAACAACAAAAACAATAAAAATACAATTCTACTAAAACACCAAGAAAGAAACCTGTCTGTGCAGAGAACGGTGAGGACCACAAAACACAACCGAGGAACCAAGCGAAAGGCACCTCTGTTCACTGTAAATGGCGCGTTTCGAGATGGTGCAGCACACAGCTAAAGCCACCGACAAACGGTAAACCTTTAGTAGCAGGCAGTTAGTCCTCCTGAAAGTGAGAAAGAAAGGTGGCTGATGAAATGAAAGAGGAGACCCAGAGTCCATCCGGTCTACTGCTGTCCACTCCAGTCCTGTCAATACAGCAGCTATGATGGTTTAAAGGAGGGAAGGCCGACCACTACCTATGAATGCCTTAGAAACCACATTCTGCAGATACTTGGATGTACTGCGACAAAAAGCAGATCAGCCCGAAGGTGTAACATGCTGGTCGGCTTATGTTCCATAGTTGTCCTTCTCAGTTGAGTGCAGTGATAATGTACCTCCTAGCTGGGCATATGCCATTTCAGTAGACTTGTGTAACAGTTCTACAGATGAACTCAAACTGTGTTGTAGGTTCGACATCACTGACAGCTTGTCTTGTCTCGTTCTTTCTTGACGCAAAAGTTGTCCTCATAAAATTCGGTGTATATCAGATTCGATCCTCTAACATAAAGGGCCAATAAGCCGGCAGATGGGTTTGAGTCGCTGTGAATTCTGTGGTTGAACTGCTTATGGTGATTTTTTGGAAGCGGCTGTAGCTGGACTGCCTGTCAAAATAAATGTTGCTAAAGTTTGGTGAAAATTGAAGTCTTGAAGGTTTACCAACGTTTATGATGAAGGGACAGGTCCCGCCTTTCAGAAAATGTCACAACACATAGAATATCCACCATGGGTCCTTTCTACACATCCTTGCAGAAGACCAATGGCCGAATCTGAGAGGTGCCGGGGTCGATGATGGTACTCAGAGATGAAGTAATCCAGCGGACAGTAATGATAACCCAGTATTTGTCTGATCATCATATCTGGGCTGCGCTTTTGAGATTTCTGGATAGGCATGTTCACGGCATACCTCAAGAGATCCTCTTCCTCTAGAGAGTTTTTAGAGGGTTACTGATGTATACTCTTAGCACTCCTGCTTCCAGGTTCAGATGCCTCACTGGGGCTGTTATTAACGGTAATGCGTTAAAGTGAGTGACTGGAATGTTCTACTCCACTCGCGATCTGGGAAAGGTGGGAGGAAAACCCGCTGCATGGCTGCGTAGCATAGAATTGCAACATTGTGAAAGAGATCTTTAAGCTGCAGAGTAAACTTTGGAGCTCAGCCCTCTAGGAAGCAGGCCACACCTTAGCACAGTAGTATTGGTCAGAGCGAAGGCAGTAATACTGAATGGTGCCAGGACCAATGCACGCGCCTTCGCTGTGCATTACAATATGAAGGTGGGATTTCTGGAGTCGGGGATTGGCATGAAAGTAGGAAACGGAAAAAGGAGGAAAGAACATCAGACAGAAATATTGGCAGATGCTGCAATGCATGAATCCTGCTTTGCTATTTTACATGTACCAAGTACAACCCAGGGGTTTGAACTATAAAAATTTAAACCATGGTGCATGACTTTAAGCAAAGAAAAGGATTGAGGTAAAATGGATTTATATACTCAATCTCTTTGTTAGTTTTTATCTTGTAGAAGTACATTTTATTCACCTCTGTACATATTGAGGGTGCACAGATTAATTCCTCTAACTTTAGGAGAAAACATAATTTAAAAAAAAGGTTTTAATTTAAAAAAAAAAGAGCCCCATAGAAAAGGGGCAGCCACCAAGAAGCAGAATCATCCCTTTGAAGCTAGCTGAAATTCAGGAACGAGCTCTAACCTCTGGGAGGAACACAGCACCTGGTTTGGAATGTACAAGTTGATTTGATTTTGACAACAGAGTAAGTTTAGCTGTGGCCAGGGGTATATTCGGTGTATTCCTGGGCTGTGGGAGCGTACCCCACATTTTAGCTTTACAGTTTCTTTTGGACCAAGTATTGCAGCAATTGCACTTGGATACTATCTGCTTTGGGCTGAGGTTGACTTCTCTTTATCAAGGTGGCAAATACCAGATATAGGTATTTGTATCTGGATTGAAGATGTTAAATACTTACAATGTGGGGAGAGAAGCAGTTCAAATTTTGTTTGATGTGATATTATTTATAAACATTATATTTAAAAAAATCATCAATGCCGCTGCTTATAGACAGTGATGGGAAACTCTAGGGTTCTTAGGCATATCTGAAGGCTTTAATAAGGCATTATTTAACTTGGTTGAACAGAAATTGACATTTTGGAGACTTTAAGGTGAGTCTAAGTCAGGGAGGTGATTCTTTTTCGGTTCTATAGGAACTGAATGGGAATGGGAGCCATTTAAAAAATTCAGCGGTCAGGTGTTGTGGGTTAAATGTTGTTTATGTTTCTCTGTGTGCTTCTCAACCCGCGCAATACTGTTGATATCGAAAAAGCTCTGTGGAGATGATTCATAGATGAGGGCAGCTAATTAATAAAAACATAGGCATCTATGCCCAAATCAGAATTCGAGCCCTTGTTGAGTTTGCTTCCGCCATTTTGTGTCTACAGGAAATAAAAACTTTCAAAAACTGAGCCCTTTACAAATGTCCCAAAAATAAATTTATCGTTAGCGGGTTTTGTGTCCTCTATCACAGCAAAATGCCAATTGAGAGGGAGTCTGGAGTATTTGCTCAAGACGCATTTTTTGTGAAAAAATCACAGCAGCGGGTTTTTGTTTGTTTCGGGAACACAGCTCAACAGGACACCGAGGACCAGAACGAAAACACCTGTTCACATTTCCCGATATAATGAACAATGATCCGTGTTCTGGGAAAAAGTTATTTTCAATTCACGGCCTTACTCCCGAGCCAATCACAGTTCTGAAAGCAAAGAGAGAAAGCATGTGAGTGCACGTGGAAACTCAGAGGTGTTGCAGTCGTCACAGGTGGAGGAACTGCAACCAAACTTGTAAGAACAATCAAAGTTCCCTGTTTCTCTTACACAGTTTTGCATGCATAGGGCTGAGGTTCAGCATCGCAGCCTGAAGTGGTGGTAGACTGGCAGGCGTGAGGATAGAAGCAGAAAAAGACAAGGTTAGGAAGGTAAGAAACACCTAGGAGACTGAAAAAGATCAAAGTTCAGATTAGTCACAACAGAGCCAGAGTAAAGGGCCATAGCTTGCTCAAGAGAGTGAGACGTGGCGGTGAGAACAGAGGTACGGACTGCACAATACACCCCCTGTTAGCATGAGTTAGAGAAACTTTAATGCTTGGAGAATAGTTCACTGTGTGTGTTTGTGCGCATGTGTTCTATTCTTCGAGTGGCTTCTAACCTCATATCAGCTCCACCCATTAATGCTCACTTGCGTTATCATCTAACTTCATAGCAAAGACAGCACAAGTACTGCTGTGTGTATTTTGTAATCGTTGGCTTGGTCTGACAACCCTGAGTTACTCATGCGCAACATCAAGATTTAGGGCCTTATTTAGAATTCGTCTGGCAGGATGCTCCATCACAACATGGCTGATGTCCCGTCCACCATATTACGAGTGCAATATAGTTTATGACACTTGTTGTACAACGGAAAGGATATTTGACACTTTGCGACATAGTATCCCGTCCGCCAAACTCTAACTAAGCCCCTTAGGTTGATATTGTAGCAAACAAATGAATTTATATGCCATTCATGACAGGGATAAAAAAAATAGAAAAGCACTGCGTTCCTGTAAAATCTGAGACCACTAGCAGCATAATGTGAAAAGCAAAAACTATAAAGAAAATTAAAAGCACTACAGAGAAAATTATGGTGTAAAACGGTGGTTCCAAACCTGCAGTCTAGGGACCCCTGAGGGTCCGCAAAGCCTCCTCAGGGGGTACGCCACTGCTTAGAAAATTAAATAATATTAACAGATTAGGTCCCCAGTTTTCAGTAATGACTCAGTGGGGGTGGGGCTGATTTCAATAAAGATTCAGCAGAGGTCCCTGGGCTCCAGTAATGATAAAGTGGGGGTCCACAGAGGTCAAAAGGCTGGGAACCACTGGTGTAAAAAAACAAATACTCTGCGCTGAAAAGATAATTTTCCCCTGAAACACTGGTGGAAATATAAGAATAGTTCTGAGAAGTGAGCAGGGTTAGTCCTCGACAATAAGCTCTCTTGATCCCCTGAAGGAAGCATATTTGCTCAATCAGCCATTTTATATCCCAATTCCCTAAAGAATATCACCAAGCTGACTAAAATATCAGTCCACGCTCTAATGATATCCTGTTCCCACTCTGGCAGTACTACGCTAGCTGGCTCTCATTCCTCTCTCACTCCAATGAAAGCTGTCCGTCACTCTACAGCCAGGCTCATCTCGCCCCAACAAGAAACTGACCATAACTACCAGTTACCTTTAGAAATATGAATCAAATTCAGAGTTTGCTGCTTAATATATATAGCCATCCATCTGACAATTTCAGTGTACCTGGCCAACCTACTTATTTTCTCAGAGGGAAAAAGAGATTTACATTAACTGAAAACCCTGAGGTTCAAGACAGCTGAAGCCATGACATGGCAAGCGACTTGCGAAACCCTCTGTCCTTGAGGATGAGACCTCAAACCACACCCTCATCCATTAGGAAACTACTAAACCTGCACCGCTTCAGCTTAAATCTGAACAAACCTAGTCCAAGTTCTCACATCAACCCCCTATAATGTGTAAACGTATGAAGTAAGCCAGTCCTCTGTAGATTTATAACTGTACCCTTACACAGTGATTTATTTAGACGTCCCGTCAACTATTTGCTTAAATGTACTAAACTGCAAGACCTAAATCAGGCAAACTCTGTCTTCCTTTTTAAATAAGAAATCTTTTTTAATTAACTTCTCAAATGAATGAAAATTCTTAAGTAATGTTATATCCCCTTGGCTTATCTCACTCATTCAAATATTTAAAATTAAAAAGAGGAAGAATTTTCCAAAGCATAGGCGTTTGCTGAAGAAAGATCATACAATAAAAGTCTAAGTTATTTTTTATGTTAGTAGCCTAAAATCAGGGCACACTATAAATTTGAAAGTGAATAAAATAAATAAAAAACAAGATTGTTTTCAATGGGACATGATGTAACATAAATATAACATTAACTGAATTGATAAAAAAACTAAATACTTTGTTCCTGAGAAACAGTAACGAGTTGTAATAACAGCCAATTACTGAATTAGTTAAATGATTAATGGAATGAATAGATTCCGGAGAGCTTATTGGTGGTCTTGAAAAAGTGCTTCTAAATAAATGATGCTTAAGAATATTGCTCACGTTACGGGAGTCCTTTGAATAAGCCTGATGAGGGTGATTTTTTGAGTTGTCAGTTCAGATGAAGTCCTGGATGAACTGTTTTGTACAGTAGATTTGATTAAAATACTATAGAGGAGATGTTGCATCATAGACTGAACGATTGATGGAAACCAGCACACAGACACAATTAAACACAATAGTACTAGTTAAAACAATAAACATTGTGTAAGTCAGACAAAAATACAGTCAGAACAAACTAAGGTTAAGACTTGGAAAGGGCTGTTTAAAATTCTGGGGTTTATTTACAAGCCCCTTGCACCACTGGTGCGTCACTTTTTATGATGCTACGGAAGCGCATGGCTTTTCATGGCCTCATATATATATATATATATATATGTATATATATATACATATATAAACGCAGCGCAAGTTACTGCATTGACCTACACTGCGTCAGGGGGGCGTTCCATGGCTGTTTTGGTGGCTTTGACGCATTTACAGGTTTACAAAGATCTGTAATCCTGGTAATGCGTCAACCATTACACCTACCCAAGGGAGGCGTAACGAGGAGAAATAGCTATATTTTTCCCCTTTCTTTCCTCTTTCCAGGTGTGCTGAATTGTGAAGCACACATAGAAAGACGAAAATGCCTCAGGATTGTTTTTGTGCAGGAAGGCGTTCCTTCCTGCACAACAACAATCCTGCCAACAACGCAGACACCCTTGAGTGCCTGCGTTGGTCCTATTCACCATACTGTGTGCTGGCTGAAAAAACAGGAATGCACTGTCTCTCATAAATACGGTGCATTCCTGCCCTTTTGAATTGGCGTAGGGCAGCACAGCAAAAATACTTGCATTCATTGTAAATATGCACCTATATGCACCTATATTTATAAAAGATGGACATCAAAGATATCTTGTGGGGAGAATCGCATGATGATTAGGCCACAAATAGTGAAAGGAGACAACCCATTCCAGTCAGAACTGATAAGTTATATCAGCTGCAGCACAGAAAGGTTCAAGATTATTGCAGTATTTTTGCACTCTACACAATTTCTTCTAGTTAAATGTGCTTTTCTACTAATGACATCCTAATAATATTCAATAATATTTGCACGGAACCAGGTCAAAATGGTGCCCGGATAACTATATATTAAAGCATATTAAAGATTGGTAAATATTTTATTTACTAATATCTGTAAAATTAAGATCCTTTCTTTAGTAGTTGAAATGATTGACCATCTCAGCTCACAAATGCATGCAAAGAAAAACACACTGATCTACAACACTAGTATAATGTTGTAAGTAAATCTGTTGAGAAATATTTGTTGGAAAGTTTATAATGGTGGGTGATAGTAAATCAAGCAAGGGTTTGAGAAGACCATTGCCCTCCAACCATTGCAAACTGGTATCTAACTTAGTGGAACTATGAGAATTTAGTTGTAATGAGATTTCAACCACTTTCCACTTTATGTGTGATCCTATGTGATAGAACATATTAGACATTTTACACTGTGTTGTTAATAATTTTCTTCAGTGTAGCTAAGGTTATGGTATAAAGCACGCATAATTGTTTTTTATTAATCAGCACTATTAATGATCTATTTTTATAGTGACATTTAAAGCACTCTCTTAAAATCAATAGTCTTTATGTGTGTCTGTGCTCTATTTTCCTGTTGCCTGTGTGCTTTGTTTCTGTTAAAAAATGTCTGATGATGAAATGAAAATATCAGATAAGCTACACAGCCTCCAAAGACTTACTGATCGTGATATTTATTTTATTTTACAGATCCTGAGCCACACTCAAGACCTCAAGCAGTCAAATTTGGTAACTAAATAATTTATTAAATCTACCTTGCCCTGCAATATAATTCATTTGTGGGGCTGATATACCCAGCTCAATAGGGCTTTCTTTTATGCCCTGATTTAGTGTATCCTCATATTCCAACTTTTCTGTTGAGGCCAAATTGTATTATATTCAAATTTAGATAACTTATTCAATGTCTTTTTCATCTCTGGAAGTGGATGGGATTTCTACACAATCTCAGACTCAGAAAATCAATTTGTACAATATCACTGTTAGGTGTTCTTGGATAATTGGACACTAACTTTTGAATTCGTTCAGTTCCTGTGATGCCCTACTTCCACACGCACCACTGGGAGATCTTACTTTGATATAGGCATCAGCCTTCTGGCTTGAAACCAACCATATGAATCTTGTTTTTCCTTCGGAGATCAATTTTATTTTAACATTTGTTAGTACAAAATATACTTCAAATTCCAATATCTCTCTGATTGTACTGTAGTACATGATTTATTAATTAAAGAATTAACAGGCTTACCCTGTGGAGTGATGGATTCAAATTTACATTTCATACTGTTTTCTGTGCTTATAACTTGTTCTATTAGTGAGTGATTACTAAACAGTAGATATGTAATGTTTATGACTTTCAATTTTCATATAAGAATATAAAATGGAATAGTCATAAAAGTTGTTCTTTGTAGTGGATATGTCATCCAAGTGGTTCAAGAAATCAGGTATCCCATGCCACGAAAGTATTATTTGAAATCTCATTATTATGACTGTAGTTGTAGGTGTGGAATCTTGGTCCCTCTCCACCACAGTGCCAATCTTTAAAAAGGGGGACAGCGTGTTATAGTCCTATCTCCCTTATTGACAGATCTGTGAAGATCCTGGGGACGGTTATTTTTAATCGTCTTAAGGAGTGGGTCAATGAGAATAACATTATGTCTTCCTATCAGTACGGCTTTCGTACTGGGCGTGGCACAGTGGGGCAGTGCTCGAATTTAAATCTGATAGTAAGTATACTATTGGCCTTTATGGACCTGTCGTCAGCCTTTGATCGGGTGAACAGAAGTAAGCTGTGGCTGATGCTACTTAATCTTTGGTTGACGTCTCCCTTGTCAATTTCTTGCACTACTTTCATGAAAACTTGGGTGGTAGGATGGGGTATGATCAAGCAGGAGAACTCTTGGATGTTTATCCCCTAGCTAGTGGGGTGTGCCAGGGATGCGTTTTGGCACACCTGCTATTTATTAATTACATCAATGATCTCCCCACCCAGTTATCTGCTTCTACCGAGGACGTCCCTAGGAGTGCACATTTTTCTGTTCCGGCATTAGTATATGCCAATGATGCGGTATTAATGGCTCGGGCACCCGTGCTTTGAGCACCCTGGTTGACTCCTTTGTTACATTTATAGGCAGCCTTGATAGGAAGATCAACTTTGGAAAATCCCATATAATGGCTTGAGGCCCGGGCAGAAGAGTTTGTTTTCCATGGGGACACAAGAGCAGTGCTTAGGCTCGGTGCGCAATTTTTGCTATTTGGGCATTATGTCTGGCGCAAATAAATCCTGGCAACCACAGGTGAATACTGCACGATTGAAACAAGGGAGGGCGGCAGGTTCCTTATTGAACCTTTCCTGGAAGGGTGGCAGGAGCGCCATTAACCCTTCCTTAAAGGTCTATAGCATGCAATGTGTCCCCACGGCCACCAATGGGGATGGGGCGTAGGGCTATCATAATCCCGCCACCATACAGGTTGAGGAAAATAGGATTTGTAGATGATGAGTGAATTTACCACCCTCCCGTTCCAATTTATTTTGCATTCTGAGCTTCATTTGGACTATGTCTCTGACCTTATTAAGCAGGCCTCTCTATTGTTGTGGGTAAGTATTTGAACTAATAATAATGCTGTTTTTAACAAGGAGGTCATACGTGATTGTCTTAATCAGGACAGGGGCATGTCCATTCCTTGGCTAAGCTATATTAACAAGTCCCTTGCTGATATAGGTCTTGTAGATCTGTTTTCTGCGCCCGAGTCCATCTGTAAATCTGACAAGAGGCGGATTAAGTCCCATTTTGAAGAAATGGCTCTTTCCCAAAAAAACTGATGGCGCTCTTCAGCGGCATTCTGTATGTGACTTTTTAGTTACCCTATCACACGGAGTGCCCGTCCCATACCTAAAATGGAGCTTGCATGATGGGAGAGGTCGTGCCTTTTCCTCTTTATGTCAGGCACAGTGTGGCACCTCCTGGGCTTCCCTGAGGGGTAGAGGGTGTTGGACTCCAAGCTGCCCCCTTGTCCTTGCGATGGGATGGCAGTACAGTCGCTGCTGTATCTTACTTTCTTCTGTAAATTTTATAGACAATTATTTTTTCTCTATCTTAAGCACATTGTGAAACTTAAAAAATGAAGGGAGGCCCTATTGTATCTACAGTCACTAGGTAACCAGCAGATTGGTTTTAGTGTCTGTTCTGTTTTAAAATCGTCAATGTGCAGCAGAAAATCCATAGAGGGGTAGCTAATCTTAAGTGTTTAACAGGGTGTGTTTTTTTACGGCTGTTAATGACAATGCCTGGAAAGTTGTACTGTGATTCTATATTAGTTAGACCATATATAACATGATGACTTGCCTACTCTGTTTCAACTTTATTTATTTATTTTAATTTTAAGTTCATGATGCTGTTTTATATTGGTTTTATTCTGTACCCTTATGGTATTTTTCAAAGATTGAATAATGATTTATTGAATTTAATTGACTGTAGTTGTAATAGTGACTATTTTAGATATGCCTCATATACATGTATTACCTTGCTAAATCTAGTTTCACCTGAAGAGCCAGATCTTAAGTGCTTAGAAGTGAAACTATATGCACAGTACCCATCACATTGTGTTAACCCCAGAGGCTGTTCTACTTACAACTTCAGGAACTCTGCTCAGAGAACAAGTTTATTTGTGGGATCGATTGTCTACCCCAGTACTGTATCAAGTTTTGATCTCTTATTTTATTTGGCCTTCACCCGCTAAACTGAAGTCTTAAAGGAAATCCTCATTACACAAATTGTAGATAAAGAAAAAGAAGTAATGTACCTTGCAACTAAAAGCATTATCATTACCTTAAAGATAGATGAAAGTGATGTGACATGAGTACCCCAGAGTGCCACTTGAGTTTCAAATGTACACAATTTAAGTTGTCAACTTTTCTATCATAAATGATTTCATTAATGAGCTCAAACATGGGAGGCTAATTAATGGGACCGTGTTTTTCTCTTATTTTACATGAATTGGAATGTAACTGAGTTAATTAGACTTTTGGTATTTTTGGTAAAGTCTCCAAATATTGTTCCATTAGTTTGTTCAGACACTTAATCTGCATCTGTATTTTCTGTGAAGGCCCCTCAAAAGTGTTGTATTAATGTTGTGTGCAGGTGCGCATGTATGGATCACTTTTTTCTGGCTCTGGTTTAAGTGATATGATAAAGAGTGATTTACAAACTGAAACAAGAAGACAGATGTATAGAGATGGAAACATAAATGAGAACACTGGAGAGTCAGACAGCCTAGGAACTGCAAGAGATGGCTATGGTGGAAAGACTGTTGGCCAACAGCCGCTCTGCTAATCTTAGGAAACTTGGGAGTCTTTTCTCTAAGGTCAATAGAGAAATAATTTCAAAGCATTGGGTGTTTATCCATCAGCAAGTATTAACAATACCGGACATTTCTGAATTCCGGATGTTGGAGGTGGTGTACATGCTTTGAACGTAGAGTTCTTGAAAGCACCGTCCAAGTACATCTCTTCTGTACGCGAGTCGGGCAGAGGCTTGTGCACAAAAGACAGATGGCAATATGATCTCCTCTCTTTTGTGTGAGGGGTTACGTGGGGCCATCACGGGTTGCATGCACAGCATTGTGTGTGAACGTCAGGGAGTAGAGATTCAGTGCTGACGATGTCAGTCTGGCTGCAAGGCGTGGCAACTATCCAGGTTAGGAAGTCTCTTTATTAACAGTACCCCTTCAAAATGTGTGGCACATGGTTGACAGACACTGAGAAACACCAAACAGTACAGAAAATGTTGCATATTCTTGACACATATGTATTTTAACAAAGGGTGACTATGTTGAGACCAAGGCAACATATTGCATCAGTTAAGGTAGGCCCTCTGTCAACAGAGTTCCTAATATTGGATGTGGCCTAAGGCAACAGCGCTATGGAAATTGCCAATACTTGCTCAATGTAGATGCCCTGTGCATGTAGGCAAAGAGGAGTGCTTAAGATCTTAAGAATAAATTCCCTGCAGAAGGCATCTGTGATTTCAATGCCTTCTGACGGCCTTCATGCCTTCACAGTGGAACTGCCCATATGCAGTAGACCATCTCTTTCAAGATAGCCGCCCTTGCACAGGAATTATCCTGACTTGGAAATTCCGGAGAAAGGCTTTCTGCCTAAAATTACAACTTCCCTAGAATGCTCCCTGTCCGAAGGTTGCAATGTCTGGAAAAGATGTTATCCTCTGATTCTTTCCCTTGTATCGTGCAATTGCCTCCTCCCTGACATCCCCTCCTGTCCAGAGAGGTATGCCATAGCAGAAGGCCTCCTGTACTGAGATGCTTTTCTCTACTGTGGCTGTCCAGTCTCTTGAAGACGTGGGACAGGTGACATTTTTTCTTGTCAAGGGAGATGGAATGATCCTCAGAGACTCATGGTGACATTGTCTCGTACAAATGGGGCTACAGCCTCAGAACCTTCCTAATGTCTTAACGGTGTCAGACCACGAGGGACATCCTGTTTGGTAAATCACCCTGTGAAGACAATAAACAAACACACAACCATGAATGTACAGCAATAAAAGGACAGTGTTTTCCATTTTATAGAAAATTTAGATATAACTCCACCACCCACTGCCTTTCCCTCCCACTGCTCTCACTGCCGCACTCTTTCCCCCAAAACATTACTTCACTGTGACTAACACACGCATTACCCTGGAGACTGAGAGGGTTACTGGCTGTGTAAAGCAAAGGGAAGACCAACTGAAAAGTGGGAGTAATAGCAATGACATGCCAGTGACTCAAGTTCTTCAACACGAGGATGACACAGAGGGTTCAGTGGTGAGTAGAACATGTGGTATTCTTTCACAGACCCATCCTTGTGTTCTATCAGTGCCTTGAGTGGGTCGGTAAGTGATCGTACTTGAAGTCCCCAGTATTGCTTAGCCTCAAATAGGCATTTCTTTTGCAGAGTGTACAAGGTATTGGTACCATTTAATAGGACTCTGTAGAAGATGATGGCACTATTAGGATGATGGGATGCTTAGAGGGCCAGAGGAGACTGTAGATGCATTTTTGAGGTGAGGTTCCACAATTTTGCATACATTAGTCACAACTGTACTAAGGATGTGCAGAGAGACACAGCTCTAGGAGAGTGCTGACTTGATGGAGATGACTGAATGTGGAGACCAGAATTGGCCTTTGCATGTAGTGACAGTTTCCAGAATTCTTAATGGAGCCAACAAAGGGCAATCTTGACACAAGGTTTTCCACCCTGATTTTCACTGCAAGAAATATATGTTCCCCTTTTTCCAGTTCTTGACACTGGTATGAATGTCACAACTTCCACTCTTGGACGACTTAGGGCCAACACAATTCAGGAAAAAAAACAATTGAAGCCAACAGTAACCTGGTCTGGAAGTGGTTGTGGCCACAAAACTACCATCACAATCTAGGAGATGCCAATCTAAGCAATCACAGAATTTGGATTTTCATGCTGCGACCTGATCCTTACATGTCTTTTTTTCAAAAAGAGAAACAAAAATATGTTGGCATGAACTGACCAAAGATTGAATCACTTGCCAACCAAGTGAGTCCCTCAAGTCCTAAGTAGTCTCTATACTGTGCGTGTGATACTATATGCCATTGCTATGTATCACACTGATCAATAACAGAGTTAGATGTGTATCAGAATAGGTATTTGAGAAGTAATTGTAAAACATTTTCCAAGATTGTCACCGAATAACCCACAAACTCTCCATTTCCTCGTAGATCTACTGACCTAGCCACCTACCGCTGATCTGTCATATAATTCATACGGCCGTCCATATTGCTATGTGAGCCTGCTAAATGTTCATGTACACATATACATGCTACCATATAAAAATGCTTATTCAGGTATACTTATATAGACAAATTTAAGTTGAAAAAGCCTCAACTTTCAAGGTTTCAGAAATACAGACGGGGGTGATCACGAAAAAACAAGACCTCATCCTACAGAAATAAAATGAGGTAATAATCCGTCTCAGACTCCAAGAGATAATGGCTCTCCTTTCCTTCCCTTGCAACTAGCTTTGTTAGACAGTGAATACTGCTATACCTACTGTTTTAATAGATGGTTCCTTTTTTTTCCTCTTCTCCGAGGAGCCGTGGTAGCCGTGTTCTCTGGAGCGGTACCCAGAAGCTCTGCTGTGCTCTCTTTCACTGTAAGGTGGTAAGGGGTCTTCTTCTTTTCCCTGCTGCTCCTTCTCATCCCCTCCTTTGCACGTTGGGGACCGACTGAATCTGGTCCCGCCCTGCCGTACGCTCAGATTGGATGGCGTTGCGCTGCCGCAGCTGTCCTCCAAGCCCTTCGATTTCCTTTCGAGGACACTGCTGAGGTACCCATCATCATAGCTTTGCCCCATCCGACTCACCCGCTTTGGAAGGTGCTTGTCCTCTGGCACTCTCATCCTCGATGGGCTGAACGACCAGCCCCTCTCTGAGTCCGAGAACACTTCTCTGCAGCGGTTGCGTTTACTGTAGTATCCTTCCAAGGAGCTGTCTTGGTACTGTGACCGTCCTCGCAAGTCGGTCTTCTCAATTCGTGACGGGCCTCGGCTGTCCGACCTGCGGCCTTTCTGTCTGTACGAATCTGCAAATGCGGCCAGTTCATCTGTCGACACAGCTTGAACACCCATTGCAAATGCTTTTCTTTCCAGGAGCTCTGAAGTTGGCCTCTGATGACTGTGAAAAGAAACCATGATGTAGAAAACACAGGTGAGTGCAAACAGAAAAAAAACATTGAAATATGTCATTACTTGGATATGGAAACTTGAGATATTTTTGCTGATGAGTAATTGACGACTTGATAATGAATCAGTTAATTATCAGGTTATGTATATTCTATTATCAGACTAAAGAGTGTAAAATTAGAATGGTCTAAAGTCTTGGTAAGGCATATGGTGCTATACAAATACTCCATTTTAGTAATACATTTTAATTATTTTTTAATTCAATAAGATTGTATTTCAGAACATATCAAGGAGACGAGAAAGACAGGTGTGAGATAGATTCTCTAATACTTTAGCACAGAGACTGCGGATCCTCATGTGTAAACCTTTTGCCTGAACTATTTCTTCAGCAGGTTGGTATCGGGTACCAGGGAGCCTGCTGCTCACCCTTACCAAAAAGTCTTCAGTAACCTCCAGTTGATATATCCTATACTCCCCCTCTCTGTTCAATATGACAGTCAAGGTAGCTCTATCTATTTTTCCCGCAATAAATTCTGCACAAGCGGTGTTTTGCCCCCTTTAGCCCAATATTGTGGCTCACAATTTACACTGCTAATTTGCTATATTGTAGTAAAATATTCTAAGAGCCTGATTTCGAGGTAAAAAAAGATGGAGGCATTTCCTGCACCCAAACAAAATGCAAATGACCCCAGGGTGAGGTAAATATCTCTTATTGCAAGGTTTTCATTTTAATCTTGGATTGGATGTACAGGATATAGAAGTGGTATTTAATACCCCAACTTGCAAGGTTTAACTTTTTCTGGGCTTCACCCCCTTATAAACTGAGGCAGGTTTGACCAGCCGAATCTGTCAGGAGAAAACAGCGGCGTGCAATGATTATCTCACAACTCGGAATTTGACTCTCTAGTATGTTATTTGTTAAATGTGTCCTACCTGGTTATACAATGTGTTATTTGTATCCAACCTGACACTCTTCTTACTCTCGGACAGTGAAAAAGGTTATAGGGCAGCAGTACGCCCCTTGTGGTATTTCATAAATAAAAAAGAGTTAGAGTTAAATATACAACCAAGAATGCATACTGCTGTAGAGCCACATAAGCCAGTTACAAATTCAAGAGACATATATGGATAAAATGAACACCATTGATAAGATTTTCTATTTTGGCTATGCACCATACATGATGCAGTATCCATAGGAAGATAAACACCACCTGTAATGTATTTGGCATTTGTAAAAAGGTTTGTGCCACCCACTGCAATTTATAAAATGTATTGGACCCTTAAAAAGTAAAATGCAAGAAAGAAGTTGTAAAAAAAATGTGCCTCATAAAAGTCAATGCTAACTTGTTTCTTAATAGCAACCAGAGACTGAAAGATGACCCTTTGATCTTTGCACCACAGGTTTCACTTGCTTTAGTACTTTGACCCACTTAAAGTAGAAACAATTTCTTTGTTGAATCTACAAATTATGCAGCACATGGAGGATTATGCGGCAAGGGCAGAAAAAACATAACTATGCATAATGCGTCAGATGCAGAATCACATAAGACTAGTGGCTTTTCCCATATCTCATCCTTCCCCTACACAGCACTGTGATTCCAACCCCAACTCTTCCTCATACATACCTTACTCCTTAGTCTAACCACGAACCCTAACCATAAACCTTATCTTATCCGGACCTTTTTCTGCTACCATAAATGATACACTGTCCCATGTGAGGAAAAATCTTTTGAAAATAAAGACTTTTAATATGAGTTAACATATATTTAATTTATACAGAACTCTTTGAAAGTGTTTTTACATTACTACAACTTATTTTGCAAACCTACTTCTCAGGGCACTTCTTTTGTTTACATCTCTGTTGTTTTGTACTGCAAGGTTTTTTCCAGGATTTTTTGACTAACCCCTTATGGTGCACAGTCTTCAACAGAGGCGTTCAAGAGATAGACCTCACGCATCTGTGTTTCAAGCATCTGATGCGTCTTTTTTTTTCTTGATCACTATGCTGGACACGGCAGCGTGAGTGGATTAGAGGCTCTTTCACATTCATACTGTAGTTACAGATGTCAATTGGAGTTTGTTTTCTCTTCTTGCTTTTTGTACTTGCAGTGTGCTGACTCAAGCAATGAGAAATAAACATCTTTCTTGTAGTAATTTTAAGGTTCTACAGTGCGGATTGATGCTTATATATGTTCACTGCATTGGTTCGGGAGGAATTTGCTGCACATTTGTTCTTGGTAGGATGCTATCCTTACATGTCAGTAAGGTTAACATCCGTAGATGGAAATTCCTGAATTAGTCTTAACTACTGTCATTTACCCTAGGCTGAGTTCCATTCCACATTTTGTTCCTTTCTACAGGGACCACACATATAAATCAGGCTAGGTTCTGTCCCAGAACTGTTCATCCCAGACTGCTAGGTCACATTCCCTCTACACAGAAGCACAAGCAACCATGGATGTGTGTTCTACCTTATTGAACCTCATCAAAGAAGCTTGGGTTTCTATGCACGGGAGCCTGGGACCCATGTCTGGGCATACCTGTGCCACTTAAGGAAACTCTTCGAAGGCCTAAGGCGTGGATGGACAAGTTCTATTAGCCTTAACCAATGGTAATTTCCATACATAGTCTTCCATTTGGTTGCTTTGAGGGTCATATGTGCTATTTTGTATGTGATATCACTAGTAAAATCAGTCTTTGCTGAAGTAGTCCAGCCCCGCCACATAGGTCATGTTCCATGCAAGCTGGAACACCATAGGTTAAGACAGATTATCTCAACCCAGTGGCCTGAAAAATTGCATTATGGCAGAGATTAGGATGGTACAGCCCAGCCATCAGCTTTACACTGGAGTTGAAATGAGGATTCTGTTACACCTCTTGTATGGTTTATGGTATACCAGAAATACTCCCCCTTTCAAGCATAATTTCTTACTACAATGTTATCAGTTTGTGACAACAGATATAGTTAACACATTTGAGTAAGAGATGGCACTCAAGTATTTATAATATTAATTGTTTTAAGGATGGACCTTTATGAAACAGTTTTGTTTTGCTAGTCGCTGTGAAAAACTGTTGGCATTTTTTAGACTTTTTTGTGTTTTTATAACATGCGAAGTGGCAACACATTATGGAGGTAACTCGGGTTATTCCATTTCCATAAAGTGTATCTCAAAAGGAGAAAAAGATTTCTCACAAACATAACCACAAGAGGTAACTCAAACATCAGAGTACCCTAAATCAAGAAAGATTGTCTCACATACTGAATATTCTTTCAGGGGGCAGACCAAGCGTTTGGTCTTATCAGTAGCTGGTTGACAGGCCTGGGGGGTCCAGACATCAACTCCGCCTGCACCGAGTTCATTCTGAGAGCGCAATGTAACGCAATCTCAGCGCCCTGACATCCTTTCGATATTTGTGCGCTTTACACAAATACCATTCATACCTGAGTGCATGAGTGACAGTGACTGGGGAAAAGGCTTGTGGAGGTTGCAGTATGCGACAAGGCCAAACCGAGAAATTCATTTCCCAAGAATATCTGGGCTCTCACAAAATAACTTCCCTTACTAGGCATTCGGGCTACAGTACTGTCGCATCCAAGAGACTTAGCGACAGATTTAAGGATAGTGGCGCTGCACCCAGTGCAACGCCACATTTTCTGTGCCTCTTAGTGCCCCCTTACTGCCACAATGTGTGCGCCGTATTTAAAATACAGTGCACCATGGCGCAGGGTAGGGGCAATTGCATTAAAAAAATTGCCGCTATTGATGTACTGTTCACAATTTTGGCGCTAACCCTGAACAGTACATAGGGGTTCATTTAACTAATGGTGTGCCCACTTTTAAAGCCTGCTCTGAGCAGCCGTTAAAAATGCCGCAAAGAAATCCTTTAGATTTCTTTGCGCCATTTTTGCGGAACCCTTAACGGAGGAATGCCTCACTTGCATACATTATCCCTGGCGCAGGCATAATGTGGCACAAGGGGTTACAAAGTGCATGCATTGGGCCACTTCGTAAATCTGGTGCTGCGATTTTGGCCGCGCTGCACCACATGAGCATAAAAAAAAAAATGTATCACTAATGTGACGCAAGGAGGCGCTAGGCCCTCCTAAATCTGGGCCTTAGCTTTATAGATTTCTGATTCATGTTGGATGAACTATTTCTTCGTGACAGCTTGCTGAAAGACATTTTAGTTAGAGAGAATTTTGACTTAGTACGCAATATATGAATATTAAGAATACACATCACAGAATGCTAAATAATGTTTATTACTTTCTAACTGCATCAAAGACAAAAGCAAAACACAAGCCAATCAGTATCAGAAGGTGCATATGTATGAAGATGAGGGTGTGTTTTCTGTCAACAGGTGCAATGAACATCTCAGCAGTCATGTTTAGCTTGCTATGGTTCAAGTTTCATATCTTCCTGTGGGGGAACTGGGCTTTTTCCTCATCAAACGTGCAGTATTACTTTCAACTGAATCAGACTCCATCAACGTGTGGAAGGTCTCCGTGGTACATATCAGGCTGGCAGAGATCACACAGACGTTTTTAGACAAGATGAAAGATAGCTGCATTTATCTATGAATAACCTGCAGGCTAATTTATTGTTAGTTGTTTGAATCCATGTTAAGTTATAAAAAAAAGAAGGTTGTGGACTAGTGGGACGTAATAATCCCCTAAATCCAAAATAATTAATTAGTTAATATCTTTATATCCCCCAATCTAAAAACCTTAAATGCTAACACTTATCAAGGGGTTAAAAGCATTGGTCTTTCAATCATTACACATAAAAATCTCTTCAAAAGGATTTTCAAAAAATGGGGGCTTTGAGTACTGCACACACCACTTAATATTGAGCACGACCCAATGATGAAGCAAGCTACCTCGGTAGGTGACGGTCTGTGCATACTGATTAGGATAATCTCTGGACCTAATGAGCTAAATCATTATATGGATAATTGTATCCCTATAAATTGATGTTTTTCCAGAATGCCAAACCTTGTCAGTCTAACATAACCTCTTATTGGGAGAACAAGCAATGAGATTGAGATGTAAGGACTGCCCTTTAGGAATCAAACCTCTCTGTAGGAACTATGGGCCATATTTATACTTTTTGACGCAAAACTGCGCTAATGCAGTTTTGCGTCAAAAAAATTAGCGCCGGCTAACGCCATTCTGAAGCACCATGCGGGCGCCGTATTTAATCAATGACGGTAGCCAGTGTTAGCCGCCGGCGCTACCTGGTGTGCGTGGAAAAAAACGACGTACACCAGGCAGCGCCAGCGTAGGGGGATATGGGGCTTGGGCGTAAAAAAATGGGGCAAGTCAGGTTGAGGCAAATTTTTCGCCTCAGCCCGATTTGCGCCATTTTTTACGACTCCCAACCCCCATAGAAATGACTCCTGTCTTAGCAAAGACAGGAGTCATGCCCCCTTGCCCAATGGCCATGCCCAGGGGACTAATGTCCCCTGGGCATGGCCATTGGGCATAGTGGCATGTAGGGGGGCACAAATCAGGTCCCCCTATGCCACAAAAAAAAAAAAAAAATGACTTACCTGAACTTACCTTAATGTCCCTGGGATGGGTCCCTCCAGCCTTGGGTGTCCTCCTGGGGTGGGCAAGGGTGACAGGGGGTGTCCCTGGGGGCATGGGAGGGCACCTCTGGGCTCCTTCCGAGCCCACAGGTCCCTTAACGCCTGCCTTTTGCAGGCGCTAAAAAACGGCGCAAAAGCGGCCGTACGTCATTTTTTTTTACCCGCCCACTCCCGGGCATGAATTTTGCCCGGGAGTGTAAATACGGCGCACATGCCTCGGAGTCAATTTTTTAGACGGGAACGCCTACCTTGCATCTCATTAATGCAAAGTAGGTGTCCACGCTAAAAAATGACGCAAACTCCATGGACTTTGGCGCTAGACGCGTCTAACGCCAAAGTATAAATATGGAGTTAGTTTTGCGTCGGAATTGCGTCCAAAAAAACGACGCAATTCCGGCGCAAACGGAGTATAAATATGCCACTATGAGTTAGGAACCCACAAAAGCAACATGAAGCTAGAGTTTAAAGTTTTGTCATCTAATATTCTTTCTGTTTAACCTTCTGTTGTTGTTCTTATTATTATTAGATACCATGTGCACTTGATGTAAAAAGACCCAACTGCCTGACTATGAAGTGCCCGAGTTGGATGCAATAATTGCAGCACCGGAAAAAAGTCCAAACCAGTGGTGTTTGGTATTCATAGGATGTGATGATAATTCCATATTTCGAATGTTGGGGAAGTAAAATGGATTCTGGTGCTCACAGCTTCAAAATCCACATTTTACTGTGAATACCACACACTATTCCCCCTTTTAAATTCCTGCACGTCTGACCTGCCAACATTTAATGAGGTGTGCTGTCTTTATCATACCACACTACAAGAAATTCTGATGCCGCAAAACTCGGGCCCACTCGTAATCAGGGCTTGAGTCTTCTGAATGAGAGAACCACTGCCAAGGAAGATGGTGTGCACCGAGACATAGCTCCCTACGATACAGAATTCTCTTTTGCAGTCAAAAGGTAGAGCAACATCACCTCTGAGGGGGGGGGATTTATCGGAGCAGTGCAATGGACAATTGCTAACATTTTCTTCTCGTCCTACAATATCATTAGGCACCTATGTGGACTGTACATATGATCTTAGATCTTGCACAGTCCACACAGAATAAATTGAAGCTATGATAAAACCCCTAAAAGTGAAGAATCTTTAATGTTGTTCAATAGTAAGCAGTTTAGATAACAGACAGGCTCAGATTTACGAACGTTTTCTGTCATGGTTGCACCACTTGTGCCGCACATCCATGAGGCAAAATGCTATTAGATATTGAACGTGTGTGTACTTTTACGTATTTAGGTATTACTCTTAAGGAGTATATGGGATGGCAAAAACACCGTACGCTGCGTAGATTAAAGATAGAACAAATCACAGGTGGGGTTCCCAGTTTCATTCAGTACAGCCGGCCCTACAGATCTCTAGACTCCAGGCTCTAGGGGCAGCTACTTACGGTGCAGAGCTATGGGGATACTTGGGTGTTCCCTCCTTAGCTCAAGTAGAAAACAGATTCATGCAACAGGTGGTTGGAGTTCACTGCTCCCCTTGAGATTGGACCTCGGGTTGAGACCCATAACAGAATGTGTGGTTTGCACCCTTTGTTATACAGGAGGAGGATCTGCATGACCCCTGAACTTGATACCTATTGACAGGGGCTTGAGGAAATTTACCATTGACTCGTTCCAGCGGAGTTCCCTGGTTAAGATTTGTGAAGGTTTCCTTGCAGGAGCTTGGGATGTCTCATTTATGGACTTTCCAGCCGCGGCAGTGACGGTCACTAAGTCTAACATTAAAAGGGCCTATTGATACTGCAGAGATTCTCTTTTTTGTTTACAAACAAGCAATGGCTCTATAATTAATTATTTTATTTCAGTTAAGGATTCCTTTATGAAGGAGGACCTGCTTGATGAGTTGAGCCTCTCCTGGCCAAACGACCTTACCTACAGCTTAGGTATGGAATATTGCCTCTCTGTGCGTTTACTGTTAGGTGGTCCTGTCCGCCGAGGGGCTCTGATAGCTGTTGTGTGACGTGTAGGGCCTCAAAAGAGACTGTAGAGCATGTGTTGTTTTTCTGTCCAATCCATGTGGCTAGCAGGGAGAGCTGGCTTGTGCCACTGTGTAAAAATTGGGTGTCAGGGAACACCAGGTGGCTCTCAGGATCCTGGGAACTGATACAAGTAAACCGCTTCTATATGCTCTCACTACATATCTCCTAGGCATATGGGGATTAAGGTCGAAGGTATGTGTTGCTGCTTATATAGTATAGTAGGGAAGGGACCTAGCCACTAGGGACTATGTTATACCTAGAAAATTACAGTTATCATTTCCTAGAAGTATTGCAGGTCACTAATTTGCAACTCCTGTGATAGGATTGTATATAATTATGCAGAATACAAATTTATTTTCGGATTGGCTGCGTTGATTTAATTTTAATGACAGATCTTGCTAGCCCTGGGTGGTTAATTATTTGTTTTTAACCTTGTATTTATTCTTTATATGTTAGGTGCTCTATGATTTTATACTTTTATATACTTTTATGACCTATTGCCGAAATAAAGTTTTTCGTATCATATCGTACTGAATGAGAAAACAACTGTTAAGGAACATAGGGCCATATGTACAAACACTTTTTCCCATAGACACAGAATGGGTAAAAACCTTTGCTACATCTGGTCCATGGTGTGCACTGAGAAATAGCTCCCTAAGATACAGAATTCTCTCTTGCAGTCACAAGGTACAGCAACATAACCTCTGAGGGTGACAAATTATAGCAACAGTGCATGGGACGACTGCTGACACTTTCTTCATGTCCTTTACAATTTCTTTAGGCACCTATCTGGGACTGTCCATATGACCATAGATCTTGTACGGTGTACGGAGAATACATTGGAGCTGATAATGAAAAAACCCTAAATGTGAAGAATCTTTAACGTTTTTTTCAAAAGAAGGCAGGACAGATAAAAGACAGGTCCACATTTACTAAAGTTTTCTGTCATGGTTGCACTACTTTTGCGGCGCATCCACGAGGCAAAATGCTATTAGGTATGTGCAAAGCCACAGAAGGGGTAATTGGCTTTGTAAAACAAAAGTAACGCATTGCAGCGGTTTGCGCTGTGTTGCGTTATATTTCATTCTGGGAGGCATTCCATGGGTGGAACATGGACGTTCACATGCATCCACCCGTTGACTTCATGCAATCCTGGACTTACAAAGGTTTGTGAACTTGGGATTGCGTAAAATCACTACACCTCATAGAGGGTGGCGTAACGAGAAGAAACTTTTTTTTTCCTTCGTTATTTCCTCTTTCTGTGTTGCTGCATTCTGCAGCAAACAAAGAAGAGGAAATGCCTTGAGAGATTGTTTCTGTGCAGGAAGATGTTCTTTCTCCTTGTAACACAGGCACCCTTCCACCTAGGTGCAAAGGGGCCTTTGCCTGGCTGCCAGAAGTGTGCCAGCACTATGAGAGCGCAGAACTGCATCATGTCTTATTAGATATGGTGCATTTCTGCTTTCTCTCTTTCACGCAGCACAGGAAGTTGCCTTGCCACAGTGTGTTGCGTGAAAGGTTAGCAAACCTGGCCCACAGTATTTAAATGCAGTGAAATGCATTTCACTTCACACCATTGTATGTCAATGGCATAGACTTGCCAAAGAATTCACACATTGGTTTTACTATCAAAGAAGCTGTTTCACATACATCAGTCTAGACATTCAAAGTTATCTTTGCTGACAGATCCTATTGGGTTAGTAAATCTGGCCCACAATGTTTAAATGCAGTGACATTGATTTAATTTCACACCATTGTATGTCGATGGCATAAAATTTCCAAGGATTATTCACAAATTGGTTGTACTATCAAAGAAGCGACACTGAAAGTTATCTCTGCTGACAGCTCCTATCAATGCATCAAAAAGTGCAATCTACCCTGTGGCTCTAGGTCAAACTGTGACCATCTGGTCTCCTTCTCCACATCACACATTGTTCTCCCCTAAGGCCACTGAGAAGAAATACAGAAACTCATCATGGCTTATTACCGTTGCCATGCTTTCTAAAAACAACATATTGTATGCCCTTGGCACACAATACTGAGAAAAGCAAATGTGCCCACAAAGCTGCTGGAATGCATTAGAGATCCAGGCGCAAGGCTTAGACATTGGTGACAGCAAATACATAGATAGAAAACATTCTAAAGTGTTGCAAGAGCTGACCTCACCCCATGAATTATCCTCTCGAATCCTTTGAAATATTTTTCAAATATTTTTAGTCAACCAAAATGTAAGCATGAGGAAGATCTTGACATGTCAGATCAGGGCGGTCATCTGTCATCTGTCAATCTGAGTATTGTGGACACTCACAAACGTTGGTCTTTTCAGTTTCTGCGCACACACCAGATGTTCTTAAGATTCTCTAAACGCTCACATCTTCTTTCCCCTCCCCCAGCACACTCATAATCACACGGAAGACAGTGCAATTAAATTAGCCTGTATGATCACTTTAATTACTGGTGGTTCTTTCAGGGGGAAATGTCTCTCTTCTGCATATAAATATGCTACTGTGAGGCCTGTAATTGCAGCAAACTTTCTTTAAGTTTCATCGAGCAGATTAGGTGTCCTTTGGAGATCCGCGGCTATTATCCAATCAATGATTTGGATTCAAACAATCCCATTTGAATCCCATACCGGGAACTGACTTGGGGTATGAACGGTTTCCAAAAGCATAGCATAGGAAGCCAGGTACTTTGGTAGACATCCTTTAACTTCTACTCAGCATTTGAAACCACACTGTGCAGCTGGAATGCTATCAGTTTCAAGGGTCAAACCACTGTCATAATCCTTTGGATTTTTAGATGCTGAATCCTAGGGGTGTCATAGCGCCTCCACTAAGCAAGACAGACTAAGGCACAACCTAAAAAAGGAAAGGTTTTGAGTCTGCCTTTAACTGTATGAGACAGATGCTTAATCGTAGGTGTAGGGCCAGGAGCGAGCACTTTTTTTTCAGTGCTAGCAGAGCCATGCAAAGTCTTGAAATCTCAACATTCACTAAACTTGAGGATTTTTTGGACTATGTATGTTTCACTGATGCAAGACAATGATCAAAAGGTACAATTCTCGCTCCACCATGGCAAGACAGCGGACCACTTTGTAGCATATAATCAAAATATTACAGATTTTCTTTACTGCCTCCAGTCTGCTCCACCTAGCTCTGCGATTGGGCAGCATGTGGGTGGACGGGATCAGCAAGACTTTGTCGTACGTGTGTGTGTTGGTGGGTGGGTGGTCAGAACAATAAACTGGACTTTGCCTTGCAGTGGTGGTGGGCAGAAGGACTTTGTTTTGGAGGTCGAGGACAGGCAGTTGGAATTTCCCATGGGGATCGGAGGAGGTGTGGTAGGCAGCAGGACTTTGCCTTGGGGATTGTTCCACAATTTATCCCCTGTTGCTAGAAGGAACAACCCACACTTTACAAAAGCAGCCTTCTTGGCCAACAGGACCTCATCCATTCTACTGGCTCCTTCCCAATCATCTGTCAGTGTCTTGACTTATGGTGAACCACAACCACCTTCTCTATCACACTACCTTACAATGTCTATCTTTATCCCATCACTGTCTGATCCAACAATTTACCAAAGCCAATCCGTACATGTTTCCAGGCTACTAAATCAAGATTGCCATCTTACTAGTTACTTCAAAGGAATTGCTACTAAGCCAGCAAATAATGAGTTCTTTACGACCCATGCTACTGTCAACTATTGACCCTTCTACCTACTTCTTACATTATTCTCTATTCTGCAGAGTCTCATATATAAACTTTGCATGGCATTGATTCCACAAGTACCAAATATTATTTAGGGTCACATGAGCTCCAAATCGACCTAATCCAAACTTTGTTACACCACAATAGACTATGATCTATTGGCATTACAGAATGGCAAGCTTGTGTATCAATTCCTTCCAGGTCAAGGTAAACACACAGATACCGACCCACATACAGAAACACTAAAATGTAATGAGATACTATTCACTTGTCCTAGAAGGGATAATAACTTTGAGGCGTAACATTCATGTATCGTTTGCCTGTTGGATTCAATAACAAAGTAGTCTTTCTCTCCTTAACTTCATTAAATGCAACTTGAGTGCATCTTAAAGGGAAGATGGGTTTACATAACGTTGACTAAATAAGGTCACTGCTGAAGAAAGCAAAGTTGCTAAATGTGGCCCTGACTAGAAGTGTGCCAGATGTTGGCACTGAACATTCCAGAAGCCAGAATCCCTGATTTTGAACAGTATCCTTGCATCAATAGCTGGCGATTATAAATATTCCCCATGGACTGGGAAATAACCACATCGACCAGGAGATGCTGGTTTATTTTCTGTGTAGTTCCTCCCAATTCAACTGGCGAAAACCTTTGACATTTTCCACCTGCTCCAAGCAGGAGGAAAGGGTCAACAGGCGGGCGGCTTTGGGGGGATAAGGGATCTGGGGGCTAGGGATTCAGGGAATGCGTAAGTCTATGTGGAGGGAGCATTGCCTGCTCCGCCAGTACAGCAGCAGGGCTTGGGCGGGGACCAAGGTGTTCTCCTGTCCCAAAGTCCCTTTCCCTGCAGATTGTAAAAGGCTCCGGTGTATCCACGGACAGAATTATTGCGCCAGGAATTTGCTGAGCCAATAATTCCAGGTCTGGAGGCACTCCGAATTGTGGGCGATGGAATTCCAGCCAGAATATTTGCTCATAATCAGGGCCCTTGTCTAGAAAATCAAATGGGAAGACTATTTTCAATCTGAATACTGGTTCTAAAATCCACTCCCAATTCACATAAAAAACCAAACAATAAGGTGATGGAAGGAATTCTTGAATTAATCTCAGTCACTGGCAGTCGCTTTGGGGTCGCATTCCAGTCTGTTGTTTTTCACCCAGTGTGCGCTTGAGATAGAGTCATGCCATTTGCAAATCAGTTGTGGTTCTGCTCCAATAGGAACAGTCCAGCCTAAACTCAACCTGAGACAAATGGTACAATAAGCACTGGCCCACATCAGGCCATACACATTACTCTTTGGGAATTTTCAGGACTTAAGGAATATCTCACTGACAAGGCCGAAGTAGGTGGAAACCTTTCTGAGGCTTCTTGTGTTTACGTCTGCAGGAGACCAGGCAGTTCAGGCTAGATTCTTCTGGTTGGTTCAAGACCAAGACTGATTGCCTATGGCTGGTAGAAATCTAGAGTGGTGTAGTGGTGAAAAATATGGGACGGGGATGTGGCTACGAACGATCACCAGTAGCTGAGATTAATTCAAACATTCCATCCTTCACTAAGTTGTGTATCACAGCAAAAAAACAAAACTAATGCAACTTCTTGAATTCTTCTTTCTTATAAGGGCAAAATCTTTATCTTGATTTGTGGGTCAGCGCAAGTAGAACAACACTGGTATGCACCAACAAAAAGAGAGTGTACATTAGGAGCAAAAACACACAAACTGACATGCTAGAGGCTAACATAGTTTCATCTTTTAGGGATAAAATTAAATTTTGAAAAGTTCCAACCTTCTAATAGAAATGTCTATTTTTGCATTTTTTGTTGTGAACGAAATAAAATATTTCATAATTTGACTTTCTGTTAGATGTATACTTGTTTGAGTATTTTTGTGCACTGTTTTGAGGTGCAACTGTAGTTATTGCTTCAGAAGGGGCACCAGGCTTACAGCAGAGATCCAGTGGGGGCCCATAGAACTTAAAAGCTTAATACCAGCCGATCTACACAGTAAGGAATATTATTCTTTTTTCTGCAGTTTTATACTACGTGAACCTGGCTCTCATGCAATATTAGAGCAGTTTGCATAAGAGCCAGAAGATACATAGGGTCAAATTTACAGCAAAATGGCGCAGCGCAGTGCTGAGCCAAAATCAAGCAAAAAACGAGGAGGGATAAAAGTATTCTTCCTCGTTGTGCCATGCTAACGCCACCCCTTGGGTGGGGTTAGTTTTTGGCGCTGGCACAGATTTACGCCGCCTTGTAACTCTGGGGCAGCGTCAAAAGCAATGGGTGTTGCGGTGGAACGCCCACAGCAACACCCACTGCACGCCCCTCTGACGCAGAAAACTGCATCAGAGGAGGCTGTATTAACAAGGAGGTGTAAAGCCACAAAAAGTGCCGTTGCATCGCCTTATAAATATGGAGAAGTGGTAAGTGCCACTGGAGTGTCACAAAAAGTGACGCTCCGGGGACGCTTGTGCCTTCTAAATCTGGCCCATATTTTTTAGGCACAGGGAAGTTACGTGATTTGATTTGCCCAGAATCATAGGATATTGTACTTGGCCCAAGATTGGGACCTGGTTTCCCAGTTCTAAAGTTGGCAGCTCGAACCCTGTAAATAAATACATGAATTAATAAATATATTCATAAAGAAATGTTATTGGCTGCAGCTGGGGAAAATTGGCTGTTAAATACCACTTCCCTCAGTTGTATTTCCAAGCCATAGAAGAGAGCCCATGTAGACAGGACAGGTAATTAAGAGTAATTTTACCCTAAAGTTAAGGGCAATAAGGCTGAGCACCTCGCCCAAGAAACACTGTGCTGATGGCTTTTTTGTTGCACTGATTTCTCTTGGTGCTGCTGGTGAACAAAACCCTGCTCTTGTTTCAGTACTTGTGTATGCTGTCTCCGTATCTTTCTTCAAGGAGCAAACACAAATGCCACAGAAACAAGCATCTGAAATGCAATAGGTCTCACAATTGTGAGAGTTAGAGCTAAATGACATTGTCTTTTACCTATGTGTTTTGGTTTGAAGTGTAGTGGATGTATGAACAGAAATGTAGCTGCAGCACTGCATAGAGGACGTAGAATGGAGGAGTTACCGACGGGACCGCTCCCCCTGATCCCCTCCCCTTCTTAATGGCGGAAGTGTGCAGCGGGTGCACTGCAGGTGCATCGAAGGCGGTCCAAAGGCAAGCCCGTCCGCGCCTGTCCACGGCTGGATCGCCCTGCGTCAGAAACCTTGGATCTCCATTAAGCCACCCCCGGACTGCCTCAGTTACGACTCCAAAACCCTCCTCCGCCTCAACACCGGACGTCTCAACAACTACTGCACCATCTTCCCCAAGGACACCCAGAGACCTTTCACCTGCAGGAAATGCAACTTCAGCGCCAACCTCAAAAAATCAAAGGTACTCTCACACAAAGATACCAACAACCTCCACAACCACATCAAGTGCTTGCTCCTGAACATCCGCTCCCTTCACAAACACGCCACTGAACTATGGGACCTGATCGACACCACCCGACCGGACATCACCTTCCTTACCGAGACCTGGACCAACCCCACCTCGGGTCCAGACATCGCCATTGCCATTCCCGACAGTTACAGCATCCTAGGGAGGGACCGGACTTCCTGCCCGGGAGAAGGACTCGCCATCGTACAGAAGTCCTCACTACGTGTCAAGGCCGTCCAAGAAGAACACTGCACGACCATGGAACATCTTCACTTTCTGGTCCACTCCAATCACAACTCCTCCATCCATGCCACCCAGCCCCGCCTAGCTTTTATAGACGAAGTCGTAGACATCGCTACCCCCCAGGTCCTGGCGTCAGTCGACTACCTCCTCCTCAGCGACCTGAATTTCCACTTCGAGGACCGCACTAACCCAAACACCACCACTCTACTCGACAACCTCGCAACCCTCGGCCTCAGACAGCTGGTCTCCACACACACACACATCGCAGGACACACACTGGACCCCATCTTTACCTGAAGCAACCGGATCACCATCAAGACCATCTCCACCCCTGACTCGATCGACCACCGCTGCATACACTTCATAATCACTACACACAGCAGCCGCACCCGCACCTCAGGGACCCCCCACCGGAAATGGAATGAAATCACCAATGACCAACTCACCTCATTGCTCGCCAAAACACTCCCTTCCCCGTCTGACAACACAAACACAGAAGCACGAAATCTCAACGCATGGATCACCGAATGCGCTGACACTCTAGCCCCTCTCCGGCTGACATCGGCCAAACACGTACCTAAGAAAGCCAGCTGGTTCACCACCGAACTCCAAAAGTCAAAGCGTACCCGCAGACGTTTAGAGACAAAATGGAGGAACAGCCAATCCAGCGAAGACCTCGCCTCAGTCAGAGCTGCAACTGCCGCCCACCGACAAAAAATCAAGAATGCAAGGAAGGACGTACTCCTGGAGCGCATCAACTCCCCCGCACACAACTCTAAGGAACTCTTCTCAGTAATCAACGAGTTCACATATCCACCCTCCGAAGCCACCAGCATCCCCCGTCACAGGACCTCTGCGACAAACTTGCCTCCATTTTCCACCACAAGATCCAGGACATCTACGACAGCTTCCTCCCGGAAAATCCTGGCACCGGAACCTGTGATCAAATCCCTCACCCCCCACAGAACCCACCCAGACCATCCACAGGTGTTCCACGCTCACTACAGAGGAAACAGTAAACATCATAAACAGCAGCCACTCTGAATCCCCCTCAGATCCCTGCCCGCACCACAAATACATCAGAGCAAGTGCATCCATCGCCCCCGAGCTCCGTAACACAACCAACTGCTCCATCAGCACAGGCACTTTCCCCGAGGACTGGAAACACGCCAAAATACGCCCTCTCGTGAAGCAACCTTTGGCCGACTCTTTAAAACTAAAGAATTTCTGGCCCATCTTGCTGCTACCATATCCCGCCAAAGTACTAGAGAATGCAAAATCAACGCACAACTACGGAATTTCATTGAAGCCAACAAGTCCCTGGACACCTCCCAGTCCGGCTTCCGTAGCAATCACAGCACGGAGACAGCACTCCTGGCAGCCACTGACGACATCTGATTACTCCTACACCGCGGACACATCGCAGCACTCGTACTCCTCGACCTCTCAGCAGCATTTGACACGGTCTCCCACAGCACTCTGCACACCAGACTCCACGACATTGGAATACGTGGAAGAGCCCTGGAATGGATCCACTCCTTCCTCTTCAGAAGGATGCGGAGGGTCAGACTCCCGCCCTACAGTTCCAGACCCAGAGGAGTCAACTGCAGAGTCCCCCAAGGATTCTCACTGAGTCCCACACTGTTCAACGTCTACATGGCCCCTCTTGCTGCCATCGTCAGAAGCCACAGTATGAACATCGTGTCATATGCCGATGACACACAAATCTACATTTCCCTCACCGAAGGCCCGGACACAGCCAAAAGGAACTTTCGCTCAGGAATGGAAGCCGTCGCGACCTGGATGAGAGAAAGCTGCCTCAAGCTTAACTCCAACAAGACGTAGATCATCATCTTCGAAAACACCACCTCAGCTTGGGACGACTCCTGGTGGCCCACATCCCTAACCCCCACTGCACCAACCGAGCACACCCGCAACTTAGGAATCATCCTCGACTCCTCCCTATCCATAACCCACCGGATAAAACTCTGTCACCTCCTCCTGCTGGCACACACTCTGCAAACTTCGGAAGATCTTCAGATGGATCCCAGCAGACTTTCGCAGGACAGTCACCCACGCCGTAGTCACTAGCAAGCTCGACTACGGCAATGCCCTCTACACCGGCACCTCAACGAGGAACATCAAAAAACTTCAACTCATCCAGAACGCCGCCGCCAGACTAATTCTGGACCTCCCTCGCAGAGACACTCCCAACACCTGAGGATCCTCCACTGGCTACCGGTCGAGAAGCGAATCACCTTCAAGCTTCTCACCCACACGTACAAGGCCATACACAACGCAGGACCAGCCTACCTGAACCACTGCTTCTTCTTCCACACCCCGCCAGATCCCTCTGCTCCACCCAGATGGCCCTGGCCACCGCCTCTCGCATCTGCAAAACCACAGCCGGAGGACGATCTTTCACCTACACTGCAGCAAAGAGCTGGAACAACCTCCCCCTGCACCTCAGACAAAGCCCATTGCTCACCATCTTTAGGAAGAACCTCAAGACATGGCTCTTCGGATGAGGCCTCTCCAGACCCCCCCAGTGCCTTGAGATCCTCACGGGTGAGTAGCTGGACTTAACAAATTCTGATTGATTTATTGATTGATTGACCAGAGAAGCAGCTGCAGCACTGTCTAGTAGACTAAGAATAAGCAATTACCACTGGGACCAGAGAAGCAGCTGCAGCACTGGCTAGTGGAGTCAGATTAAGGAATTACAGACAGGACCAGAGAAGCAGCTTGCAGCACTGCGTAGAGGACACAGAATGAGGAATTACAGACGGACCAGAGAAGCAGCATGCAGCATTGTCCAGCCCAAACTGCTGGGCCAGGTCCTCACTGGACTAGAAACAAATGTCCAGGGACCGGTTTCGGGGTGTATCACCCCTCATCAGCCAGGCTAGCTTGAATCCAGTGGCACAGTGAGCAAGGGACCCACATCTGGGCATACCTTGGCCACTTAGGGCGACTTTAGCAACACAAAAGGATGAAAGAGGGAGTGATGAAACTTTTCAAACACTCACCCACAAGTCCATTGTTCTTTTGGACCCAGCCATATGCAAATCAGTCTTCAGCCTGTTCCTCATGGTAGACTTAGTAGACGCTTGTTATGTGGGGAGCATTTTTTGTTTTCTGCTTGTGCTGATTAGGAATGAGAAGATGCAGGCAGACAGCAAGTAATAAGTCCTGACTGGTGAATGGTAGGCTCTGCCATGCAGACAGGTCTTCAACAACCTTATGCACGTCAGGATATCTGCTTGATCCCATGGTAATTGTGACGGAATTCCAGAGGGGCGGTCCCTGCACCACTAACTCTCAGTCAAGAGTAACAGTTTCTTTAATTTCAGAATCATAGGTATTTGCGCTCCTAGCAAGATTATTTCTTCCAGGATCTTACAAACAAAAAGTGATGCTGTTCTCTTCAAGGCTTGATAAATTCACAGTGGGCCTTGTTATTCTGTGTGCCAACAGAAGCCAGCAAAGCCTTCTAAAGTTTGTGTCTGAAGCGATCACACTTTCTAACAGAGATACATACTTACTGCCTCTTAGTTTCTCCAACTTTGAGTCCTATGAAATGGTGCTTAAGGAACGTAGCCTTCAAAGTGTAATTCAAGAAAGAAGTTCTTATTAGGATGACAAGAATGGCTGTAATACTTCTGTCCAAATGGAAGTAAAGTAAATTGTGCAGGATTTTTACCACCCCAACACAAACTTTAATTAAATATTATTCCTAAGGGCCTGATTTATACTTTGACAGATGGGTCTCTGTCACAAACGTGACAGATACCCCATCCTCCATTAGGATTTAATGCACTTGTAATACAACAGACATGATAGCAGTCACTTTGTGGCTGGCTACCCGTCCGCCAAATTCGAAATCAGGCCCCAAGTTCTTTACAGTCAACATACTCTAATCAAATACAAGCAATACCTGAACTAAGGGCATTACTTTTATATACAGTCAAAAAAGAGGACTATTGTTTTGCAGTCCCTCTGCAGTGTTTTTTTTTATATGTCCTTCGATATTGGAAGAACTCTTGGTAGAGGAGTGGAGCTTCCTAGTGCCTTATCTGTTTGTGGCACAAAACCAGACACTTAGAAATCATCCTAAATCAGTCTGGTGCCTGCTTTTGATAAGACGCTCACATCTCCATGACATCAGCTGCATAAGGGAATGGCCTGGCAGGGAATTTTATGTCCACCGTCAGAATCTCCATTGTTGATCGCAGGGTGGGGGTATCCAACAGAGGGCTCAGGAGCAAATATACAGCTCCCGACCCCGACTAGAGTCTCAACTAGCTCCAGAAGCAAAGGTCTGTGGTTGGAGTGGAGGTAAATGTAGAAAGTGGCATGAGTAAGTCTGACCTATCTCTCCCTCAAATCCTCGCATTGTCCTCCCAAGGGCCAGGAGGAGACAACATATGAAGTGGTTTGACTCGGACAACACCCATTCATTTAATTTCTTGCTTTGTCATCCCAGCTCTCAGGTTCCTTACTTGATGCAGAGGTAGGAGAGAAGATGGAAGGGGCTGGTTACTAGTCCCTGTGCTCTGCCTTCCTTCATACATCCTTCTGTCCCGTTTACTCCCTCAAGAAGGGATGGTGAGAGTTCGGGTGTAGGTTTGAAGAGCAGCCGACACGTGCCCTTATTTGTTCTGCAAAGTAAGCGGTTAGTTTTGAAAAACCATAACAAAAAACTAATGTCCTTGACAACCTGGAGGTTTTCTCCTAGGTTGTGGGGGCCGTTTTCACTTTTTTCTGTTCTGAACGGCCGGGCTTTTTATGGCAGTCCAGAAGTAAAAAGTATATCAGAGCATCTACCCTAAATAGGCTTGATGGTCTGAGGTACACAGACTGATGGTCGAAGTTCATTGAGCTGTCGGTCTAAGGTTTCCATCAGCACAGCAAGAAGGGACCACTGGCGAAACATAAGGGACTTATCTATGTGCTAGGGGTGTGCCAATTGCCAATTTCCGACTCAAATAGAGTAGGATATCGTCAGCTTGGCTGAGAGGCTATTGCCCGATGCTTGTGGCAGAGTACCCTCTCCACCAAACTTAAATAAGTTCAGAAAGTTTTGTGGGTCACTTGTCTAATTGCGAGCAATAACCACTTGATGGTCAGTCTATTGACCATGCAGAGAGCGCTTGGTGCCGGTTATGGGTATAAGAGGCCAAAAAGGGTAGAAGTGGTTTGCACTGCAACATCCATTCCCTGCCCCAAGACAGACTGTTGAAGTTTGGTGGAGAGGGTATTACTTGTACAGGAGGGGGCCCTCTTCCTTTGCTTGGAGTGCAAAAGTGTTTCAGGGAAGTAAAGCAATATCATCCTCGTACTTATTGCTCCCCTGTAAAACAACATATACTCTGTAATTACTTCCAGCCAATACATACATCAAGGCTAACGGGAAGAGTCATATAAACTAAACCTTGCTCATTCTGGAAAACAAATACAACCTCAGTACCTCTCAAATGTGTGGTGGCACACACGCATCCACAATAAAATAATATGTTCTTTCACTACCAAGAAGAGGGCATCGCTGCCCCTTGCCTGGCATTCTCTACCCCACAGTGTCTCACTATACAGAAGTAGTACAATGAGTACTGACGCTGCATGGAGGCGTGATCAGGTGTAACCTCAACCCCTCCTGAGCCCCATAAGTGTTCACCTAAAATCCAGGCTAAGCTGAGAGGTCTTAGCTGGAAACATGAAGCGTACAAACAGGATTGTGTGTCAATGTCTGGAGCACATCCTACCAATAAGGAGTAAACCAGGATCCTACCCCATGCCACAAACTCATGAATCATGGTTGGTAGCCCTAACAATGGTGATGTGCAGCCAATTGTCCACTTACTGCCTAGATAGGTGTCAGCAAGTTCAAGCCACGTGGCTCTCCATCCTCTTGGCTTTGCTCATGGTGTGGAACTCAGATGGCCTCAAGGAATCTGCTGACATGTGGCTCACTCCTCACCTTGAGGCAGACTATTCAGCCTTTGGGTACCAGAGGGACTGGTCCATCCTCCATTAGTTGGACCTGCGCCTACTGGAGGCCATCTGGATGGGAGATCTTTGGCTTTTTGTGCCCATTGCTAAACTGGCCACGCGGGGCTCGCCTGCAAGCTTTTTCTTCTCAGGTCTCAAGCTCCAGACTGTTGAACTCTGGACGCTTTAGGCAATACCTGCACTGTTTCAATAGGCACTGCTCTCCAGGAACGCATAAATCTTATCTCTGCAGGCAGTGGCTCTGCCACTCACTCCAGATTTAGCCTCAGGTTCACCTGATTATCTCATCTTTCCTTCCTGACTATTTATATGATATCTTGCTTCCCCCTAGGCCTCCTAACTGAGATCTACGCTGGTGCCTGCAAAGCAGTGCACCTGCTGCAATCACTCTCTGCAAATACACAGGAGGGAATCCAGCCTTGCATAAGTAAACAAACCTCATGCATAATCATAGACGAGATGTAAAAGGGCAGGTGGACGAGTTACAGTATTTAGAGTACACCGAGGTGCGACCTGCACCAACTAAACCAAGTGAATTATCATTTTAATCTCTAAAGACATTCGCCTATTCATTCTGGAATTTCATGGCATCTGACACATCTTATGTACCTCCAGACAGGATTAAAAGGCGCAGCTGCACAATAAAAGGTTACAGCTCGGTCCTTGCACAGCTCGAACACGGCGCCGGGGAGTGACTGGATTCTTAATGGCTAAGAGTTAGTGCCAGAGGCCTTGGGTCGATGTTTACGGCTTCTCTGAAGCACGGTTGCTAAGGCTCTGCTTGAGTCATAGCAGTAAAGATTCGCAGCCACTCTCGGGAGGGTACGTGCCAAAGATGGACCAGTATAAAGATGGAAGATTCCTAGGGACTGCTTTGACCCAGGCAGAGGGCCCTGGGTCAGTTCTGAGAGTGGGCGTGCCACCGGGCAACTTGTGTCTCTGCGGGCAGGGTTTATCTGCGGCCATTTTGGAATGCTCAGATTGGCTCAGCCAATCAGAATGCTTAGAACGCTGGTCCTCCCTCCTGTTTCTAAGCCTGCCACAGCATGGAGATAATGGTGGCATTATTAAAGATTGATATGGAATGTACAGGTCATACCCTGGGGTAGGTAATGCCTCTTGGTGTCCAATGCTGCAACATGATTACGTAATAGTGCTGCCCATATTGTCTCAAACAAGGTTAGTTAGCAGACATTATTGGAGGAGGGGGTATTCGTGATTATCCAGAGTACTTCTATAAGTTTCATGAATGTAAAGGTACCGCAAGTCACTGGCAGAGCCTCTGGCTGTAAACACTCTCTCCGTTAGTATGATGGCGGTCATGGGATTGGGGAAAAAGGGAAGAAAACAACATCAGAGTGGCAGGTGATGCGAACATTGTTTAATTTGGGGGTGGATAGGGGTGGGGGTAGATCCCAAAGATGGAATAGTTTACTCTGCTCATAGCTGTTCGTATGTAATGTCTATGGACATATGTGTCCGGTTAAATCAGAAAATGTGTCAGTGCTGTACGTCATCTCTTCACCTGGGATGGCGCTAGCCACAGGATTTCATTATTGAGCCCTGATTCATCCATGTGCAGTATATGTATCCAGCATTGTTCCTTAATAAGGAAGGCTCTGTATATATCTTTAGGAAAGCCGCTACCGTCTCATTTGTTAATCACCGTTCACTTCAGATGGTTTTCTGTGTGGCCTGATTGTATAAAATGATTAGTCAGTTTCATTGTTTCTCATTAGCACCTGGTGTTCCTTCAGTGTTCATTAATCCTCATGCGGACCTTCCAAGTAGGAATCCCTATGTATTTTAGGGAGTGTGGGCAGGTAATTAAATAAATCACCCCATCATTTTTGCAAATTATGTAAGTAACATAGTGTTATCAGGTTAGGATAAATTTGTGTACAGGGTTGAGTGAATTTGCAAAAAGTGCAGGAGTCACATGGATTAGTTTCCAACAAGTGTGGGTAAACCCCACAGCATGGTGTATGACACTGGGCCACCCTTTTTAGAATATGTGTGTATCAATCTATCCTTCATATCATGGCTAGCTTTAAAGGCAATTAGTGGCTTTGGAAGGATAATTTGACTGAAATTAGGATATTCCAGTGTTTCATCACCGGTTTCCTAATGTTGCGGCAGAAACTAGAAAATGTGGTGACACAGACTATCTGTCATATGTTGTTTAGGGATGTGTCTCTAGAACAGCCTGGCGATTGTTATTCACAGCCGGCCATTTAACTCTCTTGATTAAATGTTGAATTAAACTCTTGACATGAAAATGATGTTGATGTAGTTGGCTGGAGAGTATGTTTGCATGATTGATGAAGATATTGAGATCAGAACAGTATCTTTGTGTCTGTATAAATTGTCCCACACAGAGGTTTTCTCTCAGTCCTCTAGGGTGATCATTTTCAAAACCAAGAAGTGAGTTCCCGTCTGCTGGCTTCCTTTATATTTCGGTGGCCAGTCTCCCGACTTGTGGTTATATAAGGTCCTCCACATTATTGTACTGACCTGTGAACCTCAGATGTGGGTTCAGTTGGTTTAGCCAAGTGAGGAAGGTTGAAATGGTGTCATAATCACCTTCCTAGATAATCAAAACATCATTGTTACAGTGTTTCCAGAATTTCATCTGGGATGGTAGGGTTTGGATAATGAGTACCATCTTTTGAGACAAGATGAGTGTGATAGATAGGATTATTATTTAAAGTGGGTCGACTGGCCATTCCAAGGAATAATCACAACACTTGTCAGGGTGAACCCTCAAAGTAACTAAATTAACTAGAGCTCAACCCCCTAGCAGCTACGGCACAGAGCAGACAGGCTTAACTTAGGTCAATGTACAAAGTATTTATGCAGTACTGAAACAGTAATACAACAAAACAAACAAGAAAAATGCCAAACCGAATCACTAAAATGTAATTCAAATGACACCAAACTGATAAAAAGCTAATAAGGGGAACTGGAGATATGAATTTTTAAAGCCTAAGGAGAAATAGCACCAAAAAGGACAAAGCGCCAATGGGAGTCGAAGGTTGTGGTAGAGCAATTAGGCGCAATTTGAGACCGACTGCGATGAAGCACGGGTTCGATACACCAATCAGGTTCATCCTGGTCAATGATTTTACCTTCCAACTTCGTCTTTTAATTCCAAACCAAAATAGGAGTACCCACCCAGGGCAGGTTCATGGGGCCAGATGTCCCAAAATTAGGAATATCGATTTCCCTATTTCAATTATCTCCGAATTGCAATTGAGAAATCGGTATTCCTAATGCTTGAACCTTTAATTCCTAGTAAGTCAGAAATCACCTTATGTCATAAAATATAAATGAGGTAGGTCGCAATTTGCGATACATTAGAAATCTCAGAGATAGTGGCCGGCTGGAGTGAGCAGATACCATGTCTGTGACTGCTTTTGATAAAGCAATCTTATTTTTTTAAATGCAGCCCTTTTTCCTTAAAAGAAAACAGGATGTGTTTAAAAAGAAAAAAATGAAACTTTGAAGTTTCATTTATTACGAGTAGGCAATGGTCCTTCGGAGCATTACCTGCTCTTTAGAATATTTTTTTCAACATTCCCAAAGGGGAAGTGGTCCAAAGAGGACTCCTTCCCAATTTGCAAATTAGTTACCATGACTTTTAAAATGGTGGTAAAGTATTAATGTTTTGCAACTGAAATTAATTTGCAAAACAGTAATACATACCGTACCGAAAGAGTATTTGGAAGGGATGCCCAAAACATGCAAAATCGCAAAAGCAAACTGAGATTCAGTAAAAAGTTACTGAATTGCATTTTGCATTTTGTACATTTGAAAAAAAAAAAAATCCAGTCGAAAATGGCCAGGTTCTGTGAATCGGGCCATTTGTGTCCAGAAAAATACTTTATGCATCCGGCCATACAGACTAACAGGGTGTCAAAGTAGAGGCCAGCCGCAGGTTCCAGATCAGGCTCACTTGCCTCTGGTCACTAGAATACGTTCAGCAAAAGGCCTCTTGCAGCTTGTTGTCTCCCTGTAGCCACAGGACATCGTACAACTGACCATATTAGTTCACTTCTTTGTCCTCGGTACAAGGAGAAGCAGATCCAATCCTTCAGGGCTCCTCTCAGTTCATAGACAGAAGGTCCAGAACTTTCACAGGGCCAGAAAGTGTTCTGAAGTGAGTGCCTGGAGGTGTCATATTTATGCCTGGCACTAGCCAGTGCGTGGGGTGACTCCTGGCCCCTCCCTAACCAATGGGGTAAACGTTTCCAGGCCAAGGCCCAGGCCTAAAATGCCTTGTACCAAGGCACTTTCAAGATAAAGTAAGTCTTCGACAACAGTAAACTTGAGCTCTAAGGGCTTGCGGCCTTTGTGGTAGGTGTACTATGGGAATCCTACCGTCCTCCCACATCTAACACTAAAATCCAATTTGAAGCAGATACTGTACCCATAACAAACACAGAGACAGATGTCTGATAGGGCAAAGGCAGGGCTGGCATCCATGTCTCTCCGTTCAAGTGCAACCCAAGTGTTATATGTAAACCCAGGGATAGGTGTCTGGCAGGACAAACACAGGGTCCTCTAACCACCAGAGAATCCACAAAAATTGTCTTGGCATCTTGTTCCCTCCTTTTCAAGTGTGCCCTAAGTGTTACATTCGGCTTAACGTACCTGTAAAACCGGATTTGACACTGTGCTGTCAAAAGGAGTTCCACTGAAGGAGTGGCGTTTAGAGGAGTCGTATCTGGCCATTTAAGTCAGCCTACTGTTTGATCCTGGGAGACGTTCCTCACCTTTCACACCTCTTCAAGGCTAGAGCACAGGCGGCAAGCTGGCAGATGCTTAGCTAATTAGCTAATTGATAGGTCAGGCAGATAAAGGGTAACTTTCTAAACCTTATTTTTCCTTAATATTTATTAAATGCCTGACTTCACCACTGAAAGGATTTTTAATAAGTATTAAAATAGTTGTTTCATTTTTTTCAAGCTGTTCCCTTTCCTGATGTAGCAGTATTTGTATTTAATACTGCTTCCAGTATTTTTGTATCAACCAGCAAGCCTTCCTACAGTGAAAACAGCTTTTGGGTGGTAGAAACTGTAAGGAAAAGTTAAGGGTAAATTTCAGCAAGTCCTGCTTTTAAATACTATGCACCCTGCCGGTGGGCTACAAAGCATAAGTAGCTGTGACTTATTAATATTCAAAAGGAAGGTTCTCTCCTCCCAGAAATAGTTATTTTGACAGGTGGCAGTGCAGATTACTCTGCAGCAGTCAGGCTACACAGGGTACGCCTGAAGCAATGTTTGCACTGCCAGTGTAGCTGATGGCAAATAGGTGCCACTGTTCACTGGTGCCACTTTAACTTCCAGGCAATAGGTATACGTCTACACCATATTCGAGGGACTTACATGCAAGCTAAAGGGTACAATTAGGAACATGCCGATTCAACTACATTTAAAGGGAAGGGGCACCAGCACTTCACTACTGGTAAGAGGGGTAAAGTGCACAAATTCTAAAGCCAACAAAACAGGAGGGGGCCAGCAAAGGTGACAAATCTGGGGTGATCATGCAGAAAAGGCGGATTTGCTACAATGAGCGACACTATTATGTTCTCACATTACAATATTGGACTCAGAGATGCATTTGCTAGCCCAGGCTATGTTTTGGATATTCCATATCAATCTTTAATATTGCTTCCATTGTTTCCATTACAGCAGAGATCCAGTCCCATTTTTACTCTGATACTAAGATGAGACTAAATGAATTCATCCTTTAGGTGTGTTTGGGTTTTATAATGCTTAAAATGACTTGCAAGGAGTGCTGTGTCCACTTGATCACCTTTTCACATAATGTTTGCCACCAACATGAACGCAACAAGAGATTTCTCTCTAACAGATATGTATGTTGTTCCTTTTGATGATTCACCATGCTAACCTATGTCAACCTTGACTCCATACAGATGGCTGGACCATCTCCCGTGGGAGGGTAATCTCCTGTGAGAACTGACTTTTACTTCTGTGGGCTGAACAATTTACTTTTCTATCCCTTCAACATATTGGTTCATCATTTTGGATCAGCAGAGAAGGCAAACACGTCCTGATGAATGCTCTACCACCCCCAAAGGGAGTGCAATAAGGGCAGTAACATATTGACCCCCCACAAGTGGATTGTATTAAACCTTACACTTTTACATCTACCCTTTGAGAGCTATTAAATTCTACCATTCCTCGATTAGGTAGTTTTAGCAAAGATTCTTGTTTAATTCTCCTCCGTATTCAGGCTCTTTCACCTGATAGTCCTTCCTCTACTCATCCTCCACCTGTATCCTGTCTTGTGATCGTAAATCACCTCAGGAGCTCCCAAGCATCTAGGTAGTAACTCTCACCTGGCCTGGTGGCCGGTGTGGCCCGATGATGAAGCGTGCTACCCGGCAGCTGGGTGGGGGCTTCTCGTCCTGAATAAGAGAGTATCTTCTGTCTTCTCTTTTCCTTTTTGACAAACAAAAACTGTTGAATGTTGATCGATTTTGGAGGATCTACTGGTTCTCTCTCTTCCTCTTTACCCTCTTTTTAGAAAAGTATGGGTCTCAATGCACATCGCATCAGACAGGTGGATTTTACAATTTTTCCAAGCGCCGCCTCAGCCCATAAATGTAAAGGTGGTATGGTAAACACCTACTCTTGACTACTCGCAGCTTTGGTTCTAATGAGGATCTGCGTATTTTCTTTGCCAGGTGTTAAAAGCAAAAACGATGGGGTTAGCCTATGATTTTAAGGAGGAAAGGGGTAGCCTGAAGCAGGCTCGCTCATCAAGCAGTATTCCCAGGTACCTCTATGTGGCTGCTTCTTCAATTATGTTAGGACTTATTTTTCAAGAACCAGGTTTTCTAATTTTACGCTTCGTTACTACCACTTTAGTTTTATCTAAATTGATTTCCATGTAATTGTTCGAGCAAATAAAATCCCAAATGCAGTAATATGTGTCTGCAGACCTGCTGATGTTCTGCTCAGCAGGATACTATTTTCAGCGTTCCATAGAGATGTTTTTTTTGATTTCCATGTAATTGTTTGAGCAAAAAAAATCCAAAATGCAGTGACGTGTGTCGTAAGACCTGCTGATGTTTTGGTCAGCAGGATAATATTTTCTGCGTTCTATAGAGATGTTTTTTTTCCCTCCAATGTTCTTTGGAGGTGTGATTCTCAAGGTTAATACTATCGCTGAAATGCATTACATGTAAATTAAATTAAAGTGGTGCTAATACACACCCCTGTCTAAGACATCTCCCGGTATATTAGCAGATACTGATCCTAGAAGAAACTGTGTCGCCTGAACCCAACTTAACTTCACACACATCTGTATATAATAACTGGATCGTGGATGGAAATATGCAACTTGCTGAGATCGTCCAGTAAATTATTCCTATTTACCTGTTGTGCTCTAAAGCAACCATAGACCTGTCTGCATTTGTGTTGTTTATGTTTTTCAAGAAGCGTATCTACTTGCGGACTGTCCACATGCTCCCTCGCAAAAGGCCTGAATCCAGACACCCACAACCAGGCATGCCTTCTCAGCAGAATGCTTCTATCCAGCTGTCTGAAGGCAGTAGCACTGGAGTCCCAATCAGACTCTATTCCAGCATTGGAAACACTGTTGTCCTTTATCACTATTTTCTGAGTTCTTTTCATGTAAATGACAGGCAGGCAGGTGTATTAGGAGCTCATCCATTCCGTCCCATTGATGATGGAGTTTAGTGACTTGATAATGCTGGTGAACTGAGAGTCCACCTATAGATTGCAGCCCTTGTGGTCACCCTCTCTAGCCTGCTGCATCTATACACATGGTCTCCTGACCAGGGGGCGGTCCGTCGACTGTACCCTGTATATATGTCCATTGATTCTGGAGTGTGAATTGTATTGTATTGCAGCATTTATGTAGGACAATTGAGTTAAGCAGCATAGATCCCTTATATAAATTGCATCCCTATGGGCTACCGTCTACTTGCATGCCACTTGTGAAGTGATCAATCTGCATTTTATATGCGTCTTAAAGTTTTCTGCTATTGTTTTTAAAATTGTCTTACAACTGTCTACCGCATTAGAAGGAGATGATTTCTCTTTTCTATCCTTCCTAATGCCTCAGTGTGCAATTTTTCTACCTCGGCTTCCACCTGCATAGCTACCACATGATGGAAGGCTACCCTTTGAATGACTTAGTGGTATGTTGGAGATTTTTCAGGTGTGGGTCCAAAGGTGTCCTGTAATTGGACTCTTTCATATAATTGTTCCATGCATCGTTTTTCCCCTCATGCTCATGACGCCATGTACATTGACCATGCATTGTGTTGCTGTGATTGTGTTGTGTTAGGGGATATTGACTTTGCACCTCTTGCTTTGTTGAAGTCTTTAAATATTGATTCTCCTGAGAAGTAGCCCCATCCCCATCAAATTAAACCTTTATCTTCCAGTTGGTGTGATGGAGGCCTACCTGTGTCTACAGGTTCAAGAGAAGTTGCCCTAGTGTGACCTGTGTCTAGGTCTATGTGAACTTTTTTCTGAATAGTGCTGCCTCCCATTGATAGGTGTAGCACATGGAAACCAAAGCCTGTTTTGTTGTCTCATTCTCTTAACTGAGAAAACATCTAGGGCTCTTCATTTGACATTGTGTCTTATCGAGGTCCGAACTGTCTAGAGGCAGACGCGGATCCTAGTCCTGCTGTCAATCCTGTTTTCAAGGTCATAACTCCTCCTGCACCTTGTTCTCTTTTTGAGTCAATGATACTGCTGTAGTTGATCCTCTGAGGTTGCTCAGTACATGGGATGTAACACTTCTTTCAAAGCTGATCCATTCTTTGAGGTGGCTCTTTACATGCTTTCTCTATAAGAATGTTTAACATGTGTCTTATACTTTAAGTTAGATGGAGTCTCTGTCCTTCTTAATATGTCTCTCAAGCTAAGTTTTGTGCTGATGAAAGGGTAGTATCAGGTGCATCATACTCAAAAGGGAATTGGTACCAATACTCTTCATTTAGTTTGATGGCACCAGATGGAAAATATTATTTCTCACCTAATTCAGCCTCATTCTCGGCTTCTTCAGAAGCACCCTGCACAGGGTTGTATGCAGTGTTCTGTTCCATCGTGGCATAATAGCCCAATGCCTGTTGCATGGTTGCAGAAAAGTATTTTTAGATTTGAAATATTGACAAGAGGCACCCTTGTGGTAAGCCCCTAGTGGGCATACGTAGAAGACCCTATGATAGTAACTCATAACTTTGGTGTGACACAAAGTACAAAAACAAAATGGCATGCTCACCGCCTCTGAATCATTCTCATACAGCAGAAAATCTTGGAAAGCAGTTAATGAAACTGCTGCTTTGGCTGGCATACTTTGTCTCCTTTGATGCCCCCCCCAAAGCTCAAAATACAGAAAATGTTCTCTGGACCTTGACTCATTGAGTAACTTCTTCACAGCACACCAACAACCAACTCCATGATGGAAAAAAACACACAATGTAAGGCGGACTCTGTGTCCCAAGGAACCGTGGTTTTCGAGGGCGTGATTATCGGTCCTTCCATGCATGCCCAAAACAGAAACAAAGAATTTGAAGAAAAAGAAGTTGAAGCGTTCCAAACCTCAACATTAGATGGCAGAAGAGTGCACTGCATGTGAATCTACAACACGTACTAAAACATGGGCTTAGAGTGAATGATATGTAAGATTGATATTAAGGTTGTATAATAGTTTATGGTGAGCTCGAATTTAGGTGAGGCATGAGAGCACATAAGAGAAACTAAAGTAAACAAGGCAAATTCAAACAAAACAATTTGAATTAAGTTAAATTCCAATAGAAATGATCAACTGATTAGAATTAAATGCATGTCTTACTAATTAATTCGACCTCTGCACATAGAATCCTCTACGGTCTCTCTCTTCTTATGTTCGGTACTTTTAGTTCACTCATTCCTCAACACTAGAGTGGGGAATGCTGAGTAAAATCCTGCAGAAGCTTTATACTGTATCTCTTGTCCATTTCTAAATCGTGCTCACAAGACCATCCCTCGCTGGGCCCTACACCTTCACCCAGAGGTAAGGCAAACTGAAGGAGACTGATTACCAAGTGGATAGACACTCCTTACTGCATGTATGTGTTACACTTTGCATTGAAGTTGAATATACACAAAGAAAGGCAGTGACTCCAGTTTTTGCGGAGATAAGCACTTTGGTGTATTGGTGTACTCCATCACTTCCATAGTACATGGATTTTTTTCACCAAACTACAGTTTCAGCCCTGTTGTACAAGTCATCAGGTGGTCTTCAGTGGGCACCTCACCTGTTTCTGACACTGTTCCTTTCTTCTCTGTAACTGGAACTTGGTGGCTGCCTCGTGGAGCCACCAGATGCCCCGGCGTAGTATTCTGCGTTTCCATCCAGCTCGCGGCCAGTTGGCGGCTTTCTGCGGGACTGCCGGTACGACCGCCCAAAGTTTGCGTCTTCCTCGTGCAGGGAGCTGAGCTCAGAGATAGTGTTGTTATCTGGGAGAAGCAAAAGGAAAAGCAATTTTAGAACCTGTCCCAAGAGAACGTGAATCAGACACCCAAGCTTGCCAAGTAATGTGATTTTTTTCACACAGGTTTGGATATTTTTTATTCAAAGCTAGGACAGAGTTCTTGACTTTATCTTAGAAATGTTGCAGAATCTGCGGCAGGAGAAGAGGAGGCAGACACCCTGCTTATAAAAATACATTATTCGGATTCCATGTTAAAGGCTCAGAAGGTATCCTGAGGTGACCTCCCAGATGCACACCAAGAACTAACAGGGCACGGTCCTTGCATCACAGAGTCCTTGCTTCATGTAGGATTCTTTATTCAGCAAGAGCAGAGGAATTGATGCTCCAACAGAAATAGAAGTAAATTCTAGCAGCTCGAAGTACACAGATCATTCCCATAGCACTACATTCAACCAAAACTAGAGTTATACCAAGACACAAAGGAAGAGACTCAACAAGCGTAAGATGCTGTACATCTTGCCCCCTTAAAAACGAGAAAGATGACATGTACACATACCACTCAAACCCAACACAAATAAAAACCCAGCATACACATCCTCCAGCTAAACATTAAATTAATCTAAAATATAATGCATGTATCATATGCATAAACTTTAACCACAGTTCTTAATCATCAGTACAAAATAGAAACAAAACACAACTTCTCACACTCTGAACTCGGCAGAAACAATCTCCACAAATCCATCATCTGCATGCACATTCAAAGCAATCACACCCGCAGGGGACCACGTGGAAACAAACAGAAGAAACTATCCCTGAGTGTGGCATGCACCACATACTGAAGACAAGATCAGCCTAAAAGAACAGCCACCCAGTGGATTTGCACACGCCGACTATACTACAGCAATGGACATACATCCTGAACGCACATCATTGTAAAAGGTATCCCATGGAATGGGTTTCATACCCATCATGCACACCCACATACACACACACACACACAAACAGGCATCCCTCTGGATTTTGCACCCTCCATGTGCAAAAAAGTTGATATCTCCGCCAAAGAAGTTTACACCCTCCACACACACACATGCAACACACAAACAGTGCACACAGAAGTTGGTATCGCCCCCCCCCCCCCACTGCTCGTAGAGTTCACACCCTCCACATGTATCACCGCAAATGTGTCCACCAAATGGAGGTTCCTGCCCTTCACACATACAGAAATGGGTACCCAACCCAATGAGGCATATACCCTAGCCACATAAAATAACTGATCACACCACAAGCAATGGGGAAAAACATAATATCACTTTTTCCCCCATCCCAGGCAATAACATAAAGCATCAAATGCAGCCAACAGAGAAACACCGACTGTACACACCAGCAAAAGTATCATTTGCAGCTGCATGAAACACTTACAGTGTCACTGGTACCACTAGGAAGACAAATATGATGCAAGAATCCTTGAGAAAAATTGCAGAGTATAACAAATAAACAGATTGTATAAGGAAGATGAAAACTAGCAACCTAGCATGCTAGCATTCTAACAAACCTGTATACACACACCTTCCACGCTTCACAGTTTTACCACAACAGACATGCAGTTCAAGACAGACTGCACCCGGCAGAACCAGCATACAGGTTGCAGCGCTCAGATCTTCTTCAGATGTCCACACCCACAACAAAACTCAGAGGAGTGGAAGAACTATTGCTTTCCTTTGACAAACTCGGCAGTGTTCAGCATCTTCTGAACACCATGAGGGTGATCATTAACCAATGAGATGCAGTTATTGAATGTGATGCTCATCCACGCAGACAACATACCTATGCATACTAGGTGCTGTGTTCATGTTTAAAATATGGTAATCTAGTATTTGGGGCAACAATGTATGTTCAGAAAATGAAAAACAGTATTTAAAAACAAGCATTTGAAATGCAACAGGTCTCGCGTTTGCTCATGTTAGAGCTGATAGCGTTGTAAACTCCTAACCCGACTTTTCACCTATCGGGCAAAAGTGCTTTTATATACGTAACCCGAAAAAGTGAAATTAACTATGTAAAGCGCTCGACTTCTGCCAAGCGAGATCGCGCTCCTAAATTAGAGAAAAAGAAGGCCACGAGCCCGATGGAAAACAGCGAGCCTCGCATGTTTTCTGTACTTGGTCTCTGCGCTCGAGGGGGGGTAGCCACTGGAAAAGGCATGACTTATGCGTGCCTTCGACTAATGAAAGCAAGCAGATTTTATTAGGCAAGCCCAAGAACCAATAAAAACCACTGACGTGAAGTTGACAGGGCTCCGAGCCCTTTTCTGAACACTAAAGAGTCTTGCTGCAATACGCATGCGCGAGCGCATGCAACGCAGGCTCGACCCTAAAAAACTAGAAACTGCTTACCGGGGACAAGCTTGATTTATTTACTAAAATGAGACAGCTAACACTTGGAATCAGAAACAGTGCATTGTCAGAGTCTGGAAAGCTTGCATTTGGGGACAACAATGTATTCAGAGAAAACTGAAAGCTGGTGTTTGGAGTTTAAAGTTTATATTCAGAAAAAGAGAAAACAACTGTACTAAAAATGGAAATGTGCTATTTGGGGATGGGGTGGTAAAATTTAATCTCTACTGTTTGAAAGACAGCATTTGAAAATTTAAAAATGATTGCAACTGATATCTGAGCGGTAATTAAGGCCAGGGACTTCTGATATTAGCACCTCGTTTCCTCGCGCATGCTCTTGCTCTGATATGACTTCATGACCCATCGATACATACAGAAGCTTTTAGGGCAATTTCTTCGGAAAAGTCTGCTATAAAAAGCCTATTTAGGTGCCATTTTCCAACACGTCGTATAGGAGAAGTAGAATGTGCATGCTTAAGGGAATTTGTGGATAATCTTTATGTTCCTCAAGTTTGAAAAGTCCACTAGCAGCCACTTCTCAGTGCTGAATGTAAATTTGCAGTGCCGAAGTAAATTGCAATAGAAAAAATAAATTATATTTTAAGTTTATGTATATTTATTCTGTTTCTCTGTCAGTTGCTAATTTCAGCTGGAATCTGCTTCAGAGCCCCTTTTATTCAACAATGCTCACAACTGGACTGTCAAAGTGTTATATTTTTCCTTTCTTGTGGGTTAATATATAGTACATATACCTATTCCAAGTAGATTACCTTGAAACACATGAAAGGGTAGAAGCCACCACGCTACCTTCTGCACCCCCAAAACCTTCTGTCATTTGGCATCTTCTATTATCTTCCTGGTCCCCCAGCAACAGATTCCTGGAGCCAGAACCCCAGAGAAGCCGGGCCAAGAGACGATTCCCTTTCTAAAGTCTGAGTAACAGACAACTAGAGTAACTTAAGAGCCCTCTTCCCAAGCCTTTAGGCAGAGATCTAACAGGAGCCCCAGATCTTTGCTGCGCTCCAGCACCAAGATCTGACAATGGTAAAACTTACATTTCTCTCGCATCTTCCTGGTTGGGTCAAACTGGGCCAGCTCCTTCTCCACGTAGTACATGACCTTCATGGAATCCCGCTCCTTGTCGGCCTGGATCCGGTAGCCTTTCCGCACGGCTGGAAGTGTCACAACACAAGGTAGCGCCATCAACGACAAGGTGCATAGAATGTTCCAACAGCAAGAGGTTTTAGACAGATGCACAGAGTCAACACATATTCTGCTGCCTACACAGCACTTTTATCTAACACATCTAACAGATATGCTGTTTGTGTTTGGAGACAATTTAATGTATAAGATTTCAAAACTGAGATATACACTTACGTCTGAGCCTCCGAAAGATGGCATATATGTGAAAAAGTTATTAAAGAACTACAAAAACCTCAACAGATGGGATTCCAACTGTTGGGACCATGGTAGAAAAATTTGTTTGTATTCGCTGTTCATCTCTCTACAGCCCAAATCTTGAAAATAATCTATCTGTTTTAGTCTGTCAAAGTTTTATTCAATATCAGTAGATATTGACCATCTCCGGTCCAAGCACTCAACAGTCCCTGCATTGTTGCAACAGATTGCGTTGCTAATATAGTGCGGGCTTGCAGATTTCTGGGCACTCTGGGACAAACAAGTCTGTGATCTATTGTAGGAACATCATGGGCTCAGGTAGAGACAGGTGTTCTGATTCATGGGGAAAGGAATAGGATAGAGGGAAAAATTAATTACCTGTAAAACCAGTTCTCCAGCAATGGTATCTTAATTAAATTTATAAACACTGAATATCTTCACAGGTCTGTGGGATTCCTGAATTTGTGCATTGAGAAACACGCCTTTTCTATCATAGCTTTCTATTTTCAACTGCTAACAGAATTAAATGTGCATATATTAAAATACTAGAAAATGAAAATAGGTTTAAATATAAAGAGCAGCCCTGCTGCCTAAGTACTTTGTATTCTCTCACATGCAGAGGCATATGGTGTCACAAACAGGAGATATTACCAGTACAATATTAACAAATGGTCTCTTCTCACTCTCTTCCCCTGCTGATGCCCTAAGTGAAGGCCCTAAGAAGGCTGCCACAGCTATGTTCTCAAGACTGGCCAGGCTGTAACAAACGCAGCAGCCCAGCTATGCAACGCCCCCCAGGATGATGGATTTCTGGAGGTGGTGCATTTCTCTAACCACCCATGCCGCCTGTGCACTAGCTGATTCTACACATTCTTGGCAGTAGCTTCTGTTGTGACCTTCTGGACCAGGAACACAGTCCTGATTTTGACCTCTTTTGACGGAGAACAGTGTGGATCATCTGACCACCTAAAACCACCATTAACAGCAACTTCAGCCTCCAAGTGGTCCAAACAGACTTCGCCAAACACCTCCCAATCTTATCTACAGAACCAATGCTCACCATATGGCCCATGATCACCCCAGAAGAAACCGCTGCCATGAAGTCTATCCAGTCAGAGGCCTCATGGGACTCTGCCTTCCCCACGCCTACTTCAGAGGACTGTAACCCATCAGTGCCATGCTCATACCAGTTCAGAATGCCTCCTCCTCTTCTGCCACCTTCTCAGGTTTCTTCAGCACTGGGAGGCATCTGTCCTCCCAATGCTGAAGAAACCATCTGCGGACCCTTCAACATTCTGCAACTACAGACTGATCTCCCTGCTACCACTCCTGGCCAAGGTATTTGACCTCACTGAATACTTTTCAACAACAACCAACTCCTTGACAACACAATCTGGTTTCAGACCCAACCATAGCAACAAAATAGCCTTCATCGCTGCCAAGGTTAACATCCCCATAACGCTGGAAAAAGAAGGCCCTCATCTTCCTGGACCTCTCTGCAGCATTTGACACAGTCTCCCACCGCATCCTCACCTAACCCCTGCATGACATTGGAGTCCAAGGACATTCATTAAAAATTGTTTTTTTCCTTCCTGATTGGAAAGGCCCAGTCAGTCAGCCTGGCACAGTGCGCCTCAGGTATCCGTGATCTCATCTGCGGAGTTCTGTAAGGATCCTCAGTGAGCCCTACCCTCTTCAACCCATATTTGATCCCTCTAGCCAGCATCATCTGCTCTTACACAATCAACATCCTCTCCTACGCTGACAACACACTACTCATTCTCCCTCTCATGGACAAGACGTCTAGTACCCAGGTCGGGTTCAATTTCTGCATGACTGAAAATGCCCTCTGGATGAAGACCAACTGTCTAATATTGAACAACGACAAGACCAAAACCGTGATCTCTGGGAAGAGCACATGCCCATGGGACTCCACCTGGTGGCTACACCAAGAACCTCGGGATCATCATCAACAGTGACTCGACATGACTCAATATGACCTCCCAAGTCAATGCCGTCAGTGCCTCATGCTTCTATACACTGAAGATGCTGAGAAAGATTTTCAAATGGCTCCCAATCAGCACATGGACAACTGTCACACACACCCTGGTCACTAACAAGTTAGACTACTGAAACATCGTTTTTAATACTTCTATAAGTGTCTCCATATAATTTGTATGTTGCAGCACGCCTTGTTACCCAAAGGAACAGGATGGACCCAATGATGAAGCATGCCACAAAGGGGCAACCCTAGTGAGTGGGGGTTATATAAGCAAACAAGTGTTCTCTTTATTCTGTGGCGGGTTATTTCCCAGCAAACTGACTGGCACCCTGTGTTTGGTTATTTATCGATAGGAGGACAAGCTTTTCTGCCCCTCTATCTCCCTTTCATTTTGGATAATATCTTGATTAGCCACCAATACACCCAAAGTGGGAGTGTTAATGAAATATAACAATGGCAGGAATCAGCTAACAATGGCTAAGAGGACTGAGTTTGTTCCATACATTTCTGAAGGTTTAACAGCTCTTTGTTTGCAGAAAGACCTAATAGGAACACTCAAGCAGCAAACGTCAAGACTTCCCTGCTTTATGAGTAGGTCTATAGATGTAGAGAGAAGAGATATTGGTTGGCATTTTCGGATCCTGACCTTCAGGCTAGCTACCCCATCCCAGGTAAAATATATTTCATATGTCCCCTTCTCGACTGTGTCTAAATTCTCCTGCTTCCATTCCTGATGCTGTCCCACCTCCTTCGGGAAAGGAAGAGTTTGCTATTCTATTCAGTGTTTATGAATATTAATTAAGTTTTAATGAGGAAATTATGCTTACCTGTTCTCTAGTATAGCTATCTTCATTACATCCATAAACAACACCCACCCCACGGAGCCATAGGAATGGATACAGAGTTGTTTTTGGATTGCACTTCCTTCAGTAGAGCATCAAAATGGACTGAGGGGCCATCTTCTGCTGTGCTGTAAGCTCGGCGGCTGTGAAGCTCCCTGGCTGCCGCAAAGCGACATTGCAATCCCTTCTCTATTTGAAGTGATACACCTGCGAAAATAATTAATTTCCACTTTCTGTCTTTTATTAGGACCAAATAAAAAGGATTTAGGCAGTAATGCTGCTTATTTCTTTGTTTTAAACTCATTTTAATATTAGAGTGTTTTATTTAGGTATATAGAATTTTAAGTAAATATTTTCTTTCTTGATTACTTGCCTTTCCTGGGTTCAAGGAAGAACTGGCTCCCTGTTCTAAGGGCAGGGGTAGAACTGATAGGCATTCCAGATCTTCCTAATCATCTATAGGATGGTGAAAGAGGTGTTCAAGTGAAGGTGCAGGATGGCACAGTCATCCTTAGGTGTTTGTCCGGCAGACATCCAAGTAATGAGATGAAAGGATGCTCTGGAGATAGCACTGTTTGTTTCTTATTATAAGATTTATTTCACTCTCATCCTGGACATCCCCCGCCACAGCCACACCACAGCCCACCTGAGAGACCTGCACTGGCTCCCCGTCAACAAGAGAACCACGCCCAAGCTCCTCACCCATGCTCACAAAGCACTGCACAACGCCGGAGCAGAATAACTCAGACGACTCACCTTCTACACCCCGACCCACTAGCTTCGCTCTGCTGACCGTGCCCTTGCCACTATTCTACGCATCCATAGAACGCCCTACGGTGGCAGATCGTTCTCCCACCTCGCCACCAAGACGTGGAACACCCTTCCTATCCATTTGCAACAGACACAGGACCTGCTAACCTTCAGGAGACACCTCAAGACCTGGCTGTTCCAGCAGCAGCAGCACCCCACCCCACCCCCCCCACCCCCTCAGCGCCTTGAGACCCTCACAGTGATTAATGCACTTTACAAATGCTATGATTGATTGACTATGTTGGAAGTCCTGCCTGCTAGTGACCATTTTCAGTGTTCATAAATATTAATGGAGGACCCATGTTTGAGAAAAGAGCTGCGAAGGAACTTTATGCTGGATGGTAAATGTGCAAGATAGTGTTTCTTTTGTAGTTTAATATTTTATTACATTTTAAAATAAATTGAATACATAACTATAATAAACAGCATAATGACAGTACCATTGCAGCCATTACACAACAACAGTTCCAAAAGGTATGCTAAAACAGATCATGGAATCAATTAAATACTCTAAAATAGTTAAATGTAAGTTCAAAAACAATTAGGTATTGGTCTTTAGGTAAAACAATAACTAGGGTTTCTACAAAGAGACAAGTTAGCTGGTGCCAAATTAATCAACAGATATCTAAAAAAAAAAAGGTGAGGCCTGGCAAAGTTCACGCTTGTGCAACAAACCAATAGAATAAGACATAGAGGACAAACCAAAGGTAGAATGCATGCATGGAATAAAAATAGGATTTATCGTCTGCGGCTTGTGGTCAAAGGGTAATAACACAACACAGAAAACTATTTGCAAATCCACTATGATTCCCTCAGTATTAGGGTCGCTCCCAAGCAGTGTGTTCTTTCCCAATGTTTGGGCATGTTGGTGAACATCGCTGGGTCACTTGTAGGAAGGTGTAGTGTTTCCAATTTACCTGCTGGATCTAAAGTAGGCTTTACAAATTGGTGAAATGAGCAGTTGGGAGCATCCTGTTCGACAGCCCAGTAAATACACTGATGAAGACCAGGAAAGTTCCAATAAGGATGATAGTTTGAATGTCTCTGGGGAGGTGATATCGGCTGCCACATGTCGGAGCCTGGCCAAGTCTTGCAGACATGGCAGCAATAGACTTTCTTGGATCTTCACCATGTGGCACCAGCATGAGAGGAGAGAGAGAAAAAAGCAAGCCTAAGAGTGTGTATGTATGCATGCGCTCACACACATTCTCATTCTCGCTCCCCTTTTTCAGAAGATTTCACTGAGGCCATCAACTATCCAAAACTTAGGGTGTGGTATATCTCTGCGATCCTGACTGCAGAGAAAACCCCAAAGCAATCAGACAGTTCTTCTTCTCTGTCCACATACGTCGTCAGGTGAGGCCTACCTTTTCTCACAGGTGAAGTCTACCTTTTCTCACAGGTGGGACCTGCCTTTTCTCACATGTGAGGCCTTCCTTTTTTCAAGTTCTTCATGAATCAAAGGCCTTTACTAGAACTGTAGCCCACATTAATGACACACATCAATGTTTGGGGCATCACAACCTTTTCAACATGCAATGGAATGTGAAGTGGAAAGGTTTATTGAAAGTGTAAGTAAAGTTGTGGTTGGGTTTAGACTATGGACTAAGCAAGTGCAATAGGGTCATACAGATTATCTCTCAATCTGTGACAGTGTCTGGCATCTACGTAATGGTGAGTAAAGTCTAAGCGGAAAAGTGGAAATGGTGTGGCTCTGGAGTAGGTAGCTATGAGGGTATGTGAGATTCATCGCGAAAGCAAGTTCTGTTAAGATATCGAGGTGCAGACAAGGAGACATGGTTGTCTATGGAAGGCATAGTGTGAAGTTGTTTACTAGATCCAGTGACCAAGGGTGGCTCATCATATGGTGTGGAGGTGCTTCAGGTCAGGAAGGCAGAAGTTATGACTAGCCTGGCAGGTGAGCTGAACTGGGGTGGCAAAGTGCAGAGGCGCGTGGTTGGGATGGATGAGGAGGAAGAGGACTCAGTCTAGCGAGAGGATCTTGTGGCTGATGGTTGTCTCGTGCTGGAAGCAAGATGTCTGTCCCTGCACCAGATGATTGTTCAACTCTTGTAGAGCTCAACAAGTACATTGGTTCCTCCACAATGAAAGAAAACACAACCAAAATGATAAGGGAACAGTCAACAATCAAAACAAGATTAACATAATAAAAATGTTTTCAGTTCCTTGCTGACAGCAAGATGGGAATCAATGACTCATGCCTGCTTAAGTAGATTAAGCCATAACCTGAGGCCCTTGAGCCTGAGTGACTTATCCCAGGCACGTCTCCATTCAACCTTGTAACCTTTATAAGCAGCATATATGCAGAGTGACGGGAGGATGTAGTAACTTCAGATAAAATTTTATTTTAGTGTGCAGAAAAGGAGAATCACTCGGTTGAAAGCCAGAGAGAACAATTTCAGCACTCCCTCTTCTCTCCCAAAATCAGAATCTCTGATTTATTGACATTTAAATATAGAAAATCGTGCCTCATCAACTACTGTGTGGTTGCTAGGCAATTTCAAAATGTTGACAAGGAATCCGTGGCTTGATCATCATCCAGACGGACGATAATTTGTGTTGTCCACATACAATACAGCTTTACATCTAAAAGAACTGATCATGTTAGCGAGTGGGCACCCACAAAGGGAGAGGAGTATGGCAGAGAGAGAGGACCCTCTGGAACTCTCATGGATACTGGGTGCTGTGAGATTTAAAATGAGCTACTTTTACTGAGTCTGGTCTTCCAAAAATAATGGAAACCACTCGAGGACTGGGCCAGAGACCCACAACTCCTTCGTGAGGTGCAGTAGCACTGAATGGTCCACCATTTGGAATACAGCAGAGAGGTCCATAAGAATCGCCCGCTTCATCGCCTTCATCCACCATAACCTAATGTCTTTGGTCATTAGAGTCCTAGGAGATTCAGTTGTTTTTCTGTGATGAAAACCTAGTTCTCAAGGATAAAGAGCTTTAGTCTCTTCTAGCATAGAGGAGAACTACTCTGCAAATATTGTTCTATTGTTTTGAGCAATAAAGGAAGAATAGTTACAGGGCAATTGTTTACAACTTCAGCAACTAAAGCATTCTGTCAGCCACACGTTCCTGCATGATGTAGCATGCCATACATCCAAGCATGCGCTTTACCACCATAAACAGGGTATGAAGTGCTGTATAAATGTTACAATGCAATGCAGATTTTCATAGCCATAGCTTTATTCGCTTGTCGTTCAAGCTTCACCTCCAGCAGAACAATGGCTGTGACAGCACACAGCTGGAAATTTGTAAACTATGTTTGCACGTTGTCAACATAGTTTCCTCAAGCCATCCACCTTGACAGCTGCATGCATAACAGCTTGTTGGTGGTTGCTTTAGTATTTGTAAACCACAAACAGTACTATTACACCAGCTTCAAAGCATGTCTGCCTTCACTGTCTAAAAAGCTTCTTTTCAGGGGTGCATGACTTTTGCAATTCTTTCAAAGACATCCTGATAAGCTTCTTCCTCATTCTCAATGCCGGTTCATTGATGGTGTCACCATCCACCCAGACTCAGGCCTTCGTCCTAGATGGAGAACATATCGGGAAAGACCTTCTCAGTTCCCCTTTAGTTTTTCTTCTGGAAATATTTGCAGGTAGGTTTTTTGAGCTATGCAGAGCACCTCTCACCATCTACTCTCCTCACGCAGTGGATCTTTGTGTGGTTCTTTCTGTTTGGCACCCTTCTGCCAGTCACAGTCTGTGCTGGTGGTATGGCAGCCGTATGCCAAAGGTCGTCGTCATTCTGTGGAAGTCAATGTAACGGTCCACTATGGGATTCAGCCATTGATGGTTCCTCCTGCTGGGTATGTTGGCCTCTCTACTTCTCTGTGCTAAGCGCCAGCCGCCCTCTGGAAACAAAGGTACCCCTGGTAACAGAGGACATTAACAATGCCTTGGTCGTACATGGTCCTGTACCCTGGATCCATTTCTTGCACCTTCACTCAGTAGGTCTTCTGACAAGTACAAACAGCCCCCCACATGCTCTTTTAGGCTCTTGAGAATACACTGACACTTCGAGGTGGCTACAGTTTTCTGTGCATGAAAGTGTCCAACAGGCATCCACACTCCTCAGTGGAGCAGCACAAGGCTTCACAGAAGGAAGCTAGAACCTTTAGCATAGAAAAACCGCAGCCATTAGTGAGACCCGCAGCTGTATTTCAAGTTGTATTTCATTGTGACCTCTGTACATGACTTGTCTGATATGACAGTTGTCTAAACGAAATACAAGTGATTGGCAGTACTAGTAGGGTTTAGTATTACAAGGAAAAATATTGGTACTCTTAACAGTCAGAGTAATATTCTAGTAGTAGTGGAGCTGGCTGAAAATGAACCTGGCTATGCCTAGGCTTGCTGTGTGGGCTCCAGCATAGGCTCAGGTTCAAGTTCATACTTGCCCCCTTCCTTCATATAAGTCCTGGGGACATTACCCTTGCTTGAGCCAGCGTGCATTAAGAAAGTGATAAGCATTTAGACCTGGCATGCAGCTGTAGTAATGACCCTAATACTTGTAAATTCCTCACATGTTGCATCGATTAGTGTCTACTAGGACCTGTACTCATCGGTCTGTGATGCTCTATCCAAGTGGTATCATTGCATATCAGTAACTGGTGGTCAGTGAAGCGGTGTAGATGTCACAACCAGAGGTGTGAAGGTCACATCCACACCAGAACGTGAGCAACATGGACTGAGAGTTTTCCATCCAGCCATAGTGACCAAAGGTGAACACATGCTTCAATCCAAGGAAGAGAGCAGGCATGGACAAGAGTTAAGACATGCTTCAATCAAAGGAAGAGAGCAGGCATGGACAAGAGTCATGCTTCAATTCAAGGAAGAGAGCAGGCATGGACAAGAGTTAAGACATGCTTCAGTTCAAGGAAGAGAGCAGGAATGGAGAAAGGTGAAGACATGCTTCAATTCAAGGAAGAGAGCAGGAGTGGACAAAGGTCAAGACATGCTTCAATTCAAGGAAGAGAGCAGGAGTGGACAAAGGTCAAGACATGCTTCAATCCAAGGAACAGAGCAGGCATAGACAAGAGTTAAGACATGCGTCAATCAAAGGAAGAGAGCAGGCATGGACAAGAGTCATGCTTCAATTCAAGGAAGAGAGCATGCATGGACAAGAGTTAAGACATGCTTCAGTTCAAGGAAGGGAGGAGGCATGGACAAGAGTTAAGACATGCTTCAATCAAAGGAAGAGAGCAGGCATGGACAAGAGTTAAGACATGCTTCAATCCAAGGAAGAGAGCAGGCATGACAAGAGATAAGACATGCTTCAATCCAAGGAAGAGAGCGGGCATGGACAAGAGTCATGCTTCAATTCAAGGAAGAGAGCAGGCATAGACAAGAGATAAGACATGTTTCAATCCAAGGAAGAGAGCAGGAATGGACAAAGGTCAAGACATGCTTCAATCCAAGAAAGAGAGCAGGCATGGATAAGAGTTAAGACATGCTTCAATCCAAGAAAGAGAGAGGGCAAGTATATAGCAAGTATTCACAAAGAAGTCAGTGTATACACATATATATATATGTAGGTATTTATGTATATGTAACATAACATTGTCTTTCCATTGGCGCTTTCACTTTGGAGCATCTTTTGTGAGTTGGAAATCCCAATTAAATGTTTTGTTGGGAATTTTGTGGTTTCATGAGATTAGTGTTTAATTCTCTATCTGGGATCAACCCATTCAGATATGGTATAACAGTTCTTCTACCTCTGGTGTGGAAATGCAGTGGGGTTTGCTACTTCCTGTGTAAAAGTAACTTGTTTTATAGCAATTCACACCACTCTACTGCCATTCCTACGGACTGTAAATAACAAGTGTTGCTATTAGTCAATGTAATGGAACTCTATTTGCTAGCCTCGTAAGGACGAAAGGCTGATGTGGCTTGGCTGGCATTCATACTTATGATCTGGAGTTCACAGCTGATGCCAGCAGTGTGCTCCTGTTTGAACACTCAGTTTTACAGATCAGCTGGCGCTACAACTACCCCTGAACTTTGGCCAAAGACCTTTACCCACAGTAACATTCTGTCTGCCCATTGGCGCTTTCACTTTGGGGCATCTTTTGTGAGTTGGAAATCCCAATTAAATATTTTGTGGAAATTTTATGGTTTTATGAGATTAGTGTTTATTTCTCTATCTGGGATCAAACAGACTCAGTTGAACACTGTTGCAACCTCATCCACTGAGAAACTAGCACAAAGGGGACCTCAAGCCATACAGTAATATTATTCTTAGGAAAAACTGATACCCAACCTCAGAGGGCACCCGTAGTAAAAGAAAGTTACTGACAAGAAAAGTGCTTGTAACCACCACATTTTATGTCTGTAATCTGTCATGTTTTTACTTACTTTTTTATATGCATACTATACTTAGATGGTGTTCTTTTTACCTTTTATTACTTTTACTATTTTAATGTCTATTAATTCCGAAAAAACAAATATAAAATGCATGTTTCACACGCCAGACCTACTGACTTTGCCAGTGCTTGTTGGTTGTGTAGTCTATCTGTAAGTGAAACATTCAACGAGACTTCACTGATTCTTTACATTTAAATTTTAAAAAAAGGTAACATAGTAGAAAGAGGACAAGGATTACCGTTTTGGCCACTCATGGAATCGCTCTGCACCAGGGGTGGAACGTGTTGCTTCTCGATCAACATGGGAGGTGGAACAGGAGCCACCGGCACCGTGGAGATGTAGTATGGGGGGCAGTTGGTGGGGACCACAGGCGGATACCCAGCTTTTGCAGCCTTGCCGGCTTCGTATACTATTGGAGAGAAAGAAATATGTATGGTAACACGAGTAGGCAGACCTTGGCCGACCGTGCCTCGATGATCACACTGGAACAATATATAGGTTACAAAAGAGCAGAATTGACACAGCCTATATCAACCCTATCTCTATTTTATGGTGCCCCTTTACAAATTTTATAGATTAGGAATTTTAGAATATAAATGCTCTCTTCATCGTCATCCGATTAGAGGGGAAGTTTCTAAACCTCCTTGATGTTTCCTTTTTTCTACCATGGCTAATGTATCAATTTTCGTGATCTTATATTGTTTCAACACATTCTAAACTTGCTTTTTATGGTTGTTATGTCTTTCTCATATTGAACCTTGTACATTTTTATCACAATAATGCCCTTTTCTTTCCTCCCCCCTTCTCTCCTCACTTTTATTTGTAACCTTTCCATTAATGTTATGCAATATCATATCTGTATTTGTTTCAACTTAAGAAACTTCTTACAGACTAGGAAACATCTGCCCCCACAGGTTAGGTCCAGACTTTGCACATTTCCAACCTTATGTTTGGATTTACATACTGAAATATTAGAAAATAATCTTTCAGAATGAACAGAAACTAATTCAAAATGCAATTGAAATGAGCAAAAAGAAGAATTAAAGGCAAGGAAGAACAGAAGCAAGACACTACATCAGCAGTACACATCACAGGAATGGTTTAAGCCCTTTACTTCTTAGATGTTTAAATTTCAGGTAAGTATAAAAATATGTATAAATACATTACATATTTTGGAGACTTTATTGTACAAAATGCAGTGTTATATTTTTTAAATATATGATGGTTGAGCTTTACCATTTTCAGGATTACTAAGATTATGCAGAGGAAATTATACAGCAAAATATGTGGCACATTCCTTTTTTTTCTTTTCTAAACATTATAACAACGATTTTGAATATAAAAGAGTGTAAAACAAGGGTGGAGGAAAAAGAGAAGATAAAAAAGTGGTAGCACATTAAATCACAGCACGTACATGGTTGACCAAGGTAGAAAAAACATGTTATACAAGAGACATTATATTCAGGTATTAATATCAATTGATTACACAAATGATCCAGTGGAATCTGCTGAGATAGGGAAAATACGCTCCGAGTCATGGAGAGTAGAGGGTAAAAACTATACAATGTTGTAATTTAGGAGGATAAGTGAGATGCTGAGGGGTACAAAGTGAAGTGTGAACAAGATCAATAGTTATTGTCCTAGCAATTTATTTTGTGCCGACTATCAGATTTGTTCACACGTCTCTGGGTAGGAGATGTGTCTTGTACATGTCGTAGTGCAAAGGAGTCCAATGTAGGGATCAAGGCAAAGTAAGGAAGAGTAGAGGAGGATATTGGGGGGGAAATGGTTAGGAAGAGTCATGTAATAGATGTCATACGTTAGACTCGGGGAAAAAGGATTGTAAAGTGTTGGAGAACAAAAGGTTTCATATTATGGTGGTTGCTTGCGGATGTAAAGGTTTAGTGTATTCCATATCCGCTGTGAGGCTATAATGTGGCCTCTAGTGAGGAACTGAGTGACATGTGCCCTTCTCAGATAAGTGCCCCAGGCCCACCACGTATGGAATGAAATGTTGTTATTACATTTCCAGTAGATCAAAATCACTCTGAGGGCAATGTTAAGCAGGAGGTCAAGTAAAATGAGGTCTGAAGTAAAGAGATCGAAAGAGAAGTGTCTGCAACGTATTGTCCCAGGATGACAAGCAGGAAATTTAGTGGGATGGGCTTCGTGAAGATTTTGTGCGGTTGGTTAAAGATGTCCCGCCAGTAGGAAGCGAGGTGTGGGCAGGAAAATAATATATGTTCCTCGTTACTAGGTGAAGAGTTGAGGTCAAACAGGTGATGATATCTTTGAGTTTAGTTTGAACAGTTTAGCAGGAGTCCAATACAGAGAGCGAACAGCAAAGAATCTAGTTTGTGTTAACGAGGGAGTTTATTTATTCTGGGTTACATTTACGCCTATTTTTGACCATTTCTCTTCAGTGGGGGATGTTAGGCAGTTAAAGGAGAAAAAGGAAGACCATTTGTGAGGTAATGGGGTGGCTTAGAGCCGTGGCGGAAGAAAGAAGTTTGTAAAGTCTAGAGCCTGAACGTCTTTTTGCAAGTATCCTTTGCAGGTTCTGAATTAGTGATGGATTACCTAAGTGCCCCAGTTTTGAGATTTTAGCTTTGATTTGAAGGAATCCATAAGAATCAGTATTTAAGAGGTTGTGTTTATCTTTAAGTTGAGTATATGAGAGTGGTTCTGATTCTGCAAAAATGTCTGATATAGTTAGGATTCCTTTTGAGGCCCATGTCAGGGCACTGGCCGCTTAATTAGGGGTCTGTAGTTTTTTATTCTGCCATAAGGACACGGAGGGGAATTTGTGAATATTGTTTGACAGAACTGAATCAACTTTCAATAAAGCAGAACTCGTATCTTTAAATATTTTCATGGAGTGGTTGTAAGGGTGATGTGACATCATCAGGATCGATAGTAGTGAGAAGGGGTGGCAAATTGAAGATTCAATCTCAAACAGATTTTTTTATTTTTGTGGATTGAGTTCAAACCAGCATGCACCTTGGGCTGCTAGATATAAAGTTTGGTATATATGCCAGTTTGGGAAGTTGGAGCCTCCTAATTTAGTTGGTGCTATCAGTTTTTTTAGGCTAGTTCTGGGTTTTTATTCTCCCAGAGGAAATGTGAAACAAGTTTATCAGTTTTAAGGAAAAAGTCTTGGGAGAGGTGCTTGGGGAGCATGCTCAATATGAAGTTGACCAAAGGGGACACCATAATTTTGATAGTTTTGAGTCTGCCCCACCATGATGTATATTTGGGTGACCATGCTGATAAAAGGTCTTTCAATTTATCTACGGTTTTATTTTCAATAATGGTAATAGATTCAGACATGTTGTTACAGAAACATATTCCAAGGTACTTAATCAAGGGGTTTCATTTAAATTTGAAGGAGCCAACAACAGAGAAATTGCAGTGAATATTTAAGGGAAGAATATCGCTTTTTTCTGTTCAGGGAGTAGCCCGAGAAGTAGGACAATCATTCAATAATGTTTAAGACCTTTAAGCTGTTTAAGAGTTGGGGAAGTTGAAAATATCAAGATATCATCTGCATATGCAGCAGATATATACGATATATCTTTGAATGTGATTCCAGAGATCATAGTTGAGATGTTTATCATAATCAAAAGAGGGTCAACGGCTCATAGGAATAGTAAGGGTGAAGAAGGGGCAGCCTTGACGAGTTCCTTGCTTTAAGGGGAAGGGCTGGTTTAAGGAACCATTAATCCTAATTCTAGCTGAGGGGTTCGAGTAAAGGGCCATGATCATCATAATAAGAATTCTCTCCTAGGTTGTGTCTTAGGAGAACAGCTTCGAGGTATGGCCAGGAAACCTTGTCGAAGGCCTTCCCAGCATCTAGGGCTATGGTGGCTGCTGGAGGGGTGAGTGGGTTAGAGAATTTTTTTAATGCCATGGGAGAAGGGGCAAATGTTGTCACTAGCTAGACGTCCTTTAATGAAACCTGATTGGCTAGGGTAGACAAGTTTGGGAATCAGTGGGGTAAGACGAGTTGCAATAATTTTAGCATAAATCGTCGCATCCATATTTATGAGAGAAATGGGTCTGAAATTTTTGGGGTCAATGTGATCTTTACCCTCTTTGGGTATGACCACGATTGTGGCTTCAGAGGCCGACCCTCAAACTGAACCAGATGTTGAAAAATGACATTAGGCTGGGTTTAAAGTATCCATGATTGTGCATGGAAATGTTTTGTAAAACTCATCAGGTATACCATCTGGGCCCAGGTTTTTACCAGATGGGATTATTGATTTCCTCTGTAGTGATCAGGCCGGAGATAATTTCTTGGTCGTTATCAGATACCTGTTTAATCAGTAAGGTGCATAGAAATTCCAGACAGGCGTCTCAAGGGATGTTGAAGGTTGGAGTATACAGTTTCATGTAAAAAGGTTGAAAAGTTTTAAGTATTGCCGCAGTTGATATTTGTGTCTTACCCTACTAGTCTTTAATCAATTGGATATGAGTAGAGTTGTGTTTAAATTTCAGGTAGGGTGCCAGGGATTTCTGGCTATGTTTAAATAGAACAGTTTCTTATCATTTTGTGCATGGATCCGTAGGTGTGCGCCTTTATTAATTATGGAGTTTAATTCGTATTTAAGGCTTTTAAGGGAGGTCATAATGAAAGGGTCATTGGATTTCCTGTAGGCTGTTTCCATAGATTTAATTTTAACTGATAGTTAGTCCAAGGTTGAATTTATTGTTTATTATTCTGAGCCATTCGGCTTATGGCCAGTCCTCTGAAGTGACATTTCAAAGAGTCCCAGAGTTATGGGGATGAAACAGAATCTTTATTTATTTGGATACATTTGGATAATTCTTTTTTAAATTCCTCTATTACGTTTGGGTCCTCCAGAAGTTCTAGGTTCATGTGCCAAGATCTCACTTTTGGGGAAATAGGTATGATTTGGAGGGCAATGGGTTCTTTAGAGGAGGATTGGGTGTGTTGCAGAAGAGATTAGTCAATTAAAATGTAGTCTATTCTGAGGAAGGAGTTGTGTGGGAGGAGAAGAATGTGAAATCATTGCAAGTAGGGTTGTGGAGTCCCTATACATCTGATAACTTATGGGATGAGCACAAGGTGTGCATTGCTTTATGTGATTTAGGGGTTCTGCATTTGAAGGCAGATTGTCTATCTACTAGGGTGTTCACTGGAAGATTGAAATCGCCACGAAGTAAGATACGGGCATTGGGAGGGAAAAGAGCTATTTTAACGCATAAATTAATCCTGAACTTGGGGTCATCAATTGTGGGTGTATATATTCACCTCATAAAGTTCAGAGTTATTATTCTGTGAGCAGGTTATTAACCATTTGCCATTATCATCTGGTTCTGATGAGATAATCGAGAGACCAGCATTTTTAGAGATCATTGTGATCACTCCATTTTTCTTACTGATTGCAGCTGAAAAGGCAATGTCTGATACCCATCCTGAGCATAAGGAGAGAGCCTCTTTATAGTTAATTTTTGTTTCTTGAAGGAAAACTAAGACACCTTTTAGGGAGTGGCAGCAGTCGAAGAACTTTCTCCATTTGACAGGGTGGTTAAGACCTTTAACACTGAGAGAAAACACTTTAAGTGAGTTGATATTTTGGTCAGCCATGTATAAGTAAAATGTATCTGGTAATAGTAGTGATATGGGTGCCTATTTGAGGCAATATATTCAAACAGGGTGAACAGAAATTGCATGACTCAAAGCGGGAAGCAGCATCTCAGGGAAGGAGGTCAGGGGAGGGGAGGGGAGCATGGAGAGAAGAAGACTCTCCATCGCAAAAGTGAATCTCTAAAAGACGAAGAGTAGTGTACAGGGAAGGACGTACAGGGCATTGGATGTCGCTAACAAGAGGAAACAAGGAGAAAAGTAAAGGAGGTGCAAAACCACCGCCTCATTAACTATTACTAACGATTAGTAAAGGCCCTGTGGTTCGAAGCGATTGTTAGGGGCAGCTTCGAGAGCCAACTATAGTGAACATATCTCGAAGAGTAAACTTGCTTAGAGCCAAGAGGGTTAGGGATGTGAATCATGATTCAATAGTTATGTATTTGGGAGAACAATTCTTATAATGAAGAAGCCAGGGAAGCGCCAGGACTTTCTTGTGTTAAATCTAACATGAAGTGCGTAGTTATGATCGCAATGTGGCACATTCCCTTGAGGTATTTTTATCCATTTACAATCGAAACAGACTTCTTGATGATATCTGCAAATTTTGTGACGTAAGTAGAAAATATTTTAAATACATAATTATGCAGTAAATGTGCTGTAACTGAATTGCCTGAATCCACTGACACTTATCATTGCCCATTGTTTTATAAACGTTACTGAAGAGTGTTATACAATGCCTAAACAGTCTAACTCCAATTTGTGCCCATAGTTAGCTTTACTTTTAAAAAAACAGCTTTTTAAAGCTAGCTACCACAAAATAATCACGTAATATAAAAGATCCTTCACTCTATACTATATATACATATATATGTATACAGTATATGTGTATAGGTGTCTACAACATATACATGCATATAGCTCAGATTTAGTACCTTTATTTTGTAATAAAGTTTTAATTAATGTTAATTTAAATTTACTTAACATATAAGTCAAAATTAGTTTAATAATTAGTACATTTAAAATAATCTACCTTTAAAACATAGGTATATATTTTTTCATTTTAACTATGAATCAATTTCAATATTAAAAAATATTTAATGCACATGCATGTGTTCTTAAACATTTTTACATTAAGGGAGGATTTATTTAAAAACAAAAAAGCTAAATTATTTCAGGGAGTACAGGATTGTTTTTCTTGTGGGAATGGCTTTAGGGTTCAGGGATGGGTAAAGCTCAGGGGTAATATTGCAGGGTTTTTTTAGGCTTCAGGGGTAGCTAGTGTTTAGGGGTATGAAGGGTTTATGTGGGGTCAAGGGTGGGTAGTATTTAGTGGTATAAAGGATTTTTTTAGGATTCAGGGATGGATACAGCTTAGAGGAGGTAAGAAAGTTTTGAGGTTCGTTGGCGGTTAGTGTTTAGAAGTAGTAAGGGATTTTTAGAATTTAGGATGGATTGTATTCAAGGGTAGTAAGGAGTCATTAGGGTTAGCACAAATGTAATGTTTAGTGGTAGTAATGGCTTTTTAGGGTTCAGAGATAGTGGTTTGGGGTGATTTGGGGTAGTTAGGAATAGCTACTGTGATGAAAATAAATGTATATTGTGTACAATCTTGAGGGGCTCTTGTGGGATTGTCAGTAGGCGAGCTAACAATACATTCTACTAGGAGAAAAGGACATTGTGCCCATTATCGTGGAGGTGTATGTAAGGGCTGTAGAGAAAGGAATGCTAATTATTTTTTAAACACATGTTACGATCTTGCAAGACTCTTGTGGGATCACGAAAAACAGAAAGGAGTAGGTGTTCTGTGAATACACTCTGGTATACCCACTGTAGGAAGGAGTGTTAGTGGAGACAGTGTTTATCGGAGTGTACTCTTTATGCCTATCAGCTTGGGAAGAGTTCTAAATAGACATTTAGGACTTTCCCCACACCCTGTACAGCTGTGATACATTAGAGGGGTGTCATCAGAGAGGCACGCTCCTCCTCACACCCTCCTATGGACACCCATCATTCTAGAGATAGATCTCATCAGCTAGGCCAGTTCCTCTATATACCCTGCTAGGCACACTTGTTATCCAGGAGACAGGACTGAAAGGAGAGGCCAGTCACGTCCCACACCCTATTATGCACACTCGTCATCTGAGATAACGATCTCAAAAGAGAGGCCAGTCCATCCATTCTGATTGGCCCAGGGAGCTTTATTTCCCTTGGGCCATCTTCCTCACAAGAGAGTAATGAAACACCTTAAACATTACATTTTCAGAATAGTATATCTTCTTGCAGACACTGATCACTCTTTTTCTGATTTATAATTATCTCTTTAATGTAAAAACACATACAAAGCTCTTGAAAAGTCTGATCTCTCAATGTGACAGTTACAACAACTGAGGAGATGAGCAATCTCAACTGAAATATTGTCTTTTTACACTGTATACTGAGACATCATTTATTAGAAAGGTTTTGCAAACTGTGCACCCTTTCTTGTTATTTTACAAAGCCATTCCCTTTCGTGATGTGCGCACACAGAATTTTTCTTCATTCTATCATATATATATATATATATATGTATGTATGTATGTATATATATGTCAAACCAAGGCCCTTTCAGGGTTAGAGTGACACATACATTATGCAAAAAACAAAGGAGAACTCTGGGAAGTTCCCAATTTTAGGTGGAGAGCAGCTCTAGTAAGGACCACCCTGCAACACCAGCGACACTCTAGATTTGCTCACCTCAAATGTCTGCTTATCTAGCAAAGTTTTTAAGCATAGGATCAGCACAGTGCTATCCACGCTGAGCTAGATAGGGATTTTGCTGTACAAATGGCAAAAGACTTTAAAAGTACATGAAGGAGTACTATTTTAGTACTAACTCATTTACTTTTACATGGCTTGTAATCCGGCTGCATTACATTTAACATAAGAACTGGATTGAAATATTTGGTGAATATTCATATACAGTTAATGCAAACTGAAAGGACTGTGCCCTCTTTGTGCTTGTACTAATAGAGGCCTGTCAATTTTAGGGCTGACTCACACAGGCATGTGTATGCAAAGTAATACTCCTACATACTACTTCATGTACTTATACAGGCCTTTATGAATCAGACCTGTTGTTTTTAAAGGGAAGTGCTAGAAAGAATGTGAACAAAAGCTGTACAACAGATAGAGTTTCAAGTAATGCTAGTATGGAGGAAGTAGAGAGAACGCCCTTCCAACACTGTTTATAAAAGTACTGATGAGTTCAGATAAGACATTCAACAATCCAGGACTTCTTAAGCCAATTCTGGGCTATGAAAAAGAGATATAAGTTATGGAGTAAGACGTTTTCAAGGACAACTAATGCTTATGTGTCTGTAGAAGAAGGTCTGCTGTTTACTGATGTAGGTGTCTTGTCGATGCAAAGGATAAACAATGATGGGAACATTTCCTGCAACAGTATTTTTAGTTAAACACGAATCACTGCAAAAACCCAACATTATTCTTTTGAATAAGAAAGTTTTTCTGTAATCGTTTTTTTTCAAGACTTTTCACCTGCTGGCAATGATTTGTGATGCTGGTAAATATCACAAGAGCAAAGAGTGATTTGAAGAGCAAAGAGTGACATTTAAAGTTTGCATACCTCTGCGTAAACCTAAAGATTTTATGACCATTATAAAATGATGGTATTGATGTAGTGATTTTATCCTCCTTTGCAGTTTTAATGTAGCAACAAATGGTCGATCAATGATTTGCTCTGACACAAAAAGTGATAGTTCAGATTGAAGATGACACTAGATTTCACAAGCAAGCCCCAGAAGTGTGATTTTATGCATCCTCTGCACCAACTCGTGTACATTTTTTTCATTTAGTCATTGAACACCAACCAAAATTTCTTTTGTAACCACATAGCACAACTTGTTCACAAAAAACCCTGTCAATTAACTTGTTGAAGGCTTCTGGTGAAATTAGTTGAGGATACTCACAGGCTTTTGGACAACAGCAGGTATCAGGGCAGCAAGGACAGCGGACGTAGCAGCAGCAGCTATGGGGGCAGCACTGGCACCAGCATATGCCAATCATGACAAAGAAGAGCGCTGTACCCAGGATCACCAGGCAGACAAACGCCCACTCTGAAAACATAAAAAGCCCAAACAATGAACGTCCGGCAGGCATTGTTAGGAAACATTTGCCAAAAGTACTGTGAGAAAATAAGTTTTGATACATTTGATAACCCAGTTTTTGCACTATAAACATGTAAGAGTTTTGAGTTGGACATGACAGTATTCAGACTAGCATATCATGGTGTTTTGTTATTTTTTATTGCATTTTATTTCAAAGAAAAATAAAATTTGTTGTACAAAATATAACACTTAATCATTCCATCCAGAGTGTGGGAAAATGGAATAACGCAACAGAGGACATATGGTCCTACTTCAGGCTATCATCAAGAGGCAGTTAGCTTCACTTGGTACACATCATTGGAAATTCCAGCATTTCCTTTACACCCTCAATATTCACAGTACCTCCAGGCCAATTCACGTCATGTGGACCACAGGCTAAAACAGAGGATGCACTCATTACCTATGGCAGCGTAGGATTTATAGTACAATTTGTCTAAAATCTTAAATGTTGTTTCAGAAGTTCCTGTTAAAGAAGGAACAGTGTTGCCTGCAGGGAACAGATTAGAGTGGTAAAAATACCAGCATCATTCATCTCTGTCTGGGACAGCATGAGTCCCCATTCTAACTGTTTCATTGATTGGTTGACTTCATTTATACTTTTTTCCTACAGTGCCTGCCACTGTACGGCTACACAAGGTACAAACTTATTGATGCGTTGCTAGGCTCTGAACAATAAACCCATTAGCTCTTACAGAGTGCGAAGAATAGAAGCCGATTAGTGCTCAGCAGTATTGAAGTTTTCTCCAAAAACCTGGTCTGAAAATTAACAGTATGTAACTGTCCAAGAAATGTTGACCTTTCTTTTACAATAGGTAGTTTATCTTCAGATATCAACTGAGGTAGACATATCTATAATCAAATGACTTCTAACCCCTTGATTTGAGGATAGAAGACATAATAGATGCCTGGACGGTGGTAAAAGAACAAATGCATCAAGAACAACAGTGGTGTACCTGAAGTAGCCCCTCCATTAGGATAGGCCACTACTGAAGTCTGCCTTGTAATCGAAGTAGGTCAATGTACCCAGGCACAGGATGCTACACCGATTACCTAAATGGTGCACTGCTTTTGTCAACCAGAAAATATACTGAACATGTCGTCCATGCTTGTCCTGAAACTGTGGGACTATCTGCTTGTGTTTGGGTCTGTTTTTACACGCACAGTCACAAATATAGAGATTGTGAGTGCCACCCCCAAGAAAAAATATCAATAGCGGTGTTTGTGCATATTATGGTCCGCCATACAGAGAGTCTTGTAGTTACAAAATGTTAATACAATTCAATGCCACAAAATACAAGCCTTTGCTATTAACTTACAATTCACAACCAGAATAAAACAAGAATTAAGCTTTGTAATTTACTACTTTTAAGTTGTTCCAAATCCTAGCATTAAAAGGGTTTTTGGAAAAATGACATTGTCGCATTTGGTTTACATTTTGTATGGTTTTGTTAGCAGGACAGTACAGACAATGGGTAGCAAAGTCCTATACAGGTTACACCAAAGCAGAAGATAAATAAAGTGTAGTGGATAGAGGGAATACCTACTAGCCAAAATACTGTTGGGACAGAAACTTCCCTTGCATGGTGATGGACGTGCACCTCTGCCCTCAGCACCCCAACTGTACTGTTGTCTTGATCCATAATGCTACTTTTTGTTGTCATGGCTGGTCTTCTTGGACCGGGAGGGGCACCCAAAGTGCTACCCTTATAGTGGTGAAAAGCTACTGCGTTTACCAGGAGTCAAGCAGTAAGAGTTCAGTGGTGGCAGCACACCATGTAGTGATCAGTGGGAGAGAACGGGTCCTTTTTACCTATGTCACTAAAGGGAGACCCACAGGGTCACTCTTTTAAAGTTCTGCTGCTGTGTGCTTGACTCAGCCTTGGTGTACATTGGTCTGGTACATCATGTTGTAGGGCATGTGTGGTGTCCATGTGCTGGGTTTATGTGTGCCTGTGAATCATACAATACAGGGATAATGGAGCACTGTACAGTGTACATATAATATATGTATGTGCTGGGTGTATATATGTCTGTGAGTGGTACAATACATAAGGAATGTAGTGCTGTGCAGGGAATTATGCTATATGCATGTGCTGGGTGTACGTGTGCCTGTGAATTGTTCAATACATGAAGGATGTTGTGCAGTGCGTGTATTATATATGCATGTGCTGGGAGTGTGTGTGCGCGCCTGTGAATGGTACAATGCATGGAGGCCTCTGGGTTCGGTTTTGGGAGGCCCTTTGCTGACTGGGGGAAACATGCAGAGAGGCGGTAGAGGGTTCCCCACAGACAGAGTTGTGTATAGCTCCATTCCTGTACGCTGGGTGGGGCGCACTGGAGGAAGGGAGAGCCAGACTCTCCACCATACTTTAAAGGGAGCTCCTTGATCCAGAGAGAGGTCAATGGGACACATCTCAGGCAGAGGATGGAGGTCATAAAGAATCAAACAGTATGTCTGAGGCTCTAGGGTAACCTATTGATACACATATCACTGTGGCTGGGGTGAACCTCTAGTCACTCCCATGGCCTGTGTTGTGGGTCTATCTCAATTGGAGTTGTTCCTGCTGTGAGAGACTGATTTCAGGGGGAAGAGTGAGCAGAGGATAGGGCACTTCAAAGGAAGCAGATCTCCAACATAAGCTTCAAAGACTCTAAATCACATTTGGTTGCTGGAAATGTACTAAACGGTTTATAAGAACGGGAGCTTGAGATTAAAATTATCACCTATCAAGTAGCCTGTCGGGTTGTGCAAGGAGGAGAAGCTCTGCAAGACTTCTGCCTCTGAATAGGACTGGGGGCCAAGGCCTGCTAGTCTCCCAATGGGTGAGGGAACATCACCCAGAAAATCTAAGATCACCTGCCCTGGAGCCTGGAGCACCACCGCCTGTCTGCTTGCCAAGACTAGTGTGCCTCGTGAGGAAGAGGAGAGTGTTGGAGGGAGCAAGGTCCAGTGGGGGAATTCAGGCAAGTGGATTCCCATAGTAAGGTGTGGGGAGACAGCTGCTGCACCGATTGGGTCATTGCCCGTGTGCAGGGAAAAGTCGGTGACCCCCTGTGTGCCAGGGGAAGGCTGCCGGAAAGTGAGCATTGACCTTTGTGCACCAAACCGGTCAATGCCTGTGTGCAGTACCAAGTAAGTGACCTTGTAAGCCTAGTGGGGCTTCTGTGCAGTATCGGGCTGCAGTCTGGGTGTGGTATCAAGTCGGTGACCTTGTATGCTAGGTGGGGCCGCCACGAAGATTGCTGCTGTGCCACAAACGGGCACTCTGTGTGTGGTATCAAGACCAAAGCAGCAACTTCAGGTGGGGTCATTGTGACAATTGCTGCTGTGCCGATTGGGCAATGCCCGTACAAAGGATTGGCCTGTTCCTGTATATACAGGTGTATATTTATTCATGTTTTGTATCACCAACACTGGGATCAGAGGATTGAGTGCGCACTTTGGACACATAAGTCTTATGTGAGACACACTGGATTTAGTGAGTTATGGGGTGTAAGGTTTATCACTTGGTTTGCTGATGGCTTTCTAAGCTTTCTGGATTCTCTAGAATTCTTTAATTGGTGCAGTTTCTAACTTTATGGATTAAGAATAAGAGCTAGGGTAAGTATAACTTTATGTCTTTCTTGCATTTTGTTTTTTTTCGTGGGTGTTGTGTTATATCCAAAGTACTTATGTATTCACTGAGGACCTTTTTAGTTTCAATCTTATTTATTAAAATATAATTTTTTGTTCTTATAGTGTGGGCAGTGTCTTTTCTCTTCTTGCCCTCCCCTCATTTTTATCTTTCTGAAAAATTCCAGCCTCTGCCCTGAAGAAGGTGGGTGGTTGGCTGCCCACCGTTCACCGAAACGCGTGTCTGTACTGGCATTCCTACTCCTCTCACAAGATTATGGAACATTAATGAATAAGATAATAGAAGCAACCACATGTTATATAAGTGTGGGAGTACTATAGACTGAGGGTATGCCTGCATATGAAATCTTGTTAATGTTTTCTATTATTTAGCTTTCTAAAAATGTATAATGTTTGAATTATCATTAGATATTGTAATTTAAAATCATCTATCTCCTCCTGACTTGGCTTTGTTCTGTGTCAAAGGGGTATGGTACAATTCAATTGTAGTATACGTTTTGCGTGAGGTTTTCAGTGTGAGTAGTATGTATCAAGCTGGTGAGTATGGAGAGTTTTATTTTTGGGGTGGTAAGGTTTTTTTGCTTAAAGGATTTTGTTTAAGGTATTATGGGGGATATTATGACCCCGGCGGTCGGAGATAATGTGGAGGTAGTACCGCCAACAGGCTAGCGATACTTACCGCCACATTATGACATTGGCGGGTTGGCTAAAGTTAACCCGCCAGTGTACCACTCCGACAGCCATGGGGGTAGCAGCCGCCGGGCTGGAGTTAACCATCTCCAGCCCGGCGGCCGCCACTCTGCCGCCTGCGGGATTATGACCCTGCCTACCACCATGGTTTTCGTGGCGTTCGTAGTGTCACAAAAACCATGGTGGTAGGCCCTATCAGTGACAGGGAATTCCTCCCCTGCCACTGATAGGGGTCCCCAACACCCCCGCCCCACCTCTCCAAAGACCCTCCCACCCCACCCCCTACTGGTCCAATGTCCCCCAACGCCCCTACATCCACACCCCCCTTTCAAACAAATACACAAGCATACACACACTCATTCAAACATACATACATGCATGCATACATCCAATCGCACACACATCCGCACACACTTCCAAACATACACGCAGACACGCATTACGATTTCAAACATACATGCACACACACTTCCATACATGCACACACGCAATCAACACTCAACACACACACGCATTCACGTACACACATACATACACACTTCCTCACACACACAACACCCCCCCTCTCTGTTGGAGACCCGACTTACCTGGATCCAGGGGATCTTCCGGCAGGAGACGGGGCGCTGCTACCGCCAGCAGCGCCCGCCAGCAGAACACCGCCAGGCCGTATTATTTGTCACAATACAGCTGGCGGCCGTCTACTAGCGTGGCGCTGCTGGTGGTAGCAGCGCCACCTTACTGCCATCTGTCTGTATGGCCACAGCCGGATTTCCGCCCTTCTTGTGGCGGAAATCCAGCTGTGGTCATAATATGGCAGACAGCTGGTAGCCGTGGTGACGGTCTTTTGGCGGCCGTCGTCGCAGTGGTAGCCGTTTTTTACCGCCGACCTTATAATGAGGGCCTATGTCTTGAAATGTTGAATATGATGATGAATTGATGAATAAAAGCAATATAAGATTGTCTTTGTGTATACAGAGAACACATATATATATATATATATATATATATATATATATATATATATATATAAATGTCTCTCTTTTGTGTATTGTTGTATTTGACTTTTGCATTAGAGCTTTGTTTTGGAGGCGGGCTGTTCCTCTTCTTTTTTTAAACTTAGGGAGTACTCAGAACCTGGCGGGAAAAACAAGATTTAAGGTAAATTCTGAATGTTACAAGAGATATTTCATGGTGGATAGTGTCTGGCAAAAAGATGCAAATTTTGGCTGAGCATATAGAAAATCTACAGCCACAAATCCTGCATTTATTAATTTTAGGAAGCACTAGAAGATTAGCTGATGAGGAACATAAGGTCTTTTTAGGAAGGTACTGCTTGAAGCGGCTATGGATAAATGAGGGAGGTTTATCAAACTGTGCTCTATAAACAATACAGATGGGCTCGAATTTGATGCATTTCTTAATTGGAAAACAACGACTAGGTCCGAGTGTACTGTTAAATAAACCCTGGCGAGACCAACAGGTAGGGTGACCAGATTTTGAGGAGCAAAAACCGGGACAGGTCAAACATAAAAGAAGGACTAACAACTTTTCACTCACTTTTATATCTGCCATGTCACTTTTTTGCGTAGCTTTGTGAATGTGTGCCTATGCATGTGTGTGTTTATATATATATATATATATATATATATATATATATATATATATATATATATATCTATATATATATATACACACTCGCACATTTACAAGACTATACATATAAAATTAGCTATGGCTTGACCTCCCACCCTGCACCCCCCCAACCCGCCCCCACCCACCCCTCTCTGCCCCCCACTCCGTCTCTCTGCTGGGAGCAGACAGGGGACCTTGTTGCCTGACAGTAAAAGATAAATTACTTTAATTATTGCATACTCTGTAGGGGTCTGTTAAAGGAGAGCATACCTTGAACTTTTGCTTTCCTAGATAATTTGACCTTTACCCAAAAACCATGACATTTGTTTAAAATGGGACACCGGGACAGCCCTCTAAAAACCGGGACTGTCCGGGGAAATCCGGGACGTGTGGTCACCCTACCAACAAGTCACATTAGAGCAAGGCACATGAAAATGAGCCAGCAGGAGTGGATAGACATGGCAATGGCCATAAAGTAGTTCCTCACGTTGTTCGATACAAGCACACTGAAGGCAGAAAGATACTCAGAAACAGCCAATGGCATTAGGTGAGAGATGATTTCTCTCCCATGCTGAGCCTAAGGCTGGCCGAGCAAAGCCAACCGAAGAAAGGCAGTGGTTGAAAGGATAGAGAGAGTGTCTCAGATGTATTTTGTGTGGGTGTCACTGCAGCTGTTCATCAGGAAGTCAGTGTCTGCAGTGTCTGCAAGGCTGACATGAAGATTTACAATAACTTGAAAGTTATTTTGAAAGTTAGCTACACTTCTAACTAGTACAAAACTGATTGTCAGCTCCTAGGGCTCATTCAGTGTGACACCTTGCACCATCCTCCTCTATTCTTCATCACACTCTTTGATACCCAGGTCAATCATAGCCCAGGGAGTATGACAAGTAATTCACAACATGTACTAAACCGTGATTCAAATTAACTTTATTAACTTATCATTTGAACAGTTGGCTAGCTTTAGTTCGTTTGCAACTGACCACGCCCAATTCCATTTTTGAGCATTTTTGCTCATGAATATAATTAAATGTGTCTTTTCATCTACATTTTCTTTAGCCCTCGAAGTTGTTTAATCTTTTGACTATACTTTTGCACATCTCCCAATATGGCGCACACACACTCACCCCTAAGGTATAACCTCAAAGAGGAGTCAAGAGATATCTTACAGTAAAACCTAATCATCATCATAAAAAATCTTTATTCGGCTAAAATTAGCCATAAAAGATTCATAAACAACAAGTTAAAAACGCATGTAAACAATCAAATATAAAACAACATAAAAGCGTGACCTAACATAACTGATAATCTAAAATAATAAAACAAATTAACACAATGATCAGTTCATTCAATAACATACGACGCACACTTAAAAACCTTTTCTTTTGTTAATCACGCTAACTATAAAATTTACAGTAGCTACAGTAGTGACTGGGGATGGTAGTGCACGCAGAAAGAACATGGCTAGGCAACACTGGCTCAGATTTAGGTTACGGGGTATCTGTAGCAAGTACCTTTTCCTGGGACTCATACAAAGCTTACAGAACAAAATAAAGCTCAGTGTGCTTTGATAGGAGACATTATCAGAAGCGCATTGCGTGAACTCTGTTTGGCGGCACCCACCATAAGGAATCAATACCAGGTGATGTGCTTTACATGTTTAGAGGCCACACCTCCTAGTAAATGATTTGGGGCCTGATTTAGAACTTTCTATCTTATGGGATTTAGATTTCGGCGGACAGCATATTTGTCACTGTTGTGATGGAGTTACCTGTCAGCCAAGTTCTAAATCAGGCTCTTGGTGAGATTCGTCGACAGACACAGCTGGTATATAAAGATGTTAAAAGAATCCAACAACCTTTCTAACCCATTTGTGGTCCTGGCCAGCAGGAGAGCATCGTCTGAACATAGCAGTACTAGGATTGGTCTTTACCTTGCTGACACAAAAACCCCTCCAGACCATTAATAACTAAAATTAAGAGGAATGGTGCCAGGACGCACCTTTGGTGTATGCCCCTACGTATGTTGAAGGACGTAGCACTTTCCCTATTTGGGCCAAATCGCAGGAAACCGGAAAATCTATTTACTGATGAAGACCAAACTGTGGCACACACTTAGATATTTAGGTGCTGTAAGAAAGACTTGGAAGCAAATCATAGCTTGCAGCCTAACAAAGACATCTTGACTGCTCTTAAAGCCAACATGTAGGCCCTGTTATATGAGGAGGTGAAGGGACAATTCCATAACAATTCCTGCCATTAACAATGGTTTTAAAGCTCGGATGTCCAATGTAGGTTCAAACACCCGTACTCTTGCATCTGGATTGTGGCAATGCCCTCCTCGACGGCCTCTGCCAGTCCACACTGGACCTCCTTGTGGGCATCGTAAATGCAGCAGCACGCCTCATCAAAGTGCTGAAGGAATATGGCCACATCTCCCTCAGTCTGATCAAACTCCACTGGCTGCCCTGCCAGCACGAATCATTTACAAAACCCCCTTCCCATCTGGCTTTCAAGCTGACCATCTCTGGCGGCTCGCGACACGCCTCATCCAGAACACTAACAGACTGGAGATAAGGAAGTGCATAAAAAGATAAAAACAAGGCCAAAAGCCTCCTCTGTCTATGCATCCGGCGTTCTGGAACAACAACCCCATATCCATCTGGACTGTTCCAATCCAGCTCCAACTTAGAACAAGCATTTGCAATGCAGCGGGTCTCGCGTTTGCTCAAGTTAGAGCTGATCGCGTTGTAAACTCCTAACCCGACTTTTCATCTATCGGCAAAAGTGCTTTTATGTACGTAACCCGAAAAAGTTAAATTAACTGTGTAAAGCGCTCGACTTCTGCCAAGCGAAATCGCGCTAGAAAAATAGAGAAAAAGTAGTCCACGATCCGACAGAAAATAGCGAGACTCGCATGTTTTCTGTACTTGGTCGCTGCGCTCGAGGAGGGCTAACCACTGGAAAAGGCATGATGTGTGCAGGCCTTCCACTAATGAAAGCAAGCAGATTTTACTAGGCAAGCCCACGAACCAATGAAACACACTGACGTGACGTCGACAGGGCTCCGAGCCCTTTTCTAGTAACTAAAGCGTCTCGCTGCGATACGCATGCGCGAGCGCATGCAACGCAGGCTCGACCCTAAAAATACTACATCATAATACAGTAACATTATACTTTCACATTTATAAACTGTCCACCCCTTCAATCACGAGTTGAAAAGGTCTTTACCTTGCATCCTGTACCACACTCCCTTGCAATTGGTTAGGTTCATTTTGTATGAATACCACATTCATATGTAGGTACGGAACATCTGGATTCAGGGAAGCTTTTCCGGTTAACCACAATTTAAGGCCCAGATTTATGAAAAGCAGTGCGTCACTTTGTAAATATGGTGCTGAGTTTTTGCCCTTCCAACGCCACATTAGTGTAAAAAAAAAAATGACGCTAATGTGGCGTTGGAATGGTGCTAGGCCACGATAACTCTGGATCTAAATGCACTCCTTTTAGATTTAATGCACATAAATTTAGGGGCATATTAATAAGCCCCTAGCGCCACCTTGCACCACTTTTGCAGCATTTATTTCGACACAAAGGGGGTGATAAGGTGGCATTTCCCATGCGCCATATTTACAAAGTGGCGCAATGCTTGCATTGTGCCACTTTGTAAACTGTTGCGCCACATTATGCCTGCGCCAGGCATAATGTAAGCAAGGGGGCATTCCCCCGGTAGGGAGGGCTGAAAAAATGGCACAAGGAAATCTATGAGATTTTCTGGGGCATTTTTTGGGAAGCACCACGCACATTCGGTGCCACACCGACTCTAGACTCCACACCTATTGCCTGTTACATCGTAATCTGGAAGCCGAGCTCCAAGAGGCAAATTAACTTCTAGAGGCGCTAAAGAATTGTAGTCAACAGTATAAAGGCAGCAGTTGAGGCGGGGACCATTTAACAATGGTACCTGAAACTGCACTGTCCCAAAGGCTCCAAAATCATGGGTGTTAGCACACCTACATCCCTTCCCCACTGTGTCCCTTAGAGGATTTTCTTGTCGCCAGTTTCCTGGCAGATGTGCAGTGCTATAGAGGGGAGTCTGGATTATTTTTTGCAGACTCTGGGGGGATTCTCTCTGGAGTCCGGGGAGTCACGCTTTGCCGTAATCCGATTTTCCTGTTACCATGGCAGTAACGACCGCGTCGCCACCCCGAAAGGGCAGTATCGGCAAAACCTTCTGTAAAATGCGCGGTAGAAATAATCCAATTTAGACAGCAACTGCGGCCTGTGATTCCACCAACAGGTCTGGAATATTCATTTGTTTTGATGGCTTTAAGTCAGTTCTTAATTTCTAAATAAAAACGCTCGGGTGCCCAAAGCTCTCCTCTGAAACACGCGGCTGCTGCAATTAAAAGTGAGAATTTGAAATTCTGAAGCACCTAATCCTGAAACCAGTTTGGGTCTCCTTAATCCGTTTACAGCCACTCCCAGACCACTGGCATAACAAAATCTGAGCCAGCCACCCGCCCCTCACCCTTCTTCCACCCGCCCCCCGTGGGGAGGCAAAGTACCTTGAGGGGGGCCCCCCACACCCCGGGACCCAGCCAGGGGCCTGCCGCTGCAGCACAGTGTACTGTGCTGAGGGGGCCCCATGGAGCTCGACCAACTGAGAAAGGACTACACCCTGTTCAAGCAGCTTCCTGGGATCTTCTTCCGACAGGGACATACCACTGAGGTGGAGTACAGTCTGCTTTTACCACCATGGTGGAAGCAGAGTCTACCGCCAGGCTAGGCCTGAGAGCAGGACTTCAGTAATATCACTAGTAAGGCAGAGCCTAGTGCTATATATATGGCACTGTACCAGTACTTAATTTGTGCTTTTTGTTTCCAGTGCTGAGCACCGGAACTTATTTTTGAGGGCCGGCGCTTATTCTTCTGCCTCAACGATTTGCTGCGAGCAAAAGACATATGGGAAAGACGGAGGAAGAGAAAAACGAAAAAGCGTCACAGAGGGGAAACGTAGAATGCTGCTAGAGTGAGCTAAAGGGTCAGGTAGTGGCTATAAATGGATTGAAGAGGCCCGAGATGGCTCAGGATTAAGCCACCTCAGTATTCTGTGTTCCCACATTTAATTGCAGCAGCCGCGTGTTTAAAAGGAGGGCTTTGGGCACTGGCACTTTTTTATTTACAAATTAAGCACTGCACTGTATAGCTCCTTGGCGCTCCATCATCATCGTGACATCATCAGATCCTCCACTGGGATCTAGAAGGATCTTGGACCACCAGTTCACTTACGGCTGGCACCAGAGACCATGACACTTGAATGCACTAGCTGTGAGGGGGGGGGGGATATACTGAGCTGTTAAGAACAGGGGAAGATTTAGGGGGTCATTCTGACCCTGGCAGCCGGTGATAAAGCGGTGGCCAACCCGCCAACAGGCAGGCGGTCAAAAAAAAGGTATTCTGACCCTGACGGGAACCGCCAACACGGGCCGCCACTTTAACACTCCGCCCGCCACGGCGGGACAGACAAACAGCTCGGCGGTCACCGCCAACAGCCAGGCGGCAGACAATGTACCGCCCACCCTATCACGACCCACCAATCCGCCACCTTTTCCGGGGCGGGAGCCCCGCTGATAAAAACACGGCGGAAACAGACTTCGAACGGGAAAACGCTCACCTATACACACTCCACGAGGAAGGAGTACAGCATGGAGCCCGAATTACACATCCTACCGGCTATTGTCTACCTGCTCATCTACCACGAGTACGAACGCCGGCGCAGACGACAACGGTGAGTACTGCACCTACGACACAGGGGAGGGGGGAGGAGGAAAGCTTACGGGCACACACATATGCGACCCCCCCCCCCCAACTATCTACACACCAGTGCAGAGCACCAAGTCACAGTGACACCACCCAAAACCCCCGGAATAATGCAAAGACATAATTAAAGTGAGAAACAACATTTATGTATATAAGAGGTTCTTTGAAGTCATGGTAAAATAGCAATATGAATAGTAAAAAAACAAGTAAGAAAATAACGAAACCGATAAACATAGGCAATAAGTCCTGCACAGTCACCTAAATTTCCACTGTCCGTGGGCCAAAGTGGATCAACACATTGGCAAAGCCCACACAGGAGACCTGAGTCCGTTGGAGAGAACACTGCTGGGGCATCAGATGACAAAACTACAGGCACCTCAGGGGGAAGGGAAGGGGGGGCACCTCAGCCACATGAGTCTACGACGCCAGATCCACGAAGGGTCCACCATGCCCACTGTGCCATCCTGGGGAGTGCAAAGCCACAGTCACACAAGTCTCTACAGTGGGTGGGTTGCCCACCGTGCCATCCTGGGGAGTGCAAAGCCACAGTCTCACAAGTCTCTACAGTGGGTGGGTTGCCCACCGTGCCATCCTGGGGAGTGCAAAGCCACAGTCTCACAAGTCTCTACAGTGGGTGGATTGCCCACTGTTACATCCTGGGGAGTGCAAAGCCACAGTCCATCAGGTGGATTACAGAGACCACTGGTCATGGAGGAGCCATGGTGGGCAGAGTGCGGCGTGAAAGCCTGCCCGACACAGAACCAGGACTGCCAATGGGCCAGCCGTGCTTGAGACGGCAGGGCCCAGCGGAGCGGTGCTTGACAGGAAGGGCCCAGCGGAGCGGTGATTGACAGGAAGGGCCCAGCGGAGCGGTGCTTGAGACGGCGGGGCCCAGCGGAGCGGTGCTTGAGACGGCGGGGCCCAGCGGAGCAGTGCTTGACAGGAAGGGCCCAGCGGAGCGGTGCTTGACAGGAAGGGCCCAGCGGAGCGGTGCTTGAGACGGCGGGGCCCAGCGGAGCGGTGCTTGACAGGAAGGGCCCAGCGGAGCGGTGCTTGAGACGGCGGGGCCCTCTTCAGCGGTGTCTTTCTGCACGGCGGGGCCCTCTTCAGCGGTGTCTTTCTGCACGGCGGGGCCCTCTTCAGCGGTGCCTCTCTGCACGGCGGGGCCCTCTTCAGCGGTGTCTTTCTGCACGGCGGGGCCCTCTTCAGCGGTGCCTCTCTGCACGGCGGGGCCCTCTTCAGCGGTGTCTTTCTGCACAGCGGGGCCCTCTTCAGCGGTGCCTCTCTGCACGGCGGGGCCCTCTTCAGCGGTGTCTTTCTGCACGGCGGGGCCCTCTTCAACGGTGCCTCTCTGCTCGTCGGGGCTCTCTTCAGCGGTGTCTTTCTGCACGGCGGGGCCCTCTTCAGCGGTGTCTTTCTGCACGGCGGGGCCCTCTTCAGCGGTGCCTCTCTGCACGGCGGGGCCCTCTTCAGCGGTGTCTTTCTGCACGGCGGGGCCCTCTTCAGCGGTGCCTCTCTGCACGGCGGGGCCCTCTTCAGCGGTGTCTTTCTGCACGGCGGGGCCCTCTTCAGCGGTGTCTTTCTGCACGGCGGGGCCCTCTTCAGCGGTGCCTCTCTGCACGGCGGGGCCCTCTTCAGCGGTGTCTTTCTGCACGGCGGGGCCCTCTTCAGCGGTGCCTCTCTGCACGGCGGGGCCCTCTTCAGGGGTGTCTTTCTGCACGGCGGGGCCCTCTTCAGCGGTGCTTGTCCAGTCATCCCAGGGAGCCAGACCTGGCCAGGACTCCCTGCTTAGTCGCCCTCCGACCGTGCAGTTGCTGGACCCTTCTGTGACGGAGTCCTGGGCCCGTGGGTGTCCTCCCTCACACCCGGGATGGGGCTTGTGGGGCCCTCCTGGTTCGTGCCCCTGCTGGCTGACTTATCCGCCCTGCTGCCCTTGCCCTCCTTCGATGAGGCTCTCTGGCCCTTGCCTCCCCTGGATGTTGTGGCAGGTGAGGGCCCAGGACTTCGCTCCTTGGGGGCAGCTGTGTCAGTCTTCTCGCGGCGGCCCCTGATTTTACGGGTTCTCTTCCCAGGGGGGGGCTGGCTGTTCCCTTGCTGCTGGCCGATGTATATGTGCTGGGAAAGGGTGGACTCCAAAACCCCTGCACAATGGTGACACTTGAAGCAGGGCTGGTGGTGGCTGAGGTGCTCTTGGGACTCTTAGCAGATGGAGGGGGTGGGTCAGGTGGGGCAAAGAGGTTAAGTTTGGAGAGGTAAAGTTTTTTAAGACCAATGTAAAGGGTAGGTGTAGTGGGTATGGGAGTGGAGGAAGAGGATGTGGTTGTAGGAGAGTCAGGTGTGCTGTCTTTGGGTGCAGGTGCTTGTGACGTAGGCTGTCGTGAGGTGGTTGGCTGTTGGGTGGGTGGCTGCCTGCGTTTGTGTGTCTTGGAAGAGGGGGTGACAGACACAGTGGGAGAGGACACAGGGGACGTGTAAATGGCAGTGGGGGTGGTGACTGCACGTGGGCGGACTGTACTGGAGGGTGTGCTGGTGATGGAAGTACTGGCTGATGGTGGTGTGCATGCAGGTGTGAGTGGAGACGTCACAGGGAGGGAGGAGGGAGACGAGGAGGTGGGGGACACAGGGGTGGTAGTGACTGTTGGCATGTCTGCATCTGGGTGTTGCTTGGGTGAATGCTTGTGTGATCTGTGGTGCTTATGTCTGGATGAGCTGCCCTTGGGTGTTGAGGTGTGTGCAGGCTGGTCTGATGGTGTGGATGGGATAGGCTGAGGAACAGGAGACAGAGACAGGGTGGAGGCAGATAGAAGAGGGAGGCTGGAAACAGGGACAATGGCTGCCGTCAGTGCTGAGGCCAGAGCATTGAACGATCGTTGATGGGCAGCCTGACCCGAATGAATGCCCTCCAGGTATGCATTGCTCCGATGCACCTCCCTCTCTACCCCCTGGATGGCATTCAAAAGGGTAGACTGCCCAACAATGATGGTCTGTAGGAGGTCAATGACCTCCGCACTGAGGGCAGCAGGGGTAACGGGGGCAGGGCCTGAGGTGCCTGGGGCGAAGGAGATGCCTGCCTTCTTGGGCGAGCGGGCACGGAGCGAAGGCTGAGGGGCTGCTGGGAGGGCGGAGCTGGTGCGCTGGGTGGCGGCTGTACCTGTAGAGGCGGGGGGCCCGGATGTTGCCGCCACCGCTAGGGAGCTCCCTTCCGAGGACGTGTCGGTGTCGCTGGTGTCACCACGGGTCCCCGTTGTGGTGCTCCCCTCGCCCTCCGTATCACTGGTGACCTCGGTGTCTGTAGCATGGCCCACCGGGGCCTTGTGAGTTGCAGCTCCCTCGTGCTCCGATGCCAATTCTCCTCCGCCTGATGATGCTAATGCACACATGCACAAGAAGACAAAGAAAAAGGGTGGGGGGGAGAAATAAAAACAGGTTGAATGCATGCATTGTCAACACCGTTGGCGGAGAGGACAGACACAGGAGCCTCATGCACTACGCCGCGCAATCGGGGTACACTACTCAGTACTTGTGACTAGGCCAACAGGTCTATGGACAACATATGCGCACACGGGTGATGCAGGACCATGGATTGCTGTACTTGGCACCCTACAGAGGTGGGGGGCGGGGGCACAGGGCCATGCCTAAAGGAGGGGACTACACTACAGAAAGCGCCCTGGCCTAATGTCACCCACAGCCCTCCTCCCCCACCCAGGCACCTCCACTGCGCGTAAAGATAGCAGTATGTGCTGGTACTCACCCCCTTGTGTCTGCTGTGATGTCCTCACGTGCCCATCCAATTTGGGGTAGGCCACCGCCAGGATCCGGGACATCAGGGGGGTCAAGGTATGACTGGCACCCCTCCTACGTTGGGAGGCCATCCCCAGCAGTGACTCGGCGGTCTTCCTGGTCCCGCGGCGGATGTCCTCCCACCTCTTTTGGCAGTGGGTGCCCCGTCTTGTGTGGACCCCCAGGGCCCGGACTTCCTTGGCGATGGCACGCCAAATGTCGACTTTCTGATGGGTGCTGACCTATTTGACATGTACAGGGTGGGAAAGGAAATTTCAAAAATTTTCTGCATGTTAGATGTGATTGCCCCCCCCTCCCCAACCCTGCCATGTGGCACATGCTCTCATCTGTCGTGCCTTGCACTCCTCATTCGCTCCCCACCCCACCATCTTACATCCACCATACACGACCCAGGCATAGCCCATTCAACGTGCACCCAGTGTACTTACCTGTTGGTCTGGAGGACCGTTGAGTAGCGCATATGGGGGTAGGACCCCATCCACAAGTTTCTCCAACTCTTCTGAAGTGAAGGCAGGGGCCCTTTCCCCAGTCGCAGCAGCCATTGTCTCTTCCAGACCGAGGTCACAGCAGCACTTGCAGTATAGGTCCTCTCCTGTGGATGATCAGGTCTCGAGTGATTAAGCAGATAGAAAATGGCGGTCACGCCCGCAGCGGTGCGTACCGCGGCGGTGCGTACCGCGACCGCCGGCGCACATCGTCATTGGCTCCTGAGACCCATAGGGTTCAATGTTAACCAATGCTGCTTTGCGCCGCGGTCTTCGACCTCCTACCGCCACGGTGAGCCACGCCAGCGCAGTGACCTCACATCCCACTGTCACACTTCACAGGTCAGGCAGCCGCCATTTCAAGGGCCCACATGGCCTGATTTCTACTGCGTCACACAGGCCTAGGCCTTGCATTGCCACTCATACAAGCCATTCAATGCATAGCGAATCGTGTAATGTGCAAGCTGTGGGAACGAACCTGAGGGTTACTTGACTCTGTGCTCCATGTTGTCCTTCCTAGGCACCGTCCGCTGGGACTTGCGAGGAGAAGGATGAATCCTCCCGTGTACCGACCGCTGGTGGACCTGTCGACAATGGAAGAACAACATATTATACTTCGATACCGACTTGACCGAGCCACTATACATGAACTGTGTGCCCAGCTGGAGCCAGACCTGATGTCCCCCATCCGCCAACCCACAGGGATTCCCCCTCTGGTGCAGGTTCTGTCAGTACTCCATTTTTTGGCTAGTGGCTCTTTTCAGACAACAGTGGCCATGTCATCAGGGATGTCTCAGCCTATGTTTTCTAAGGTTTTGTCCAGAGTGTTGTCTGCCCTGATGAAATACATGCGGAGATACATTGTTTTCCCTGAGGAGGGTGATTTGGCCACTGTGAAGGGTGATTTCTATGCCCTTGGACATATCCCCAACATCATTGGTGCCATTGATGGGACCCATGTGGCTTTAGTACCCCCAAAAGACAATGAGCAGGTGTACAGAAATAGAAAAAGTTACCATTCGATGAATGTCCAGGTGGTCTGTTTGGCTGACCAGTACATCTCCCATCTAAATGCCAAGTTGCCTGGGTCAGTGCATGACGCGTATGTCATGTGAAATAGCAGCATCCCTTATGTGATGGAACAGCTACAGAGACACCGTGTGTGGCTAATAGGTGACTCTGGTTACCCCAACCTGCCTTGGCTATTGACCCCAGTGAGGAATCCCCGGACCAGGGCAGAGGAACGGTACAATGAGGCCCATGGGCGAACTAGGAGGATCATAGAAAGGACCTTCGGGGTCCTGAAGGCCAGGTTTAGGTGCCTGCATATGACAGGGGGATCCCTCATGTACTCACCAAAGAAGGTGTGTTATATCATCGTGGCCTGCTGTATGCTTCACAACCTGGCTTTGCGACGCCAGGTGCCTTTCCTGCAGGAGGATGGTCCAGATGGTGGTGTTGTAGCAGCTGTGGAGCCTGTGGAGAGTGAAGAGGAGGAAGACGACGGGGACGACACGGACAACAGGGACACAGTTATACAACAGTATTTTCAGTAGCACCCAGGTAAGAATCATCCACGCCATTTTACATTTACTTCTGGCCTCCTGCATCTCTACTTTCTGTGTTTCCCCCCAGTTCCTTTTCACTGAATTTTGACTTTCCCTTCCCTTTTCAGAGCTGTATGACCCACAGCGTGACTTCTGCTTTGTTTGCCCATGGACTAATGCTTCTTGACACTGGTATGTTGTCATCACAATGTAAAAGAACATTATTGCACCGTTATGTGTAATACATTTGTAAAGAATACAAGCAGACTCCTGACATTTGAAGTGCAATTGGTGATTTATTTAAAGTGCTGCGTATAGGTCCGTGATAGTAAAACGGTGATGGGTGGGGGTGGAGTAATGTCCATGGCAGAGTCCAGTTCTCAGTAGCACAGGTGCGATGTCCATATGCCTGTGGAAGGATGGAGCAGGGGCAGTTCAAGGTTGGACAGGGTGCCAATGTGGGACAGTGGGATGACATCAGGGGGTATTTTAGGCTGGCGGGGGTCTTGGCATCCTACTCTGTCTTCTTGTGTGATCTCAGGTTCAGCTTGCGGGGTGGTTGATCTTCAGCAGGAGGTGGGGTTCTGGTGGCCTGTCGGGGTGTGGGGGCCTCCTGTCCACTTGCGCCGGCGGAGGTGGTATGCTGTTCGTCGTCCGGGCTGGTGACAGGGGCCCTTTGGGGTGCCACATGGTCCCGCAATGTGGTGACTATCTGGTTGAGGGCCAGGATGATGGTCCCCATTGCGGTCCCGATGTGCCGGAGTTCGTCTCTGAACCCCATGTACCGTTCCTCCTGCTGTGCCTGGATCTCCTGGAACCTGGCCAGTACCGTCGCCATCGTCTCCTGGGAGCGGTGGTATGCTCCCATGATGGTGGTGAGGGCCTCTTGGAGAGTGGGTTCCCTGGGCCGGTCAACCCCCTCTGGCACAGCAGCCCTCCCAGTTGCCCTGTTTCCCCGGGCCTCTGTCCCCTGGACGGTGTGCCCACTACCACTGCCCCCAGGTCCCTGTTGTTGTTGGGGTGGTGGGTCAGCCTGGGTGCCCTGTAGTGGCGGACACACCGCTGATTGACGCGTCCTGGAGACAGTGGCATGGGCCCGCTGGGTGGGAGCTGTGCTGGTATTCCCAGAGGGGGTTGGGTCTGCTGCGGCCTGTGTCTGTGTGTGGGGAACCGACTGTCCAGAGGTCCCCGATGGTCCGGGCTGGTCATCAGGTTCCAGGTCGACAGAGCTGCTGTCATCACTGGGGGCCTGTTCTGGGGGCGGGATGGACAAATCTGGACCCTCCTGGCCGGTGTGTTGGCGTTCGGGCCCTGCAGGGGTAAAAGAGTATGGTTATTGCTTCTGTGTGTGTCATGGCGTGTGATTTGTGGGTGCCCTTGTCCCCCAGTGCTGGCATTCCCTTGTGGGAGGAGTTGTGAGGGTGGTTTGGGGGGGGGGGGTTGGGTATGTGCAGTGGTCATGCTTGGGTGATGGGTGTCCATGGTTTGTGTTGGCATTCAGGGATTGGTGTTGTGTTGGGTGGGTTGTGCTGGTGAGACATTGGCAGGGTGGAAGTGTGCTGGGGGGTTGGGGGTGAGGGTGGGGGTGCGGGTAGGCATGCTGGTGGTTGGGGGGGTGAAGTATTTGGGATTAGACTTACCAGAGTCCATTCCTCCGCCTACTCCAGCGAGGCCCGTAGGATGCAGGATGTTCAAGACCTCTTGCTCCCATGATGTGAATTCGGGTGGAGTGGGTGGGGGTCCACCGCCAGTCTTCTGCACAGCGATGTTGTGTCTTGACACCATCGACCGCACCTTCCCCCGTAGGTCGTTCCACCGCTTTCGGATGTCTTCCCGGTTTCTGGGATGCTGTCCCACAGCGTTGACCCTGTTGACGATCCTTTGCCATAGCTCCGCCTTCCTGGCTATTGTGGTGTGCTGCACCTGTGTGCCGAATAGCTGGGGCTCTACCCTGATTATTTCCTCCACCATTACCCTGAGTTCTTGGTCCGAGAACCTGGGGTGTCTTTGGGGTGCCATGGGGTGGTGTGGGGTGGTGTTTGTGGTGATGAGTGTGGTGTGTGTGGTGGTGTGTGGAGTTTTGTGCGTGGATGTGGTGTGGGTGATGATGTTGTGTTCCTCTGTGTGTTGGGGTTTGCGTTAGCTGTGCTCTCTCTCTCTCTCTCTCTCTCTCTCTCTCTCTCTCTCTCGCCTTCTCTCCGAATTTCTAGTAGTGGGGGTTTGTGGGTGATGTGGGTGTGTGTTTTATAGTTGATTGGATGTGTGGGTGTGGTGTGTGTATGTGTATCAGGTGTGTGTATTTCGAATTGTCCAATGTGGCTGTGTTTTGTAAAGGTGTGTGTATTTTGACCGCGGCGGTGTGTACCGCCAATGGAATACCGCGGTTGAAAGACCGCCGCGTGGATTCGTGGGTCGTAATGGCATGGGCGTGTTCGTGTTACCGTGACAGTGGAGGTTTGGTCATCTCCAGTTTATCGCTGACCGCTGATGAGGCGGCCTTCCGTGGATGTCGGGTTTTTGGCGGTTTGGAAGTTGTGGGTCAGAATGACCGTGGCGGTTTGCCGCGGCGGTAGAATGGCGGACTTCTGACCGGCGGTAAGAGCCTTTTACCGCCGAGGTCAGAATGACCCCCTTAATCTCTAGAGCAGGCGTGAATCCTCCACTAGGGCGGGGGAGCGTTGCCCCCGTCAGCAGCAGCAGCTGCAAACGTTTTACTATAAAACAATATTAAACTATGTTTATTATCGTTTTATAGTAAAAGAGGCGGGCATGGGTTATGACGGGGAAGGAGGGTGGAGTGCTGCACATGTACGCATGTACACACATGCGCACTGGGCTCTCTCCAACCCGGCACTGTGTTGCGGGTTGGAGACAGCAGGCAGAGACTTTCACTCTGCCTCGGAGCACTCTGGCTGGGCGCTCTGACCAATCCAAACGCTGCCAGCAGCATGAAAGCAGCGTTCGGATTGGCTGCAGGGCAGCCTGGGAGCCTGGGCCTGCATCTGCAGTAGAGGAACGGTGTGGTGGTGGCGGCGAGAAAGGTAAGTGGATTTTAAAAAAATTAATCCCCCTCACCGCACGCGCCGCCCTGCCCCTTCAAAGCACCACGAGCCGCTCCTGGGATAGGGATTGGATGCCTGGAAATGTTACAGAGGTGAATGTTTGCACCCCATCAATCAATAACGAATATAGTGCAGAACACAACTATATACCAGGTTAGCCATTTAGGGGTTCCATGCTGGCAAAAGTGTGAGCAAAAACTACACTACAGGGACCTGCTCAGGGTCATTTGCAACATGGTCTTAAACATGGTGCAAGTGGAAGGTAAAGAGAGAGCATAACCTGTAGTAACACAGTTAGTGTGAGTATTACTTCATGCTTAGTTGCTTTTAAAGATTACTAGGAACCACAAAGAAGCCTTGGCTGGCATAGTAAAAACTTCAACTTGCATAATGCAGGCTAATCTTACTCGTTGTCAAAAAATACTATTGATTTATAAAAAAAATACAAATACATCAGTAAGGTCTTCTATAAAGGACTTCCTGACATTTTCTCTCTACCTATTTCTTTCTCTACTATGAACTATATCCTTTAGTGTTTTTGCTTATTTATTACATTCATTGGTTTATATACCTTATATACCCCGAGACAAAGCGAGCAGATCTACCTTATATACCCCGAGACAAAGCGAGCAGATCAAGAGCCTACAATGGACACTCCTGAATTAACGAGTCGAGGTAATATAGTGTGTTTTTCTGGCTTAAAAGATTCAACAAATGAGGCTTAGATGAACAGGAAAATGACATGACATTGGTCTTCTCTCCTTTCAGTTGCCCCAGAAGAAGCAAACTTCAGTGATATGATCATGTATAGGATGGGAGGCCTCTGTCAATGTGGTACCAGTATCAGTGAATGGCACAACGATTCCATGGGAGCATGAAAAAGACATGCTGTGTGCCAGAAGATATTTTGTGCTTCTTGCTTAAGTACCAGCAGGTAAGCAGCTCCTCTTTGTGGTAAGTTTGTAGCAGCAGAGATAAAGGGAGAATATGTAAGGGAGTGCAAAAAAGGGCAATATTTGGATTTATTAAAGCGGGATCAAAAATATTGGGTGATTATTTTTTGCAACCAAAAATAAAGGAAGAGAAAAATGGAAAGGGATTTATTACGTCTCAACTGATAATATCTGAAGCCTGCATCTTCTTTGATGATTCTCCTCTTCAATGGAGTGATACCAGTGGTAAATATGTTGTGAGAAATTGGAGTGTTGGTTGAGGAGTGTGAGCCCTTTTCAACATATAGCCAAAGTCCTTTTCAGGATGAACCACAAAAAGTCACTAAATTTATCTGTGCTTACCATCTGGTAGCTTGCATGAAAGCAGTCAGGCTCAACTTAGAGGCAATGTGTAAAGTATATATACAGCACTTAAACAGTAATAAAGTGAAATCACAATACAAGAAAAACCCCACCCCAATTTAGCAAAATAGAGTAAAATCTAATAAATTATTTGACACCAAAATGACAAAATCCAATAAATAGAACCCAATATATGCAATTGTAAGAGTTTCAGGTAAGTATAGAACCTAACAGCACAAAGTGCCACTCGTGGTTATCTGATCGTGTGAGACAGGGTGAAAGTCCAAGGTTCAGGCCGACTGCGATGGAGCGTGGGCAGGATTCAGGTACAAGGTTAGTCCCACTCCAAAAGTTACCTGCAAATTTCCAGCACAAAGAGTTCCATGCGCGGTGGAGGAGGCTGTGAGGAGCAGGCTGAACGTCACAAATTGTCATTGTTGTAGCGCACAGAGCTGAAAGACTTTGTCAACGGTCACTGCTCACAGCAAAGATCCTGTCGTACGTTGCAACAGTTGTTGCAAGAGATTCCCAATGGTGGTCATTGCGGGCTGTCAATGCTGTAGCGTGAAGTGCGGAACTCGTGTTACCCATCATTGCGAGCAGTTGCTGTAGACTAAATAGGTGGGTACTCCAGAGCTTCGCATTGGTGGGCGCACAGGCAGCAAGATCTTGGCTCGAACTGGCCCAATCATGGTCGCAAACAGCCTAAAACGTCAGGATTTTTTCTTTTCATTGAGAAGAATCTTAACTGATTCGGCACCAAGGGTCCAGGACCTGGGAGTTGCCTCTTGGGGACCAGGAACTAACTCCAGCAGAGGCCAGAACGGCACAGGCAGGTCTTGTTGCAGATCCAGATACAGCAGGTCAACTAGGCAGTTGCAAAGATGCCTCCTCTGGAGCTTGTTATGTCCCCGTACCTTAGGACAGGAGGTCAGTCAGCTGACATTTGGAGTCACTTCAGCCTGGGATAAAGGGTGCAGGCCCAGACTTCCTTTTCAGCAAGCAGGGTAGGCCTTAAGCAGCATGGTGTCCTCCTTCTGTAATATCCACAGGTCCAAGAGTGAACTGAAGAGTCGGTCTAAGAGTCCCCTTTTTGTACCTGGTTCCCACTTTGAAGTGGGAGAAGCTTTTGGGGGTTCCCCCTACAGAGATGCCCGGAATTTCTTGTCTCCCTACCTTGGTCCCAGTCAGAATGGGGGCACAAGAGGCTAGTGTGAAGCCCTTTGTGTGCAAGCTGGGCCAGTGCCTTTGGCGTGCAAGTGCGGTAGGTGACAGCTCCGCTGCACCGTTAAGCCAGGATGGCACATCCTGCCAACACCCAGACTTTCTATTGTGAGGCTATCTCATGGGAATACACAAAGACCAACTGCAAACTATACCTAGTCATGTGACCAAGGAACGATGCTGCATGCGCTAAATTGTTAGGAAAAGGAAATGCCAACTTTTTAAAAGTTGCATTTTCAGAATTGTGACTTAAAATCCAACTTTATCCTTAAAGAGGGTTTTAAGTTACAATTCCTCAGACATCAAACATGACTCTCCTATCTGCTCCCAATCAAATGGTATTCCTTATTAAATGTAATAAGGTAATCCAATGTTATTCTATGGGAGAGTTGGTCTTGCAGTAGTGAAAAACACATGTAGGTGTTTTTAACTACAAGGACATGCAAAACGTAAAAGTACATGCCCAAATTATGAACTACAATGCACTCTGCCCAATTGGATGCCTAGGGCCTACCAAAGAGTTAATTTTGCCGTGTCAAAATGACACTTTAAAACTGCACACATGCTGCAATGGCAGGCTTGGGATTTGTTTTTAAACTTTCTGCTTCAGGTTCTCAACAAGACTTCAATGCCACTGCAGCTGATTACAATGACTGCATAAAATACCTGGTGGATGTACTTTTTCCTTGGAAAAGCAAGAAGAAAAGACTAAAACCCTTATTCTTCTGGCTCTCCAAAGAACTTTACAAGTGCCTGAGAAAACCGGAGAAGTCTTGAAGACATCGACCTCAATTCCTATTTTGACTCTACCTGCCAGAAAAAAAGTACAAAACCCATGTTTTCAGGGCCAAGGTCCAGATTTAGATTTTGGCAGGTGGGTTACTCCGTCACAACAGTGATCCCGTCTGCCAAAATATAAATCTCATAGGATATAATGGGATTTATATTTCAGCTGACAGGATATCCGTCACCACTGTGACAGAGTAATCCGTCTGCCAAGATCTAAATCAGGCCCTAAGTTCTCACACATTAAATCACTTTGGATTCCTCTGAAGGCTATCCAAAACTACTATTTGAAGTGAATAAATTGACTCCCAATCCGACTTCCAATAACACAGCTCATGACCCCAAGCTAGCTCTGATGACTTTGTTAATATTTTCCCACAGAAATGTGAGTCTAACAATCTCTAATTTCCACCAACATTTGACGATCTATGATCTAAAGATTAAACGATAAAGCTGAGACAACCTGGGGTCACTTGAACTATATCTCTGAAACAGATTTACTTGAAACTACAACCAAGTTTACATCTTCACTGATGTTGTACCAGAAAATATCAGCAAAGATCCTGCCAGACATTTCTTTTGAATCTGGGCTTTTCTGATAAACTTGTTGGTTTTGCAGGGTTATCTTCCCAGAATGTTTCAAAATTGGCCAAGTCTCTCCCCTCCTGAAAAAACACTCAGCTGACTCAATGAACCTAATATCGTAAGTCCTGTCTCATTCCTACCTTTCAGAGGGAAGGTAATCGGAAGATGTGTAGCCTTCCTACTTTCTCTTCACATTCCTTTAAGCAACTCCCTAGATAATCTCCAATATAGGTTTAGTAAGGCTGTGCCACACAGACAGACGTTCTGTTAGTTATTGCTGATAAGCTACTAATCCTCAACTTGGGTAACACCTGACGACTGGCGCTTCTCTATCTCACTGCGGCCTTTGATACAGTCAACCATCTCTCTGGTTGACATCCTCAAAGAAGAATCAGCATAGAGAGAGACATTCTTAATTGGTTCACTTCATTTATGTTAAAATAGGGTGTGTTACAAGTAGCGACGTTAAACTACAACAAGAGGTTCCTCAAGGCTCGATTCTGTTCTAGGGTTTATAACACATCCACCTAAGATGAAGATGCATCCAAGAAATCTATATAGAACTCATTTACCTTGTGCATATAATGAAAATACAGCAAAGATCAGACATTCCTCAAAGTGGCGTTGGGCACCCTGGATTTAAATCCTCAAAATTACCTGAGAACTGAACCACTGCACCCACTCATCCCACTGTGTGCTCCTTGTAGGTGAGAGACTGTCACATCTCAACTGCAGCAGTTGCGTACGTTGCTGCCGTCTTATCTCCGGGGTCACCGACCTCCAACAATACTACCCAGAAGGGACTTCTGCCCTCTTAGTACATGCTGTTCGAGGTATTATCAGTGCTTCAAATGGGGAGGTACTCTCCGGTACTGAGTCCCTGCACTACTTTCATTTGAAAGGGAGAGTACCTGCACTTCACAGCACTGCTGCAATACATTTCATGGGAGAGTACCTGCACTTCTCTGCACTGCTGCAATACATTTAATGGGAGAGTACCAGCACTTCTCAGTACTGCAGCAGTGCATTTATTGGAAGAGTACTTGCACTTCTCAGCACTGCTGCAATAGATTTAATGAGAGAGTACATGCACATCTCGGCACTGCTGCAAAACATTTGAGAGAGTACATGCACTTCTCAGCACTGCTGAAATACATTTCATGGGAGTGTACCAGCACTTCTCAGCACTGCTGCAATACATTTCATGGGAGAGTACCGGCACTTCTCGGCAGTGCTGCAATACATTTATTGGGAGAGTACTGGCACTTCTCAGCACTGCTGCAATACATTTAATGAGAGAGTAAAGGCACTTCTCAGCACTGCTGCAATACATTTAAAGGGAGAGTACAGGCACTCCTCAGCACTGCTGCACTACAGTTAATGGGAGAGTACTGGCACTTCTCAAGAACAGGTACTCTAAAGTAAGTACTTTCACTTTTATATTTCCATTTAATGCACTTGGTATTCTCCCTCCTTCGGGCAGAGTCCACAGGTGCCTTTGCCGTAGGACTGTCCGGTTCCTGTGTTCCACAGAAGCTGCAGTCTCCTGCACTGCCCTTGCCTCCACTGAACGTGGCCTGCAGCCCTTCCTTTGAGGACGACGCTTGAGCGGAACCCATCAGATCTCGCGAGAGCCTCAGGCCCCGCCAGAGCCCGGATGCAGAGAGCCGCACGTGGATCCTCGCCACCTTGATGTCAGACGAAGGGCGCCATGGGTGCAGATCAGGCCCAGAAGAGCGTCTGCCCTCCAGCACCCCGGGCTCAGCCAGGTAAGAGCTGTGCGCGCAGGAAGAGACTGTTTTTTATTTAAGGAGACCGACCTCCTAGCAAGCACGCCTCCCTGCGCTGCAGGCCAGAGCTGTGTCCCTTCTAAACAGCCAGCCCTTTTAAAATAGATTTTTATGGCGTTCTCGGGAGAAATAGCCAGTTGCAATGTTCGGAAACGGCAGGTGATCAATTACGTGGCCAGATAAAAGATTGTTGCGGTCACTGTATTGACATTGGAGCATGAGGTTGAAAGCCTGGACTTCTCAGCAAAGAAATAAAATTTGAGGAGAATACCCTCGCAATAGCGCATTACAAAAATATTTATTTTAATGAATGCAATATTATTGTAGGTCGATATTATCACCCTCCTTCTAGTGGCATTCAGCCATTTAAAAGGGCTTCAAACTGGGACAGTCTTTAAATAAACACCAGTAAAACCCAAAACACCTGGCTGGATATATAAATAGGTGTTATGTAAGGGGCCATTTTATCGCTGCTTCTAAGCTTGTTATGTAATTTGTAGTCTAATTTTTTCTCTGCTATTACCACAAACATTGCCCGCAGCAAGCACAAATGCATGCAGTCCCCGTGTTGAAAAACACACATACAGCATGTTTTACATGTACGAGACTGGCCTGATATGCTAATGGGAGCCACTTTTTAAGCTCGTTGATACGTGGCATGGCCACTTCTCAACAGAGGGACACAAGCTACGCAGGGGCTCGAACCGGCCCAAGTGTTGCTGCTCTAGGCACTGGCATTCCTCTTGCAGTTGGTGGTGTACAGAAGAAACCCACTCATCTGTGAACCATTGTTTCACAAAGTGTGTGGCCACTGCAAAAGCTTGCCCTCTTTGCACAAAGATGACAAGGCGTGTATTTGTGGGTGCACACCTGGTAATGCGTAGCCACGCATGATTTTTGTGGACTTCTATGTGTTTCACACAGGTGCTCATTTGCACTAAAGCACATTGAATTTGCACTAGCACGAGTGATAACTTTGATCACAATAACTAACTTTCAAGGAAAAAGAGACATTAATAGGCAGATAAATCTGATTTCGGGACTGATCTGACAACAGTCCTGTGAAGTGCGCACTTAGACTACTGTAACATAATTTACACCAGGTTCTGTAAGAAACTGACTGATGGTATGCAACAACTCCATGCAATGTGAAAGTATCAGTGTCTATGGAGGGAAGACTGCAAAAGCTTGCTCTTACAGCAATGCCTAATTTGTGCCAGTGGTTTCCGGTGCTGGGTACCAGCACTTATTGTTCTGCCTGAAGCATTTACTGCGAGCAAAAGATACATATGGGAAAGACAGAGGAAGACAAAAATGAAGAAGCATCACAAAGGGAGAAAGCAGAAAGGTGCAAGATTGAGCTGAAGGGCCAGGGAGTGGCTGTAAATGGATTAAAGAGGCCCGAGATGGCTTCAGGATTACGCTGCCTCAGTATTCCGTGCTCGCACATTTAATTGCAGCAGCTGCGTATTTCAGAGGAGCGCTTTGAGCGCTGGCACGTTTTTATTTACAAATTAGGCACTGTCTTACAGCCCTCTTCCTGCTCCTAGGCACTCTCTGTCCTCACCAATGAGAGTTAAGCTTTAGAAATGTGCCCTACCATAACTCTTTGCATTGCTGTTACAAACCAATCAGAAAAGAGTGTTATAGGTAGTAAGTAAGGTGGCACTGGAAGTACAGGTCTTCCTCGTAGCCGACGGGGGCTGCATAAAGACACTATTCAGACATGCATTCTAAATGCAACAGAACGGGGTAATTTATTTTACACATTTATTGATGTACTGCTCTACTACGAACAAACCGTAGCTTCAAAGCACTTGTGGAGCAGGGCGTAGAGAATGATTGGAGAAATTACGAGTAGAGGAGCTGAACTAAGTCTGTCCAGTATTTGTGATTGGCACAGCCCTGCCAAGCGATATGCATCTCGCGCTAGAATAACGCATATCCGGTCATTTTTCCGCATTACTGCAATGCCTGAGATTGTTACGCAAAAGAAAGGCATCCTGAAGTGCGGTAAACCCTTCTTGTTCCAGTTTCTCGCTTTGCTAGGTAAGCTCTGAGTAGTGTTTATCAAAGGCCACAAGGTGGCGCTGGTGTACAACGGGAGGTATAGGATTCTCGAGATATTTCGATGGTTCCCTCATCTTCATCGCTTGATTTCGCTTGCGAGAAAGTGTCACTCATAGTCGTTGAAATGTCACTCATAATTACACTGAAATTATGAAAGTGTCACACGTAGCAATCTGAAACCTTAGCTGCTATGTTGGCAGAAGAGCCAGCTTCAAAAGTTTGCAACAAATTTGTAATTCTGCCTCTTGGCATAAGAAATGACCTCCAGAGGGACTTTGAGGGTGCAGGGACTGCCACTGAACATGCTAAACAGGCATAGGAAATGGACCTGTGGGGCCCTCTCCAGTGCGAGATTGAGACAGGACTTTAAGTGGGAAGATGAAAAAAATTGAGGGGTCTCTAAAAGAGGTGCATCCTACGTAGTTATGGGCGTGGCTTAGCTATATAAACTTAATTTCTGTGATTTCCATAGTGTGTCACCCAACTGGAATTTTGGTGTCTCTCTGAGCTTTCTGTTATTGCATCCAGATATAGCACAACTACTGATATACGCCTAAGACTAGCTTGGACTGTTGTCTTTGTCGATGGTTGTCTGGCTGTCCTCTGCACAGACAGACATAAAATAATTAGCTAGTCATTATGTAAAGCTTATACAATTTACTGGCACAGACCTATTAGATCTCTGCGATCAGAACGTAAATTGCTCCTGTACACACTTTTTGATCTGTTTGAGCTAGAACCAAACCTGCCTTTGTGCAAATATGCAAATTGTGCAGCAGATGGTGGATTATGTGGCAAGGGATATATAGATATTATTATGCAGAAAAAAGCTGCAGTCGCAACATTGCACATTTCCAGAGTCCCTGCAGACGTCTGTGTTTTCGCTAACAAGAATTACATCTAAAAACACCTGGCAAATATTTATGGCCAAGTCATGCTTGCTGAGCTGCGTGACAGGGAAAGGGCAGGAATGGGCCATATTTAAAAGGATAAGGTGCATTTCTGCCTTTCACCCTGCGCTGGCACCGTTTCGCCAGCCTAATGCCAAGGCAGGCTTCCTTGCACCATTGTGCAAGGGTGTCCGCGTTGTCAGTGGTGTAATGAAACTGAAGGGGGCGCCCCTGCAAAGAACATGCATGGGCCCCCCCTCTGGACTCACTCAGGAGCTCTCAGGCCTGAGTGCTGTGCTGAGGGGGTCCCCTGGAGCTCGGGCCTCCCCTGCACTGTAAGGGCCTTTGTTACACCACAGTGCGTTACAAGGAGGATTGTTTTTGTGCAGGAAGGAGCACCTTCCCCGACAAAAAACCCTGAGTGGCGTTGTCCTCTTGACATAGAAATTGTTAGTAACAAGGAGAAATGAAGATATTTCGCGTCGTTACGCCTCACTTGGGGAGGTGTAGGTTTTTGGCGCATTCCCAGGTCTAACACTTCTGGTAAATCTGGGAGTGCATCAAAATCTATGGATGTTGCATGAGAACACCCGCACAGCTCCCATAGAAATGCAGATTAATACAACACAGGGATTTGTGCTGCATTGCACAAATCCCTGTGCTACTGCAGATTTATGAAGCCACGCAGAGCCACGCTAGGTGGCCTTGTGTGGCTTCATAAATCCCATTTTTCAGTTGAGTTGCTCTTGCACCACGTTGGTTGCCTGCTGCAGGAGTTACGCAAAGGGGCTTGTACCTATGCCCCATAGGGGCCTCATAGAGTATTCTTTTAAGTACAGCGCATTCCCACCCTTTCTCTGTCACGCACCGCAGTGAGGTGACTTGATGCACTGCGCTCCTTCACATGGACATAAATATGGCCCTAAAAGTCTCTAAAATTGGCTAATTAAAGTCTGGTCAACACGCCCCTCAAGTCTGTCAGCGTCCTGTGGTTCTGGTGGTGACATAGTCATAAATGAACCATATAAAAAGCTTTTTGTACTTACAGCGTACCTTAGCCATAAGGTTTCTAATTTAAATTTTTTGTATAGTAATATTGTGGTTTTGGTATACTATACTTTTTCAAATGAATGCTCTGTGTTTTTGATTTGTTTTTGTTCATCACCACTTCTTGTGCTTTTTTTTAGATTATTTTTTTTCCAAATCAGGATTTGGTGTTTGACCACTGGGCAGCAATCAAAGTCTGTTTTTCTAGACATTCTTTCAGGCAATGAGAGCACGTTCAGTCTATTGGAGCATGCGCTTTGCTTTCATGGATAACACTGGCCTGAGCCTGGATTATGTAAACTCCTCTCTTCTGGATTTTTTGAATGGTCTGTTAACCAATCACCTAATCACTAAATTCAACACACCTGCCTACTGGTACCCACAGATTTGCATCTAACGCTCCTATTTTGCATGATCTCTATCAACCACCCATTTCAACAAGTATTTCAGACATTGCTTAGTTTGTAAAAAAATAATATATAGATAAAAAAGCAAATAATATGTTACAGGGCCAAAGGCATGCTTAGGAGGCCATCTGCTGCCCAACCAGTGCTGCTAAATGCCAGTATCAAAGCTACATAATAGTGAGAATCTGGGCTATTAATTCCACCAAAAGCTGGAAGAAAGGCATGGACTCGCTTGTATTATTATTTTTTGATGTATATTGAATTGTTAACACTCTGCTGATGTGCTCTGCTCAAAGAAGGCAGACAGCACCACCATGTGGTGGACTGTCATAAATAAGTGCTGGTTTTAAGAATTAAGTGCGGGCTAACACTGGCACAAATTAAGTACTCATGTAAGGCCCTGTACATTGTTCATGGCTCTGTACAGCAGGTCCCTCAATTTCTAAGACAAAATGTGTATTTTTGTACTGATTCCAGGTTTTTCATCAGATAATCAGGGTCTTCTCTTTGCAAAGCTTTACTCACATTGAATAGATTCATTCACCACCATGCACTCTTTATAGATGCTGCTATGTTTGGGGGGAACTACATAGAGAGGCCTGCTCTAGCGACCTCACTCATACTTCACTATTTAAAAAATAGTTATCTAGCCAAAGTAAGATCTTTACTTCAAACTGCAACGTTTTTGAACCAGCAAGCTATGCAACCAATTAAAACTCAAATTTATCCCAAGACATATGCCCTGATGTGGGGACAACATCTGAAAGCCAGAGATTTACAAGCTGAAATTGTCAGTGTATTTCTATTCACTGATAATATAGCATGATATAGTGAGTAACACAATATAGGGTGGAAAATAAATACTGTTTACAGCAGTGGTGTCTAGAGCCAGGAGAGGCAGGTCCATGCCATATTTTCTGCATAACCACTATCTAAACAAGTTCCCTCTGGATTCACTGTATGTGAATGCATCTTATATGGATGTCCGAAATATCTGCCATGCATCCAGTCCTTCAGGACCTAGGCTGGACATCACTGATCTAAACCTGTGCTCCCTGCCACCAGCTGGCGAACAATACACTGTGGCAGATGCAGCTGAGGCATAAACAGCTGTGGAGCAGGTGTACACATCAAACAATTTCTCTATGAAGCTAATTCCATTGGCCACTGTTGAGTAAACAACAAAGCTGAAACTGAAGAGATGGAAAGGACTTGCACCAGAGTACTGAGGTGTTTTTATGATCGAAATACAAGGTAAGATAAGTATATATATATATATATATACATATATATATATACATATTCAATGATGAGGTTGACGTTATAGTTAGGTGTTGAAATGAGTTGAAAACTAATGCTTCAAAAAAACGAAAAACACTGAAATTCGCCAGTTATAGTGCAGTGAGCTAACCAAAACAATTTGATCGCCACGCAATGCTTATGACCTCACATATTATATCACTTGTGACATGCTTCTATGCTCCCTTGTGCTGCTCCTCCAGATGCAGGCCTTTCCTCTGTGGTCAGCTTGCTGCCCCTGTCACCCTCATGCCAGCCCACTGTTGTCCGAGGCTGTGCCCTGCCCCCTCCGTCCTGCCCCTTGTGGTCTTCTGGGCTGCCTCTGCCCCTCCAGCTTGCCTGCTGTGCTTAGCTTGCTGCTCCTACCCACCTCGTCCCTTCCCTCTGGTTTCTGTGTTCCATGTGCCGCCACTGGCCCTCCCGCTTACCTTATGTGGTTAGCTTGTTGTTCACACTGCTGCCCCCTCCGCCTGCCCTCTGTCCCTGCCTCTTCATTCCAGCCCTGTGTGGTCCATTGTGCTCCCACTGCACCTCCCGCATGCCCTGCGTGGCTAGCCTGCCGCCCTTACCCTGCTCTTCCATCCCTTTTGTTTGTGTTCATGACAGTGGCCCTTTCCCTTGGCCCTACATTCTCCATTGAGCTGTCACTGCATCTCCTGTCTGCTCTGCACAGTCTGCTGTACTGCCACTGCCCCCCTGTTTGCCCAGCATGGTTAGCTTGCTGCCACTATACCTACCCCTGCCCACTGCTTTCCATCTTCCGAGTCACGGCAACTAACCCCTCGCTCCTACCCACCATGGTCCATTGTGCTGCCCCTCCCTCCTGCCCTTCATGGTCTGTTGTCCTGCCACTGCCCTGTCTGCCCACTGTGCGTGGTCAGCTTGCTGTCCCTAATCCTGTTCCCTTCCCCCGCCTTCTGTGGTATGATTCCAGCTCCTATCCTCTCCCGTCTGGCCTACATGGTCCTTTGTGCATGCATCTGTCCCTATCCCCCCTCTTGCCTACTATGGTCTGCTGACTGCCACTAATCCTCCAGCTTGCTACACATGGTCTATTGTGCTGCCTCTGCCCCCGCCGCATGCCTGCCCTTCATGGCTAACTTCTTGCCCTTGTCTCCCTTACCCCTACCTTCTGCCTAATTTCTTCTGCTCTTCATTATCTGTTGTTCTGCCACTGCACTTCCCAACTGCCCTGCTTGCCCCATTTCGTCTGTCCTCAGTGGTCCACTGTGCTGCTGCTGCCCCTCCTTCCTGTCGTCCATGGTTTATTATGTGGCCACAGCCTCTCTTGCCTGTCCTGGATGGTTAGCTTGGTACAACTGCCCCTCTCCCCTTCATGGTCCTTTGTATTGCCACTAACTGCCCGCCTGCCCTGCAAGTTCTGGTTGTTTGCAACTGCCCCTAGTGCATGCCTGTTGTCCGAGTCCGTGCCCCTGCCCACTCCTTCCCCACAGTGTTGTAATGATAAGACCTAACATAATAATAAGAGCACTAACATTTTGTATTTATTACAAAATTGTGGCATACCTGGAGTCATCTTGATGGAGTCAAATCTCTAAAACCTACCCCAGGGTACGCCCACACAATCTGAAGTCTTAAATCTTTGGAGCAAATGGCGAGTGAAAAGGAAAGGAAGACATTTGAATTAATGACCTGCAGTAGAAATCATTTCCGCAATGGGGCTCATTCATGGAGAAGCACGCGGGACAAGGAAAGACAGAGAAAAGGGATAGAGGAAGTAATTGAGTCAGTTGTAGTCTATCCCTTGATAGAAAGCGAAGAGCCCGAGAAGGTGAAACCTAAAAAAGAGACAGAAACAGAGTGAGGAAGAGGACACCTTTGTAGACGAGCTCCTCAGCATAAGACAACTCCATATCATGTGGCAGCCCCTGCACCAAGCGCCACAGCAGTAATTGAGACTGGGTTAGCTGCAGGATCCCCTGTAGAAGCTTGTGCACCTCCAAGCTATTCAGAGACTACTATTTCTTCTCCTGCTTAGAACCCTGCACCTATAGCAGCGAGCACACCACCCTTGTTGGGTACCATAACCATTTCCGTGGCTGACACACTTGTTGGCGCTCTTCCGAGTCAGCCTATCCTGAGTGTACATTAGGACTCTGCTAAGAGAGAATTTGATTAGTATTGTGGACTGGAGGTCAGACGACTATTGCAGCCTTACCAGTCAAGTTGCCAAGCACAGGGAAACCCCACAGTGACTTAACGTAGCCCAGCTAAAAAACGAAATTAGAAACAGTTTAGGGAAACGTGGGAATGGACTTCCCAGAACATTACAATAAGAGCGAGTTGCTCTAGATAAGCAAGGAAGCAGCAAAAGTGGCGAGAGAGGTGCATGCAAGAATAGAAAAGGTGGGGGCCAAGTGTGGAATTTATATAACCCAGAGAAAAAATTTGCAATAGAATTTTAGGATGACAGTGGGTGAAAAGTAGCTTCAATTGTTGAAGTTTAGAGGACTAAGGACTCAGGTACGGGGTTTGATTGAGAGCATTATGGAATGGAGAGAGACTGAAAAATTCAGAGGGCTGTGGTCCAGGAAGGGGAAGGTCAAGATTAAACAGAAGAAAAAGAATTCCAAGAAAGAGGCAGAAGGAGCCTCTGGTGGGTCGGTGATGGAATATTCTTTGAGAGAAGTACAGGGAACAGCATATGTACATGTCCTGTGGTCACTATCACACCTTTTCCATTTCACAAATTCCCTTCCAAAATGTAAAGAGAATCCTGATAAATGGCATACACAGATGGAACAGATTGTGACCACTTCTAAGATCTTGTGTGAAGATCTGAATGTGTTATTTGAGGTGGTGGTCCCAAAGGACTTGTGGGCAAAATGTGAGAGGGCAGTTGATTGGCCAACACAGGAGCCCCCTAGAGTGGCAGGGATTAATGCACATTCGCCTGTAGTCAAAACTATTTATGACAAAGTCAAAACATCTGAAAAGAAAGGTCCCCCAAAGAGAATTTAACTGGCGGAAGATTTTCGGAACCTCTCAAGAACTGAAAGAGTCTATGCACGCTTATTTTGAGAGGTTAATGCAGACGCATAGGCATCATAGCGGAATGAAAAATTAGCTTTGAGACAAATATGGGAGGGTTCCTTGTCTCTTTTGGGCAGGGACTTAGACCCGAGATAAGTAACCAGATTATCCAAGGTGTCCTGTACTGACAGAGCAAACCAATTGCTAAGATCCTGCAGCATGCAAAATATTGCAGGGACAAGTTGGAAGCCAAGTGAAAGAGACTTCAAGAGATGATGGCCCAAACCCAGTTAGCATAGAATGGAGGGACAAAGGGATTTAAAGTTTCTATTCAAGGCCCTGAAGTATAATCCAGTTACGAGATGACAATGCAAGGAGTCTCCATGACATATGGAGGGAATGCCTTCAGGATGGGAAGAGGTGGAGGTATTGTGCCAGGAACCAGACTAAGTAACATAAAGAAGGTTATCCTTGCCACATGTGCCACAATGTGGTGCACTGGACATGAGAGTGCCATTTAATCCAGACCGAGTTGTGATCGAGGTCCAAGCAGCGAATCTTGCGGTGCAGGGAGACCTTTCCCTGATGCCTAGACCCTCTGTGTCAACCCAAAGGTGTCAAAGTCTGGCCTGCCACAGAATTCCTCTAGTCCAATGAAGATGCAGTAAGGGATTCCATAATTCCAAATGAATATCAGAGTACCACACAATCCGATGATGTCTCAAAACAACCTGGTCCCTATGATGTTTGAGACGTTCACATATTTTGATCAGGATCAGTGATGGTCCCCGACGGAGAAGGAGGAGTGCGTACTTTGTGCAGTCCTGCCAGTGAACCAGAGGGGACCATATGTGAATGGATGGGTTAACAGACATCCCATATCTCTCCTAATAGACAAAGGAGCCACTTGTTAGGCCGTTATCACAGTTGAGGTCCCTATCATACCCTTCTTGGGAAAATAAGTACAACTTGCAGGCATCATCAATCAGCAGAGTACCAACACAATTGCTGCCCCTGACACAATAGGAGACATCAGGGAACAGCATTAGTTCATAGTATGCAATTCAAGTCCTGTGAACTTGCTAGGAAGGGATCTTCTTTGTAAACTCAACTGTGTCATTTACTGTATGTAGGGTGGAGTTGGGATTGAGACCGAAGCAGCTGACGCAGAGTTCAAAATACGAAAATGCCAGATTCTGTTGTCAGATTGTATTTGATCATTAATATGAATAGCATTCGGTCGATTTAAGAGTGACCGTTAGAAAGGATGTCTGGGATTTCATAGGGAGAGAAATTGGACTGATCAAAGGTACCAAACCCCTAAATATCACCTTTTGACCCAATGATGTTTTTCCTCAAACCCGTGCTTACAAAGTGGCCCTGAGGCCATTGGTGGAATTTTCCCTGTCATTGAGAGCATGATAGAACAGGCATCATAAAATAAGTTATTCGGAGTTCATGTAACTCATCAATTTTGCCCTTACAAAAGGCGAACAAAAAGTGTATGACAGTTCAGGATTTTCGGAAAATTAACCAAATTGACGTTCCGTGCCGTCCTTTGGTACCAAACCCTGATGTTATCTTGTTCCAAATTCCCCCACAGGCCAAGTGGATTACAGTCGCTGACCACTGTCAAGCCTTCTTTTTGGGTCTCCTACGTGAAGAGAGACAGTTTCTCTTTGTGTTCCAGGAGTAGACGCTTCTGTGGTGTTGTGCGCCAAAAGGGTATACCGAAAGCCTGTTAACCTTTCCAGAAGCTCAAAAATGACTTTGCAGTGCACCCGCTCTTGGAATGCCAGACTATGCTAATGAACTTGTGCTCTTTTGTCATGAAAGAAATGGGTGTGTATTGTCTGTAATAACACAAGCCCACAGGGAGACTAAGCACACCATTGGAAATCTCTCGGCTACTCTTGACCCGGAGACAGCAGCATTGCCTGGTTATCTCAAACCTGTTGCAGAGGTGAGCCTTAACATTCAGCAAATCAAAGGGATATTGTTGGATTATCCACTTATTGTTATGGCCCCTCACTTGATTGAGAGTCCCATGACCCACACCTGCAGGAAACATTTGACAAACAGCTGCTTAACCCACTATGAGAGAATTATTTTGGCAGCCAGAAGTGTTTCCATCAGGAGGAGTAACACTCTAAACCGTGCCTCTCTGTTGCTAACCCCGCAGGGAAACGATGAGGGCAGTTTCGACCATGACTGTGTTAGTGTTACCAAGTTGTTCACAAAACTGAGACCCAACATACTGGATGTACCCCTTCCCGAATCCAACCATATCATCTTTGTTGATGGGTCCTGCTTGAGAGACTGGTGCGGTATGTTAAGAGCCGCCTATGCTGTATGTACGCTAATTGGGGTCGTGGAAGCATCCTTCCTTTGCCAAGCTAACGTCTGCACAAGTAGCATAACTGATTGCCCTTGCTAGAGCCTGTTGTACCTCAGAAGGCTCACATGTTACCATTTACTCTGGCAAGCCAGTATGGGTTCGGAGTCATGCATAATTATGGGCAGCTGTGGTCGTAACAAGGTTTCATAACCTCTCTTGGTTCTCCCATTGGGAGTGGACAGTATGTCTCCAGTTTGTTGGATGCAGGATGCTTTACAATTTCCAAAGGAAATTGCTTTACTGAAATGTGCTGCAGACAAGAGTAGCTGTGATTTTGTCACCAGAGGCAATCATTATGCAGATGAAATTGCCCGATATTGTGCACTTGCATCCAGCACCTTTCACATGGATGAGCCATGTAATGCAGAGGGAGAGACTATTTCCAAAATGCTATTGAATATGGTACATACCTTCAATGAGCTAGGAGAATTGCAACATACTGCCCCAGAAGTACAGGAAGGTTAATGAGAAAAGATGGTGTGTGTGTGTGAGTGAAAGATGCCAGTGATATTTAGGTGACTAGTGATGGAAAGCCACTTCTTCCTGATTCCATACTGCCTGCTAGCGTGTGGCACATGCATGTCTCACATATATGGGAAGAGGTGGAATGGTGTCCCATTTAAATTATATTGATATAATCCCCATTCTCAATCAATCGCAGAAAGTTTGTGTCAGGGTTGTGCTATTTGTCAGAAACAAAATGTGGGCAAAAGGGTTGTGGTGACAATGAACCATATTGGAAAGTTTGATGATACCTTCAACCGTTTCCTAATAAACTTTGTGGAAATTCTCGTGTGTAATTAATTGCGTTATAGCCTCATCATTGTGTGATTATTCTCATGATGGGTTGAGGCGTATCCCACCCTGAGATGTGGCAGTCTAACAGTAGCTAAGCTATTGCTGCACGAGTTGGTAATGTGTTTCCGGATGCTAGTTCATCTTGCATCAGACCAAAGAGCTCACTTCAGAAGTGCAGTATTGCTGTTGCTATCTACAGCATTAGGGGCCGATCAGAAATGTTATTGTAGCTATAGACCACAGGCTTCAAGCATTGTAGAAAGATTGAACGGCCTGTGCTTCCATGTCACTTAAATGGCCTTACGCTCTTCCCTTGGTGCTGGTGCGCATTTGAAGTACCCCTTCTGTGGTGCAGGAGGAGCATAGAGGACCTCACAGGCTCCATCCCCAAACACAGTACCTCTCAGTGAAGGAGCTGTCCCCCTGGTGCAGGCAGTGCCGCGTCAGGCCGTACGAGGTTATCCTTGGCTGACAAACATGTTTAGTGAGTTCACACTTCTCCGCGGCGTGCAGTGAGGCCGCAATGGATGCATCAACACAGGGACGCCCGGTTTGGATGGCAATGCTACTGATGGGCTGGAAGGCTTCTCTCAATTCTGTGGTGTCTGTCCGGGCCAAAAGCAGTATTTATAATCACTACATGTCGCTGATCGTGGCTGCAATTCAGAGAGTGAACACTGGCTTTGTTGGCAATGCAGCGCTCGATCCTTACAGCAGATTTCTTCCTTGTGCAGTGTGATATGCTGGGGATGCGCTGGTGTTCGTATAACAACTCCTGCGGCAAAGTGACACAAAGGAGGACACAAAGTCTTTGATAGCACTGAGACTCTGAGAATAGGGGGCAAGCCAACAATCCCTCAGAGTTACTGGGAGTTTAAAGGTTGTAGAGTAGGTGTCAGCCCTTCTCACTACCAGAGGTAGCAGGCAGCAGGCCAACACAGCAAAGCAAGTTGCAAAGTGGCAGACACTCCTGGCAGCATAGCTTCTTGGTAGAATCTCTTCAGGATCCCAACATGAACTTTGAAAATCACAAGATCCCTTCCCTCCCTGGCTCCAGACACTCTACAGGGAGTATGCAGCCCTTTGTGTAAGGAGAGGCACAGCCCTATTTAAGTGTAGGTGTCAGCTCCTCCCTCTCATCTAGCCCAGGAAGACCCATCAGCCAGGTGATAGACCATCAGTTTGTGAATGTCACATCCAAGGTGCCTTTGTGTGTGAATGTCTAGAGAGAATGCACAAAGTCCAGCTGACATCTACACCAGATTTGTATTCAGAGACAGGCAGAGGCACAGAATGGTTAAAGTAAGAGAATGCCAACTTTCTAAAAGTGGCATTTTCAGACTTACAATTTAAAATCCGACTACACCATAAGTTTTGATTTGTAAATTGTGAGTCCAGAGACACCAAACTCCATATTTCCATCTCTTCCCAATTGGAAATTACACTTAAAGAATGTCTTAAGGCAATCCAGATGTTGACCTACAGGACAGATAGGCCTTGCAGCAGTAGAACATATATTTAACAGTTTTTCAGTACCTGGACATGTTAAACTAAAAGCTACATGTACAACTTATTGAATGCACTGCACCCTGTCGTTGGGGCTAACCAGAGCCTACCTTAGGGGTGACTTATTTGTAATACAAAGTAAGGTTTGGGCATAGGAAGTGTGTACGCTTGCCATGCCGAAATGGCAGTTTAAAACTGTACACACAGGTTATGCCGTGGCAGGCCGGAGACATGTTTGAAGGCTATTGGAGTGGGAGGCACAATCAGTGCGGCAGGCTTACTAGTAGCATTTAATTTACAGGGCCTGGGACATATAGTGCACTTCACTAGGGGCTTATAAGTAGATTAAATATGCCAATTGTGGATAAACCAATGTTACCAAGTTTCAGAGTGCAGAGCACATGCACCTTAGCACTGGTCAGCAGTGGTAAAGTGCACAGAATCCCATTAGCCAGCATAAATGAAGTCAGAAAACAGGACATCAGAGGGTAAAAAGTTGGGGGAAACCACACCAAGGATGCAGGTCTAACAATCAGTGACAAACATTGAAAAGAGCCTGGTAATGGTCAGAGGATGTTAGCGCCTTAGGCCTCGAGCTGCTGCAGAATAAACATTCCTGTTGCTTTAGATATAGGGCAGTGACTGGAGGATGATGCTAGGATGTTAGAGCCTTAGGCCTCGAGTTGCTGCAGAATAAACATCCCTGTTGCTTTAGATATAGGGTAGTGACTGTAGAATAAGGCTAAGAGGACTAACTGCAGCAACCTGAGACTCTGATAATCCTTGATCTGATTTAAGCTAACACGGTGCAGAAAGTCTACAAATTCTTGCTTGTAGCTTTGGCAGTTGTCATTTCTGGTTTTATGATTGTGTGACTGTTAGCTGTCTATCTACTGGGAGGTGAAATTACTCATACTCCAGTGTACACTACAAATACACTTGTCAGCAAAGCAATACACTAATATAAGGTTCCACAACATAAGAGTGTTTAGACTTACATCTATTTTAAAATGTTAGTTGAATGTGTGAAACTTATGCAAGTAGCATACTGTTATATGTGTTCTTACCTTCCAGCTTCTGTGGCTGAAGGGCCAACATATTTCAATTTACCCTTGTCATACTCGTTTTCATGTTTTTCTTCTAAAGCTCTTTCATCACCAAAATTCTGTTAAACTGTTTTATTCCGATTATGATAAACCCATAGAAGACAAGCCAATTGTGCATTATGTATACGTATTTGTGGACTACTAAACATGTTATCCATTCTTAGAAATGTAAGTCAAGGGATCAGAGTGACTATGTGATCAATTTTGTTTACTCCTTTAATTAAGACAAGTGCTACTAACCAAAGCATGCATGATATAACATGCAGAATTGGTGAAGATGGAAAGGTATTTGTACATGAATTGAATGACAGGATAAGAATAGATGAGGAGAAAGGAGAAAAGAAAACGGGTGTAGAACATATTATTGGGACAGGCAAGGAGACTTTGAAGGAACCACCCCAGAGACTGGCCATAGGCATTTCTAAAAAGAGATCTCTCTGTATAATAGGAAAGCAAGAGGGGAATGAGACTCTTGAGAATTTGGGATGGAGCGAAGATGTGTATCATTATCTAGTCAAAGGCAGAACGTTTTCCAAATTAAAGGTAAGTGTTAAAGGCATCTATTATGTGTGTGGTAAGTAAGCTTATTTCCAGCTACCACATAACTGGGTAGGTAGTTGCTACACAGCCCTAGACTTTCCTAGGATCTATCATGCTAATGAAGTAGATTTTCCTCTTGAGCACTATAAAAAGCAAAGTAAGCGTATTTTCAAGCAGATCCTTAGTGATATATTTGGAGCACTTACACCTCCAATAGAAATTACATTGTATTATGTTAAGGTTAGAAGGCTATCAACCTTAGTAGATCAGCTTGCTACTAACACCGCAAGAGCCCTCACATCATAAATAAGAAATTGCTTGCTATGATAGCTATGATTATGCAAAATCGCCATGTGCTGGACTTGCTCCTCGCAAAGGAAGGTTGAACAGTCATTCATGCTCGGAGCTGCTGGGCACAGGTAAGCAACTTGACATCTACATTACTAATACTACAAACATAGCGCATAAGCTAATAGAGCTAGAAGATTCAGGTGCATGGGAAGGAAGAGGTTCTTCTATGTTTGGATCTATTGGGAAAGGGTTTGCTAAGATAAGGGAGTGACTTTGTAGTGTAGGTAGAGGAATTTTAACACTGTTTTAACACCCCGTTTGGTTACGCTAATTGACATTGCATGCATGCTCATCCCCTAAAAAATTTGCAAAATAATTTAATCAAACAGTAAAGTAGACTATGAGCTCAAGAAGCTGTCATCAACAGAGGAAGAAAAATAAAGACGACGTAAAAGTTGAAGAGATGCAATGTGATCTTAATGATGCACTGAGGGATCTGGCAGAATCAAAGAAGAACCCAAAGCTAGTGAATTATGTACTGTAATAAGGATGTGAGCTGACGATTCAGAATTCATCGGGGCGGTTGTGGGAGCTGTCTTTTCTTTTTGTATATGTTAGAAACCTGTGCTTATGCTAACATACTGTATCCTCTATTTTGAACCACTGTCGTAATACACCACGTGACTATCACTGTCGTTTTTTCCTTGTTCTAAATAAAGAATTTCAAGCTTTACACTAATAAACTGATGATTCCTAAAGACTTCATTCACACTGTTCCTGATCAATAACATCCCAGCTGTGCCAGCTTATCGCTGTACAATGATCTATTTTCATGCTTGAATAAATTGTGAGAATGACAGCTCAATGTAATGCTAGTGCGAGAGAATATTTGGATATATTCTGTAGTAAAGTGTTTCTTCTTGTTTGTTCCTCATTGGTGTAAACTCTGAGAACCGTACATTTGGGCAGAAATGAATGAAAGCTATTGTTTTAGATCTTATAAAAAGAAGAGCCTTCCACAGTACGCCGGAACCCCCTTTTTCCCACCTTTAGAGGGTGAATCTATGCTGGTTTTCACATAGACCTTTATTTAAGCTCTTTGTAATTATGATTAGAATGCCTTGTCACTAAATCTTTGATGGCATATTTTATGTATTTTGCCAATCAAGTCCTCCTAAAAACGTAATAAACTTTAGCTTCTGTCTGCCATTCTTATTGAAAAATGTTCAGTCCTGAATATTGAGATTGAACTCAGGCCCATATTTAAACTTTTTTAGCACCATATTTGCATCATTTTTTGACACAAAAGTGGCGCAAACTTGCAAAATACAATTGTATTTTGTACGTTTGCGACGTTTTTGTGTAAAAAAGCGGCGCAAAAAAAGTATAAATATGGGCCTTAATGTATTAAATGTCGGGTCCAATCGAGGAGCACCAATGTTTGTAACAGGACTACACCGCTCCTGGTGCTGGCCACTGGCATGCATTTTGCATGATAATTTAACACAGGATTGCTCGCTGATGTCTATGTGTGACATTTCTGTGATTTCAGGGTGTGTACGAGTGACAGTCCACTGCTAAATGTGTGATACCTCGAGTGACAATTTATTGCAGATAAAATCAAGCAAGGACATCCATTTAAAGAGATGAATATCACAAATTCCCCACTTTTGAGTGTTTAGAAATTCTAAAAAAATTCCTGAAAACGGATCTAAACCCTCTGAAATTAAAGGTCACAAACCATAATGAGTGAAGCACACCACCAGAAGCCTCTTAGTAAGAGGACAGTCGCTGCATGCAAACTAACTTAGGTGACTGAGTTTCTTCTTTGCATAGTGCACAGATGTTCACATATGTTCAGTGTCCCCAGAAACCCACCCTTCCAATCTCAGGCACTGATGCTAGACTGCCTGCAAACAGCTGATGAGTGGACCCCTACCTGCAGCCTTCACTTGTGTGACAGGTGCATTACACTAAAAAACTTAGATGTTGGCAAGTGTCTTCACCATGATTCAGACACTCCAGATCTAGTGGTGCGTAGCTGGCTGTCTCTCTCACTCTCTGCTGTCTCTGTCAGACTGGTCTGTCTCTGCAGTGCTGCCCACAAAGATTCAGATGCCACGAGGAGGATGTATGAGCCAATGATGAAAACAAACCTGGCCTAGGCTGATGACTGCTGTATCCATGGCAACCGAAGTCACCTCTCCTAGACCTCAGGCCCTGCTCTCTGACAGACTTCCTTGGGCACCTGGAAACTGCTGCAGTCCTTGCGCTGTTTATACTGATCTCCTGAGCGTGTGCTGCACAAAGCACCTCAAGCAATGCACCGGGAAGCTATTGTAAAGCGCACCTTAATATTTCAGTGTAGGGATGCAGGGTGAGGCAGTAAAACGAGTTACGCTAACCCACAATGCGTGGTGCTTGGCGGGGCTGAACTGGTGGGCACTGCTGGTGCTCTTTCAGCCTGCATCTCAGAATGTTTTACTAAAATGGACGCAAAAGATATTTGAAAACTCCTAGAAAATGTATCCTATTTTTGCTTTCTACAGCACCAACCAAACCATTTGTGACCCTCGAATACAGGCCTTTTCTACAGGGTAGTTCAATGAGGACCATGTCCCAGAGTCCTGTAATGGCTGCCACAACATGTTGTGGGCGCGAGTTACATTCAGTTAACTATAAATGGTGAATTTCAGTGTTATTTTTTGTTTAAAATGTAACATCTTAACTGGTATTTCCACCAAACTATAAAGTCACTTTAACATTTCTATACTTTCAGTAATTTCTCAGATTTTTTTCAATTTAAGGTAAGATATTATAACCATACCTAACTACAATGAAACTTTAACCTTTGTTTCAGTGAATTTCTAGTTTTCTTTTTACCATAAAGTAGTATTTTATCACCATACCTAACTAGGCTTACACCATGCTGCTCACAGCCACATGGGTTTGGTTGCAAAGCCTGGCCACCAACCAGGACCTGCACCTGATCTCCATGGCTACTAACCCCCGCCGTACACAGCCATTGGCCATGTACATTGTGGGGGTGGAGTCAGGCCATGGCCTGTGGCCAGGCCCATTACCCACAGGTGGACATCACCCCATTGATGGCCAACCCCATGGTCTTGCAGCATCTTTTTTATTCTTTGGTACTGTTGTAGTTACCATGAAATTATATTGGGGGGAGGTGCTGAGCCCCCCAGTAGCACTGTGGTACCGCAAAACCAGGAACAACAGTCTTTTTAATCTGACCCCAGGTGGTGCTTTCTGCCAAATTTTGCGCAATTCCATTTGGCCATTTTGGCTCTAGCACTGTTGAATTTTCCTATGGGAAATTGCAAAGGGAAATTGAGTTTTGGGACCTTCCTGTTTCTCCGCCGCTGCGCAACAGACCACCCCAAAACTTTTCATGAAGGAGCTGAGTTTGCTAAACTTTGTTGTGGAACGTTTTGTGAAGATTCGTCAAACTGAGCCAAAGTTATTAGAACATGAAAAAATCAATTTCCTATGAGAACACAGCTCTAATTATAACTACAGAGTGGCACTGCCACTATTATTTTTTCACAAATATTTGTTTCACTGAAAAAACATAGTTAAAGGTCAGCTATGGTTTAGAAAAATACAAAGCAGAGGTCAAGGTCTATTCACAGACTAGCCAGAAGCTGCAATCAGTAGTAAAAAGGCAAGTTTGATGGATATGCCTGACACCTACCATTCATTGGCAACATCTACGAAAAATCAGGCTATCTTCAACTCCATTGATAACCATCTCCAGCACTTCTACCAGTCTGGCTTCAGATTGCGCCGTAGCAGTGCTAGGCCTCTCAGCTGCCTTCAACAAAGTCGACCATTCCAGGAGTCTTGAAAGGGATTCACCGGCAGTGTCCTTCACTGGTTCGCCTGCTACCTTACTAATTGACACTAGTTTTGTCACATGGGCACCTCAAGGTCCCAAAATATACCTATCATCTGTGGAGTGCCCTAGGGTCCCATAGTGTCTCCTGTCATCTCTAACCTCGGCATGAGGTTGCTTGGTGCTCTGCTCACACATACCGGCATAAAGATTCACCAATATGCCCATGATAAACAACTCTGCTTGAAAGTCTGCTCTGCTTCAGACATCCAGTGACTCAAACACTGCCTGCACATTATCCAGACCTGGATGTCCAGAGTCTACCTGACGCTAACCTATCCAAGACTGAGATTCTGTTATTTGCCAAGAACAACAAAACAGAAACAGTGCAAACCTGGCACAATGACAAGAACCTTGACCGCTTCCAACCCCACCTTTCACCAAATTCCAATACACTTGGATTCACCTTGGTACCAAGCTTATCCTCAAGGAACACAGTGGCAAAAAACACAAAGGTGGCTTGGTACCAGCACCTTCTTCTAATGGTTCATCCAGAAAGTGACTTCAGAACTGCTGTTCAAGCCCTCATACTCTTTTATCTGGATGGTGGTAAAGCGCTGCTCCATGACCTTCCAGATTCCACACTAACACCCTTTCAGAGCATCCTACATGCCACAGCATGTCTCAACCAGGAGCTGAAGTAATATGATCATCACCCCTATTCGGATGGAAGTTCATTGGCTCACTGTGCTGGCCCACACCATCTTCAAAACCAGTTGCATCACTTACAAAGCCATCATAACCAGCACCTCCAGTAGTTTAGCAGACAAGCTCACCATGTCTGGTGGTTGTCTGCACACAGGAAGCAAGAACACCATCAGACTGCAGGCTACAAAGTGTAAAAAAGAAAAAACAAGACTAAAAGGCCTTTTTCATCTATCCACCCAGAATCTGGATCAAAATCCGTGTATCCATCAGGAACGCCCCAATGTTGCTCCAATTTAGGAAAGAATTGAAGACACACCTCTTAAAAGAACACAACATCACAGTGCATTACCTATCCACAAACCAGCTACCTCACATATAATTAGTTGACCTTATGCTTGTGTCTGACCCTGTACAGCGCTCCACTCTCTTTTGGCTAGGTTTTCATTATAGAAATACCATATATATATATATATATATATATATATATATATTTTAAACAAAAGCGTCCTCTCTGTGAAAGCGCACTCCCACCAGGTTAATTTAGGAAAATCGAAATTCAGCAACTCACAGCGAATTCCTTTCAGTCTTTTCAAAATTCAGGCCTATATCGAAAAAACATCTCTGGACACGTGTTTCGGGGTTGATCCCCTCATCAGCAGAGAAACTAAAAAATATATCACCCTCGTAGGTGCAGCCATTGCTGGATGTGTTCCAGACTCTCATTCCTTTTAAAGACCACATACCTGGCTCATTCAGCAAATTCAATTGCAAGCACCTGATTAATATATTCAAGTACCAGCCCAAGTGCATGCTGGTTACGGTAGTCCTGCGCATTTGTAGTTGCACCTAAAATGGGTTGCTGGAGCCAGACAAAATCATGAAAAGAATACAATTCCTTAGTAGGCGAATTCGACGTGAATTTTCAAATTAGCTGCATATATTCCAACCTGCTGCTCGAAGTGTGACAATCCATTTTAGTCACACCGACCTGCTCAGAACAAAGACTGAAAGGAATTCGCTGTGAGTTGCTGAATTTCGATTTTCCTAAATTAACCTGGTGGGAGTGCGCTTTCACAGAGAGGACGCTTTTGTTTAAAATATATATATATATATATATATATATATATATATATATATATATATATATATATATCCAGAAGAATGGTGTATTTAAATCGCACACCAAGGGCTGCACATCATTCAATACCAGCTGGTAAAATACTCAGAAAACCACTTATTCTCGATAGGTTCATCGGCTGCTGTTTATTGAAAAAAGATTAGATTGCAGGTAAATCACACCAGCAAAAGTTGGTACAAAAAGCACAAAAAAACGGTCGACAATGTGCTCACCATTCAAAAGACACACACGCTGTCCCAACCAAATGTCTACGCGTTTCGGCCGAAGCCTTCAACAGGACATTGGCAGACATTTTACACTCAACTATTTAAACCATATAGTCCTTCTTTGATGTTCATTGCATAGCTCAAGAGAGGTGCAAATGGAGCGGCCATTTTATAACGTCACAATTTTAACTTAAAAATAAGAAACTCCTAATCCTGTGCATGTTTTGAAATCAACTATGAACTAAAAATGTGACATTATATATTTCTCTCATATTATAATACATTATCACAAATATAGTCTGGACACCTGTGAACACTAAAAAATTAATTAATTGTAATCACAGTCTACAATTCTTGAATACAAAACAAATCCCATGTATGCTGTTTTTTTCTCTCTTCTCTTTCTCAATTTTCATTTTTCCTTTTTCCTTTTACTCTTGATGTCCACATATTACCCACTTATACCTAATAATTTTAATTTTGATTTTGATTTTAGTTTTAATTTTAAAAGCCTGATATATAAATGCAATTAATTAATAATATAAATATATAAATATATATAAATATATGTACTGCCAATTGATTGCAATACATCCACTTCATATAAAGGCTATAAATAGATGACAAATGATGACAAATAAATAGAGTAAATTCAGTCAATTCTGAAAATGCAAAATAAGATACAGGTAAAAGCGATTTCAACGTGGAATAAATAAATAAATGGATATTCATCATCATAATTCATTAAATAAGTCATAATCCTATAAATTAATATATTCTAAAAGGAATCTGAAGAGATTAATTAATAGATCCATATCATAGGTCAAATTGTTATTGATTAGGAAATTGTAAATAGACCCCACAAATTCAGCAACAGGAGAATGTATATGTGCGCCGCTATCCTCCCCAAGGACCTATGCAACAGTATAGGAATAAAATAGATGAGTATAACACCCTAAAAGTGAATAAATTATTAATAAAAAATTATTACCAAAATACACTAAGTATCAATCCGGCAAATGCTAATACTAATAGTAATAACAATAATGATAAAATCAATCAGTAAGGATCCTAACAAAACACAATATCACAAAAAAGTCATCAATTTCATTTCATGTTTTCTATTGGACAAAATCTATGTGTGAGAAAATGTAAAAAAATGTAAAAAAATGTAAAAAAATGTGTATATCTCTGTATGGGAAAATCTAAAAACTTACAGATGTACATGAAGCTCTGCGTCCAAGTTGTGACCCCAAGGGTGTTCTGTACCTAAAAGTAAAATAGTTTTGGACTCCATTTGTCTCAAATGTGCAATTCTATTGCCTCCTCGGGGATGGACCGCAATGGTTTTAACACCATAAAAAGCTAGGGAACTACAGTTACCTTCATGTACATCCCAAAAGTGTTTAGCTAAAGGATAGGATGGATCATGATTCTTAATGGCTCTGAGATGTTGCAGGAACCTGATTTTCAGTTTATGAATGGTACTGCCCACATATTTCTTGCGACACCCACATTCAATGACATATACAACGTATTCAGTTTCGCATGTGATACGTTCAGTTATGTCACAAATTTTTCCTTCGAACGTGGTGTATGTCTGAGTATTCTGTGCATACAAACATGATTTGCAATGTCCACATTTCCAAAAGCCCAAGCTTTTTTTGGCCAACCATGACATATTAGTTTTGGGACTCTGAAATAGGCTTCTGGTAAGATGGTTACCCAAAGATTGGGTTTTGCGATATGTGATACATGGATGTGGACCTATACTGTCCTTGATGGCAGAATCATGTCTCAAAACATGCCAATTTTTCTGTATGATATTATTTAAATGCGAATGTTGAGAATTAAACTCTAAGAATAGTCTAGGTGATGATACCTTATTGTGATCTTGATTATGAATATTATCAGGCTTGAAAAGCAATTTTTCTCGAGACATATTCAAAACCCTCAAGTGTGCATCTTTAAGGATCTTCAAAGGATATCCTCTCTCTAAAAATCTCTGTGTCATCGTCATGATTTCAATCTTGAAGCACTCATCATTAGAACAGATTCTACGGGCCCGTAGAAATTGACTATATGGAATACTCCATTTCAAAGCTTTTGGATGACCACTATTGCCATGCAAGATTGAATTACAGGCTGTTGGTTTACGAAAAATGGTTGTCTGTAAGACATCTTTTTCAATAGAGATCTGGACATCAAGAAATTCTATAGTTTGTGCACTATATTTCAAGTCTAAGTGAATGTTCAGCTCATTGTTGTTCAAGATATCAACATATTGTTTGAGAGAAATCTCGTCACCATCCCAGATAAGAAAGAGATCATCAATATATCTGACCCATAGTATCACTTGTTCCATGTATTTGCCATTAGAGTCAGACCAAGCTATCTCCTTTTCCCACCAGCCCATGTAAAGGTTGGCATACGTGGGAGCAAATGAAGCTCCCATTGCAGTCCCTTGTTTCTGCAAGTAATGTTGATTGTCAAATAGAAAGGCGTTGTGGGTGAGGCAAAATCTTAACATGCTAATTAGCATGTTAGTATGTTGAAGAAATTCAATTTTACGAGTGCCCAAGAAGTGACAACATGCTTGAATGCCAAATTCATGCTTAATGGAAGTGTATAATGCAGTCACATCCATGGTTACCAATAGATAGTTGGGTTGCCATGGAACATTATGAATCTTAGCAAGAAAGTCATTGGTGTCTCGAAGATAAGACGGCAATTCGGTGACAAAAGGACATAGGAAAAGGTCCAAGAAACGAGAGGTATTTTCTAATAGGGATGAGTTCATACTCACAATAGGTCGACCAGGAGGATGTTTTGTATTTTTATGGATCTTTGGTAGAAAGTAAATACAAGGGATTCTAGGAAACAAAACTTTGAGATAAAAATATTCATTTTGGTCAATTAGCCCTTTAGTGTGCCAGCTATCAAGCATCTCCCAGTAGATGGTTTGATATTCATTAGTGGGATTAGTGGTTAGTTTTTGATAATGTTGTTTATTGGAAAGTTGATGATTAGCTTCCTTCATATAGCTATTAATATCCATAATAACAATATTCCCTCCTTTATCGGAGGGTTTGATGATAATAGTGTTATTGGATTTAAGCTCATTTAGATCTTTCCAATCTGTGGCTGAGAAATTCACTCTTTGGGCTTTTTTCATTTTAACCCTTTTCCAATCATTCCGAAACCGATCAACGTCATCAACTACCAATTCATAGAACAAATCAATCATATTACCAGTCGGTAATTGGGGATTAAATCTGCTGGAGGGCTTAAGCCTGCTGGCCACGGTCTTGTTAGTAACAAATCCCATGTCAATCAAAATGTTATTCTCTTCACCTGTATCATTGCTGACATCATCCAAACAACCCAACCTGCCAATTTCTACTAAATCAGGAGCTTCATTGACATGAAAACCAGATAAAGTGTCTACATTAATGTTGGAACAAGATGTAGTGGCCTGTGTTGTCTTGGAAAAATATTTCAACAGCCGCAACTTGCGTGTATATTTATACAATTCTATTCTGGTGTCAACATAATCCCAATGATTGTCAGGACAAAAACTTAATCCTAAATTTAGAATTCGCTCCTGATTAGAGGTGAGCTGTACTTTAGAGATATTTACAATGATATTGGAATTGTCAGATCGAAAGGTCCTCTCTAGTCTTGATATTTGTGATTTCTGCCTCTTCCCCCTCCGCGTCTTGAACCTCCTCGACTTCGTCCTCGACTTTTGTTTGATTGTGGCGTGATTGATCGTAGTAGTCTCATTTCCCCGTGAAAATCCAGTTTATTGGCAGAAGCTTCGTCAGCTGATGAGCTCAAATCCGAGCTGTCTTCTGCTGTATTGGTTGTTATATTGGGACTGTCCATCGTCATAACTTTGTCTTGTGCTCTGAGTGTATTGTATTTACGAGCAAATGTATAAATTCTACCTATTTCATAATCTTTCTTGTCTCTATTGAATTTAGAGGCCTTGCGGAGCTTGATTTCATCCTCTTTTTTGGTTATACGTTCTTCCATCTTCATTAACAATTGTTGTATTTCTGAGGAGGTCCCCATTTTTTCTAGTTCTTTAGTAAGAAGTTCAATTTTATGGGTTTGTTCTTCCATACGACGTTTTGATTGAATAATCAAAGTGTCCATCAATTTAACTGAGCATTCAGATGTATGCGCTCTCCATTGTTCTAGAAGATCGGGATCTATATCACCCAGGGTAGGCAATATTAGAATTCTGAGACCTCGTGGCACACGACCATTTTGTATATATTTGGTCAATGAGGTCATTTCCCACCATTTTTTTAATTCTAAAATTCTTGCCTTTTCTAGTTCAGAAATAATGGTGGTTGCTGTGCGTATAGATAAGTCCGAAGGCATTGAGGTTCCAGAAACATTATCAAATAGAGTAGTGGCAGCTTGTTCCCACAGGGCTTTCCGATTCGCCATGATGCATTAAACAATTCAAAAACTGAAAAATGAGTCCAAAAAATTGAGTCCAAGAAATTGTACCAAGTTACCAGTGTGAAAATATGTGAAAAAACTGTCGTCTATTCAGAATCAGTCCCAATACAGAGTTCCAGATAGAAAAACGAAGAAAAAAGAAAAAATCAACCGCTTCATTCAAAAATTAGAATCCAAAACAAAAATAAATAGTTCAACCAAACTCAAATGCCGGACCGTTACTATAGGGACAGCGTGTGTGAAAAGTTCAAAGAAACACAAAGCACGCCGATGTATGTCAGTGGTTCGTATTTCGCAGCGCTGGTTACACAGAAAAAATCTGTGCAATATGACACAGTTCAAATGAATGATTCGGATGTACGACTATACTAGTCTATCCGAGTCGAGCGTCGTAATACATCCAATAAATGAATCTCGGCTACCCCCGGCACCAATCCTCCTTACCTCCAAGGGGGAAAGATTTGCTACGATGGCAACAGCAATCTCTACGGGGGAGCTACAATGTATCCAAGCGACGCGGTGCAGCGTGAAGAATCCTCCTTTGAAAGCAAGTCTGGTAACGTTGTATCACGCGCACTCCAAGCGGCGTGCTAGCCCTACCGCGAACCAGACATAACGCGGAACAAAAATATATATATATAAATTCCACATGAAATCTACATCTAAAAGCATGGGTAGATCGAATTTTACCCAACAAGATTGGAAAGATCTGAACATATTGAGATCCAATACGTCTATTATCATTAAGCCCTCTGATAAAGGCGGAAACATTGTCATTATGGATACACAAGAATACATCAAAGAAGCCCATCGACAATTGACCAATACTGATCATTATGACAAGTTACAGACTAATCCCATGGTTCAATATCAACAAACCTATCATGAGATGCTCAGAGAATGGCACATCAAACATCTTATTGATTATGATGAATATCTATATCTCAAAATATAATATCCCAAAATTCCATGTCTTTATTTTTTGCCCAAAATTCATAAGAATAAATTACATCCCCCGGGTAGACCTATTGTCAGTATGAACCAGTTTCTGTTGGAAAATACTTCAAGATATTTGGACCTGTTTCTGTGCACTTTTGTTACTGAATTATCCTCATATTTAAGGGATACTAGTGATTTCCTTGCCAAGATACATTATGGGGGTCATTCTGACCCTGGCGGTAATTACCGCCATGGCGGAGGTTGGCGGTAGCACCGCCAACAGGCTGGCGGTGCTCCGCCGGGCATTCTGGCCAATGGCATGGGCACTGCAGGGGCCCCCGTAACAGGGCCCCACAAAGAATTTCAGTGTCTGCTTTGCCGACACTGAAATTCGCGACGGGTGCAACTGCACCCGTCGCACCTTCCCACTCCGCCGGCTCCATTCTGAGCCGGCTTCCTCGTGGGAAGGGTGTTTCCCGCTGGGCTGGCGGGCGGACTTTCGGCGGTCGCCCGCCAGCCCAGTGGGAAAGCCAGAATGACCGGCGCGGTCTTTCGGCGGGAACCGCTTGGCGGGCGGCGACCGCCGTCCGCCGCGGTCAGAATCACCCCCTATATTCCTTGGCACAAAGATTATCTAATGGTCACTATGGACGTGTCTTCTCTTTACACCTCCATTAAGCACCAATATGGAATACAAGCATGCAGATATTTTTTTAAAACACGGCCCATTGAGTTCTTTGAACATACAGAAATGCTTTTGTCCATGCTACAATTTTGTTTGACCCATAACCTTTTCATGTTTGACAATGAAAGTTTTCTGCAAAAACAGGGGACGGCTATGGGTGCTTCCTTTGCTCCCACTTATGCTAATTTATATATGGGTTGGTGGGAGAAAGAGGTGGCTTGGTCTGAGGTGAACAACATTTACATGGACAAAGTGATATTGTGGGTGCGATACATTGACGAGCTTTTTATTATCTGGGATGGTTCTGATCAATCACTATTGGACTATATAAATGTACTTAATGAAAATGAGTTCAATATTCATTTAGAAACTACTTTCAGTAGAGACACTACTGAATTTTTAGATGTTATACTGGAAGTGAAAAATGATCGATTAGAGACCACCATGTATCGCAAACCCACGGCGTGCAATTCTATCCTGCATGCTAATAGTGGACATCCCAAGACGTTAAAATGGAGCATACCCTATAGCCAGTTTCTGTGGGCTCGCAGAATATGCTCTGATGACAGTAGGTACGATATGGAAATCCAAACAATGACAGAAAGATTTTTAAGTAGAGGATATCCTCTCAAAATCTTGGTTGATGCACAGAACAGAGTCAAAGAGAAAAGTAGGGAAGAGTTACTTTTTAAGAACATACCCATAGATAATAAAGTTGAGACTAAATAATCAACTCCTAGAATATTTTTAGAATTCAATCGACAACATGGTTCATTGAAAAACATTTTACAAAACAATTGGCATATTTTACAGAATTATCCAACTATCAGGGACAGTATTGGCCAACATCCTTCAATAACTTATCATAAGGCTCGTTCATTAGGAGACCATCTTACCCGAAGTTTCTTTTCTATGAAAGACAACACATCTTGGTTGAGCAAAAAAAAGTCTGGGGTTCTGGAAGTGTGGCCATTGTAAGGAATGTAAATATGCACAGAATATGCCGAATTATCAGACATTTGATGGACGTCATTGTGAGAGTAAGGATCGGATCACATGCAAAACTGAATATGTGGTCTATGTTGCTGAATGTGGATGTCGAAAAAAAATATATAGGCAGTACCATCCATAAATTGAAGATCAGATTTTTACAACACTTTAGAGCCATTAAAAATCACGATAGAACGTATCCTTTGGCTAAACATTTCTGGGATACCCATAATGGTGATTGTAGCACTTTAGTATTTTATGGAATCAAATTTATCAAAAGCAATCCCAGGGCGGGTGCCGGAACATTAGAACTTAGACAAATAGAATCCAAGATGATTTTATTACTTGGATCTGAATCTCCTTGGGGTCACAATCTTGATGCTGAATTACATGTTCATTTATGAAATACTATAGGAATTGAATTTCAATTAGAACATGATTAGAGTGGAAAATTATAATTGCTGTTGAAACTGTCAGCATCTATTGGACTATGTAGACATAATGGAGCCTCTATGTTGCCTTGAGAAATATAGAAAAGTACATTTTGATTTTTGATTTTGATTTTTCTCCCTATACTTATATGTTATTAAGGGAAGCCAATGTTCCATCATTGTTTTCAAACATGTGACGTTCACATTATTTATACAGATGTGTTTTTGACTTTTTGCACTTTGCACTTTATCCAAGCGGACCCTTTTGTGCACATTCATACATTATAAAATTGAACAAATGATGAAGAACTATTGTATTGCATTTTAAATTTCATTGCATATTCGGGACACCAGGCACTTTGAATGACAATAGTAAATTATAAGTTTCAAGACTTGAATGATAAAAGGCTCTCCTATATGAGCCACAGTGTATTATGTTACCTGTGAAAGATGGCTCCAGACTAAAAACCTTTTTACAGTTCAGTATTATATCTAGACTATTTACAAATATTTATAGCACGTGACACTTTATTTCTAATCTCAATTTTAGAGAATAACAGTGATTTTATCTATTTTCTAATTTGATTAAGAATGTGAGTTAATTGAAGTATTTTACTATATGATAATGATTATTTATATTCTTCGTGACTGCATTTAAAAATAGTTGATAAAATACCTGTTGATAATATTGAATAATACTCTGTATTTGAGTTAATTATGATATATCATTTGAGTTAATCATTATATATTTTTGGGGACTCCTATACAATGCAGTAGAGCCATTTTGATTGGTGATTAATAGCTTCTATCTCTAGTTCATTGTCCGTAACTATTATGTTGATTGATATGTGCCTCTAATTGTTACAATTTTTATTAATGTCCATGTCAGCATGAAATAATATATGCAAATTGCTGTGTAGGCAGCATTATGCTAATAATATGAATGTTCACTTTAGCCAATTGCATGTTAAAAGATGGCAGCACTATTAGTTTGCACCAGCATGGCATGGAAACAAATGATGGTTTTTAAAGTATGTATACAGGATGCCGTTTTATCGGCCGAGTTTGTCCAGTAGAAGGCATCTGCCTAAACGCATTGACATTCTTTGCCGGAGACTATGGTTTAATTATATGGAATAAAGCTGATGAAATTCATCTTTGAACATTGATTTGTCCTTGTCCTCATGAGTCGGTGAAGGAATTGGTGCAGCCATTTGGCAGGTATCGTCCCACCAGTTGTGGATTAATATATACATACATACATAAATACATGCCCACCGTTATTTTGTTGTATGCATGAAGTATTACAGAATCTGTTCACTTTGCCTATGCTGAGCATTCATGGAGCATAGATAAAATTATTTGGGCAAACAGCACAACATTAAGATCCTGTTCTAAAGTAAAATTAGAGACTGACATTTGCCAACCACATCATCTCACCAGACTGAAACTCATATTCAAAATGTTAAAAAGACTTATTTAGAGTTTTGTTGGCACAGTATTTGCTTTCCCCTGCAGTGGATGTACGATTTTACCACTCTGGTGGTGGAAATTCTGCTTCACTTTGAATTCTCTCATGTGACAGGAGAGAACTTCTGTGTTTCCCTACCAAAATGACTAACTCTGCCACGCAAGGAGCCACTTTGGTGAAATTCCCAGCACAAAGTCAGCAGCCTTTTCGCGACCTCCATGCCATTTTGGTGAAAAAGAGTGACAGGTTCGAGGTCACATCCTGGGAGTTGAGGCGGCACGTTTTACATTTTTGAAAAATGTACTTCCCCCAAAACAGGGGCCTGGCCACTAAAAATGTAAAACTACTAATGTCTTTGATGCACTTAGTGCATACTGGTTATGTCTACAATACCTTCATGGTGTCTACAGTTGTCGGCAGAAAAAAAGTATGTGGACATGGTGTCAGAAGGTCTGCTCTATAGAGGCCAGACCTTCCAACTCGCTGACCACTGGCGGCGGCCCTCCCACAAGGGTTTTCTTGATGGTGAATGCTCTTCCATTGGGAAAACAACAATGCCAAAGCCCTATGTTTCCAAAGTTGATCAAATGAGTGCCACAGAGTTGAATCATTAGCGCACTGAACATTTGAAGTATAACTGACAATTCATATTTGTGGAGTGTGCAACTTAAATGAGCAATATCATTTCACTATTTATCCTTTTTTAGATCTTTTGTTAGCCAAACCTTTCGATTTTACTAAAAACAAAACTATGTTGTTCTTACTAGTAGGGGATTTCAGTCAGCCGTCTTCATTGGTCAATTAAGGTGTCATTCACATTTGTCTTCTGCCCACTACAGCATACAGTATGGATCAGTCAGTAAGATGCTGCAGCCATTGGCTAACTATCATGGCATCCTGTCCTTTCACAAGAAAAAGTTTCAACCCAAAAATAGTTCCTTTCAGTACCAGGGACTACTACAGCAAAGCATGCTTGTTGAGACCAAAAATAGTTTTGCTTTTAGCCAGTGTTTCCTTTTTATACATTGGTGATGGCGCGGCAGCTTCCCCAATAACATAGTTTTTGCAAAATCAATGTCAAAACAAAACAGGCACTGGCAAAGCCAAAAGTCTGGCGCACAACACCCGACCCAATAGCTTTGCAAATGCTTGTTTAATGTTTGTTTTGTTTTTAGTTCAGAACAAACGTAATTGCACGAAACAACAGAGCAGAAAACAGTGTTTATTTCTGTAGCAGAAGTGTACAAAGTATAAGGCGCTGTAAATTGAACAGTATAATGCTATGCATGGGCTCTTTGACACCAGATTACAATAACCCGCAATAGATGACAGAGGCAAGGCAGGGCAACATCAATATGGGGGGGCAATACAATCTGCTTGTACATATTTATAATACACATAATCATAGTTTGAGCCATAGGTAGATAAAGTAACTGCCCAAGAATTAGACTTTAACCCTTTTCTCCTGATTCTGATCTCAAAAAAGTGGCAAAAGGACAACAATTCATCCATAGATGGAAAACAGCTTTCCACGATACCCACAGTTCAAGTTCATCTTCACTCTGTCACTTTAAGGGAAAAAGTTCAAACGTGCTTACTGTGGATCAAAAGGATGTTGCCATCCCACATAATGCAGGAGACGAGCTCAGCATTCGCAGACACAGCTCCTCCTGGGTGTGACTCAGGCTCAAAGCAGACATTAGGCGCTTTGAGCTGTAATTAACCAAATTAAAGAGCTGGTAGGTGCAAAATCCTTTGTCTTCCAGCAAGGTTAAAATAAATGTCTGAAGAAGGAGAGGATAATTTCATTTTAAACACAGTGTCTCCAGCTTAACCAAAATTGCATGTGCAGATTTGCAATTTGTAGAAACTTGCACAGAAATACAACTCGGAACATGTAGTGAAAAAGGGCTACGTCTAGGGGAATCTGTTGCATGTACAGCCTTTACGTTGCTGTCAGTGACACTTGCAACACTCAGGCACGGACATAAAGTTAAAACCCTCTCTGCTGAATTATTCGGTGATCTGCAGTCCATGGCTTCGTAAGGCCAGCCTATACCTCTCTAACTCTCAGAAGCTGGTAAACTGGGGACCACTACATTGGCTAATAATGGCATCAGCCTCCTACTGTGCTTAGAAATGGCAGAAGGTTGGTATGAAGCACTATAAGCAAGGCCGCTGGAAGTATGCAGCAGGGGAAGATCAAATTATGCCTTATGTTGGACTAAATTATGGAACAAGAAAAGGCAAATTATGTGGTGTAATGCGGCACATTTTGTGACACTATTACTTCTTTTTTTGTCATTAGGTCGAGCAAAGCAGTGCGCAAGCGCTGCTTTTCCAACATGTTAGTAACTATGGGGGCTTTTAACCACACCCACCTCACACCCATCACTTATCACTCGCTCATGGGCTTGCCCTTCAAAAATCCTTCGTTATCATTGGTAAATGCTTTACCTTTATCCCTCCTCGGGGCGGTTTAGTTACCACCTTGATCATCAACTCTGTTACATGGCTAATTGCACTTTTGCTGATACATTTGACTACGAGCAAACTTCATTTTCCTTTTGTGTGTCTCCTTCCAGCTCATCACATGGTGCTTTGAATCATCTTGCTTATGTGAAACTGTATTACTTTTCATTTTCCATTTGTGTGGCAAGAAAAGTCTGGTTAAGAGTTTACAACGCTGTTAGCTCTAACTCGAGCAAATGCGAGACCCATTGCATTGCAAGTGCTTGTTTTTACTAGGGGTTAACACTGTCTGGGCAAAGATCTCGCCATATTATTACCGGTTTAACTTCCAAATGCTGCAATAAGCAACAGAAAGGGAGACCCGCCAACCTTTGCAAAGAGGCTGTTTAACTGTGCGGCAACACTTGTCCCCACGTTTTTGTATATTTTGATCCATAAAAGCTAGAAGCGTTTTTTTGTTAAAATCTGCAGATTATGCAGTGGGTAATGGATTATGTGGCAAATTCCACAAATTCATATTTATACGTAACAATCTGTGGCTGCAAAATAGCATAATTCCAGAGGCACAAATTATTATCAAGAAAGTGGCTCTTGGATGTGGTTCTTGTATGGCTCGGATGAAACTGAAACTCAACCCACAACAAATGGAGTTATTAAACTAAAGAAACTGAGCCCTCTCCTAAATATAGAGATATCCCTGGAAGCGAAAAAAATCAACTTGAACTGCTCTGCAAGAGCAGTCATTTAATTTCCAATAAGGATCTCACATCTGCTGTCCAAGCACTGGTAATATCCAGCAGCCGCAAATCCCAAGGGGAGGGACGGGGAAGGGGAATAAAAAATAAAAACGTACCTACTGCCGTCCTCGCTGCCGCCTCCTGTCGCCTCAATCCTCTTCTGGTGTGCCAGCATTCACTGGGACACCAGCACAGGCTCCCCAACAATCCTGGTGCTGCTTTCATGCTAAACCTAGCATGAAAGCAGCCTCAAGATTGGTTTGAGCGGCTTGAATTGCCGCTCAGAAACAACCTTGGGTTCTATGTAGTTTCTCCAGCCTGGCTGTTAAACACAGCTGGGCTGGAGAAACCTAAATGCGCATGTGTGTTGGCCAGCCTAAGGTGGCCGGCCAAATACACATACGCACTTAGGTGCACTCACTCCTCATCTCCCCTCCCACCTTCCGTGGCTGAGCCAGCAGCTGAAAGATAAGACAATAAACAAATATTGTTTTATCTTTCAGCTCCTGGCTTAGCCAGGGGAGCAATGCTCCTTCACCATTGCAAAGGAGCCACCCCTGATAATATCTCAGTTGAGTAAGGTACTTCCGTACTCTCCGGCCTTCGTAACATTTGCTTTACATCCTCTCAGAGCCAGACCAATTACCAATAATAAGAAATTTAACCTGTTCTAAAATCCCTTCAAAGGCTACCTCTTAAATTCCACTTTACATGTCTTTTGTCCTTTGTAAGGACTTCCAGACGAATTCCCCTTCATGCATTTCACAGCAGCTCAAGCTGCCCGGTAAGAAGAGAACTCTAAGAAGCTGCGACCCTTGCATCTGAAGCCCCCTCGCCTGAGGTGTCCTCATCCAGTGAGCTTGGCATGTGGTCTCATTGTGTACCTGCACTTATGATCAGCGCCACTGGAATTATCCAATTTTATAGATTTCCCACATTTGCCACATAATCCATAATTTCCTGCATAATCTGCAGATAGCTCAAATGGTTCAAAAGTTACTCAAAAATGCACAAACACTTTGCCGCGCCGTGGAAGGCCCTTTGCCCTTACGAACCCTTCACTCTACCAAATTAGCTGTCGAAGGTACCACCAGTGACGTCACTTCACCACTAATGCCAGGGATAGTGGAAGTGACATGACGTACCCTTTGACCGCCCCTGCTCTTCTCGTGGCTCTACAGGACGTGGCCTCACGTGACATTTGACGCACAGGATATCACAGGAAGAGCTACGATGCGGCTGTTCCATAGCTTGACATCCGAAGAAGTGACTTTAAAAGGCAAGGAAGGGTATTTTCACAGTTTTCTTTTAATGTAGTGGGAGCAGCGTTATGTGAATTTATGAAATCTTGTGGCCCTAGCATTTTTCAATATAAAAAACACGAGAACGTTACGAAGTTCTACTGGATTGGGTTTTGGACAAACATCTGACAAATCGGACAAATATTGTTTTTCATATCACATACACCCGTTTTCACTATTTTGAATGCAAGTGTAATTCACTTTGCCTTTTCCTCATTAATTCAACCAGCGGCGCGTAAAAGCTACTCAAAGTAGGTACTGGCTGTTCTCCAAGGCCCCCATAGTAAACAAGCATTGGCAAAGGCAAGATGGGTCTGTATGGGGCAAGCAACAAAGTGGGAGTGGGGGGCAGAAGGTGCACAGCAGGCAACACAGTATTGGTATGTGGGAGCCGGTAGGGAGAGGGCAAGCATCAAAGCATTTACCAGGGCAAGCAACAAAGCAGGGGAGACTGGGGCAAGCAATAAAGTGGGAGGAGGTGGGAGGAATGGGGGTAAGCACAAAGAATGAGGGGGCAGAAGAGATGCAGCAACCAACAAAGTGGGAACTGAGGCACGCTACAAAGCAGGAGAGTAGGGTGGGATGGGGCACGCAACAACATAGAAGTGGGAGTGACGATACAAGCAACAAGGGAGGTCATGGGGGGGATGAGGCAATCAACACTGGGGGAGGGACGGTGGAAGCAACAATGCGGGAGGGGCTAGAAAGGACAGGGCAAGCAGTAATGCAGAAGGGGCGGGTGCAATTAAATGAACCACTGGAAGTACACACAGTGGACAAGGAAGCAGTACTTCAGCCATGCGCTAGGGGAGGAATAAACATCAAAGAGGAAGTGACGCCTGCATGCACTGACCAAAGAGAAGCAAGGAAATAAGAGTGACAATTAAGCCACCTAATAGTAAGCAAAGGGCGGGCTCTGAGCCCTCTGTAAGTGAACAAAGTGTCTTGCAAGCGACACCACATGCGTTGCCCCAAGGCAAGATCTAAACATGTACATACGCCAAATTTTTATACATGTTTCTAGAAGCCCATATAGTCATTTGGGATAGTGGTGACGCGGAAATGAAGGTTTTACATTTATTAGCGCATAAACGTAGTATTGCAATAATCATGTGTGACTCTAACCGAACTAATAAAGATTGTACGGGGACAAAATGTGCCCTCAGAGTAGTTTGCCATCATTTATAAGCGTGCTTTATATAACGTGATGTATTAGAAATGTACTAATCCGACATAATCGTAAACGTGTGCCATGATTTGCTCGTTTAAAATGTATTAGCTTAGCATAACTTTAGTAGAGGCTTCGGCCTAGTTGCTTTGTCTCACGGTTTAGATGCTCGTATTTTTCCACTGTGCTAAATAAACGTGTATTTTTGCTTGAAGCTGTACTTTTCCAGTGGGCTCGGTTCACATGCTTATCTTAAGGTTTCATGCCAGCAAGGCATCTTCTTCCCTGCTCCAAGGTCAATCTGCAGGTGCGGACAATGGAAGCTCTGAGAGTGAGTTAATTGGTATAAAATGTTGCAACCTACGTACCCGACTCCAAGGATAATGTATGCTTAAGTAAAAGCTTGTAAACTGTTGTTTTTGATTGGTCAATTTGAAGCTAACCTATGAACCCTCCAATGGAAGACCCTACTGGATTTGAACTGTTGTCTATAAAAATCAGGTGCATAAGGAGAAATTAGCCATTACAGCCATTATCGCTATCTTTTCCAGACGTTTGCAGACTTTGCAGACATTATGGCCCATCTTGCTGCGACGCCATTTTGGATGAGACTCTGATGCTTTCTCTAATCGAGAGAAAGAGACTTTAACTAATTCTTGCCCTAGAGACTTTAACTTTGATTCGTCCCTTGCATGAAGTAGTTTGTCCTTAGTCTTGCCGCCGTGAGGCAATTGCCCCGTCCACCCTACCCTTTGCCCCGTCCCAATGTCGATCGAATCTGGTACCTGCGAGACGAAGACTTCCTTGAATGCTGATTGAATTTGGTAAATATGAGAAGATATAAATGTACAATTGCATTGTGTTTCCTTTTTTTTAGGTAACCAACTGCTGATTTTGATTAGTGCCCTAGTTAGAAGTTTTCCAAATTGATGTTGCCAAATTGTTTTGCATGAAGTCCCACATGCTGATGCTAATTCGAGGCTAGGTGAGGAGTCATTGTCGCACGATGCAATTTGAGACCTTGTTGTGCTGATCAATGTATGCAATTAGCTCATTACAGATTATTGTTTTAGTAGTTTGCGTTGCCATTATAGAAGGCATTATTATTCAAATGCTACATAGGTTGCATCTCTTTCGTAGATATGGACAGCTATTAATGTTCATTTACATTTATCATTTGGTGTTGAGACATATTTACATTGTGCTAGCTTTGTTAATATAGGGAAATAAATTGACTAACTTTGCATAAAACTGGTGTGGTTATTCGTGGCCGAAAGGTCACGGTTTCGCCGAAATGATGTCTGGATTAATTGTGAAGTGTTATGTTGTTCGTGGTACTGCTTATGTTCGTTATTGATTATCGATCATTGATTATTGATTTGACAAGATTGGTTTTCTCTCGGGTAAGGAGAGCCCCACTTGGTCAAAAGATTCATCGACCCAAGAGCGTCCAAAACACAGGTAAATTGTTAATACGGAACGCTCTATCAGTAGATGGTAGCAGAGGACGGTTTACGCCCTTTGGGACCCCTACTCGAGAAGTACATGGTGTTAGATTAGCGGTGTCGTCTTTGGGACCCTGCTCGAGAGGTTGAATTAGATTTTTCTTTGGTAAAACAGATTGAGAGAATGATGATGGGCAAAGTCCACCGCGACTTTCCCGGGATCTCGGAGCTTGCGAATGGAAAGGATGGAGGTGTGAGATCAGCGTTGGCGGTACTAGTGATGGTATGAGTGAAGTTAGGGTTTTGCGCTTGCACAGCTTATTGCCGCAGATTGTGTGAAAAGGTTGCGAGGATTTTTTTTTCTTTTTAGAGAATAGCGGAGGTGCGACTCCGAGTGTAGAAGTAGGGAAGTCGTCGAACTTCATAGAGGATAGCGGAGGTGCGACTCCGAGTGTGAGAGTAGGGAAGTCGTCGAACTTCATGTGCGTGTGGCGCTTTGTGCAGGAAAAAGGTCCACGTGGTTGTTGTTGTTGAGACGGGCCCTGCGAGGTCAAGAGACTCCGGAGTATGTTGAAAAGTGCATGAGACACTTGTTTATGTTGTGGTCTGGTCGGTTTAATAGGTTGATCGGGCGTGGTCAACGAGTCGGTACGTGTGTTAAGGGAGTGAAAGAAACTTCGACTTCGGGCTTTGACAAAATTCTAAGTGCACTAGAATAGATCATTGACAAGTTGAGAGTAGGTCTGCGGGTCAGATTTGCTTGCGAAAGTGGGGACCGAGAAAGATGGAATAACTGCCGAGGCTAGCGAAAAATCCCTAAGGTCCTGAAGCGATTGTGTTACCCTTCCTGTAGTAAACCGACAGATCTGTTTTCTTATTATTTTTGGTTGCTCGCAATACATGCTAAGTTGTTACGAGAGGAGCTGAGTGAAGGAGGACAAGCCGCGAGGCTTTGTCAGCCGCAGTGTGTGAGTGTGACGTCACTAGGAGCCGCGCTGGGATAGGTTGGTTGTAGAGACGGGTCGCGCACGGATTGGACGCAGTCTGTGGGACTCGATTGGAAGGGGAAAGGCAAGTGAAGAGTATTCCGGGAATAAAGTCACCCATTGATTACAAATTTTGTGAAATAAAGACGAGAAAATGAAGTTTTTAAAAGCATTCAAGAGTGCGATGAAGGGAGAGTCTTACATTAAAGCGAGCGTAGGAGAAGAGACGCCGCCCGAAGGTACACCAGCTTACATTGTAATGGAGGAAAAGGGGGTAGCCCCGTGCCTTTGGCTAAAGCAATGGCACAAGCTGACAGAGAAACATGGGAGCGTAGCGTTCCCGATCCATGGGACATTCAATATAAGGATTCTAGAGAATTTGAGATTCGCGATGTACGACATGAAGGTACCTCCAAGGCCAGCACAGTTTGAGGCTTTAGCGATTTGGGAGCTAATGGCTAGACAGCAACAGCAAAATAAGTTCGAGACCAGGATAAGAAAGGTAGAAAAGACACTAGCGGATGCTAGGTGGGACAATGCACAGAAGGTGTGGAGGTCAGATGTATTGCAGGGGATAAAATTGTTTCCCGCAATTGCTAAGGAGGAAGAGGCGACAGGCAAGAAAGCTACCTGTAAGACCGACAAAAGGTGCTCCAAAGATAGAGAAGATGAGTCAGAGGATGAGGAGTTCATCACGCAGTTGCTGAACGATCGTCCACCACCTTATGCAGAGAGTGAACAAGGTCCAAGTACCAGTTCTGCCCCTCCGGCACCGGTACAGAGAAGTGAAACCCCGAATTCGGAAACGACATCGGGATCTAAGGACCCGAGTCTACTGTTCACCCCGCAGATACCGCAGGTTAGGAGAATATACCCAGATGTGCCTGTGTTGAAACCAGCAGAGAGTTATCAGCCGCAGGTCCCAAGGTACTACAGCAGTGATCCCGGTGCGGGAATGGTTCTAGACCCCACCGTAATGGGAGTACAGAATGGTCACAACCCGACGCTGGCACAAGCCGAATCAACCCAGCTTTTGATGCCTCAAAAGCAGATGCAGGGGGGAAACGCACATGCTCAGATGACGGGGAGTCAAATGGGCATGCCGGCAATGATGACCCATGGTGTGGGAATGAACATGCCTTAGAGCATGGGGAATGGACAGAACCCAGACGCGATATCCCTACCCATTACTGTAGGTCCACCGGTACCTTTGTACGTTCAGCCTGCTAACTCAGGTATGAGCGGTCAGGGATCATTGATGCAGAGTGGGATGGAAAGGAGGTGCATAGAAAACACTCCAGGGATAACTCCGATAGCGGCTCAGCCAACTGGACACGGATCCTTGATGGAGTTTAGCCCCATATGTGCTCCATCAACAGTGGTGAGGTCGAGTCCCCCGCTGGTGATACCGCTATCATCACAAACTGAGAAGTTGCCGCAACCATCAATGGCAGTCGATGTGAACGCTACACTGATGGGGTTGAATGCGCAACAGCTGACGCAGTGGTTCAACAGCCTGAATTCCACACAAAGCCCAGCCAGTGGAAAGGGAGAAGACTATCTGAATAGGGTCAGGTTGAACATGGAAGCAGGAGAGTTGGTGGAAGGGACTATGGGAGTGAATAGGTTAGAGTCCTACACAGAAGAAGAGCTAAGGTACCTGTGTCCCAGGATAACAAGAGAAGTGAACAAAATACATAGAAGGTTGCAGGAAATAGCTGACAAAAATGGGGTTGAGATAGACAAGACAAAACATTTGAGCAGGAGCTATAGATTGGATTTTGGGACCACAGACTGAACACATGAGGTCAGCAGGTATGAAGACGCACCTTAGAGAGTTGCTGCAGAGTGCGCAAGTGTGGAGGTGTCTAGACAAATGGGAGAGCAGATGGGTAAAGAGAAAGGAAAAGAAGAAAGACAGTGTCCCAGAGAACCGTGAGAAAAGACCACAGAGTAGTGATGCAGTAACGATGTTACCGATGAGGGAAACAGCAGGGGGAAAGTTGATACATGTACCATGGCACAGAAGTGACATTCAGTCTTTTACGGATGATTTTCCTAAGCTGAGAGAGAAGCCGATTGAATGGTATCAGCAGACGGATAGGTTTGTGAAGCTTGCGAAATGTCTTTGGGAGGACCTGAACACCCTCTTTGAGATTGTGGTTCCGGCAGATTTGTGGGAAGACTGCAAAAGGGCTGTAGGTTGGCCGACAAGTGAACCAGAGAGAGACAGGGATACAGGTGCACCATCACCTATGGTAATGAGTTTATACTATAAGGTGATTGAGCACTTGAAGACAAAGGTTCCCGCGAAGAATGTGGATTGGCAGAAGATTGATCGAACTGCCCAGGAGGCTAAAGAATCGATTCACAGTTACTATGAGAGGTTGTTGAAGGCGTTCAAGAACTACAGTGGCACGGAGACAATAGAGGCGAAGGACATGCTTCATTTTGTGTTCAGATTTGTGGAAGGGCTGAGACCAGAGATAAGTCAGATGATAAAATCGCATTTGATTTGTTGGCAGTCGAAACCGATTGATGAGGTGTTGACGTATGCGAAATACTGTAGCGACGAAATTGAAGTGAAGCAGAAAAAGTTGAAAGAGAAAGTGATGGTGATGCAACTTAAGGCAGCTCAGACAGGTTTGCAAGGGTTGCAAGGGTTTTCACAGCAGATACCGCAGCCGCAGCTGCAGGGAAACATGGTGTTTCAGCCACAGGCGAGAGGCAGAGGCAGAGGAGGTTTTGGGAGTAATGGTCCGGATTTGAGCACTGTTGTGACTCCAAATGGTGTGCAGGCATTGAAAAAGGTGATGCCGTGTCACGTATGCGGAATCGTCGGACATTGGAAACGCGAGTGCCCGATGTTGGTGCAGGAAGGTGCAGGTGTTGGTCAGCAAAACAATGATGTCAATGCATTGCAGACAATGAGGGGACCGAAAATGAGAGGTCCAAACCCAAATTTTCAGACCGTAAACCAGCTGCAAGGATTACAGCCCATGCAGCCGCAACAGATGCAGATGCCCCGTATGCAGATGCCGCAGATGCAGCCAATGCAACAGCAGTTTCCCATGGTACCTAATCAGCCAATGCAAATACCCTTGGCACCAATGAATCAGCAGCAAGTGATGGTTCCTCCACAGGTCTCGGGTCAAGTGATGAGTACAAATGATACAGTGCAACAGTTCCCATTACACAGTGAGAATGGAATAAACGATGCATGGGAGAGTGAAAGCTCAGATGAGGAGGGAAATTGTGTGCTTGCAGCATCTTTGGAAGTTGATCAGAAGGGTCCGTATGTGGAGGGAAGAGTGATGGGTCATCGTGTTTCATTCTTGGTTGACACAGGAGCCACGCGTTCAACTGTTAGGAGCATTGAAGTACCAAATTTGCCCCTCTCAGGGAGAACGGTTCAGGTAGTGGGAGTGGCGAACAGACACCTGACAAACCCAATCACAGATCCAGTACCAGTCAGCATTGGTAATTATCAAGGGTCACACAATTTTGTGGTCTGTGACTCAAGCCCAGTAGCACTGTTAGGAAGACACCTATTGTGCAGATTGGGATGTTCGATCACGTGTTCGAACAATGGGATTAAAATTGAGACGAACAGTGATGGGGAAGAGGAGGACAGTGAAGAAGGGGACAGCATAGAGACTGTCGATGAAGCATATCCTTTGATTAACCTTTTCCCGATGATAACTGAAGAGGATATTCCAGCTGAATTAAGGGAAACAGTGGGAAAAGAAGTGTGGGATATGACAGGAAAGGAGGTGGGATTGGTGAAAGGAGTGGAACCAGTGAAAGTGACCGTGAAACCTAATGCAATCTTTCCCCAAACCCCACAATACCACATGGCACAAGACACCCTCATGAAAGTGGCCCAACTAATTGACGAGTTTGTGAAACAGGGAGTACTGAAAGAAGTGTTGAGCAGTCCATGTAATTCACCAATCATGGGACTGAGTGGAAAAGTCCGACTCGTGCAGGATTTGAGAAAAATAAACGACATCGTGGTTAAATGCTGCCCTGTAGTACCGAATCCAGCTGTGATAATGTTTCAGATTCCTTGCGATGCTGAGTGGTTCTCAGTCATCGACTTGTCACAAGCATTCTTTTCGGTGCCTCTTCATGAGGACAGCCAATTTCTCTTCTGTTTCAAATTCTTAGACAGAGTTTACAGTTGGTGTCGAATTCCTCAAGGGTTTTCTGAGTCACCATCGATTTTCAATCAGATCCTGAAGAAAGACTTGGAAGCATTGAAATTGCCATCTGAGTCAACTCTCGTGCAGTACATTGATGACTTACTGGTCGCATCTAAGACAGAAAGTGACTGCACAGCCGATACCATTGCCGTACTGAACCATTTGGGAGGGAATGGACACAAGGTGTCTCCTTCGAAATTACAGTTCTGTCAGAAGAAAGTGAAATACTTGGGTCATCAAATAGAGAAAGGTTCACGGAGAATAATGAAGGAGAGAATAACAAGCGTACTTCAAATGAGTCCACCAAAGACGAGAAGGGAGGTGAGGAAGTTTTTGGGGATGGTGAGTTACTGTCGCCAGTGGATTCCCAACTTCTCGGCTCTAGCAAAGCCTTTACTGAAACTGACCCAGAAGGATGCGTTGGATGCAATTGAGCTGAAAGGAGATGAGATGGATGCTTTTATTGAGTTGAAAGAATGCATGTGCAGGGCTCCAGCTTTAGGTATGCCTGACTACACAAAGCCTTTCACATTGTTTTGTCATGAACGTGATGCATGTTCTTTGTCTGTCTTGACACAAGCCCATGGTGGCATAAACAGACCAGTAGCATATTTTTCAGCTACTTTGGATCCGGTCGCAGCAGCACTGCCAGGGTGCTTGCGCGCCGTAGCAGCAGTTGGTATCAGCCTCACTCAGAGTGAAGGAATAGTGATGGGACATCCAGTAACAGTCATGGTCCCTCACTCAGTTGAAATTCTTTTGACCCGCTCCCGAACGCAGCACATGACTGGAGCAAGACTCACAAGGTATGAAACGATAATTCTGGGCTCACCGAATGTGCAGCTGAAAAGGTGCACTACGTTGAATCCAGCAACCTTGCTTCCCGGTGAAAATGCTGAAATTGAGAACGCTGAGGACGTCGAGCACGACTGTCTTCAGGTGACTGAATTCTGCACAAAACCACGACCTGACATCAAGGATACTAAGCTTGATGAAAATGACCAAATTGTTTTTGTTGATGGGTCATGTTTAAGAGATGCAATGGGGGTATTGAAAGCAGGATATGCTGTATGTACTGTAGCCAGTGTCCTGGAAGCATCCTGGCTTCAAGGAGTTTATTCTGCCCAAGTAGCAGAGCTTGTAGCCCTTACAAGAGCATGCCAACTGTCTACATTGATGAAGGTTACCATTTACACTGACAGTCAGTATGGGTTTGGAATTGTGCACGACTTTGGGCAACTGTGGTCACAGAGGGGTTTCCTGACTTCTTCAGGGTCCCCAGTGAAAAACGGGGAGAGAATAAGGGAATTGTTACATGCCATTCAAATGCCAGCCGAAATTGCAGTGGTAAAGTGTAGTGCGCATACAAAAGGACAGGACTATGTTTCCCTGGGAAACGCATATGCGGATCAAGTCGCAAGATTTTGTGCCTTGAACTGTATATTGCTCAAGGATGAATGGAACTCGATCACTGAGCCAGAGCTTGAACCAGCCGAAGCATTTGCCTTGAAGGTCGTAGATACAATGGACGAACTAAAAGCATTACAGAATAGTGTCAGGGAGGAGGAGAGAGTTTCCTGGATTAAGTCACAATGTGTAAAGAGACCAGATGAGCTATGGGTTTCAAATGAGGGAAAATTTGTCTTACCGAATAGTCTCTTATCACAGCTAGCGCGGTTCTATCATGGGCAAGCTCACCTAGGGAGAGATGCCATGATAAGGTTGTTCAAAACTGATTGGTTTAACCCCAGATTTCGACAAGTTGCAGAAGCAGTCTGCCACCGATGTGTCACTTGTCAGCAGATGAACACAGGAAAGGGAACAGTTGTGAACATGGGACACATTGGCAGAGCAGCAGGCCCGTTCAGTCGAATGCAAATGGACTTCATTGAGATGCCTGTGCATGGAGGTCTGAAGTATGTGTTGGTGATTGTGTGCATTTTTAGTCACTGGATTGAAGCATACCCCACACGTAGAAATGACAGCCTCACAGTTGCTAAACTATTGTTGAGGGAGTTGATACCGCGTTTCGGATTCCCGATCTCTTTAGAATCAGATAGGGGAAGTCACTTCAATAACGAGGTGATAAAGTTACTTTGCGCAGCGCTGAACATTGAGCAGAAACTGCATTGCAGCTATCGTCCCGAAGCATCAGGACTGGTGGAACAAATGAATGGTACTCTGAAATCAAGAATGGCGAAAATATGTGCTTCGACAAATTTGAAATGGCCTGACGCGTTGCCTTTGGTGTTAATGTCAATGAGAAACACCCCTGACAGGAAGACTGGACTGTCCCCGCACGAAATTCTCATGGGCAGGGCTATGAGACTTCCTGCAGTTCCCGCAAACGCGCTTTTGAATATTACAGATGATATGGTGTTAGACTACTGCAAAGGTCTGGCTGACGTGGTTCGCTCTTTCTCTCACCAGGTGGAAGCGACCACCTTGCCACCGATCCAAGGTCCAGGACACACACTGAAAGCAGGTGACTGGGTCGTGGTAAAGAAGCACGTCAGGAAGTCGTGTCTGGAACCCCGTTGGAAAGGCCCTTTCCAAGTGATCCTGACAACAACTACTGCTGTGAAGTGTGCGGGAGTTCCCAACTGGATTCACGCCAGTCACACAAAGAAAGTGTTGTGTCCCACAGAAGAGGAAGTTGAAGCGCTGAAACTGCCAATACCTGATAAAGCGCTGAGCGCTGTGGCAGAGCAAACCAGAACTAACAGCGAACAGGCAGTAACAGAGGAGGGAGAAATATTCTCTGAGGACGAAGCAACTAACTCACTTGGGGAAGACCAAGGAGAAACCTCAGACAGCGACCAAGAAGCTGAGGGTAGCAAAGAGCCTGAAGCAGCCGAAAGTGACAAAGAGCCTGACGAAAGTAACGGGCTCGAAAGAGGTGAAAAAGCAGGAGAGCCTGATCAGAGGAGGGCTTTCCCAGAAACAGACGATACAGAAAGAGGTGAGAAAGCAGGAGAGCCTGATCAGAGGAGGGCTTTCCCAGAAGCAGACGGTACAGAAAAAGAAAAGGAGAACGTGACTGATTCCCAAGAAGAAGGGGACAAAGAAAAACAGAACGAAACTGTTCAGTCTTCATCAGAAGAAAGCGCAGGTCCATCAAATGGTCACAGTGCAAAGAAAAGACCGAGCATATCACCAGAAAAACTGAGAACGAGGAAAAAGTCGATAGACTGTGAAGGGCCAAAAGTGAAAGAGAAGAGAAAGGAACTGTCTGTCGCGGTACCAACCTCAAGTGAAAAGAAAGACTTGACCAAAGAGGAAAGTACCAGTGAGGCAGAATCAAAGAGAGAAGCAAAATTGAAAAGGAAAAGAATACCAAACAGGAGGTATTCCGGTCCAGAATGGGCATATGCAGTCAATGACGATTGGGCTGATGAATTTGTATCTCTTAGCCTCGAGAACGAAGAAGAAGAGATACCGATAGAAAAGAAAAGTTTTCTAGACGCTGTTGATTGAAAAGCTGATAAATGACATTGCTTGCTATAATCTAACGTGAAACAACCAGCTGAGACATTGCTGAGACATTGCTAAATCGGATGAGACATTTGTTAACCGGATGAGACATTGATAACCTGATTGACTTTTAAACCCGAATTGAGACTTTGCTGCTAACCGATAAGTGACTGGCCTCCTGAAGAGAACTGTGTGAACATTGCGCTCGTTCAGCTTTGTAACAAATTGCTACCTCGTTTCTTTTATAAGTGTTTTCAGCTCTCTGATTCTATACAGATCATGTCTAGATACGCTACACAAAATGGTAGAATGAAATATTGTAAATATGTGTGTGTCGGCTTAGTAGTTGCATGTATACTAATAGTAATGGCAATAGTGCTTGGAATGCGTGGAAAGGGGGAGAGTGAGAAAATAGATGCTTCTACTATTGCTCCTGTTCCTGTCACTGAACTATCTGCCTTGAAAAGACTAGAATTAGATGAGAGACAATTGCATGAGAAAAAGGAACTTTCATATAACGTTTTCTATCGCTTACTAACAGAATATGTGGAGACTATGGATGCGAAAGATTGTTACGTGTGTACACAGATACCGACATCGGTAACGGAAGGGGTGACTTATCATCACATGCCTCTTACGTATGGGATTACATGTAGTATAGTAACTTCTAGATTTTATGGTCAGACTAACATACAGTATTTTTATTCCAATTATGATGTTACTTTTGCGTATGTGCCTATAATCACACAGCTAAGCCAGACTGCTAAAGATTGGGATGCTAAAATAATGAGGGAATTTTTCGAGCCAATGCTGCCTTTTGAAACGGCTCACGCTCATAGGGAAAACCTTACCTGCTCGCTCACTGCAGTAGAAATAAGCTTCTTAGATCGCACAGATGACAGAAGGGCACAAATGAATGCGAAATTAGAAAAGGAACTACACGAAAGGACCTCAGTAGATAATTATGCTTTTGCTGCAATAAAAACACAAGGGAAAATAGCTTTAGATGCTTGGCATGTAGGGAAATTTTGTATATATCGTGGTGAGTCTTATTATGATAATATTTTTGTGGGTGCGAGTGAATGTAAACACACGTTTATCTTTAAGGCCAAATGGACATTCATGCTGAACGGACTTGACCCTGTCATACCGGGTGTATATTACATTTGCGGGCATAATGCCTATTATCGTCTTCCAAAGGGATGGTGGGGAGATGTTATTTGGGTATAGTGTTTCCAAAGGTTTATCAACTGGATGACCTATCGGTGATTCCAAAGAAGTCTGGATCCCATCGTATCCAGAAAAGAGAGACCGCAGCTGCTGTGGTAGGAGATATATTTGGAGCCATGATTCCTTCATTGGGAGTTGAGTTGAATTCCATCAAAATAAGAAAGTTGTCTACTATAGTGGATAACATGTTGACAAAGTTTTCAGGTGCTATAATCCTGATGGATGCTGAACTTGCAGCGGAAAGAGCTATGACTCTTCAAAACCGGCTTGCCTTAGACATTCTTTTAGCAAAGGATGGCGGCGTTTGCAAAATGCTTGGTGCACGACACTGCTGTACTTATATACCAGATAATAGCGTGAAGATTAAAACAATGCTTGCTAATCTAACAAAAGAAAGTGCAGATTTGAAGGAACTGAAAGAACCAGGAGTTTGGGAGAAAGTTGGAAAAGGAATTGCGTCAGTGGGACATTGGTTAGGAGGGATTTGGAATGGGATTTTGCTGAAAATAATACAGGGAATACTAATAGTACTAATTTGCATATTTGGAATTTGGGGAATAAAAAGGGGAATAATAATGATAATGGAAAGAATTAGGAGAAGGAAGGAAGAGAAAATAATGAAAAGAATGGCAGAAGAGTACAAAGCAAGAACAAGGGGAACTAAAAGGCAAAGAGAACTGACAGAATTTTAATGGCATAAAATTTGTGGGAATGTTTTGTGTGATGACAAGTAGTCATCAGAGGAGGGATTGGTGACGCGGAAATGAAGGTTTTACATTTATTAGCGCATAAACGTAGTATTGCAATAATCATGTGTGACTCTAACCGAACTAATAAAGATTGTACGGGGACAAAATGTGCCCTCAGAGTAGTTTGCCATCATTTATAAGCGTGCTTTATATAACGTGATGTATTAGAAATGTACTAATCCGACATAATCGTAAACGTGTGCCATGATTTGCTCGTTTAAAATGTATTAGCTTAGCATAACTTTAGTAGAGGCTTCGGCCTAGTTGCTTTGTCTCACGGTTTAGATGCTCGTATTTTTCCACTGTGCTAAATAAACGTGTATTTTTGCTTGAAGCTGTACTTTTCCAGTGGGCTCGGTTCACATGCTTATCTTAAGGTTTCATGCCAGCAAGGCATCTTCTTCCCTGCTCCAAGGTCAATCTGCAGGTGCGGACAATGGAAGCTCTGAGAGTGAGTTAATTGGTATAAAATGTTGCAACCTACGTACCCGACTCCAAGGATAATGTATGCTTAAGTAAAAGCTTGTAAACTGTTGTTTTTGATTGGTCAATTTGAAGCTAACCTATGAACCCTCCAATGGAAGACCCTACTGGATTTGAACTGTTGTCTATAAAAATCAGGTGCATAAGGAGAAATTAGCCATTACAGCCATTATCGCCATCTTTTCCAGACGTTTGCAGACTTTGCAGACATTATGGCCCATCTTGCTGCGACGCCATTTTGGATGAGACTCTGATGCTTTCTCTAATCGAGAGAAAGAGACTTTAACTAATTCTTGCCCTAGAGACTTTAACTTTGATTCGTCCCTTGCATGAAGTAGTTTGTCCTTAGTCTTGCCGCCGTGAGGCAATTGCCCCGTCCACCCTACCCTTTGCCCCGTCCCAATGTCGATCGAATCTGGTACCTGCGAGACGAAGACTTCCTTGAATGCTGATTGAATTTGGTAAATATGAGAAGATATAAATGTACAATTGCATTGTGTTTCCTTTTTTTTAGGTAACCAACTGCTGATTTTGATTAGTGCCCTAGTTAGAAGTTTTCCAAATTGATGTTGCCAAATTGTTTTGCATGAAGTCCCACATGCTGATGCTAATTCGAGGCTAGGTGAGGAGTCATTGTCGCACGATGCAATTTGAGACCTTGTTGTGCTGATCAATGTATGCAATTAGCTCATTACAGATTATTGTTTTAGTAGTTTGCGTTGCCATTATAGAAGGCATTATTATTCAAATGCTACATAGGTTGCATCTCTTTCGTAGATATGGACAGCTATTAATGTTCATTTACATTTATCATTTGGTGTTGAGACATATTTACATTGTGCTAGCTTTGTTAATATAGGGAAATAAATTGACTAACTTTGCATAAAACTGGTGTGGTTATTCGTGGCCGAAAGGTCACGGTTTCGCCGAAATGATGTCTGGATTAATTGTGAAGTGTTATGTTGTTCGTGGTACTGCTTATGTTCGTTATTGATTATCGATCATTGATTATTGATTTGACAAGATTGGTTTTCTCTCGGGTAAGGAGAGCCCCACTTGGTCAAAAGATTCATCGACCCAAGAGCGTCCAAAACACAGGTAAATTGTTAATACGGAACGCTCTATCAGTAGACACCAGGTTTAAAATCAGGACTGTTTCCATATTAATGGACAAATTCATCAAATGGTGCATGATACTGCTGACATATTTCATATTTCCTCTTTGTACCTCTTAATCTCGTATTTTGGTTCTCTCTTTTTGTTTCAAAATACTTAGTGGTGCACTGCATGGACAAATACTGTAAGGTGAGTAATAATTTTAAAGGGGACAGAAGGCATTTGGGACATGGAGGCTTGTTGACTGCACATGTCATTGTGTGTTATCTTTTCTGTGTTCATAGACGATGGAGGAGAGGGATATAAAAATCTGGGAAGTGTGACAAATACTGCAATAGTTCTGTAAGCTTTATAAACACTTACGACATACAAACACCAAGAAAGGTAAATCGCTTATGATAAGGTCGAGACTCAAGGCTCCGACTCTTCATAGTGAGTTTTACGTCACAATGTAAAATAGTTTTATCCTTCACTGTAAAACGAGGGACCTGGACTAGCCCAGTAGGTGCTTCGAGGCAGGTCTTTAAAAAGATCTTCTGAGGTCACATTACAGTCCGCTAAAAGTTTACTTATCAGTTCAACCCATCACTTGCTTAGGTTATCAGCTTGTGTAAAACGTTCTGAACAGCTGAGGGAACTCGTTAATTGAGAGCCAAGGGAAGCTAAGGGAACTAGTTATTGAGAGTGAGGGGTAGCAGACTAGTTTATTTAGAGCCAGGGGTCGCTAAGCCTAAGGGAACTATTTACTGAGATCCAGGGATCACAAACTAGTTATTTGAACCAGGGGTCGCTAATGCAACCAGAAGTTAGAAGCAGGAGCACTGGGGCAGCATCTGGGGAGGGATGCTCTAAGCAGTGGAGTCTGGGACAGATATGAGTTCCTTCTTGAGGGAAACTGTGGCTTGGGGAAGGGTAGTCACTCTGACAACTAAAGATCCAACCCCTGCACACAGGGGTGCAGCTACCGACAGCATAGCAGGTACGGTGGCAGGTGGTGCTTTCACACCCCGATAAGTGACTGTTTTAAACTATCTAAGTGGTGGATGTGACCCCAGTTTCTCTTCTTGCATTAGGATCTTCTCCACTCTTGCTATGCTGGCAACGAGAATGCATTGTTTAGTGTAGTTCATTGTGCATACATAGCACCGCAAACACAGAGCTATGAGTGTTATTCCCATGGTTGCCTGGCCTAAGGAGACTTCAAGAACCAAAGGGACATTGTGAACGGGCTATTTTAAAGGAGCTTAACACCTTTGTATCGAACTAGACTTTATGATGGGGCAGTGAACCACCTGGAGATTGGTTCCTGGCAAGACACGATCCATTAACCACCCTCAAACAACACACATAGGGGGTCATTCCGACCCCGGCGGGCGCCGCCCGCCGGGTGGAGACCGGCAAAAGACCGCACCGCGGTCAAATGACCGCGGCGGTCATTCTGACTTTCCCGCTGGGCGGGCGGGTGACTGCCAAAAGGCCGCCCGCCCGCCCGCCCAGCGGGAAAGACCCAGCAACGATGAAGCCGGCTCCGAATGGAGCTGGCGGAGTTGCTGGGGTGCGACGGGTGCAGTGGCACCCGTCGCGATTTTCAGTGTCTGCGAAGCAGACACTGAAAATCATTATTGGGCCCTGTTAGGGGGCCCCTGCAATGCCCATGCCATTGGCATGGGCAGTGCAGGGTCCCCCAGGGGCCCCACGACACCCGTTCCCGCCATCCCGCCAGGAACGGGATGGCAGGAAGGGGGTCGGAATCCCCATGGCGGCGCTGCAAGCAGCGCCGCCATGGAGGATTCCCTGGGCCAGGGGAAAACCGGCGGGAAACCGCCGGTTCCCCTTTTCTGACCGCGGCTTTACTGCAGCGGTCAGAATGGCCCAGGAAGCACCGCCAGCCTGTTGGCGGTGCTTCTGCGGTCGTTGGCCCTGGCGGTCCAAGACCGCCAGGGTCAGAATGACCCCCATAATCTGCTCAAGAAACGCTCCAGTATCCGGGCACAATTCCAGAGCCAGGAAGGGACAATTTCCTCTGCTCCCTCCACCCCCCAGATTAAGGGAACCGATTGCACCCACTCTTCATCTGGATTTGTGTCTGTGGACTTCACCAAAACTGTAAAGGTCTTTTGCACCATCTCTTATGTGCTAAGTGTTGTATGGTACAGAATTGTCTATGTGTTATATCTTCACATCACACAATTTCTGCCAAACTAGGACAATGCAATGTTGGGTGAGAACATTAAAAGATCACCAAGAAGCATACAGTCATTTGAAGTTCTTGGTCAGTGTGGCCATTCCTCTTTGGAAGCCCCTCTTCCAAATACAAGAGAGCTGCAGGTTGACAAGGGCCTGTGGTAAGAGGATTATAAAGAATGGGTGTTTGCATGAGCTGTGTGACTGGGCTGCTAGAGTAGGATGTCTGAGTGATGCATTTGTGTGGGTGTGTGTGTGCAAGTGCTCGTGTTAACATCACCATGGGAACCTATTTAACATGTGGATGAAGTCAGATTTCTTCCACTGTGGGGACTCTCAGCAGTGCTTCTACACTGTGTGTGGTGTGTATGTGTCTGTCATGATAAACAGTAGGTTTGAGAGGAGCTACTGCCCCGGCCCCTCCTCAGAGCACACATTGACAGAGCTGACCCGGACAGGTTCAGGCGCTTGGAGTTTCCCTGCTGTCCCCTTCCTGCTGCTCAGTAAAGTTACTCCCAGGCACTCGCTCTGTCACAGGTGTGTGGCACTTGCCATGAATCCAGAGGTGGGATGAGACACATGGACTCCTGGGGTTCACCTCAAATTCTGCAGTTTCAAAGTATACCCTGAGTAAGGAGTGGAAAATGTGGGACTGACCTGCTACGGAGGAAGCAAATGTCCATATCTTTAATAAGGCAAACATCATCATCCCCCCCACCTCCTCAAAACCATCAACAGCTCCTTCGAGTCAGCCACCTTCCCAGAAAGATGGAAGCACGCAGAAATCAACGCCCTGCTGAAGAAACCAAAGGCAGACCCAGATGACCCCAAGAACTACCAGCCGATCTCCCTCCTCCCCTTCCCAGCCAAGGTCATCGAAAAAATCGTTAACAGCCAACTATCCCGGTTCCTGGAAGACAGCAAGGTACTCGACACCTCCCAATCCGAATTCCGCAGAAACCACAGCACCGAGACCGTACTCATTGCTCCCACAGACGACATTAGGACCATGCTCGACGAAGGAGAAACAGCAGCACTCATCCTCCTGGACCTCTCTGCAGCTTTCGACACAGTATGTCATCACACTCGCCGCACACGCCTCCACAACGCTGGAATCCACGACAAGGCAGTCGACTGGATCTCGTAATTTCTCTCAGGAAGAACCCAGAGTCCGCCTCCCACCATTCCTGTCAGAAGCCTCCAGAATCATCTGTGGCGTCCCCCAAGGATCTTCGCTCAGCCCCATGCTCTTTAACCCCTTCCCCGCCAGGGACGTAATGGTTACGTCCATGGCAGCGCCCGTGTGGCGCCATGGACGTAACCATTACGTCCTGGGACTGGCAGTCGGGGGAAGCGCTAGCGCTTCCCCCGAGGGCCGCCCCCCAACACCCCCAGGCCAGGGCTGAAAGGGGAATCCCTTCCCCTTTCACGCCCACCCCCCCCCCCCCACCCCCCCATGACGTCAGCGCGCGATCGCGCGCTGATTTCATGGAAAGGGGGAAAGACGCGCTGGAAGCCATTTGCTTCCAGCGCGTCAAGGGAGAAGGTGAGTATTTCACCTTCGTGCGGGGTGGGGGTGCTCTGAGAGAGGCATCGAGGGAAAGGAAAGGGTTTTCCTTTCCCTCGATGTCTCTTTGAGCATTCCTGCTGCCCGATCGCGATGCGATCGGGCAGCAGGAATGCCCACTAGACACCAGGGATTTTATTGTTGATTTTTATTTTTTGTGTTGGGGGGCGGCCCCTTGGGCAAGGGTCGCCCCCAGGGGCCCTCATGTATTTTTGGGCAGTTCTGCCCCCCTTGGGGGCAGAGAGGCCTATTTTTTTTAGGCCTTTCTGCCCCCAATGGGGGCAGAATCCCAATAGCGCCAGAAATAGTATGTATGTATGTGTGCTTTGTGTTGGGGGGTGGCCCCTTGGGCAAGGGTCGCTCCCCCCGGGGGCGCAATGTATTTATTGTCGTTTCTGCCCCCCTTGGGGGCAGATTGGCCCTATTTTTAGGCCGATCTGCCCCCAAGGGGGGCAGAAAGCCACTAGACACCAGGGATTTTATTGTTGATTTTTATTTTTTGTGTTGGGGGGCGGCCCCTTGGGCAAGGGTCGCCCCCAGGGGCCCTCATGTATTTTTCGGCAGTTCTGCCCCCCTTGGGGGCAGAGAGGCCTATTTTTTTTAGGCCTTTCTGCCCCCAAGGGGGGCAGAATCCCAATAGCGCCAGAAATAGTATGCATGTATGTGTGCTTTGTGTTGGGGGGTGGCCCCTTGGGCAAGGGTCGCTCCCCCCAGGGGCGCAATGTATTTATTGTCGTTTGCAGATTGGCCCTATTTTTAGGCCGATCTGCCCCCAAGGGGGGCAGAAAGCCACTAGACACCAGGGATTTTATTGTTGGTTTTTATTTTTTGTGTTGGGGGGTGGCCCCTTGGGCAAGGGTCGCCCCCAGGGGCCCTCATGTATTTTTGGGCAGTTCTGCCCCCCTTGGGGGCAGAGAGGCCTATTTTTTTTAGGACTTTCTGCCCCCAAGGGGGGCAGAATCCCAATAGCGCCAGAAAGATATGTTTGTATGTGTGCTTTGTGTTGGGGGGTGGCCCCTTGGGCAAGGGTCGCTCCCCCCGGGGGCGCAATGTATTTATCGTCGTTTCTGCCCCCCTTGGGGGCAGATTGGCCCTATTTTTACGCCGATGGGCAGAAAGCCACTAGACACCAGGGGTTTTATTGTTGGTTTTTATTTTTTGTGTTGGGGGGCGGCCCCTTGGGCAAGGGTCGCCCCCAGGGCCCACATGTATTTTTGGGCAGTTCTGCCCCCCTTGGGGGCAGATTTGCCTATTTTTTAGGCCTTTCTGTCCCCAAGGGGGGCAGAATCCCCATAGCGCCAGGGATACTATATGTGTGTGTGCTTTGTGTGGGGGTGTGGCCCCTTGGGCAAGGGTCGCCCCCCCCAAAGGGTGCAATGTAATCTGGGCGATTTCTGCCCCCTCCCCTTGGGGGTAGATTGGCCTATTTTTTTTTAGGCCCATCTTCCCCCAAGCAGAGAAGACTAGACACAAGGGAAAATGAAAAAATGGTTAGTGGCGGAGTGTTTGTCAACTGGCGAAGTATTTGCTTTTATGATAATAACAGTTTTTCTCCTTTTTGTTCTAGTTCAAAGCTTTTGCTGACTTTGCTGTGGCTTGTTGCAGTTTTGGCAGTAGTTGTCCTGCGGTTTGCATAGTTGCATGTTTTAGGTAAGTAAATCAATTTACTCCAAGTGAGTATTGTTGCAATGCATGAATGACATGTTTGTAGGTGGTGTACTGAATGCAGGATTGTGTGTGAAATTGTCCTTAGAGTTATGCACAATGATTATTGTGTTGTCTTATGTCTAATTTGCTTTTTTTTTTCTCTTTTTAGTGGGATATCGTTGGTGATTGCTGTGGCTGTGCAGAGTAGTTGCTGGTGAGTCAAGCTTTTTCAGGCAAGTGAGCAGTATAGTTTTTGAGTTTATAATTCTTAGTGATAAACCTATACTTTGTTACTTATCTTACACAGTGCTGGTTGTTGGTGGTGTATTTGTCCAGTTAATTTTTGTAGGAAGGATCATGGCCAGCCGTAGGATGACCGCTCAGCAGGTTGTTAGTGTGCTTTTTGAGTCATCTTCTGACCATGAATATGAGACTGACTCTGCATCTGAGGCAGAGGAGGAAGTGCAGGATTCTGGAAGTGAATTTTCTGTCAGAGATGAATCATCTGATGATGAAGCCACTCTCAGTGCTGATGAAGGGCCTGTTTTAGAGGAGGACAGTGATGTGCCAATGGTGCAGGAGCCAGCGGCTGAAAGGCTTCCCATTGGAAGACCTGACGCATGGGTTGCACCAAACATGGAGCAGCCACAGTTGCCTGCGTTTACTGGTTTTCCAGGGTGTCGAGTTAATACGGAAAACTTTTTGCCCGTCAACTTTTTTGAGTTGTTTATGGACGATATATTTTTGGAAGAGATTGTTGAGCAGACTAATTTGTATGCAGAGCAGTTTTTGAGGGACAACGCTGCCAGACTTAGGCCACACTCTAGAGCTAGCCGGTGGATTCCCACAAATCTGGAAGAGTTGAAAAAGTTCTTGGGTTTAACTTTTTTGATGGGGCTGATAAGGAAGCTGTCGCTGTCTTCAAATTGGTCTACTAGTCCCTTGATGGCAACTGCTATATTTCCTGCCATCATGAGTCGTAACCGGTATGAGCTTCTTCTTCGGATGTTGCATTTTGTAGATAATGCTTTAGCCTTGCCACGAGATCATCCTGATTCTGACCGTCTTTTTAAGATTAGACCTGTCCTTGATCATTTGGTAGATCGGTTTTCAGAGATCTATGTTCCAGGGAAAGAAATATCTGTAGCTGAGTCTTTGGTCCTGTTCAAGGGTCGTTTGGTTTTTAGGCAGTACATTCCTAGCAAGAGGGCACGGTATGGAATTAAATTGTATATGCTGTCAGAAAGTAGTACAGGATATGTTTATAATTTCCGGGTCTACACTGGTAGGGATTCCAATATTGACCCCCCTGGTTGTCCTCCCACTTTTGGAGTTAGTGAGAAAATTGTGTGGGAACTTGGTAGACGACTGTTTAACAAAGGTCACCATTTATATGTAGATAACTTCTACACTGGAGTTTGGTTGTTCAAGGAGTTGTTCAGAGTGGACACTGTTGCTTGTGGCACAATCCGCTCTAATCGGAAAGGCTATCCAAAAGAGCTTGTCTGTAAAAAACTTGAGAAGGGACAGTGCAGTGCCTTGCGGAATGATGAGCTGCTAGCTCTGAAATTTGTAGACAAGAGGGATGTATACATGCTAAGCACCATCCATGATGAGAGTACTTCACCTGTGGCTGTATGGGGTCAGGTTGCCGAAGTGCGCAAACCTGTGTGCATCTTAGACTATAATAAGCACATGGGTGGTGTTGATAGAGTAGATCAGAGGTTAGAACCTTACACTGCTGCTCGTAAGTCTTATGTGTGGTATAAGAAATTAGCGCTTCACTTGTTCCACTTGGCAACTTTTAATGCTTTTGTTATGTTTAAGGATAGTTCTCCAGAGTCAAGGATGACATTTGTGAAATTTCAGGAGTCTATCATAGCTAGCCTTGTTGTGCTGGAACAGGCAAGAGTTCCTAGAGAAGCAGTGGTGGAGGATGTGGCTAGATTGAAAGATCGTCACTTTGCTGAGCACATTCCTCCCACGGCCAAAAAAACCTTTCCTGCTAAGAGATGTAGAGTCTGTGCTCGAAGAGGTATCAGGAAGGAGACTAGGATGTACTGCCCTGATTGTCCTTCAAAGCCTGGGCAGTGTGTGGGTGGCTGTTTCAGGAGCTACCACACACAGAAGAATTATTGGGAAATTCCGTGAGCGTAAACTGGTGTTTTATATTTTTATATGTTCGGTTTCACGGTTGGCATTAGTCATGTATTCAGTTAGAGCTTTTGTGTTTGTAGTTTTGTACTAATTTATGATTAGTGGTTTCTTTGTTGTTTAAAAACAAAAAAAAGGGGATGGCATGTGTAGAGTGGCGCTTGGCTGGCGGCGTGGGTGGTGTGGCGCTTGGCTGGCGGTGTGTGTGGGGTGGCGCTTGGCTGGCGGTGTGTGTGGGGTGGCGCTTGGCTGGCGGTGTGTGTGGGGTGGCGCTGGGCTGGCGGTGTGTGTGGGGTGGCGCTTGGCTGGTGGTGTGGGTGGGGTGGCGCTTGGCTGGCAGTGCCGGCCAAACGCCAGTCCACACACACATCAGCTGGTGTGATTGCTGTATCAGGCATGTGGGCGTATGTAAGTGATGGGCCCTTGACTGGCGCTGTCTGTGGATGCGAGTCTTGTAATGTGCTGGGCCCGTGGCTGGCGGCGTGAATGGTCTAGTGCATGTCATGTATGAAAGGTGTGTGAATGGACTGTAAAGCGGTTGGTGCCTTGTCGTGCCTTTACAGCTCACGAGCTGTTAGTCATTGGTTCAGTTTTTTGGCCTTTCAGTTATTACCAGTGCATTTCACTTTTGTGAAATCTCTTGTTAATAAAATTTGATCTACTGAACCATCACTCACCCTCGTGCCAAATCCAACCAGTATGTGTGGTACAAATGACAAAACCTGCTCTGCTGTAATCAGGCGTCGCAGCACACTTGAGACACGCTAGATGCCTCGGGTGGGACCCCGATGATGAAGCATGCCACCAACTTGGTTGGTGGGTGAGGGGTCTTCTTCACATAACCTAAGTGTGTTTCTTTTCACAATTTTAGTGTTTGGCACATCACGGACGTATGTGCACACATCAAAGTGATATATTCCAAAAATACCTGTGTTTGGGGGGGAGGGCCCACCTATGTTTTTGGTCCTGGGTGCGGCCGTCATGTAGGGAAACCTACAAAACCCAGAAACTTTTTAAAACTAAGCACCCCAAGGAGTCTAGGGAGGTGTGGCTTGTGTGGCTCCCCCAACATTTTCTTACCCAGACTCCTCTGTAAACCTCAAAATTTGCATAAAAAAGCATATTTTCCTGATTTTTCTTAG